>NC_135846.1:3627211-4327211 GCF_029677425.1 Wolffia australiana
TGCTATTCAAAACCCAATGCTTGACTCTTGAAATGTGGGGATGCAAATTGACAACATGAATGGTTCTGAAGTTGCATTTGGCGCGACGGCGCCACTTAAGGAGCGGGAGGCAAAGAGACGAGCAAAAGGGCAGAAGCGTTTCTTACATGTTACTAGGTAACTGAAGGTTTTCCAAATGTATACTGTACATTCTTATGTCAAGGGCGAGCTGCAATTGGGTTTGAGTGCAATTTTTAAGGCCCATTCACTTTAAGATAACAAAGTTAATTAAATGGGCCGTGAGAATAAATGACTTAACGATTCACCTGAGTGGTCACTTAGTCTCTCCAATGGAGAATAAGTGATTCACTTTTGATTGGCCATTAACCTACTGATGTAAGGAGACCCAATTCTTAAACTGGGCAACCCAAATTCAAATTTTAAGTTGTTGCTTTTGAAACCCTAGTTCATTCTTAGGCACTGACTGCTGCAGGAGAGGTTCTTCTCATCTCCTGTGGAGGTGATTTTCACATTCACTAATCTGTCATATAAATCGGTTCTACAGTCCACTGTGGAGGCTCTACATCACCCTGGATAGCATCACAAAATGGAGGATGTGCATGCTCTGTGTGAAGAAATGTTTGGTTGTAGTCCAGTTATGGTCTACTTACGCACCTGTACTTCAGATTAGTGTTTGGATGGAAGCAGATTTTAAGTGTCAAAGTTGTTCAGTTGGTCAGCTCAAGGGTCATTTGGTCGCTTGTGGCTTCAGCTAAACTTATGGTGAAGAGTACAGTACAACCTACTATTCAATGCCCAAGATTACTTTTTGCCATGTTTTCTTGGCTTCGGCAAACCAATTCTCACACTCCCAGCCAGAGATAAAGTGACTTTTGTAGCGGGTCAACGTGGAGCAGTTACATAGTTTTCATCAATGAGAAAGTTCAAAATAATATCATTTCTCCGGTTGTTATCTTTTCAAGGGTCTAACTTGCAGACATTTTCACCAAAGCTCTACCAAGAACTCTGGCGGAATTCTTCACCTCTTTATAATGCCTGACATGGGCTGAAGGCCATACAGGCCCATCTTTTTATGTCTCTCTCTTCCCTATATCCTCACTTACAGTATCAACAGAAGGATACATTCATTTTCCAAATGAACGCATCAAATGTAAGCATTGAAATAAACTAATGCAGATGGAAGAATAACTGAAACTAGTGTTAACCTCAACCCAGTTGTCTGACTTATAGTCTCCTCATATATTGTGTGAGAAGTAAATTAAATATCCAAACAAATGATGTCTCATCTACTCAAGAATATTTAACTTAATACACCTTTTCATTGTATTACCACGTACAGGATCATTAGCTCAATCTCTAGATGATATCTAATTTGAGGAGAATGTGACCTTAACAGTTTATCTAGCCCCATATAGACAGATGCGGGAGCAATCAATAATATAATTAAAACTTCCTAGACTGACTAACCTCAGCCAACTCAGAGTTAGGAACTTTGGCCAGCATTGAAATTTCAAATACTGCCTCTTGATTTTCAGATAGCTCAGCTGCAAAGTCTTCATCAAATGCAACTGAAGGTAGACGTTTAGCCAAGATTAGTAGAGAAGGATAATTCATATAATTGGCTTTGAAATTCAAATGGGCAACGTATTATGTCGATAGGCAAAAGATATATATAGGTACCAGAACCATGAAGAGATAGCAACTTCAATTCCTTTAGGTAATACTTGATCGTTCTGGGATATGAGTACCATAAGCCTGTTAAATGCAAGGCTGCAAGGCGCAGAGTGCGGGGACTTTTGGTGCCTTCTTCGAGAATCTTTTGAACAAACTGCATGTAAATGTTTGATCATCAAGAGAGTGAGATATTATAACATTATGCATGTTCTTAGCTTCGATTCTTTCTGAAAAATGGGGATATGAGCCATCTATTTGAAACATCAAGACCTTGAAAATTACGATATTCCAGAGTGACAAGAAAAAGAAGGGTCAACAAACCTTCTTCGTGCAGTTCTCAACTTCAAAGAATTTGTCATGTCATTGAAAAGAAAATTTTATTTTTGAAGAAACGAAAGAAGATAGACATTTTATTACAGTCCCCCTAAGTTGATGCAATAAGTGTTATACATGACATAATAAGTCCCAAGAATTTAGACTTCTTCTGGAGTATTTCCATATAAAGATGAAGTTCTTAAGTCTAACTGATATGGAATTCACGATAAATTAACAAAAAGGTTCAAAAGAATACAAACTGATGTGAAATTAGCAATGGCAGATAACCTCTCTAAGTAGAATTCAAAATATGTCTGGGTAAAATGACAAACAACCCAGCTAACCTAGAGACAAACCATAATCAAGCCATCTGGACAATCTAATGCAGTATACTTGTGTTCCAATCAGAATGAGCAAGTAGCATTCAGTTTTTTTGTGGGCCTATCACTAGCAAATTTTGCGACCCTCAGAGCAAAAATGTTCTCTATGGAAAGGGAGATAATGTGAGGGTGAGGGGAGGAGCTTCTGCAGAGGAAAAGGAAGCAAGAGGCTGCCATCGCCAATATGCCGGGAAGTGAGATGACTGCCTTGTGTGGACTAGAGGAGGAGATGCAGCGAAGGGGTGGGAAAACAAGGAAGGGGGAGGGAAAACAAGGAACCAGATTTCAAACTTTAAATTAGTCATTCAATATAGAGGGCGACATCTGTTTAAAACGGAATACAATCAAAAGTAAATGACGAAAATACCCACAGTGGACAGAAATGACCGAGATAACCCTCAAAGTGCTGTGAGGTTGTAATAAAATTGCATGTGAAACCACAAAAATTCAAAAGAAAATTTGCAACAACTTAGAACCACCAATATAATCTGAAAAACTGATGGATCTAATGGACATAAACGATAAATACAATGTCTACATTGAGAATAATATCTATGTTTCTTTGCTCATAAATAATAAAGAAAAGCGATTACCCATTTTACAGGACCAGGGTTTCCGCAGCTCATCTCGTGCATTGCAAGATCACTGAACAACAACGGATGAAGAAGAGATGACAAAAGGGCAGCAATGGGGGCAATCCTACGCTTGTTGCAGCTCAGATACAATATCCAAGCAGACTCTAGTAAATTCTTGATCATCTACAGGAAACAAAAGATCAGGTTATTACATTCATACATGAATTAAGAATTGATATAAATCATTATGAAGAACAATCTGGCAGAGTTTCTGAGCAATACTGCTTATATCATACATGAATCAAAAATGATATAAATCATTATGAAGAACAATCTGGCAGAGTTTCTGAGCAATACTGCTTATATCATACATGAATCAAAAATGATATAAATCATTATGAAGAACAATCTGGCAGAGTTTCTGTGCAATACTGCTCATATCATCCCAAATTAGTTAGAGCAACAAAATAGTCGAAGGCATAAATATGAATCCACTGGCTTTTCATACTTCTAATTTATTATTTGATGTATTTTTATCTGAGATCGTACCCACTAAATGGACTAGACTTCACACATTTGGACCAATCAAGGTATTCAAAAAAGTAATCGGGAAGAGAGATCAGGAAGAGAAATTGGAGCTATTCCTGCCATGGCTTAACTTCAAGGGAATGCCCTTCGAAATCAGTGCCAGCTCCCAAACATATTTAGAGTTTTTGAGCATGTTAGACAGCACTCAGTTCTTTATCTTACATCCCTCCTGGATGTCATATTTCTTAAATCCCCTCTTACAATGTATTATAACTATGTCCCACAGAAGCCCGTTATGTTTGCAGATTCACTCATGGATATCCCTTTTTTGTGGCAGGCCCATAACCAACTGTAACATGCGCTCATATAGAACACCTTGAGTTAGTGAAAAAAAATTTGATCTATTGAAACGCTAAGAGTGATGGCACGTGCCATGGCTTTGTTGGTTACCGATCATAAAGACACACATATTCTACCCACTACTGGAGAAACACTAATGATATGAGCTAAGACCCGTTTAAGGCCCGGCCATTGAACTCAGGACATATTCTTTGGGACATTTCTCATTTTCCTGCTAGTGGGTCAGATCTCCCCATCCATCATTTCTCTATTCTATGGCTCAGTATTATTTTCCAGGAGTTTTACAGAGGAAACAATAGTAAAGGCAAAGAATTGTGTATTACGACATTTTTTTCTTTCATTGGCATTTCTCAAGTGTTCATTACCCTTTTCTCATTCCTCTCCTTCACCAAAGCCATAATCTGCATCTATATATCACTACGGCCAGTTGAAAGTCGTAAGTTTCTATCACATATTCAATCACTAGATATGAAGGGAATAGGCATTCGAACCACTTTAAAAATAATATGTAAAAACCAAGAACAGAAATTACATCTGCATTAAATCCAACGCATGGTGTAGCTTCACGGCACATTCTCCAATGGAGCATGCCAACTATTGTTCTGATGCATCTGAACAGTGGCAAAACTGAGGCTTCTCCAGCATTAGTTAAGCTGAAAACAGATTAACCATAAAAAAATACATAAGCAATGAAAGCCTAGTGAGTATGCAAAAGAAGGTATATGTCTTTACTCGCACGGTTTAACTAATAACAATTGACACTCTTAAATCACCGGACAGTTTTTAGATTAATAAATCCCTCAACAGTTCAACATGCCGCAATATGAAAAGTTGAGATCAAAGTATAATATACAGAGATTAATGATGAGGCTCTTCCTGTCATATGAGATAGAAAATTCAGTGGTCAATAAAAAAAACTATTTATTGTTTTAGCTGTAAACCTGCAACTTGTCATACCTTTCAACAATGTCAGAAAACGTTATCCTGAGACTAGCATCTGAAAATAAGTAATATCCTGTGCGGCATTCAACACTATCACGATGGGAATATGGAATTGAGAGTATTGTATCTAGAGAAAGCCACTGTTGAATAAGAAAATAAATAACATCAGAAATAAACCAAATGAATAGCATCAAGAAACAGATAAAAATGAGGCACCTTCCACGTCAACAAAACTGCACGCCGGCTTCGTGTCAAAGTGCCATTTTCTAAAAGACCATTGATACCAGAAAGAAAAGAAAGAAGAAATGGATCCAGAAGGGACTCTTTCTTCTGGACTCCAAACTTTGACTCATTGAATTCCATGATAAGTTCATCAAAGGATGGTGGGGACATCTCAGAGAACACTTTCAAAGCAGAGGCAAGAGATTCATAAGCTGCCATATGAAGTTCTGACCCAGCCTACAAGCGAGTATCAGAGAAAAATTTCAGGGATTCAGAGAAAACCCAAAAAACAATTTACCTGACATTGTAACTGATTTATAGATAAGGAATAAAAGATGTAACCTCTGAAAGATCTGTTCGGTGGATGACCACTTTGCAGCAGAAGTCCCATAACGAAGAAAATGAAGAGAGAAGACACTGGCCTGTTTCAAGTATCAAAGAGCATGATAGGATAGAAGCAACAGTCTTTACCAACAGAGTCTGTGCAATAAAGAGAAAGATTATTCAAAAAAATTGAGAGACAATGACTAAATAACTCAGAGAGAAAAGAGAAATTCATTCGATTTTAAAGTATATGCCAGATATTTAATTGTAAGGGAATGAAGTTTCAATCTTACCGCTTGCAGCACAGCAGATGTAGTACACAAAGCAAGCCTTCTTTGGCTGGGTCCCCCAAGTCTTCCCTTCATAGAAGGCAGTTCAAAAGTCTCTATTCCACCAGAATCAGACCAAAATATTGAACAAGCAGAACTGGAAAATGACAATAAGCTGTCCTGTTGAAGTAAAAATAGTTGACCATTGTAACTAGATTGAAACATGACTTCCATCAATAGAATTGGGGGCCAAAAAACCAGTCTTTGAAAGAACATACCAGAAGACTCGCAAATGTGCTTCTTAATTCATTGAATGTTGAAATATCATAGAATTTAGATTGCACACCCGGAATATCCGTCACCCCGGAGCCAAGACCCTGATAACCACTTTGTTTTCTCAACAATATTTGTTGTACTTCACCCACCACGCACATCACAATAACAAGAAACTTTGATGGGAGCAAGTCAGGAAGTGCTTTCCTAAAAAAATATTTGCTATGTAGATCTTGAATAACCTGTAACAAAATAAATGAAAGGATAAACATTTTTGATAAATTCATGTTATTCACGAGAGTCATTAATACCATAGCGTCCATAGATTTCTTAAAAAATCAAATATGTAGAGTATATTCCATTTTTCAAGGTTCTTTTCAAGAGATAAATTGCAAGCCTAAGCAAATTCAAAGTCATAAAAAATTTTACAAGCATTAACCTTAACCACATCAGTTATACTAAATTTTTGGTATAACTTTGGGTTATGGTGTAGCACGTGACCACCACACGTTGCATATGGTTTGAGATTGATGGTACCCCAATAAAGACTTTACAATGGTGAAATAAGTACATTTGTGTCAAACTATGTGTAGCAACTGGCAGCCACGGCCTGCACCATAACACTTTACTTCTTACTTGTGTAAACAAGCCCTGGCTATGAACTGAGGATGTATCTCGCAATACTTAAAACCCTAGACTCTTGTTTCCTATATGTTATCAGATATAGGCTAGTGTTTTCCATCCCATAACAGTCCAGCACCATTCAACACTGGTGTACATCACCCAACCAACATAAATCCATCTGAGCAAGCCATGGTCAACATTGACAGAATGCACATTGCCATTTCAAAGGAGACAAAGAACTTGGGGTTTGTGTTGTCTCCCAGCTAGGGAATCATCAACTTGGAAGGAGACCACAACACCAGTGTGACTCTATAGATCATGTCTTACTCAATGTTATGGTCATCTTGGATTAGTCTGATAAGTTTTCAGGTTTACTTAACTCTTTTTGTGTAAGCAGATCTCAGGACAAACTGATGATGTATCATGTAAGACATGATACCTGGAGTATCAAGCCCAGAAAAACCAACAGAATGGCTGAAAGAAAGTCTGGCATTGTTTCAAAAACAATTGGAGTTACAAAAACCTGGTTCAATGTTTCCAAGTCATCATCATCTTTAACCATTACAAAAAGTAGCTTGGCCCATTTTTGGGCTTGAAGAAACCATGCATCTAAGTCCTCATCATCAAAGTATCCATCCTTATTGCAACTTTTAACGAATATTTTAGGGAATTCAAAAAGCTGTCTCAATATTCTTCCTTGGGAAGAGTTGGAATGCAGCCACTGCTGCAATCGCCTTCGTAGGATACCTGTAAAATATTAAGCACGCACATATGAAACAAAAAGATACATTGAAAAAAATATCAAATCATAATGCAATGCAAAAGCAAAATCAAGAGAATACAGACAGACTGTGGAGGTATAACCGGTGTCTGCCATGTGAAATCATTTTAACCAAGCAAAAGAAAGAGAATTGGTCAAATGCTAGAACACACTTCCTTACAATGTATTTTTCATCTTGCGGAACTATAACGATAATATTAGAGGTGTATTTTCATGCCAAAAAAAATTTTATCATCTTTCAAAGCATCAGGATCACGAGCAGGATGATCAAACAGCACATAAATACAAATAGCAGCATTCATGAGCCTTCAGAACAGTATATATATAATTATCTTGCATAATAAGAGAATATGAATGCCAAAGGTCAACATATTTCCTTGGTAATAATCAATCAAAGAAGATACCCAGAGAATAAAACATGTATTAACCTTGGTTTAATATTGGTATTAGGGAGGGGGAAGAGGAGAGACCCAACATAGGCAGAGATCAGCCAGAGGCAGACTGCCTGGAGAAGCTGGGAACTGGAGATTATCAGAAAGGATGGGAATGGTAAGGAAAAGGGAATGGACCATGACGCAGAGAAGTCATAGAACTGAGACAAGAGCCAGACTTCAACTTCAACTTCTTGCCTGCCCTTCCCACTGATGGGCTGCACCTATTTAAAGGGAAAACGACAAAATGCACCTAAAGAGTGAAATATCAGAGACGCCCTAACAGGGGTCAAATGACAGCTGAAAATATTTAAACATAATCAACGCAGGAAAATTTACTCACACTTGTTGATATGTTGATTGAGGTAGACAAGAATGACACCCAATGGGCCAAATGGGGACAGACCCAAAATCCTTTAGCAAAGATTACTAGCGGAGACAAATTATGGTAGAGGTGCTTTTTATTTGGGCAGAACTTACTTCATGATGTGATCCATCAGAAGGTTTATGTCCATAAGCGGGCCAGTAACAGGCCTGGCAAGCTGGCACTGGCCCGCGACGCCTTTTCCCCTACTTAAGGAGGGGCACCGGCACAACAAGAGGCAGGCAATCGGAAGTAAGGTCTCACTTCCCTCTCCTACCTATCTCTCCGGGTTTTCCTCACCTCCCCTCTTGTGTTTCGTAGGTCGATGCACCCTCCTCGACGCGGAGCCGACAGCCCTGCCCAACCATTCCCGTTTCTCCTCTTCTCTACCCCGGGAACTCTCCTCTTCCCCTCCCCCCTCCCTCTCCTACCTGTTATCGATCGGATCAGTTTGAACTATCTCCATTGAATTGTTGAATTACATTGTGTTACATGATAAGTTCCGAGTAGGATCCTATCACTTCGCGTGGACACTATTATCAAGAGTGGTATTGCAAAACTTCATCGCTCATTCTAGGGTTCTCACCTGATTCACTCCATATTCAGGATCATACTTTAATACAATCATGAAATGCTATGATGTCCAAAAATCTAACAGAATTTCTGTGTCACATAGTCTGTAAATAAAAGAATCCAGAAAGACGGAATTAACACGGAAATGGGCGTCAAGAGGAAAGTTTTTAGATATTACCTCCCATGTCAATAAATTCTCGCGGAAATGCCGAAACAAAATGCAACACTGTTTCAAGCGGTAGGTTCTGAGAGTGCACCATAGCTGATGTTGCATCCATGATCCTCTCACACACTTAATGTAGAAAAAATAAAATAAATTGTCAAAAAAAACTTCACTATTATAAATTATACAAGGAAAAAAATATATATTTGATGACTTCAACTAATAAAATCCTCCAGACACTTAAGAAAACTGTTTTCATCATTAATGGTGAGGAAGCCTCTTGTAGTTTCAGCTAATGATCCCTGAATATGAGAACTATTGATTCCTTTGGTATGCCGGAGTATGTGGGACCTGCATAAAGAATGATTCCTATAAGAGTCAATCTACCTTCAAGACGGTACTTGGGGTTGAAGTGTTGTTTGCTCCCCTCAATAATGACTCTGAAAATATCCAACAGTTCTGATATTTTGTGGTCAATAAGGCCTTCATGATTAGCTCTTTCTCCGTCTTTGACCAATTTTTTCCCATGATCTGCTGTTTCACAAGCCTCTGGAGAAACAGCGAGGAGAGAGGCCGAAGAAAGACAAGATGCAAAAGCCATGAGGCCAGCTCGCCCAAATGATTCTTTCAGGCAAACACTTGCCAAGCAAAATACAAATTCAATGCGTTCACTGCACTTGAAATTCACATAGGTCAGTATTTTCCATCGGTCATCAGACAAAATCGAAACTCCAAAAGGGCAGAACATTTCAATAACTCAAACCAACTTTGTTAGTTCGAGTAATTATCATTTAGGAAATATTACCATTTAGGAAGTATTTTGAGTTCTTTAAGTTGACATGCAAATGCATGAAAAGTTTGAGTAATGGAAATAGTTAAGCATTAGTTAAGCGCACGTAATGACTGTGCCCATGAAATGACAAGTTAAAACATTGAGAAAAAATATTCTGACAAGCTAAAAAGAGGATAAGCAGCATGACAGGCCTGAGCAGAGATATCGTGCAGAATTTGGGGCCTGTAGAAGCTGTCAGGGGATACTTGTGTGGCTCAAGAAGATTCAGATGGGACAAAAGAGAAGATATGCAGCTCTGACAAGTTAGAGCAGAGATCCTGCTAGAAGAAGAATCTTAAGAGGATTTTGTCAAAAGATCCTATCAAAAAAATTCTTGTCAGAAAAATCCTGTCAGAAAGATCTTATCAAAGAAAGTCCTGTTAAAAGATTCTGGCAGAGAAAATCCTATCAAAGGATTTTGAAGGCTCTTAGTAACTTTCTGCAGATCCTGTCAGTTGTAGAAGAATCTCTTTCTTGGGCCACAAGTTGCTAATGGGTTTCGGAAAATGGGCTTTTGGGCTACATCAGCCCCCCGTCTTCAAAAGAACTCGCCACCAAAATATGTTCCTCTATAACAAAGTGCTCATATATGTCACTTACGTTAAATGTTTTGGAGATTCCCATGTGCCCAGGAAGGTCAATGACATACGCATTGTGACTGATTTTCTTGAGGATCTTGTAAGGTTCATACTTTTTCGGCTTCATTTTGTTGTAGGTACCCACAGGTAGCCTCTCCTTGCGTGGAAAGACCATAACCATATCGACTTCAACAAAAACCTTCTTGCGTCATTTTCTGTTTGCCGCCTCCTTGTATTTTTCATAACTCACAGCAAGTATGCTGTCATATTGCTATGGACCGACTTGATGTAGTCAACCATGTTGGTCGCTGCTAAGCTTTTGCCCTTTTGTAAAGGTAGTTGCAGAAGGTCTAGAGGGATCTTTCGAGGTTAAAAATACACAACTAAAAATGGGGACTGCTTGATTGAGCGATTCACCATGGAGTTGTAAACAAACTCAGCTTCACAAGTGCTAGAGCCCACTGCTTTAGTTTATCTTCGTAAAAACACCGATTAAGGTTTCCTAGTGTTTTGTTGACGACTTCTGTTTGGCCATCTGTCTAAAGGTGATATGTTGAGCTAAACTTCAAAATGGTGCTAAACCATGGCCAAAGTGTAATCCAAAAGTGAGAGAGAAACTTGCAATCTCAATCTGAGGTGATTGTTTCCGACACTCCATGAAGGCGTACAATCTCTTTGAAGAAAGGATTTGCCACTTCAACCGCATCATTGGTCTTCTTGCATGCTATGAAGTGAGCCATCTTGGAGAACACGCCAACAACAACAAAAACAGAGTCTGCACATCGTTGTATGCGGTGATATCCCAAAACGAAATCCATGGATTTTTTCTTTTTGAACAATAAAGAAGACCACCCGGAACCGGTGGCCTACTTGCTATCATAAAGATAAAAATTGTGTACAAAAAATGTACAATCCAACTCAAAAAAAGCAATCCTCTCCCTCCACCCCAACGTCAGCACCTCCACATCATGAACAGCATTCTCTACTGAAGCCGGACTCTCGTTAAACACCACCTCGTTTCGAAATCCATGGATATATCGGGCCACGGATGTTCAGGTATTGGTAGAGGAGGGTACAAGCCTGTGTTTTGAGCTTGTTCCTTGATGCTCTGGCAAATGCTGCAACGCCGGACAAAGTTTTCCACGTCCTTCTTCACCTGCGCCCAATAGTATAGCGCCTCAAGCGACTGCAGGGTCTTGTCGCGTCTTAAGTGACTACCAAGATCACCAGCGTGCAGCTCCCTCAACAACTTCTCCCTCATGACGTGCGGGGGATGCAGTTGGTCTCCTCTAACAAATTGTCATCCTGAAAATGGAAAGCTTTTTTTCATATTTTCCTCAACGCAGGCCTTCTAGGTAATGGTGAAATCTTCATCATCTGCATACAACTTCTTCAAGTACTCAAAACCAAACACTTCAGTGCGAAGGCTTACCAAACCGGCAGTCTTGCGACTTAAGCGTCGACCACCTTATTTGACACTCTAGACTTGTGCTTGATGAAAAAAGTGAAACGCTGGATGCCAGAAACTCAACATGCATGCATGCGGCTGACTGAGGTCTGGTTATTCAACGACTTCAAGGCTTGGTGATCAGTGAATAGTACAAACTCACGTTAGATCAAGTAGTGCTCCCATGTTTGCAATGCTTGCACCACTGCATAGAATTCAAGCTTGTAAGGTGTCCCCTTCCGGCATCAGAGAGCCTTTCGCTATAGAAAACCACCGGACGGCCTTCTAGGGATAGTACTGCTGCAACTCTTACAACTGAAGCATCACAGTTAACTTGAAACAGTTTATTAAAATCAGGCAAAGCTAAAACAGGAGCAGAACATAGTTTGCCTTTGATTTCTTCAAAACTCTTCTCGGCTTCATCACCCCATGAAAATTTTCTTTTCTTTAGTGATTGGAGTCATGATGGTGCTAAAATTTCGAATGAACCGTCAATAAAAGGAGGCAAGTCCATGAAAACTTCGCACTTGAAGGATGTTTGCAAGAGCCGGCCAATCCTAAATTGCCTTGATCTTCTTTTCATCAACTTATATTCCATCTGCATAAACCGCATATCCAAGAGAGGCTACACTGCTTGTCATAAAGCAATACTTCTTGGAATATATGTATAGTTCATTCCTTTGCAGCACATTTAAAACTTCTTGTAGATGCACCATGTGTTCACCAGTTGTGCTATAGATCAATATGTAATCAAAATAAACAACCACAAATTTTCCAATAAAGGGTTATAGTACCCCTCACCCCGTCAACTCATTCTTAAGATGGTTGAGTGTGGCGGGGACAGTCGCTCTCGGTGAAAGATGCATATTTTAAGATTCGGAGCGAAGCGAGAGGCGACTCGACAATCAACAAGGCATGCACTGATGATGCAAAAATTTCCCGTCAAAGTGTGGATCTTCAACTGGATGTTGAGTCATAGAAAGTTGGTCATTCGGGTTTTTCGTAGGTGGGCCCCAACAGACTCCACCAAATGTCCTATCTGCACAAGTGACGAAGACAAAGACTGTTCCCAGTCGTTTTTCACGTGTCAGTTTGCTCAGAGCGTATGGGCATCACAACAGGTCCCTGGGACGGTTATCTCCTAGGCATTTTGGGCCTCAGCCATGCTCTGGAGACTCAGGAGCAGACTCGAGTGGGGGAGGCTGCTAGCGACATTATGGGCGCTGTGGCTGCACCAGAACGAGGTGGTGTAAAGGGAAGGACGGCTTCGGCGGAGAGTGTCATCCACGACATTCAGGCGCTAGTGTCATGGTGGGCTGGAGGGAGCTGAAAGGCAGACTCATTTTGGGTCTTGATTGTTTATTGACTGTACAAGAATTTCATTTTTGATGGTATAAGGTAGACCACCGGCCCCAGGTAGTCTTCCATATTTCCTTTCAAAAAAAAGGATGGCTCAAATATTTATCTTTTAATCAATTTAGGAACATAATAACTGAATAAATTAGGACATACAGACACTCAGCCCCGTAATTTTGTCGCAGGAAATGGAACTTGGGGAATCAACGGAAAAGGTATTATATGCAAACAGAATACAAAGGAATTGCACCAAAAAAAACATGTCTCATTACCTCCAGCAAAATTGAAGTGCAAATTGATAGATAAAATCTGTTGCACCTTCTATGGCCTTTGAAGTGTACTCCCCTCCTAAACCTACAAAATGTCCAATACGGATGAAGATCATAGCGTTTATAAAAATCATTATAAGAAAATAAATGTGACACCATTAGTCCTCATATCACAATCATTTTAACCTTCGTAGAGTGGCAGAGATACTCAGGGTAAAGATATTTAGGATGAAATATGTTTAACCACAATTCCAGGCTATATAACCTGTCGTCTAATGTTAGAATATTGGACCCTAAAGGCACTAAATGGAACGCAAACAGAGAGAAAGAGCTATAAGGATAAGTAACGAAGGTTCACAGAAAATGGATACAAGGGGGATCACCCACTTGTATTCCCATCTCCTCTTTCAATATTCCCTCATCATTCAGGAGGATCACCCAGCTCCGATGACCTTACCGTCTTTTATTCAAGAAAAAGAAACATTCCACCCTTTGGCTTTACAATATAAATATTAATCATAAATATCAAAACACCCTCGTGGAAAGATTCCCCAATGCACTGATAAGAACTATATTCACCTATAACGATCTTCATTACCCACATTTGGGGGAATAACTGACCTTATGGGGAAAGCAGCAATAGTAACAGATGCTATCAGTGTCGAATGCACTATAGTATGAATATAAGCCGCAAAGATCCCAATGGGGAAAGACCCTGGCACTTGCCAATCAATAAGGTGTGTGTCAACAGGGCTATAAAGTAATTGAGAACGCGGGAAACCGGGATCAAGAATAAGTTACAAGAAGGATTCAAAACCAGGCAGTCATGCGCGACAGAGAGGCTTGGACGCAGCGAGTGCGCTTGGGATCGAGAGTGAAGAGGCTCCACTAGGATCCTCCAGTTATATATGTTTTTCTTTCCTTTATTCCTTGCCTCTCTCTGTCACATTTGTCTCTGGAACAGTTGGATTACCCATCCACGTTGGATCTTCATATAAATCTCAGAATCGACTTTACAATCTGTTATGATGGAAGTTCTCGTCCCAAGGCAATGACACATGAGACTATCAAAAGCCAACCCAAATGGAGACATCTTACTGTTGAAGATATATCGTCTAACCCAAACTCATTCCCCAAATAGAGCAAGGGTCTAGTGTTAATGATGGATCCTGGACAGCTACCCCAACCACAATCATACTTAAATCAGCATTTTTCATGGAATAAATAGGAAGGATCTTCTTTATTTTACTACACTTTTCACCTTGGTGTCTTGGATTTGACAGCTCTTAGACTTGTCAGTGATAGCTAAAGATATATTTATAGAAAAAACGTTTTAAGTCTTCACACAGATGCTAACTATTTGGAAATGAAGAATAAAGAAGTCGATTCTGTGATCTAAGAAAAAATCAGAATTAAGATAGCATTAAAAGGAGATAAATAGTCATTGAGCCATTTTGAGATTCACTAACTTACCAAATTCGCCATGATGAATTGGATCATTCAAACCCAAGATAAATGGACGAAGAACAAACTCTTTAGGCACATATTTCACCAAGTACCTTCGAGATTTCCAATCCATGCTAAGAAACGAATGCATTATAAGACATCGAACTGCAACAAAAATAGCAGAGTGAAGAGACATGATAACAAATAAACAGTAGTCGAACATGTTCACTTCAATGAGTGCACACCCTGCGGATTTGCGTGAAACAAACCACGCTCCCATAAGATAGCTAACCATTTGAAAATTTTATCTGAAGTTTCCATTTGGTCTTGACTACGCGTTTGACTATCAACACAAAAGAAACCTTCAGAAGGAGCAGACTGAAAGAATAAAGACATCTGCAAAAGCACACCTGATCAATCGCCGTATAAGATTTTTTTCAAAATAAAAGATATTGCAAGATGCAATGATGCACGGTTAGCAGTCTTGTATCATGAAATGACCATGCAATCAGCTGAAGGATGCACGGTTTCAATGAAAGACTAAGGAATGAATTATATCATATTTTCTCAAGGGTGCAAAGAAAGCTTCAAAACTCCACCAAAACGTGAGAAGATCGACTAAAACTGAGAATGTATTCCTGTTCTACTTTTAATTGTATTAACATTATTTGACCAGATCTCAGATTTTATAATACAGTAAAATATCAGTAGCCTTGGCAGTGAACAAAAGATGGTATATCAAACAGTCTTCCTTAGTGCACTTGACAAGGAAATCTAGATGGGATCACCCCCACATTATAGACAAGACCTGAAAAAGTTACAATTCTGAGTGCTCCATAATACAATAAGCGTCTTTAAAAATCACCAAGAGCCTGGTTTGGGTGCTTTGCTCAAGCCATGAGAATTTTTGCCATCATCATAACAACAACGATCACACATTACTCATCAAGCATACATTGACCAGAAAAAACTAGCATACTGTGTATGCAGATGATATTGTCTTTCCAGAAATGTCGGATATGGTGCCCGATGGAGATCTATCAGATTAAGGGAGATGGAAAGAGGAGGGAAAAAATTGATTCCTCAGTATATCTTTCAACTGACGAAACGGAATAACCATTTTCCACCCTTAATGGAACTCTATCACTATCCCAGTCCTCAGTATCTACTTATCGAACACAAATTGAAATGAATGAATTGGAAAATTGAAATAAGTTCAGGCATCTAAAAGGCACATTAATCTAATGGAATCCTTCTCACAACAGAAATAGATCTTGAATATTTTTTTTTCAAAGAATAGATCTTGCCTCTTTTAACTGAATCTGGATTCCTGGATTGTCACCCAGGAAAATAATTCATTTATTGAACATAATCATAAACTTCACACTGCGAAGGGGGAATAATCTGTGGATTATGATCTCTATATATGCCTGTTCAGGAAAATAAATCATTTAATCGCACCCTCCCAGATAGTTCCTATTATGTTAAATTTTTTTAGTAACTAAATGCATGATACTCACCGTCCTCTTTGCTAGCAGCAGATAGGATCCTGAGAAATCAGAGAATGACTTTTCTTCGAAAAGGTTGAATCTCTTTTCTTCAACGTGTACATTGATGCTGACTATGCTGGTTATATTGATGATCAGAGATCAACTATAAGAATAAGAAGCAGAAAGTTTTTGTCATCGCCACTGCAGAAGCAGAACGTTGAACTATTGAGCAAGGGTCAAGTCCCTCGGATTCAAAGGAACTTTGGATATGAGTCAAAGCCCCCTCATATCAAAACATCACATGAGGTCAACAGAGCAAATGTGCAGATCTCATATAGAGGTTGTGCAAACAGCAACTAAACAAACCTGTAGAAAATCTGGAATGGAAAATATTCATTCATCAGTTTAAGGGTGAGTGAGAAAGATAGACTTTCTGTCTCCATCTGTCATCCAGACTCTTCTTTGGACCGCAGTTGACCCAGCCGCCAGAAAGAACAAGAAGGGAAAAAAGACTTTCTTACCTTATGCATTAGGGTTCTCACTGGTTTAAACCAGTGAGAGTACAAGGAGAATTGGCCCATGTGTGTGACGTAAAGGTCGCGTGAATCAAGAATGGTAAGTGGGCCTCTTATGTATGAGGCCCATTTTATAAAAGAAATAAAGATAAATTAAACAAGGCTTCAAGGGTATGGGCCTTCTATTGACACCATCATTAAATTCTACTTTCCCCAAATTTTCATTATAGTATAGGATTCAGCATGTCCCAGAAAAGCGTATTCCATTCCATCCCAAGGTACCAGGCACAGAAAGGGCACATCCTTAAAGCTTTGGAGAAGATGAGACATGCTTTCTATCCCCATCCATGCCTTCCCATCCACTCCAAATGCTTTAGGCAAGAGTTGGGACAGAGAATTAATGATTACAGATGGGACACGATGTTTTTTTAAAAAAAACATAAACAGATAGGACATTATGTGCTTCATATCCCCTCATCTTCACTATAACTCATAAACGAGGAGAGGGCAGAGAATCTGATAATTGTGAGGTCAGTGACCATGCAGTCTTCCTGAATGGAATTTGGTAATTTCCTTCTTAGGACCCTTCAGGGAACTTGTAGAGGGGGAGAGGAGAGGAGATTAGTCATAACAATCAAACTCTGTCAGACGTAGCAGAGACCATTCCCAGCCTCACGGCAATCTTTGTAACCATTCCCTGCGGCGGACGCATCTTCCTGAAAGACCCTGGAGCAACCCTGTCGGCAGCAGGAAGTTTGAAAACGGAATTGATTCTTCATTTAGGTCACTCGCCCACATATACAGGGTATTACATTTGATATGTTCTTCGAGTATCATCAGGTCTCAAATAGAAAAACCCAACAGAACGCACATGCAAATGTTCACACATGTGAATCAGTTTAAAAAGAGGAGCAATGTATTCATGGCTGAGCTCAGTTGTGTATTCATGGTTAATTCCTGTTAGTGATATATTCCTATATCGGGCTAATGGGCCCTGTTCTATAAGCCCATTAGCCCTTTATCTCTCTTCTCTCACTTAGGGTATATATATACCCTCTTCTTGTAACATCTTTGGTACATTATTCCATTTTCCTTCTCACTCCATCTCTCTTGATCCACTTCCCCCTCCTAGGGTTAACAATTCCTTTTGTGATACAAGCTGGATGTATCAATATTTTACCCCGTGATACAGTTATTACATGAAAAATGTACATGGGCATAATCCATTTCAAAGAAACGTAAGGACAATAAAAATATATATATAACATGTCCATACAGACATCCACCCTCAAGTTGGTAGGTAGATGCTCTGCAATCCCAACTTGTCTTAAAGCTGATGGAAGCCTGCCCCAGGCAAACATTTTATTAGCATGTCTGCTACTTGATTTTAAAAACTGAAATGATGACATTTTCTCTTGTAAAATGTCAATTGATCTTCACTTGTTTTGTCCGGTCATGCTGCACAGGATTAGGTGCAATGTCCATCGGAGAGTTACTATCACAGTAAATAGTAAATGGACAGTCTTCAACAATATTAAGATCTTCTAGTATTTCTAGACGATCTCAAAAGCAATTCACATATCCCTTTGGCTGCCCTGAACTCAGTTTCTGAACTTTATCTTGCCACCACTTTTTGTTTCTTTTCTGCCATGCAAGGATGTTTACCACAAGGAAATAAGAGAATCCGGTTATCAAATGTCATCAACTACTGAGCTGCCATAGTTAGTACCAAAGAATAACTATAGCCAGATGTCATTCTGTTTCCAGGTCACGTTCAGGGTGACTCATGTTCATTGCTCAACTCCAGCTCAAGCCAGGGAAGTAACTCGAAGTTTTGTTTTCTGTTGGCATTGCTATTGGAGTGGTGCCAGATTGCAAGAAAAACAAAAAGGGTTTTGACTCGCAGGATATTGTGAGGTATGCAGGATTATAGATGGATTCTCCGATGCTCGTATACCATGACAGCAATCTTTGTAGCCGTTCACCGTGGCGGATAGATCTTATTTGACACCCTAGAGCCACCCATTCATGGTGGGAATTTTGAAAAAGGAATCGATTATTTGTTTTAGTCATTCGACCAAACATATATTGTTTTGCATTTCCCCCCTGATGCGGTTATTACATGAAAACTGCACAAGGTTTTACATCCAATTCTAGGATATATAAGAATAATAATTAAAAACATGAGTCGAGACAGACACAGCCAGATGCAGCATAGAGAACTCCCAGGCCACTACCAAAATACTTCATAAGCAAAGGACAGGACAGAACACGGATCTCCGGACATGTACGGGGATATACTTTGTCCCATCCTTTTGTCCATGTCCTAGACATCCCGAATCCTAACTGTATAAGGCCTCTGCAACATTTTTACAGTTATCATTCTTACTGGCCCAAAGTAGAGTCAGGTCGTTCTCTAATACAGTTAGGATGCGTTTTTTCCTAATATTCTTCAAGAAAGCAAAGGTCCTAATTGTATCATCAATATTGCATCCAAACTACAAAAGCCTTTACAAAAAGGGACATTTTTACAAGTACAGTCTGCACATTAAAAATAAACTAAAAAATTTTGACTTCCAGTGTTAATTCGCCAAATGCACCACACAAATATCAATTACTGACCTGGTGACCCCAAGCGGCTTCAACCAAATGTGTACCATATTCTTCAAGCATCTCATATAACAGAAAAAAAGTGCTCCATCTGTTTAATCCACTCTCACTTAAATAACTCACATCACAGACACCCATGGATTTAGCTTCTTTCTCTGCCCATTTTCCCCTTCTAGAAGACTTAGAACACGGCTCGGCCTCCTCAATGGATGCAGCGACCCCCAGAGTCTTGCCAATGGAAACTGATTGGGAAGGAGGTTGACAACGACTTACAACACAATTTGAGTGTTGAAGTATTTTCTTAAGGATATATAATGAGTGTTTTCTCACCCACGCATTTTTATCAACCTGAAAGGAAGAAATGGTAAAAACATGATGTTCAAAGAGCATTCTTTCTTACTTCCAATGTTTAAATTGAAAACATTGATGTTACCAAGCCAACACGAATTTCATTCCAAATTCTATCATCCTCTCCTAAATTATATTCGTTATCAGACTGGGTTCTCACAAGGCCCTCCTCAGGAAGGAGAGACAAGTGCAGTGAAATCAAGTTGTACGCATCCATCCGTTCCTGATTCCCCAGTGAAAACATGGACGCACAGGTCCCCCATAATTTCTCCAGAAAACGAGCCCTGAAAAATAAAAATAAAATATAAGTAAATAAATAAAAAAGACAACGTACTATTTTTCACTTTGATAATAGGGCGAGAGATCAATTCTCACCTAGAAAAATTGTGGAGTTCTCCAACGACATATACATCAAACAATGGCAGTTTGTATGTCACTTTGAATATAATAGGGAATATAAGTCTGATGGCCTCTGATCGACGGTCGGATGAGTGCAAGAGCATGTCATGCGTCATGAGAGAGAGATCCCAAGTCAGATTCCGAAGAAAAACTTCACTAGCTGGATTACTGTTTTCTCCCAGAGCAACCCCAACCAAGGAATTCAAGATTCTTGATGCCACTGTCAGAGATACTAAAGTTTGCTCCACAGATTCAATATTATGCATATATAGTTCTGACCGTTGGGTGAGCTCCAAGAACAGAAGAGCAGACTTCAAACACACAGGAATCACTATCGATGTCATTACACTCCAGCATTGTCTGACAGCCAATGCATCGCGTAGAAAGTCTACAAGCTAACAAAAGACACAATGTAATGAAATAATTTTAAGTAAAAAATCGTTTATTGTAGAGTAATATACCGGGTCGAGCAGTTCATTGTTATCCCCTGCGGGAGAGCTAAGAAGCGGGAGGACACCACGCCGGATGAACTCTTCAAACGCTTCAGAAGATACATCTGCGAGAAGATGAAAAAAAATGAGAAAACTTAATCTCCATCCATCAAGGGGAAATCAACAATGATAGATAATTACAACTACCGGGGTTCTTGGCCAGGTGGAACAAAGCGGCAGCATAGGGGATTAGCGACTGACGTTGATGGGAGTTTGTTAAATTTGCATCGCATACATCCCGAATGTCCTACATACAAGTGGAAGAAGAAGAAGAGGAAAATATCAATACAATCATTGCAGAGAATCGAAGAGAAGAAGTGGACTGAAATCTAAAAAATAGACATAATAGGAAAGGAAGAAACAGCCACACAAGAAGAAATACCTTAGAAGTGATCACCAAGGCTAATAACAGAGCAAAAAACAGATTATAGAAAACGGCACTTAAAAGGATCAACGTAGAGATGTAGAGACGTAGAGAGTAGAAGAGTGGAAGTAGACTGAGATCTATAAAACAGACACAAGATAAAAGGAAGAAATAGCCACACAAGAAGAAACATATTATAAGTGATTACAAAGGCGACTTGCGGTGCTACTTGTGGTGCTATGGGTGTTATGGATGCACCGAGACGAGGTGGTGTTCAGTGGGAGGAGGGCCTCAGTGGACAACTTCACTCACACCGTTGAGCCGTTAGTGTTTTTTGGGGTTGGAGGGAGATGAATGGTAGACCATTTTGGCCATGACTGTATCTTGATTGCACATAACTAATCGTTAATGGTAGCAGGTTGGCCACCTTTTCCTAGTGATCTTCACTGTTTTCTTCAAGAAACAAAAAAAAGTGATTAAAAAGGCAACTAACAGAGCAAAAAATACAATTTATAGAAAAAGGCAATTAACACACCAATTTAGAGAACAGATGAGTAGAGGTGGATTGAAATCTGAAAATAGACACGAGAGGAAAGGAAGAAACAGCCACACAAGAAGAGGCACATCTGAGAAGTGATCACAGAGGATACTAACAGAGAAAAAAGACAATTTATAGAAAAAGGCACTTAATACGATCAATCGTAGAGAGTAGAAGAGTATAATGATAGGATATCTGGCCCTTATTGCGGGCATTCTTGTCCTTTGACCATTAAGGGCATCTAGGCCCCTTCCCTCCCATGTTTCCTTTAAATAGCACAGTTCTCCTTCTAGGAGGGCAGACTGAACGTATTTTACTTTGGCTACTTGTGCCCTTCCTCTCCTCTCTTCTTATGTCCAAGCTCTGTCTCCCCCCTCGATCCCCGTCCTCGTGATCGTCTCTACCTCACCGCATCTTCAGGCGGCTTGTCCCCGGACAATCATTACCCCTCCGCTCGGCCTCTCCCTGACCATTCCCGTTCTTCCTTTCCTCCCCAGGAACCTCTCTACATCTCTCCCTCTCACCTCTGTCTCGGACAGTCATCTATCTGTGAATGTTACGACGTTGTCAATCAATCAAGAGCATCAATTTCTAGTTTGAAGGTCAAATTACAGATTGGATCGATACAATCTCGACCCGGGATCATACCATAGAAGTAGACTGAGATCTACAAAATAGACACAAGAGAAAAGGAAGAAACAGACACACAAGAAGAAAACAGCAACTGACAAAATAGGCAATTAATACGATCAAACGGCAATTGACAAAGGGGCAACTGACTCACATATTATAAGTGATTACAGAGGCTATTAACAGAGCAAAGAAGACAAATAATAGAAAACGGCAATTAACAAACCAATATATGGCGTAGAAGAGTAGAAGTAGACGGAAATCTACAAAATAGGGATAAGAAAAAGGAAGAAACACCCACACACGAAGAAGCGCATCTTAGAATGGATCACACAGGCTATTAACACAGAAAAGAGATAATTTATAGAAAACGGCACTTGATACGATCAACGTAGAGAGTAGAAGAGAATAAGTAGACTGAGATCTACAAAATAAACACAAGATAAAAGGAAGAAACATCCACACAAGAACAAAAACATCATAGAAGTGATTAGAAAGGAAATCAACATAGCAAAACGGAAATTTCCTATTTCAAACGATCAGAGATTCCGACGTCGACGGTTTGAACAGCAAAAAGAAACATACCAAACTCAGCTGAAAGAAGGTTCCGAGAAGAGACGAGAAGAGAGCGGGAGCAGAGAAGATCGAAGAGGAGGCGAGGAGGCAGTCGAGGACGGCCGGGACGGCTGCGGGCTGGACGAGGGCGAGGCTCTTCGCAAGCGAGAGCAGACTTGGAGAGTCCGAAGCCATGGCCGCCATGTTTGTGTGAACAAGAGGCGGGTAAGGAAGAAGCTCAGCTGTTTGAATTTATATATATACGGATTTCTTCAACGTTTCAAAAAGTTACTAAATGAAGAAAATTAGTTTTTTTTTTATTGGCAAAAAAAAAACATGGTGCCGAAGAAAACTAGTAACCCTGAAAGGATGATATATCACTATTATTGTGTTATTGATGATCTTGCTATGATTGTTGGAGTGGTGTTTGCCCGTCCCAAGCCCGTTGTCGGATGATGATGTCGAGACGGATGTTGAACTGGATATGGGAAATGGGTTGTTGCACCCAAGAACCCCCCCCTTCTTGGGCGCCACCCTTCCCCTCTTCACCTCCGCCCTCTCTGCCTTCTCCATCGCCGTTGCCCCGATCTCCCTCGCCAACTCGCTAGCCCCGCCTGCTCCTCCCACAACCTTCGCCCTCGTCTCTCTTCTTGGTCCCCATCTCTCCATCGCCAGCACCCACCTTCACCCTGCCGTCGCCCCTCTTCCTTCCTCCTCGCCTCTCCCTTGCCCTGCCGCCTACGACCTCCCGCGCCCCGCGTTGTTTGACAGTGCTGGAACGCTGACCCGCCGTGCGTGCATTACACCGCTGCCGCGGCTTCCCTGCCCGTCGCCGCGTGACAGGAATCCAGCACGCCCGCCCTTCCGCCGATCGCGCTCTCCACCGCTGGTCGTTGGTGCACGTTCGTGCGCCAGCCCTCTGCGCACCTCTCCTGGCTCACGTCCATGCCGCGGTCAAGCCCCTTCGTGGCCTCTCGTGTTCGGAGTGCCCGTTCACGCGCCTGATTGCGGCCGAACGCCTACGCGCCCATCTGCCGACACGCGCTCGCGCGCGCCGCCTGCTAGACGCGCCACGGCCCACCCACCAGACCACGCCCGGTGCCAGCCGTGCACGTGGGTGATCGCGTGCTGCGCGCCTCCTCCCCGCTCCAGTCCGCACCTGTGCGCGCGCCCCATACACGCCTGCGTTTGCCTGCTCCGGTGCCTGCTCGCCGTGTCCGTCCCGACCGGCCATTCCGCACATGCGCAGCCTGACTTCTGCTCTTCATCGGACGACCGATATGGAAGATTAACGTGACGACGTCATGGATTAGCGCTACCAAGGTGCCTCCTCACCTCCCCTCCATTTTTACCAGTATTATTATCTCTCGCAGTCTCGTCGCCCGCTATCACGTCCGCTGCCGCCGTTTCTCGATACATTTTCGGATAGGATTAGCCACCTCATCGAGTGTAGGATTTCTTGTGGTTGAAGGGATATCCATTGCCTTAGACGCCGAACACTTCCGGGCCGTCAAAAGCCCCTCTCTACATAGTCGTCTAGTAGTTCTCGTGGGTCATTGGGAGTTTGATCTTAGGATCACTCTCTTCTCTCTGATCGGCATGGCTTGCCTCTTTATCCGCGAACCCTTTCACTGCTCATTTGTCATCATCCGATCATCGATTTGCATTCCACGACATCGCATCATATTCCTGTGGCGTAATACGAGCCGACCGATCCCAGCAGCTCGTATTACATCAACATGATACCGTATAAATGTTGTAACAGTACTAGTATCTGATACCATAATTTGTCTCATTATTGTGATTCGTCATTGTCTCAGAGTTAGGATGACACTATCAATTTTTTCGATGAGTTGAAATAGTGTACTATTTTTCATTTTATTATGGAAAATATAAATATGTAATTAAGCTAGAGCTCATATTTATTTCTGTGTGAGCATTGTAAATCATTGACAATTAATTTAATTAGTACTCAAATTAAGTTCGACAGATTGAAGTCATTGGAGCTTTGTCAAAAATGGGCTCACCTCTACATTGGACAATGGGTCTGCAGATTTTAAAGCGCCGCATCTCCAATATCAGATATGATATGTGAATGTCAAAATCCAATATCTGCTACCGGTATCCACCACGTCCTGACCCCTAGAAATCCATCCCCATATCTGATATCAGGTGGATGTTCAATGTTAGATATCGAGCATTTGTAATCAACTTAACTTCATTTGTTATTGGATATCGGTTGTCTGATATTGTACATTAGACGAGTTGGCACTAGTAAGGAGTCTGATTTTTTACTTTTAGAGAAGTGTTTGAATGGTGTTGTATGAAGAAGCATAAGTTTCTAGTCCTCAACGTCCCGGATACTAAACGAATCAATTGGATAATGTGTAAGGATGATATCACTATCACTATCATTTGTATCATATTTTCATGAACTTAACTATAGTTTCTTGCTATGTGAAATCCTTAATTAGGTTCATAAATCCAATGTTGGTTTACTTGAATGATTGAATAAAGGTATCCCTGAATTTCTACGTTAAGTATCGGAAGAACTGTTTGTTTATAAATTTTATGAATTGAAGTAGAATTAAAATTTTAGTTATCTAACAATATCTCAAGTCCTAACTCAATTATGTAGATTGTCATTTGCCAATTTACGAAAGACAAAATAATTTTATAAAAATCCAAAGAAACAACGTATTTAATTTTTTTAATGGAGTTCTTCAAATTCACAATTAAATTATTTTTCCCATTTATTTATGTTCATGTCAATATTTACAGCTTGAGTGAAATCATAAAAATCATCACTAATCAAAAGATATTGACGGAGAAGCTGATGCATCTATAAACTAAAAATGTTCAATTGATGAAGAAGCTGATGGAGCTACAAACTAAATAGATGTTCAAGGGGAGATCTTACCACAACGAGAGATGTAACAACTGATCATAATTAGCAATTTTCATTTATACTTAAAATTTTAAAGCTTCCTTATTCATTCTGAAATTAAATTCCCATACTTAGACACATAACACATATTACTTAAATGGACAATTGATGGCGCGGCCCCAGATACGCCGTCAGAATCGTCACCGTCGCCCCCGACAGCACCTGCTCCAGCCCCGGACAAGTCTTTGGAGACGCCGCCGCCGTCCTCGACAGTGCCGGCCGTTCGCATTCAGCCCGCCGGACAAGCCAAGGCATCTGTACGTACACCGGGATTCAAGTATTCCGGGTGACGGACACCTTATTATTTCGTGTTTCATTTCGCTCGTCGTCCTTTGGTTCCGCTCTTCGTCTTTGAGTTATCTTATCCATTGTCATAGCATGTACGGAGGGAAGGTTCGACCCTATAAGGATCCTCCTCCTCAGCCCGGTTTCATCTTAGTCTCCTTAGATTTCTAGTTGGTCGGTGCTACCGGTCTGCTTCTCCTCGACCTGGCGTGAGACTCCCTGGCTCCCGATCGACCCCTGTCGCTTCCCGTGTCAGTCGCCCGGGCATGCGATCCTATTTCTCTTCTCCCGCCGTGCTTACGGGACGACCAGCGACTACGTCCTTATCCAGTGCCGACTCTGCTCGGGCTCTCGTGCTCCAGCCGGGCGGACTAAATCGACTGCGGAAGTCAACCCCCCCCCTGCATCGCGTCTACGAGGAGGATCAGCGCCGCTCCCGTCCGCGCGGACGACCTGCTCACACGTTTGCTGCATTGTGCCCGCGTCGGTGTCGATCGTGCCGCTTGCGTCGGCCCTCGGCTCGTGATTGCTTCGACGGCGTGGACCCTGCGCTCGACACTCCCCGCGATGACCCTACACCGTGTCTTCCTCGCTAGCGCCCATCGACACGCATCGCCCTCCAGCCGCAGAACAGAGCCCCTCGACGATCCAGGAAGACCACATGGTACCCCATATCTTGTCTCTTATTTGCTGCAGTATACAACTCGGTTGCCTCCTCCGCGCTCGGGTTAGGCATAGGTGAACGAGAAAGGACGAGTGAAAACAACGATCTCTTGAGCGTCTCTCCTGGTTCATTGCGGGTCGGGTTCGCCCATCACGCGCCAGCACCTTCCGGCGAGGTAACTCTCGTTCGGTGTCGCAGTGATCTCGTCCCTTCGGACGAGGGTCAGGAGGTCCCCTCCCGTCTCCGGGCGACCCCGGTCATCGGCCCCTCTTGTTCGTCGGCAGCTGCAAGTATTACACCCCTTCCCGGACATCTTCTTTCTTGCTCGTCTCTATAGGATTCCCGTGCCGATGAATCCCGGCATTCGTCGTGTACCGTCGCGTCTTCGACACCGAGTACGAACCCTCGGTGACGGCAAGACTTCGTCTCGGACGTTGTCCTACATCAACAATACCCCAAATAATTACGTTGGATGCCTTCTCCTAGGGGCAGCAAGAGCAACAAGAGTGAATCTCAAATGTTTTAGTTACGTTCACTATAATACATGATGACCAAATAATCATTCATGTCTTTATTCCTTGATCTTTCAACTCCAAGCTTCGAATCATGATAAATATGAATGAAATATTGCATGAATTATTAGTTAACGATGTAATCTGGAATTATATAATTAAACAACTTATTTTGTACGTTGAAAAGTTTTTGTGAATTATTTGATTATGTTGGAATAACTCTACATAGGTATCTATGAGGCCAAGTGGAGGGTTATAAATGCCTTTTGGAATTTTATTAAAGTCAAGGTTCTAGGTAGATATTCAATACATGAATTGTGTTACACCTAACTTTCAACCACTTTAACTCATGTAATAATAGTATAGGTGGTCCTAAGACCTAATACACCATACACATCTCCATGGAATAACGATTTTGAAGAGAGAGTGGGCAACAATTTTGGAATTCAGAATTTGTAGTCAAGACTTTGTAATTGTTGGAGCACTGTGAATGATGGGGGTGTGGAGTTCCCACTTATGGCAGTTGACTATTGAGTGCATACTTTTTTACTGTGAACTTATAGAACTGTAAACATGTATTATTTTGGGAAGTTTAGACTATCCACTGGGAAATTTTTTGGCTTCGATTGGCATGATCTGAACTCGATTGCATAGTGGGATATCAAATAAAAAAAACGGATATGAGAACCAATAACAAATAAAAACTAAAAACATCAACTTTGCATGGATCATATCGATGTTTTCTTTGATACTCAAGTGAGCATCTCGAGACGTCCAAATGTTTGGTGTCTAAACATATCCCATGTTGGGTTCTAGGGCCTCGATCTTGATGAAGAAACATAGTATGATTTGTAGTGGATGATTTAAATGAAATCGTAACAACATCGCAAAAACATGAGATGAATCACCTCAGCAAAAGTTCCTTTGACCCTCGGAATATTCATGTGGAGCTTCTCATGTGTGCAACCTCTAGAAGTATCCATGCGATCCTCCGCACATCATATCTCCTACTTCATCTTGATGAGCACCTTACACCCTCTGCTATCATCATTACGTCGTCCTTATCACATCAAGAATGGAGAGGTGTTATGGGGAGATGAAAGACGAAGGTAATGCTATTGAAAAATTATGGTTGGGGTGAATTTCATTTATAACCTTTCCCTATTTATACTAAGCGTGTATTTTTCATAAACCCCAAACTTTAATATATCTTTCGACGTCCCAAAGACCATTTGCGTGTGACCCTCTAAGCCCATGTATCAGTTTAGTTAATGACTCTTGTGTTCTAATAACCTTTATTGGCCTTCCAAATTATTTAATTATTTTGTCATATTGATTAATTAATGTCAAATTGATTTAACCTAATCGATAACTTAAGTTTTCAACTCCTTGGGTGCCAAGCTAGACCTCATGCTCTAGAAGATAGAAAAGTTTATATATCAACTCATTCCTAGGGTGACTTAGGGTATGGTCGGGCCCTGCAATGTATCGACTCACTCATAGAATTTGTTCATTGTCAGTTATTGTGTATATATAATTCCTCATCTAGTTGAAACTCCTAGGATAACTTAGGGTATGGCCAAAATCAAATCCTAATCGGTCATTCGAATTAGTATTGATGCGCTCAAAAATAATCGGAGAACTCTTGTCTGATATTTCACTTCCTTGTCCAAGGACTTCATTGTTTCCTCCTTGAGTTATCTCCTTTTATAAAAATGGTGGGGTATCTCACATTAACCACTCAACCATCTTCATGAACTTCTTGATGCATGTGAACTAAGACTGTTTAGAATACCATGATTAGAGACACGTAGGTTATAGTCAAGAGTACAACTATCAGTCCACAAGACGTCTATGGTATCTCACATCTAAGGACCACTTAAGAAAACCATTACATAAATCAACATGATCATTTAAGGGATTTGCACGGATCAAATTAGTGAACTATTTCATTTAAGGAGCATCTGTTATCTATACATAGTGTCTCCACACTAATGGCTATGGGGTTGGCCATACTTATCACATGATTGAGTCTTGATAGTGATATTATATCAAGATACTTTAATGATCTTCTCGAGCATCCTTCAAATTGGATGTTTAGAATACATGCTCAAAGACCAGTGATATATGTATTACAATGATATCATTGATCAATAAGTTGGAACATGTAATCATTGACTTCATCATAAGCATCAAATGTGCATTAAAATTAATATGGTAGATAACGCCCTAAATTATGTGCGTAATTCAAATAATGAGTACAATTTTATGCATTTAAAGAGTTTAAAATAGGTTCATTATCATATATTTTTACATGTTAATTAGTATTCCACGTAATTTCTGATTTTTCCTGATTTTTTGTTAATTTATGAATTTTATCAAATTTGTTTAAGCTTGGAATAATTCTAGTTAAAATGTAAACGGCAGGTTTAAAAAATAATTTTAATGTTCATTAATGTGGGAATGAGTTACTGATTTTTCTAGATTTTTATTGAATTTTATTAGATTTTTTAGGAATTTATTCAAGGAAAAAATGAATATTTAAATAGAAAACAGATATATTTATAAGGAAAATAGGAGTTTTGAAGCAATTTCTTAAGTCGGAGGGGCTTTTCATAATTTTTTGTTGCAATTATGACCTTAAAACAGCACTCGGTTGCCCGTTGCAAGCGTAAAGATAAAATTAAAATAGTTGCAAGGTTTTATCAAATTAATCTGGATTTTTGTATGGGTTTTTAGGAAATATGGAGGAGAGAGAAAGCCGAGGGGATATGCATAACCTGTTTTGGGCTGCGTCAATTTGTGCGCGCGGATATTTTCAAAGACTTTTGTGAAAAAAATTCTAAATATTTACCAGCTAATGAGAGATCGACACGATTGTGTGTTTCAAAACTTAAAATTAAATAAATAAAATTGATCCAATGGCTCAGATTAAGCAATTTTCATCTATACATAACTTTTGATCTTGAAGTTGGATTGAGGCCAAAATTTTATGGATTTTTTCGTATTGACCTCCTATTACTATCTGTACGATTGGATCATTTTATATCAAGCTTACACCAATAGATGAACATTGATTACTTATTGGGGGTAAAATGGTAATTTTTACCATTTAACCTAAGTATAAGAACAGAATTTTGAGATGAGGATGTCATTCTGTAAGGTGCTCTTTCACAACTACAAGACAAAGAGGAGTTACATTATTCTTCTTGAAATGAGGATGTCATCTTGGATCAACCCTATTTATACTTTTTACTTCGTTGTATTTGAATTTTAGTGTAATTTGGATTATGTGTTAGTGAAGTTTTTTATTATTCTTCTTGATCTTGGTCTGAAATTCTAAATCTCTAGGCTTGAGCAAGGATTTAAATACATCATCTTCCCTAAGTTAATCTCCTCGAATATCGAAGATGGACGATCCCATCTTGACCACAAAATTACCTTCGTGGACTCGTTGATGCATCTGAGCCAGGACTTGTTGGAATCTCCTGAGTAGAGTCTCTTAGTTCATAGTCAAGTCGCAACTGTCCATCCACTAGGCGTCTATGGTATCTCAATTCTTAGGACCACTTACTCAAGTGTGACATGAATCAACCTTATTGACAATATATATAATAACGTCCAAGGATTCATGCGGATCAATTGATCGAGCTCTTTCACACTAATGGCTATGGGATTTACCATACTCATCATATGAGTGTAACTAGACAGTGTTATTCTATTCAAATACTTAGATATCCTTCTCGAGTATCCTTCAAATATAAATGTTTGTAAAAAATATTTAAAGACTAGTGATTTTAAACAAGGTCTAAACATTCATTTTGAAATATTAATGATAACAAACAACATGCGGGAAGTAAGGACTCGATCCAGTTCATGGATAGGGGCTGAACCAAATATTTAAGATAATGGATATCTAATATGGATACTGTTAGTGCAAACGACAAGGACGACAATCTAGCTAGCTTCTAGATGACATTTTTGTCACCCCCATCAAACTCTCAATCTCTCTCTAGACAATTCTTTTCAGTTGCCAATAGGCTCAATCAGGGGAAAGAAGGGATGGATCGGCTTCAGGGATGAGTCTGAACCAAATATTTAAAGATAACATATATCAAATACAGATAATGTTAATGAAGATGACAATGATGGCAATCTAGCTAGGTTTTAGATGATACTTTTGTCACCCCCATCAAACACTCAATCTCTCTCTAGACACTTGTGGTTAGTTGCCACCAAGCTCACTCAAGGAAATGAAGGGCTGGATCTAGTTCAAGGAAGGGGGTTGAACAAAATATTTAAGATAACATATATCCGATACGAATACCGTTAATGCAGACAACAATGACAGCAATCTAGCTAGCTTTTAGATGACATTTTTGTCATCCCCATCAAACTCTCTATCTCTCTCTCTAGACACTTGTTGTCGATTGCCACTAGGCTAAATTTGGGGAAGGAAGGGCTGGGTCTGCTTCATGGAGGGAATCTGAACCAAATATTTAAATATGACATATTTCAGATTTTGATACCGTTAATAAAAGACAGCAATGACGACAATCTAGCTAGGTTCTAGATGACATTTTTGTCACCCCCATCAAACTCTTAATCTCTCTCTAGACACTTGTTGTCAATTGCCACTAGGCTCAATTTGGGGAAGGAAGGGCTGGGTACGCTTCCTAGAGGGAATCTTAACCAAATATTGAAAGATGACATATTTCAGATACTGATACCGTCAATAAAGACAACAATGACGACAATCTAGCTAGCTTCTAGATGACATTTTTGTCACCCCCATCAAACTCTCAATCTCTCTCTAGACATTTTCGGCCAGTTGCCACTAGGCTCAATCAGGGAAAAAAGGAAGGGTCAGATCCGGTTCAGGAAGGGTGCTGAACCAAATACTTAAGATAACAGATATCTGATACATATACAGACAGAAATAACGACGAGCTAGGTAGCTTTTAGATGTCATTCTTGTCACCCACATCAAACTCTCAATCTCTCTCTAAACACTTCTTGTCAGTTGTCACAGGGGCTTGATCCGGTTCAGGGAGTGGGCCTGAACCAAATATTTGAAGATAACACACATCAGATATGGATCCCAATAATGAAGACAACAATGACTACTATCTAGCTAAGTTCTAGATGTCATTTTTGTCACCCCCACCAAGCTCACAATCTCTCTCTAAACACTTCTTGTCAGTTGTCACCAGGGCTTGAACCGGTTCAGGGAGTGAGGGCTGAACCAAACCGGGCCGGGCCAAAAAAAAAAAAACCGCTCTGGTTCATATGCTTTGGTAGTGAAGGTAGAAGGGGGAAGAGAGGTGACATTGTGTAGGGTTTTAGCGGGAAGGTCGAGAGAAGGGAGAGAGGGCGAGAGAGAAAATGGTTGCCGCGGCGGTGCTGAGGAACTCGAGCTGCAGGGGCCAGCTTGGCCTCTCCTCCGCCTCGGGCTTCTACCACGCCTGCTTGCCTCGCGCGGACAGATCCGCTGCCGGCGTTCCCGTCGTCGACGGCCCCTTGATCGGCTTCAATGGGCGCGAAATCGTGGCAGCGTCGGGTTTTTTGTGCCGTTCTATGGCCACTTTCACCAGAACGTGAGTTTTTTCTGTGGTTTTTGATGGCTGGATGAATGAATTTCTGGGGTTTTGGTTTTTGTAGCTTGATTTGCTGACATTGGTAATGGGGTTTTTATCGTGTTGAGGCTTTAATTTGGACGTATTTGTTAGATTTTTGGTTGATCTTGTACATTTTTCGCCATTGGGCGTCGTCCAGGAGGACGTAAGCTGGGTTTGTGATTTATGAGTTTATGATTTCTTTAGCTTGATTTATTGACCTGGGAAATGAGATTTCGCTCGTGTCGAGGCTTTACCTGGGCCAAGATCTTTAATTTTCGTGCGATCATGTACATTGGTAGTTGACGGCTTGGCAACTTGGTTGCAATATTTGAATTGTTTCTTCTGTAATCTTGTATTTTACTGATTTCGGCTATGGGGTTTAGCTCGTGTTGAGACGTTACTTGGTCCTAGGTCTTTATTTTTCGTGTGCTTTAATATTTTTTTGTTTGAGACTTGGCGACTTAGTCGTATTATTTGATGTGGCTTCGGTTACCTTATACTCTTTTCATTTGGGCAATTGGGTTTCGCCTGTGCTGCGCCTTTACTTGGTTCCACATCTTTATTTTGTGTAATTTTATTTTTGGCTGTTTAAGAATTTGCGACTTAGTCACATTATTTGGCTTGTTTCTTCTGTAATCTTTTACTATATTCATTTGTGCTATTGAAATTCGCTCGTGTTTAAAATTTACATGGCTCCATATCTTTAATTTTCGCACGATCTCATTAGTCGTATTATTTGTTTTGCGTTTCTTTGTTATCTTATGCTTTGTTGATTTGTGTCTCAGAAAGCCTCACGTAAATGTTGGAACAATCGGCCACGTTGATCACGGGAAGACAACATTAACAGCTGCAATCACAAAGGTGGATGTCGTCCTGTGATCGTCATTCTCTGAAATTTGTAATGATTAGAACTCACGGATCTTCGTAATCTTATGCTTTATCGATTTGTATGTCACATTTATAATTTTCAGGTTTTAGCCGAAGAAGGGAAAGCAAAGGCCGTTGCATTTGACGAGATTGATAAAGCCCCAGAGGAGAAAGCTCGAGGAATCACCATTGCCACAGTGAGTCATTCTGTTCACTGGCAGTGAAGGGATTTATGAATCAATATCGAGTTAATTCATGAGAGGACTATCATTGTAGGCACATGTTGAGTACGAAACAGCAAAACGGCATTATGCCCATGTTGACTGTCCAGGACATGCTGACTATGTCAAAGTAAGTTTATTCATAATATCTGCCGTTTTAATTCTAGCGGTCAGAATTTATGATCATACTCTCTCTTTATTCATGTCTTTGTTTCATTGTAAGTGGCCCATGGCTTATAGGTGGTCTGCATCAGATTATTTGTTATTTATTCCTGTTTCCAATGGAGACTTGTGTCTCTAGATCTTGATTGTGAATCTCGTCTCCTCTAGAAACCTGAGGGGAGCCAGAAAAGGTATTGAACAACAACCATGTTTGATTTCTAAAACGGCTCAATAAAAACTATGCTCTTTCACTAAACAATCCTGGTTCAAATACCAGATTATGGTGTATACATAATGGGCTAATTATTAGGACCGTTAGTCTGAAAAATGAAATAACAGAAATAGAAAACGTAAGGAAATTGGAGACATTAGGGAATAGGAAACATAAGCATATAATATGAACAGGAAACATAAATGTCCTGACTGACAACCTGATACAATCCCGGATGTAAGCTTGTATTGTGAAGGGGATCGAGGAGAAGGAGAGGTTCCTGAGGTAGAGAGGCACGGGAATGGTCCAAGGGAAGGTCAAAAGTATTAGGTAGGGATCGACCTGGGGATGAGCCACCTGAAGATGCATTGAGGTAGAGATGATTACGAGGGACAGGGATGGTGGAGGCAGAGAGGGATCATGAAGAGATTAGACAAGACACCTTATTTCATTCTTCTTGGCTGCCCTTCTAAAGGGAGTTCATCCCTATCTAAAGGAAATACATAATGACGTAATGGCTGAAATGCCCTTGTGGGCTAACATGAGGAGCCTATAGCTAAGCCCCCCTCGAGCTGGAAGGTAAATGGTCTGCATTCCCAGATTGGAATACAGCTTGTGGAATACTCATGTAACTTCTTTGGCAAGTAGGTCTACCACCTGGTTAGTATTAGAAGGAGATAGGAAACATAAGGAAATAGGAAACAGAAACCGAAAGTATGAGCTGGAAATATAAATTGTATTGGCTGACAACCCCTCTCGAGCTGGCAGGTAGATGTGCTGCACTCCCAGTTTTGGAATATAGCTGGTGGGATACTCTTGTAACACCTTTGGCAAGTCAGTCTGTCACCTGGTGAGCTGACAGGGCGTACTTCATTTCAACCTCTTTGGCATTGCTCTTCTCTCTAATGAAGTGCCAGACAATCTCAACATGCTTGGTTCTATCATTTGTTTTAGAAAGATGATTTAAGGCGGTAACCCAACAAAGCGGTAACAACCCAAAGGTACATGTTAAGAGACCTAAGGTTGTCCTCATACATGGTCAACCCCACCCCTGTCTGTTTACACCTCGAGGGAACCATGACACCATGAGGCTCTCAACCTCGTGGGCGAACCCGTCCTTGGACACCTTGCATCCATCTGAATATTGCCTCATTATGGTGTAGCCATATTGCCCAGAACACTGTCATTGCTTGGCCCCCCACTTCTCTCATCCTTGGTCCCTCTCTGTATGAACACAAAAGGAGCACCTTTGATGGTGCGTTCACTACCAGCTGCGCTTGGGTGATCCTAATCAAGCAGGCGAAGGGCCAGTTGAAGAATAAATTGTTGGAGTCTCTGTTGCCTCTTGTGCTTAAAGCGTATGCTGCAGATGTATCTGGATACATCCGCTTGTGGAGGACGCATGTCACCAGTCTCTTGCGCAGTAAGAGCCATCCAAAGATCTTAACTGCTTGTAGCCGCCAAACGGCCTGACATGCCTGGATAGTTGATTGATCATCATTTCCCTGATGGATCCTCCTGTAGGCCTTCCGAACTGAAAAGAGAACGTTTGTCCAAACCCATCCGTCTTGTTCTCCATGGCTTGGCAGGTGCCAAATCAAGGCTTGTTTCATTCCCAAGATTTCATGTGTTATCCCTGCACTCCCCCACTGTTTCATTGCGGCATCAGGTACGCGCAAAGAGCTGAGGGAATGCCTCCCTCAGATGGCCACCCAATGACCACTGATCCATCCGAAAGTGAAATAGGGTGCCGTCTCCTAATCGGACGGATAGGAAGTCTCTAACCTATGGAGCATCTAACCTTGTACCTTCGCTACCAATCTGGCCTTGTACCTTTCCAATGCACCATCTACCCTGTATTTGGTGGTATATACCAACCTGCATCATGCTGCCTTTTTCATACGGTAATATAGCAATCTCCCTTGTGTTGTTCTTGACAGGTGCATTCAAATATATATCCGTATCTTCTTTTCAATGTGGATTACTTATGGCCCTCTTCCACTGTCTCGGAAGTAGACATTGCATCAATACCAGTAATAAATGCTTGGTATTTGGGGAGATGTGAATACAGTAGAAATATGACGTTGGCTTTGCAATCTCTTGTCCTTTCTCAATGTAATCATCCAACTCTGGTAGGCTTAAAGCAGTATTTGGTCAGTCTTTGTATCCTTTTTTTTCCTGTCTCAGTTTGTTGCAATGACATTCCAGTGTCATTTACTTGTCTCTCTACAGAATTATTTCTCATATTTGGCTGTACTGATACGACACTTCCGTCTTCAATTATCTGCCTTGGCTGTCAGATGACTCTATATCAACTTCCCCTTTATCAGAAATCTCTGCAGCTGGTGGTAGAAAATTAAAGGGCAATTCAGTTCTCCCTTGATCATGGACTCATGGTTCAGCTGTATTTTTGGGCATTGCATGATATGTTCCCAACTCGATAAGTATAACATCTAGGGAAAGTAATATTTTCTTTGACGGTGGATGGTGATGCTTATACCCTTTTTAACGTATAATCAATAAATACTCACCCAAGAGCCCTTGGACTGAGTTTGTTGGCTGGGTTTCAGACCTGTTCTCAATTTGACCAGAGGAAAGAACTGAATTATAAGATCTTGTGGACTCTTATAGCCTATAATTTCATACGGTAGTCCATTGATCAGTTGTGCAGCTGTCAGCAAAGTTTCACACCAGAGAATTTTGGGTACTCCCTGGTGAATAAGCAGATCTTAGTTGTCCCAACGAAGTGTCCAATCTTCCTTTCTGCTAGAACTTCTGTTGTGGTGTGCTAACACAGCATGATTCATGGACAATCCCTGGAGTCTGATTAATTTGCAGTTGGAAGCAGAAGGTACTTGGGGATCAGATCCCCTCACATAGTGCTGAGAAGCCAAGTTTTAACAGTGTTATCTTCTATTCTCCACACTGCATAACGATAGCTGGATAGCTTCACTTCTTCAATCAACTGATGTCCCAGTCTCCTCCCTTCAAGGACCATTTTGACAAACTTCAGTCTAGGAGATTCAGGCCTGTATATTTCATGGATTCTGGTATTCTGTCATTAATCTCAGGTCCCTGCTGAATAGGCTACAAGTCATTTCAATCAGATTTCTCCAAGGCCAGTAGTAAGAATGGGCTTAATTACTCCAAATTCGCCGACTCAACAACAGCTTAGTTCCTGATGGAGCAGCAATGGTCACACCTGTCTCTAGAATTGCACCTTCAGTCTTTCGATCCCTCGTGTGGATGTCAAGAAGGATATCGATGAATGAGATTTTGCCCTTTCTCTTGTCAAATCTGCACACACTTCAGGAGCACGAACAACCAACTTGGTATCATCCATTCTTGTGTGGAAACCAGCACAAAATTGACTGCTACGAGCAATAGTTCGCTTTGAAGAAGGTGACATAAATTTTCACATGGGAGAGAATGCTTTAAATCATGTGGGTTGATGTCACATTATGTTAGCCTGGTATTAAAACCAGTTTTCAGACGTGAAGGGTATATGTTTTTTCTGGAAAGAAAAGCTAAAGCTGAGAGATTTGGTCAGCGGTCCTAGAGGGGAATCAGAACTCACATAAACTTAGAAAATGGTTGACTTAGTCTAGTTGGAGCCAAGGTCTTCAAATGTTGAGAAATATGAAACACTGGATGGAAGGTTGAATGATCTTTAGCTTTAGTTCCGTTTGTGTGGGAAATATCGTTGGGGAAGAGAAGAAGAAGATAATGACATAACTTGAACAGAGTACATGTAAGGGTATATGTACCCTAAGAGGGAGAGAGGATAATAGGGCTAATGGGCTTATAGAATAGGGCCCATTAGCCCATAGTAGCTAGTCTATCACTAACACCCCCCCGCAAGTGAAGTATGGATATCTTCCATACTGAGCTTGGAGACGGCACGTTGAAGAAGAGGGCGGGAGAGTCCCTTGGTAAGGACGTCCGCTGCCTGGTCGGCGGATGCATCAAAGTCCAGGTCAAAGATCCCTGCGTCAACTCGCTCCTTGAAGAAGTAGCGGTTGCTCTCCATGTGCTTGATGTGGCCCTGTTGTCCAGGGTTCTTGGCCAACGCGATCGTCGACTTGTTGTCGCAGAAGAAGTGAATCGGGCCAGCATACTCCACGCGAAGATCGTGAAGGATGCCGTAAATCCACTGGCCCTCAGAGGCCCCATCGGCGAGTGCGCGGTACTCAGCTTCGGTGCTAGAGCGGGAGACTTTGTCCTGCTTGCTACTTTTCCAGTTGACGAGACTGCCAAAAACAAACGTGCAGTAGCCCGTGGTAGACCGATGATCCACAACGGAGCCGGCGAAATCAGCATCAGTGTAGACTTTCACTGTCTGGTCAGTGCTGCGAGGGAAGAGCAGGCCCTTTCCGGGGCAGCCCTTCAGGTACGCAAGGACCCGGTGGGCGGCCTGATGGTGAATCTCCCGTGGGGAGTGCATAAACTGACTGAGCAGGTTGACGGCGAAGGCGATATCGGGCCGAGTGTGCGTCAAGTAGAGGAGCTTCCCCACCAGCTGCTGATACCGGTGGGAATTCGTCAGCGGCGAATCCTCCCCTTTGCCCAACTTCACGTTGGGATCAATGGGAGTGCTCACCGGCGCACAATCGGTCATCCCTGTCAGTGCCAGTAAGTCGACGGCGTATTTCTGCTGCGAGACGAAGATCCCACGGGGAGAGTAGGCTACCTCAAGACCAAGGAAGTAGCGAAGAAGGCCTAGGGCCTTGATCTCAAACTCCTTAGCCAAGGCAGTGCTGAGGCGGACAGCTTCGGCAGCATCAGATCCCGTGATAAGGATGTCGTCGACGTACACGGCAAGAATGGAGACACCGGTCGGGCGGTGACGGAAGAAGAGAGAGGCATCTCCATTGCTCTGAGTGTAACCTTCGATCTTCAGAACAGAGGAGAACCTCCCAAACCACATGCGCGGGGACTGCTTGAGTCCATAGAGGGACTTCCGCAGTCGGCACACGTGACCGAGGGAACCGAGTGAGTAGCTCGGGGGTTGCTGCATGTACACCTCCTCGTTCAAGTTGCCGTGCAAGAATGCGTTCTTGACGTCGAACTGGCGGATGGCCGAGTGGAAGTGCGCTGCAAGCGCCAGAAGAAGCCGGACAGTCTCCATCTTCGCCACGGGAGAGAACGTCTCGAAGTAGTCCAGGCCATAGGACTGAGTGAACCCCCGAGCCACAAGCCGAGACTTGAGGCGTTCGAGAGTACCGTCCGCATGATGCTTCTTGGCATGAATCCACTTGCAGTCCACTACCCTCTTGCCCGGAGGTAGTGGAACGACGTCCCACGTGTGGTTCTTGAGGAGAGACTGCATCTCCTCGTCCATCGCCGCTTTCCAATGGGGAGAAGCGATAGCATTGGCTAAGCGTCGAGGAATGGGATCCGACTCGATGCGGGTGAGGAACAACCGGTAGGGAGGACTCAGCCGGTCAAAGGAGAGGTAATGAGAGAGAGGGTAGAGGGGGGCCTTAGTGCACTGACGGACCCCTTTCCGTAGAGCAATAGGCCACCCCAACTGATCGTCACCATCGACAGGAGAAGGAGCGGAAGCAATGGGGGACTCCCCGGGAGGAGCAGTAGACGACACACCGGGAGTCGGAGGAGACTCACCGGAGGGCGAGGGGAGACCGGGAGGGGGGGGGTGACGAGGGTTGGTCACCGAGAGAGGAGGAGGGTGACGCACCGGGGGTTGACAAGGATGGGGGGCCGGAAGGAGGAATGGAGACCAATGGGAGAGGGAGAACTGCCGAAGGGGGAAGGGCAGGTAACGAAGAAGAGGTAGAGGACACGTCCAAGGACCCCACAGGAGGAAGTGAGGAAGAGGAATCAAGGGGAGAAAGATCCGGAAGTGAGGAGGGTGGAGTGGGAGTGGTGGACTCCACGACCGGACTTGGCCCCAAGGGGGGGGTCGAGAGAGCCTCATCCAGCGGAAGGCGTGATGAGGTAGAGTAGTCCCCAAAATAGGGTTCATGCTCGGCAAAGGTGACGTTTGCCGAGATGAAGAACCGCCGAGAAGGCGGATGATAGCACTGGTACCCTTTTTGGAGGGAAGAGTAACCCACAAACACACACCGGAGTGCGCGTGCATCAAACTTCGTGCGTGTGGGAGAAGTATCATGGACGTAGGTGGTGCAGCCGAAGATACGAGGCAAGAGTCCCGTCCGCAAAGAAGCATTCGGGAATGTCACAGTCATCCGGTCCAAGGGGCTGGAGAACTCCAGGAGTGGGGTGGGGATACGGTTAACGAGGTGAGTACTCGTCAAAACCGCCTCTCCCCAATAACGCCCCGGCGCCTTGGAGTCCAACAGCAATGTCCGCGCCGTCGAGGTAACATAGCCGATGCGACGTTCCGCCATGCCATTCTGCTCTGGCGTGGCCACACAAGAGGACTCGTGGAGGATGCCCCGGTCGGCAAAGGAGGCGAGGTCAGCGTTGAAGAAGTCCCAGGCATTGTCGGAACGAAAACGCTGGATGCCTCGACCAAACTGTGTCTGTACCATGGCGCAAAAGTTTCGAACATTCTGTGCAACCTCCGACTTCGCAGTCAGGAGGTAGACCCACGTATAGCGGGTAGCTTCGTCCACAAAGAGTAGAAAGTAGCGGTGCCCTTTCAGACTGATCTGCGGGGCCGGCCCCCAAACATCACTGTGGACTCGGAACAGCGGGGTCGATGTGTGAGACGAGGATGAAGCAAAGGAGGATCTGCGGTGCTTGGCTAACTGACAAGGTTCACAAAGCATAGTCTTAAGGTCCACGCCCGAACACAACGAGGGAAAAAGACGCTGTAAAGTGGAGAAAGGTGGGTGTCCAAGTCGCTGATGCTCCATCAGAAGGCGTCCCCGACGCTGCTCAGCCACCGAGAGAAGAGTCCGGTGCACCATGAAGCACTGGGAGCGGCCTCCATCGTCCAGCATCAGCAGTCCGTTCTCCCGCCTAATCGGTGTAGTACGGCCCACCTTGTCAGACAAACATGCCGTCAGGTTGTAGGTGGAAGGAGCAGGAGATAGCATCAACTAAGCGCTGCGGAGACATAAGCACGGCCCGCAGGTCAGGGACATGGAGAACGTTGTGGACCACACCAAGGCCGTCCACATAGACTGCCCCGATTCCGGCCACACGGAGACGTCCACCCCCGGCCGTGAGGACAGTGCGGCCACCACGATGCCGCTCATATGATACAAACCGGGCATTGCTCGGGGTCATGTGTTCGGTAGCCCCCGAGTCAAGGACCCAAGTCGTATCGGAGACGACAGGTGAGTGGAAGGCCGTATGACCACAGTACCACGCATCTGAAGATGAAGGAGTGGAAGACGCACCGAAGCCACCGAAGTAGGCCGTGGACGGATTCTGCAGGGCAGCCATCTGGTCACGGAGGCGGGCCAAATCTGCCTGAAGCTGGTCCATGGTCACTGGGGAGGGGTTGGCGGAGGAGGAATCAGAATGGGCCACCATGGCCTTGCCTTCTGCGGCCTTTTTCTTCTTTCGCCAGTCATTCAGGCGCTTCTTGCACTTGTTCTTCCCGTGGCCCGGTTTGCACTGTCTGAGCAAATCGTCGTCCCAGCTGGAGGAGCGGCGGAGGTGGGCGTAGGGAGGATCGACGGTGCCTTGCCGCCTGAAGAGAGGGCAGAAAGTAGTGCGGTCGACTCACTCGGGGGGCCGGAGGAGGGAGTCCCATGGAGGAGGAAGTGGCTTTCCTCTTCTTGAAGCTCCTTCACCAACTCCTCGAGGGCAGGAGGACCTTCCTTGCGGTGCAAAGCATGACGACGTACGTCATCATACTCGCGGTTCAGGCCGCTGAGGAAGCCCATGATCCGCAGAAGAAGGACATTCTGGAACGTCTTGGACGTCGGATCGTCGGGCGGTAGGTAGTAATCCACTTCATCCCACATCTTCTTGTGGGCAAGTGCATATTCAGAGATCGTCAACGACCCCTGACGGAGATTGCTGGCCTGACTTGCAATGGAATAAAGACGCCACCAGTCGCTTGCCCGGCCACAGAAGGAGCGCACCTGATCCCAGAAGCCTTTCACCGTTTTCTGATGTGGAAGACGGTTGCGGAAATCTGGAGCCAGGGTGTACGCATACATCCAGCCGAGGATGAATTGGTCCTCAACCTCCCACGCTGCATAATGTGGGTGGTCGACGGTAAGGGGGTCTTCAGTGCAATGCTTGAAGAGCTGGCGCGCCTTCAAGGTGGTCTCGACGAAGCGCATCCACGGGAGTAGATTCGGGCCCCGTAAGAGTGTCGTCTCGGGGACCGACGGAAGCGGATGAGCCACCTTGTAGGACAGTGGCTTCTCCAGGAAGTTGGTCTCGGTGAACAGCATGGTGCTGTTACGGCGCTGCTACGGCAGTGCTGCGGCTGCGGCTGCTGTGCGTGCGCGACGGCTGCGGGCTGCGGCTGCTGTGCGTGCGCGGCGGCTGCGGGCTGCGGCTGCTGTGCGTGCACGGCGGCTGCGGGTTGCGGCTGCTGTGCGTGCGCGGCGGCTGCGGGCTGCGGCTGCTGTGCGTGCACGGCGGCTGCGGGGTGCGGCTGCTGTGCGTGCGCGGCGGCTATAGGTGGGCGATGTCAAACCCTAGGGAAGGAGCTCTGGAGCTCTGATACCATGTTGGGGAAGAGAAGAAGAAGATAATGACATAACTTGAACAGAGTACATGTAAGGGTATATGTACCCTAAGAGGGAGAGTGGATAATAGGGCTAATGGGCTTATAGAATAGGGCCCATTAGCCCATGAGGGATAGTCTATCACTAACAAATATTGATAAGATGTACAACAGAACTTATCTAAGGACAGGTGTAAGCCGCCAAAGTAGGCGGAATTCCTGCATAGAGGCCTGTGTACTGACTGTGAGGACATGTCCGTATACTGGACTCAGAATTGAAGTTAGAGTCTGTAAGCGTGGACACTGCATGCACCATGGGTGGTGAGACCCGGCCCTGATTTTTTAAGCCAATGCCTGTTAGGTGCTCGTTGGCACGCAAGCGTGGTGGATCAGGGCAGGCCGCACATGCAGGCTGCGCACGCTGCATATGCGGACCATGGGGCAAGAAACATTCCTCCAGGAGACTAAGGCATTGGCACAGAGAACGCCGAGATGGCTGCTGGGGCACGTGGCAGCCCTGCAGGTAGTGCGTGCCAAGGCTGGGGCGCTGAGCGCAGCGGCCCCAAAGCAGACGGAGTGTGGAGGTGTCAGCGCAGGTGCTGATGCATGGAGCGTCAAGACTGGGACTGACTGGCAGATGCGCTGAGGGCCATGAACCACGGGTGCCCGTCCCGGGGGCATGTTTTTAGCAGCGGTGCTGGTAGGCGTGTATGTGGGGCTGCAGGCCTTAAGGCGCAGGAACGCCACTATCGAGGCATGCATAGCTTCGTCTAGTTACTTTGGTATCATCCCTAGTTTTCCCCAACCTACAATGTAACCTCGTTCCTTATAATACAATGACCCAATTCACATTTGGGGCCTAGCCCTACCTTCTCTCCTTAACCTCCAAGCAATCTAAAGCTGTCCCAAGAGACTTCCGCTGCACAAGCAAAGTCTGCTCTGTTTCTGCCCAAGCATTGAGGCCGGCACATGATCAATCCGAGCGTTGTTCTGAGCTCTGGATTTGACCGCATGGCAATGGGACAAAGGAGAGTCAGTAAGTGGCTTCCATTTGTTTACTGAAGGCTTGGCAGGAGATTCATGAACACAAAATTCAATTTCAAGAAATGTCCTAGTGTGGCAGTTGCTTATGATTGACGGAGGGAGAGTTGATCCGATCTTCTCTGTTCTGTTGCTTTTTCCTCTTTTCTCTCCAAGTTGGGCCTATCTTCTACTTTATGTGAGTGGGTCAGTTTATTTTTGCTGAAGTTGGTCAATATTCTACTTATTTAGCTGGGGCTATATCATAATCTAATACTGTTGATTACTTGATGAGGGCTGAGTTTCTCGTTGGTCTCCTTGGCTATATATTTCATTTGATATTGCCTGAGTTTCAGGTATGCGCAGTCATTCACTTGGCGCATGATAGTGAATCTGTTTGCAAGCCACTTTGTTCTTGTGTGTTCTTTGATATCGTGGGAATTTAAGGAAGCGGGTCTTTACTGTTTTGACGGAGGATCCTGGCTTCAGAGCTTACGTATGGCTTCAGACTTTTTCGTTTGACCTTTGGTTGGTCAGGGGAGAGCGATTGGAGCCAGGGCAACAGTAGTCTGCTGCCCTGAGAGCAAGGAACAAACCCTCGGAGAACCGTAGAGTAACTCGTCTTTTACTTCATTCTAGATTCGTCAATAGTACAATTCCCATGTCATTTAGGGTACTTTTGTCATTTTACCTATTGGTGGGGGGGGTATTTTAGTCATTTTTTCATGTGGTATTTTAATTATTTTCACACTACATTTATTTCTCTGTAAATAGGTCAGTTCTCCCTCTAGGAGTGCAGCCAAGAATTAAATTGGAAATAGTATTTGGATCCCTTTCTCTGTCTGGACTTCCTCAACAATATCCAGCCTGTTCGTATTCCTCTTCCCGAAGTCCATTCTGCCCTTTCTTCACCTTTTATAGCAGGCAACGTCTACATTATCTCCAGTTCATGGCAACATCCACTCCGCTGTCACTCTTCTGTTCCCATCACATTACTCATCCATCTTTAACAATACTTGTAAACGATTCCTAGATAGCTCTGTAGGGTTTTATCGGATAGACATAATACTCTTTCATAAGAGCCCCAAATAATGTAGGAAGTTACATTTTATCAGTGCTGCCTATTAGTTTTCCAGACTATGGGGGGCTGTGTAGGAGCATTGGGGGGTTCTAAAGGATGTTCGAATATAATAGGTTGTTGTAGGATCTTGAGTTTTTGATCGCCACCTGGATGAGTATTAGTTGTTTGTCAACTCAGATGAGTACGTTTTATCCAAGTGTCTTCATTATTTTTGTTTTGTTTCCACAAGTAAAGCACCTCTGGCTTCAAATGATATGTTAGTGTCATTAATTTTGGCATTTGATGATCTTCTTGGCTACTCTTCACACGAATGGGATATTGTCGACAAGCTATCGCTCTTTTTTGTAGATTTTGTACGAAATAGTATTTTCTTGAGGACTGGTTTGAATTTTCTTTCTTATGGTCCTATGAATGCAGAACATGATCACTGGTGCTGCCCAAATGGATGGCGGAATCCTTGTAGTTTCAGCTCCTGATGGTCCCATGCCCCAAACAAAAGAACATATTTTGCTTGCACGACAGGTGATGACTGTCCCTTGCTCTTAACATTTCTTTGTTTTTTTCGCTTTGCGGATTTATTTTTGTTGAAACCTATTATTCATTCATAGGTTGGAGTGCCGTCTCTGGTCTGCTTCTTAAACAAGGTTGATGCTGTTGATGATCCAGAGTTGTTAGAGCTTGTGGAGATGGAATTGCGTGGTTTGTACATGCTAGCTCAGGGTTATTGATGTTCACTTTGGATAAACTTGGAAGCTGATATTTGTTTCTCTGTCTTCTTTTCCAGAGTTGCTCTCATTCTACAAATTTCCTGGTGATGAGATTCCTATTATCAGAGGTTCAGCATTGTCTGCGCTGGAGGGGACCAACGAAGAAATAGGAAAGAAGGCTATTCTAAAACTGATGGATGCTGTCGATTCATATATTCCAGAGCCTGTTCGTGTCCTGGACAAACCTTTCCTCATGCCAATTGAAGATGTATTTTCTATCCAGGTGAGTGTTTAGTAAAAGACTTCAGGTTTCATTCACTTGTTTCATTTCTCCTCAACTTGGGATAACATATGCTTCCTCTTCTGGTGAGGCTATCACTAATCTCAGTTCTCTGGTTTACTTTTTTTTCCCTTGGCTTGTGTTAACACGATTGTTAAGGGTTCAAACGACCATCGTTTCGTTAAAAAATGATTAATTTTTCCAATAGTTGGCATGTCTAGCCATTCTAGTGCCATTACATCAATGTTGAACATCCGTGCTGTTTATGGCATGGATCACTTGGCCCGTCAGGGTTTTTTTGATTCGTTCCATAACAATTTGCTTTAGGTATAAATGTTTCATGATTTTAGATACTTAAATATCTCCAAAAGTGAATAGTCATAACATTAATGAAAGCGTGAGATTCACTTAAGATGCTTAAAGAGTGTGGTATAGAATCGGCTGTATCATAAATAACCAGTCATACCCATTGCAAAACTCTGAAAAAAAGGAAAACTTTTTTTTTTGAAAAATGACAGAAGGGATAACTTTTCTACAACAGTAGTTTGCGTACGATTTCAAGGATTCACCACCTCCTTTCTGACGCAACAACTTTGAAGACCAAACAACAATTTTCCCGCATATACTTTATCAGTGACTCTCCAGAGAGATTTATTAGCTTCCACATACATAATTTCTTGCAGGGACGTGGAACTGTTGTTACAGGTCGGGTTGAACAGGGTACAATCAAAGTTGGAGAAGATGTTGAGATTTTAGGTTTGACTCAGGTATGTTCCTATCTTCCTTAAGTTTCTACGTATTTCTGTTTAATATTTCAGAGAACTTGTCTTTTCTTTTTAACTCCTAGTCTGGTTAATTATTCCGTATTCATTGTCCAAATGCAGGCTGGTCCACAGAAGACAACTGTCACTGGTGTGGAAATGTTCAAGAAGATTTTGGACCACGGACAGGTGGATTTGCCATTTAGGAATTACCGTGTTTTCACATGTTATGATTGATCTTCTTGTTTTCTTCAAAAAAAAAAGATTGATCTTGTCTATGGGGATCATCCTTTTGGTTTTATGTAGGCCGGTGACAATGTTGGCCTTCTTCTTCGCGGCTTGAAGCGAGGAGATGTGGAACGTGGTCAGGTAGATGTGCCAACCATGTTCTCTTATACCTTTATTTCGCGTGTGGCACATCGTGCCTTAGGAGGTAACTATGTTCTCAGGGTAGATGGACCATTCAGATCTGATAGATTCAATATTGTAGATAGATCACTCAAAGTTGGCAGGCGATGATGAAATTCATCGTCTTCATTTTTTTCATAAATGAGAGGAAGATCACCTGGAATTGGTGACCCTCCCAATGTGATAGATAGCTAAGATCAATGAGTGCCCACGAGATCTAAAGGGCCCACACCCTCTGTTCGCAGCGGTTTAAATCTTGAAAAGGCTGGACTCACCTAGGTTTGTTCTTTATCGTCTTCTTCATGCTGAGTTTGGTACGAGATAATCGTGTGGTGATTAAGAGATGATGATGAGGTGATGATTAAGTGAATTCACTGTCATACTTAATGCCAAACCCTACAATGACGTTCTATTGAAAGAGAGGGTTGGTAGGGGTAGTGTATTTAAAGGGTTTAGGTGCCTATCAAATTCTGACCCTTTCAGGAGACAAGAGTAAGAGTTGATAGATTTTGGAAGATAGAGAGAAGATGGTGGAAAAATGTTAGGGTTTGTTCCCCCAATGATGCCGATCGTCAATGGAAAATGTTAAATTCGTTCAAGAGACACTCTAGATTGTGTACCCTTATAAATATGACAAACCCTTGCACAAATTACAAATAAATCCATAAATGGAATATAATTACAAAGTTCCCCTTAATTTAAACATTCTACATCCCGTGCAAAATAGTTTTTACTATTCACTGCCCACCATTCCTAAACAGCAGGCTAAATCATCGAGGTATTTAGTTGGACAGAAAAACTCTAGATTGTGAAAGTTCTCCTGCTGCCTCTCTCTCTAGCTAAACATTTTTTTGCAGAGTGGATACACTTTTTTCTAAGGCTTTTAGATGCCACTATTAATTTAGTTCTCAGAACACTATTAACTTCACCAATACTATTGTTCTTTCGATACCTTCGTGGTATGGGAAAACCCTAGTTTGACAAAATTCCCGATGCTCTCTCTCTCAAGCTAATTGTGTCCAATCTCTACCTGCTCCTCTAGTCCTGACTTAGCTGCCTAGTTTCCAATAACTTTCTTGAATAATCTCCAAGATCTAGGTTTATAAATTCCTTATTCTTCTCTCAATTTACTTGTGACCCATCTATTCTAAAGTGGGAGCCTATGTTCAAAGGCTTCAATAGGCTATGTCAGTGGATAGACTGGATGGACCTCAGGCAAGAATACTCTTCTTGAATTCGGTATATTGTTCTTCGGAAAACCCTACCTTGCTAATTTTCCTGATGATGTTGGAGATTGGAGATTAGCTGCTAATGTTCTTTGGAAACCTGATGATGAGGATGATGTTGATTTGCCATCATTGATGTTATCCTCCGCTTGTCACCATCATTGTCATTGGCCCGAAAGATACGGTGGCAGACAATGGCAAAATTGTCTTTATCTTCATCCCCAAATCTCATCATTTTTATCCATGCATGAACTAGGAGGTTTGGCGATGGTATTGATCTTGAGGATGATGATGATGGCTCTTGGAAACTGGATGACAAGAATGAGAATAATTCATCCAAACCATTGTCATCGTTGTAACAATAGACCTGTTGTCCCTCCATATCTCTTTGTATTCTCTCACTGACTTAAAATCAAGAATTTTACGTAGTCAATAGTTGTGTATCATGAGTGCTGCCCTTCGTTTCCTTGACTATCTCTATAATCATGGACATCTTTTGTTGAGACCTCAGGTGGTTTGCAAGCCTGGTAGCCTAAAAACGTACAAAAGATTTGAAGCTGAGATTTATGTCCTTACTAAAGATGAAGGCGGGCGGCACACAGCTTTCTTCTCAAATTATAGGCCTCAGTTTTATATGAGGACCGCCGACGTGACTGGAAAAGTTGAGCTCCCAGAAAATGTGAAAATGGTCATGCCTGGGGACAATGTAACTGCTATTTTTGAGCTTATTCAGGCTGTTCCCCTCGAAGCAGGTACTTTTGCTAATATTCAGGAATTTATTAAACTCATTTTGTTAACATATTGACAAACTGAATAGACACGTAATTCTCATAACATGTTTTTGAGCTCATTCAGCCTGTTCTCCTCGAAGAAAGCTTGTAAATGTTCGCAAATTTAGTAACATTAAGTTCTCCAAATATTCAAGTATTTATCCCGAGTAATTCTTCTGATATTTGCAAAGTTAACAATATTGATGCCATATTTTAAATATTGCCGGACGATATCTTTAAACTTATGCTGTGTTTCAATTCTTGTGATTTCCTCTACTTTCCGTAATCCCTAGTTCATGATGACATGCCATATGTGGTTGATCATTAATTACTTATTGTGGAAGATAATCACGATGATTTTAATCCTTGTTTCCATCAGGACAAAGATTTGCGCTACGGGAAGGTGGAAGGACAGTTGGCGCAGGAGTTGTCTCCAAAGTCATCAGTTGAGCTTCACCTCTCACCGGCTGGTAAGAGCAAGAGAACACAAAAAATAAATTCTGGATAATGCACCAATTCCTCTCAAATTTATTTCCACTCTTTCATTCATAGTCTGATGTGAAAATTTTGTTAATTAGGCGAAATTTGGTCTCCTTTGGATTTTATATGCAACTCAATATCTGATAAAAAGCCTTTTCCTATTGGTTGCTACATTTCGCACCCCACTTCTGTGTGGGTTTTAAGGTTAAGGATTTTATCCATTCTTTACTCTTCTAACTTGGTTTTAAGGGTAAAGTTTTTTGGTCCTTCACAATAATTAGGTATATCTCGGGAAATAATGAGTTTTGTCCCCAAGTTAGGATTTAATTTGTCATTGTAAAATGACGGAAGTAAATAAGAACTTAATTTTTGGAAGAACAGAAAATTAGATTACTAGAGAGCTCTGATGTGCTCTAAAGGAACTCTCATCTTCCTTTACCCTCTTAACCCTATGTAAAATTTACATATCCAAAATCGGCTTCAAATTATGCAAATGTCCTCGATACCATTCTGTATCCCGTAGCTCTGCCTTTGAAAATAGTGCTTTTGTGAAGTGTCAAGACACAGGAACGGAAATAAGGATTTTTTTTTTGGCCGACAATGAAAGAGGATTAATAGTCTCTCACATTTTTTTGACAGTAATTTTGTAACGTCCACATTTGGGTTTTGGCATCCTGATGTCTGTTGTGATGCCATATTGGTTGGGCTAGACATGGTTATTCTGTTCTTTTTGTGCGAATTTGTGCAAATTGTTCGTTCTGTTCGATTTTTCGAATATAACAAAAACAAATTTGAACAGAACATCGCACAGACCCCTGTGCGGTTCTTTTGTTCGCTTTGTTCTTGTTTGGTGCAAATGTGCGAATTTGTGCGAATGTACAAATTTTGTTCGTTTTTGAAAAACAAAAAAACAGAACATACAACAAGGCCTTGTGCGGTCCTTATGTGCTAATTTTTTGTTCGTTTAAAATGAGCAGAACAGAACAACCATGTCTATTGATGACGAACACACGTTATCATGTCTCACCTTTCGTTCATGCCAGGATGATGATGATAGCAACTATGCCATCCTCTACTGAATCCTACTTCCCATTCTTATACTGTTTTCTATACCTGTGTTGTTCTTTAATATATCTTCTTGACTCTCTATGATCTGAGTGGTTATGTAGGTAGGCATCAAATCTCACCTGTCCCACCAGGCTTCAATGTTCCTATCCCACTTTTGAGATTGTTAATCAATATTCTTTTGAAACTCTTCTGTTAACCAAATAGACCAGGTTCAGATTGTAGAAGCAATATAATATACTGAATATCTTAAACCTGCCATTTTTTGAATAAATTAATAAAGATTTCCAGAGAGCAGTAGTCAGCCTGTTGCCATCAAAATAGATGAAAATACACTATGCACAAAATAGCCCACTTCACTCCCATTGAAAACTAGTATGCCACATTAGACTCCGCATCATGAAGAACACTATATGTTGAGGTTATCCTCCCTGTAACACTGCCACACTTATGTGCAGCCAGATTGCCCATAGCAATGTGAGATGCCTTGTCCATAAGGCAACTTTTTCTTGCATCTGTGTTCCCTGGTAGAGTCCCAAAAGGCCCAATTAGAAGAGTCATTTAACCATGATGTCTGCTGTGATGCCATATTGCTTGGGCAAACTAACATGTAAAGAAGAGATGACAAAAAATCTTCCTTGTAAGTTGTGCGCATAACAAATTGTGCCGAGGCCTCAAAGAATATTCCTTTCCGGAGGGCCTATGGCACGAGTTGCTTACAAATCAACAACTAAAAAGAAATTCACACTTTTATAGGAACTTTCTATTTCCTCAACATGACATTTGTGATAGTGATTTTTGGATCCTCCGATAATGTCCGCCTTCATGTTGGTATCTCTGACCAATGAGGAGGTGCCACACCACTCCAAACCATCTTGTGCTTTGTTCACATGTATTAAGTGTATCATCACTTGTTGCATGCCCGTTAGTTCGTCCCCCTCTAATCAGGTACATCCCCTTTCAAGATCAGGTTCTATGAAACATACCAACATTACGCCTATCATCTGATGAATATCTTAAACATATATATTTCCTAGTTGGGTGCAGAAAATTTCCTAGTGTGATGATAGATTTGTCTCACATTGCATCAAAACAAAGACTCTCCCCTTGAACTCAAACTACACACCCCTCTTAATCTAACTTTGAGACTCTGGCTGCAAAATCTTAGGACAAAATCCTCTGACTGCATAATCTCTTTATCCATTTTTTCAACGGTGATGAATTTATGAATTATATATGGAGAACCCACAACCCACCATGTTATCCTCCTGTGACCACATCATTCTGTTCATCCATATTGTCAAGGACATCTGCTATTATCCTCGGTCTACATACTCTCCATAAACATTCTCTCAGCAAGCCTTCTAGATGTTTTCCTACCCTTATAATAATGGAAGAGGCAGATGGGGAAAACTCTATCTTGGTGATAATGGAGGAATAATGGATATAATCAACTTAAAAGTGTGTCATATGGAACACATCTTTCATTTGAAAAATGTTCAAACAACAAGGTTATAATGGCTTAATCATTTTATAATTTTATTAACTTTCTAAGAGAACAGATGGCCAAAGTGACGAGTCATTAATCATGCTTGCAAATCTACTTTTCTTAGTGTTTTGTGAAGTCATTTAATGGCATGAAGAAACATTTTTATGTTTAATTCCATTTTCATGAAATTATTCAGTCATGATGTAAAATGTCCTGGTTTTAATGAGTTTTTGCATTAATAATAAATAATGTGAAATTCATTCATTAAGTAGAAAGGAAATAAACAAATTAAAAAATAATAAATGAAAAAATAATATTAAAAAATATTAATAAAAGAAATAAAAAAGGGGGTCCTATGGAGCCGCCAAGGTGCAAGGCAAGGGAAGCGCACGCACCGGCAGGCGCCACCCGTAGCCACAAACAAGCCATAGCAGCAGGCAGCACCCGACAACACAGGTGCAGCCTAAGGATGCACCTCAAAGCGGCCCCACAAAGGCATTGGCGAGCGGCCAGAGGATAGGTAACCCGCGCCTAAGGTAAGCGTGCACTCATTCAATTCGTTAGGAGTATATTTGCAGAATTTATATACCACATTTGATTTCTAAGTCAGCAATATGGGTTTTACAAAGCTGCACTTCTCAAACGCAATCGGGCCGACCATTGATGGCAAGAGAATGATTGTGGCCCATCGGGCGGCGACCTTAAGAAAAATACACTTAACTCCGAACGGGCTTCGAGCCGACCCGGCCCGAAGAACGTATCGAAACGGACCTTACTTAAATACAATGTTATAATCTTGACCGTCAATCTTCTTTGACAAGATCAAATGGTCAAGATCATCTTTCTATTTTAGTTTATTTTATTCCAGGCGACAATGCATCCCTGAGCGCCGATGTGGATGAATCGGAGGAAGGCACGTGGACAATTGAAGCTGGCTCGGCGGGCTGACGGAGCAGGGGTCTACCGGAATTAAAGGGGTCCACGGCTACGATTTAATCGTAGCCATTAAAACCACTAACAGAAGATCAGACGGTCAAGGAGATCCTCAATTGTCCTCATCGTCTTGCCGCCGTCTCCGTTCCCGGTGACGAGAAGTCAGATTTCCGCTGATTCGTCGCTGGAGACTTCGCCGGAGTTGTCCCATATTGGTGAGGAAGGTCTTTGGACCATTCCTGACCTATAAAATGGCTTTAAGTTTCCAGAAAACTATCTTTGGCCGCCAGAATATTGAACCGAGCTTTTGAAATTTAATCACCGGAGGAGAAGGTCCTCCGTGTTAGTTTCTTGTTTCCTGGATCTCTCGGTCAACAGATGTGACAGAGTCGTGACCTGAAAGGAGATTATTGGGGGTGAAGAGTTGAAGAAGGAGAAAGATCGCTTACCTGAAGGGCGACGCAGCCGGGAAAGGGTCTGGAGCCATTGGCAATTCTGAACTGGTGCAGGAATCTGGAAAGTAATTCAATTTTTATGGTTAGAACCTATTTTAGTCATCGATTGATGCAACATTCTAAATCCATTTCCTCAAGCCATTCCCTTGCATTCGAATGAAATCGATTTTGAGTAAAAAAACCATATAAAAGAACCCGAAAACTGTATTAAGCATTTTTCGAGCTTTTGGTCTGCACGTTTTTCAAACACTTTTTAAACAATCATTTCAAACATTTTAATCCAATTAAAAATCTCTATAAAAAGTAATAAAATCTGGGAAGGTATACTGCCTATTATACATCCATCATAAAATAAGTACAATGAAGTGCGCTCTCGTTTCTTATATAAAATACATATAAAATCCAATTTTCCATTAGGCATTTTATCAAACATGTCATATGCGAGCGTTTTCCAAGTAAACGACCCCTAAAAATTCTATATAAATATCATAAAATCACTAATTGATTCGCACTACCTATCTATAAAATATGAGGGTGAAATAAAATCTGTATGGAGGACTTCATAAGAATCGTAATTAAATTCTTCCCTATTCTCTCTTAAACATTACAACAAACACCTGGTGGTGTTTGTTGACTCTCCTACTCTCTAGTTAAATTCCATCTCTAAATGCCAATCCTTGTGGAGATGACCTTACTCATCACTATACATATCTGGGTAAATTTACAAAATAAAATTTTATTTGATTGAAGTGAAAATAACAACAAAAAAATTAACACCCCGTTTTCGCCTTCGGCACAAAGACATACACAGTCCTGTTTTCAATAATTAAGTCGTAAGGATAATATTATGGTCTGCATTGGGGCACCCTAAATCTGCCTCAATCTCAACTATATAACATAATGTTAATCATGAATATCAATGTATAAAGTAAAATAATTAATCAAACAAACAAAACAAAGATTATCATAAACTTGTACTATGAAAAAGACATTGATGTGATGTGATTAAGCTCGTGAATTCTGTAAAGTATCTGAAATCCGGACGTGAGAAGCACATACATAAGAGATGTTCTTAATTACCTGAAATATTAATGAGTAACCATTTAAATACTATGAGCAAAGGGATGTCTCAAAATAGCTTGATATGCCGGAATGATATTTTAACATCCACTATTTAAATAATTTGTCACGTCGCATCATGTCCTTGTTCGTCACTATGATCATCATCTCACACATTCCTATATCCGGTATCAGATGCATATTCAATATCCGGTATTACTATTTTAATGATATATGCAGACTAATTCATCCCCCCGATGATGGGCAATTTTATCATTATTTTCTTCATTCAAGGCATATCTAATCAAATGTAAATCTTGACTCTTGGAGTCTGGTGCCGTCCTTCGCTGACCAAACCAATCTTTAATCGCTGACCAAGAAAAATCCCCTCGAAAGAATCCGACCAAAAACCAGATCTGGATAAAAAACAGACGGCAACACTGAAAGAAGAGAAGATGAACCGAAGGAAGATCCAGCGAGGGAGTTAGACATGGCTCTGATCCAAGCTCTCGTCGTCTTCCTTCAGCTCTTGGCAGCTTCAAACGCCATCAACAACACCTTGAATCCCTCCTGCAAGAGCAAGTGCGGTAACGTCGAAATCCCCTATCCCTTCGGCATCGGAGAAGGCTGCCACATGCAAGAACACGGCGATTTCCGCGTCTTCTGCAACGAATCCTCCTCCCCTCCAAAACCCACAATTCCCAGCAATCCCCCCTTGGAAATCACCAAGATCGATCTTCTTGAAGGCTTTCTTCACGTCAAAGTTCCAGTCTCGTACCAGTGCGTCTCCGAAACCGGCGAAACGACGACAAAGATCTTCAACTACGACTTTACCGGCCTTCCTTACAGTATCTCGCTCTTTGGAAATCTGTTCACGGTGGTGGGCTGCGATACTCTGGGAGTTCTTAACTTTGACGGAGGCTCCTTTGGATGTCTAGCTTCATGCACAAAGTCTACACAGCAGCCTGAAACGGGCTGCGATGGGTTGGGTTGCTGCAGGGTGCGTATACCAGACACACTTGGAAGAATCTCCGTGAGTATTTCTAGCCTTTCAAATTACTCGCAGTTCACGGGACTTAGCCGCTGCGGAGCTGCTTTCTTCATGGACGGCGATAGTTACGACCTTGGCGAGTCCATTCTCTTGAATACCACAACTGTCGCGGCGAAGGATATGACTGTGCGGCTGGAGTGGTCTGTGGACGACAAAACGTGCGAGAAATCGAGAAGAAAGTCCGCCTGTGGAAGCCTCTACAGTCAGTGTTCTGATTCTTTTAGACGCGCAGGTTACTTGTGCCGGTGCGCTGTTGGGTTCTCCGGGAATGCTTATATCGAGGGAGGATGCAGTGCCATCTCCAGTTAGGCTTCTATCTCCATCTCTAACTCGATTTCTACTTGTCTCTATCTCTATCTCTATCTCTATCTCTATCTCTATCTCTATCTCTATCTCTATCTCTATCTCTATCTCTATCTCTATTTCTATCTCTATCTCTGTCTCTGTCTCTATCTCTATCTCTGTCTCTGTCTCTATCTCTATCTCTATCTCTATCTCTATCTCTATCTCTATCTCTATCTCTATATCTATCTCTGTCTCTGTCTCTGTCTCTGTCTCTGTCTCTGTCTCTATCTCTATTTCTATCTCTATCTCTATCTCTATCTCTATCTCTATCTCTATCTGTATCCCTTTCTCTATCTCTATCTCTATCTGTATCCCTTTCTCTATCTCTATCTCTATCTGTATCTCTTTCCCTATCTCTATATCTACCTCTATCTCTATCTCTATCTCTATCTCTATCTCTATCTCTATCTCCATCTCCATCTCCATCTCCATCTCCATCTCTATCTCTATCTCTCTCTCTCTCTCTCTATCTCTATCTCTCTATCTCTATCTCTATCTCCATCTCCATCTCTATCTCTATCTCTATCTCTATCTCTCTATCTCTATCTCTCTATCTCTATCTCTGTCTCTATCTCTATCTCTATCTCTATCTCTATCTCTATCTCTATCTCTATCTCTAGCTCTATCTCTATCTCTAACTCTGTGTCCCTGTCCCTGTCTCTTACGCGCTCAGCAAGGAGTTAATTTGCTTTACATCGATGCCGAATGATTCTTTGGATATCTTTTGGTAAATATATTCACGTCTACATCCACGTGATTCTCGTCCATTTTGCTGGCAGCAAATAGCGACAGAACATATGTGAGAACTTCCTTCCTGGGGCTTGAAAATATGTATCCGATCTGGCGCATCATCGGTGCGTAAAATCCCATCCTCTGTTCTCCCCATGAGAAGAAGAACGCTCTTGTCAACAATAAACCTTTCTCTTCTTCAGGTGTTTCCGTATTAGGGCTCCTCTTGATTCTATCCTGCGCAATCTTTTTCCTGGTCCATCAAAGAAGAAAGATTGTGAAGCAGCGGAAGAGGGCGGCAGAGCTGAAGGCAAAGCTGTTCAAGCAAAACGGGGGTGTGGCGTTGCAAGAGCTGATATCGTCCACGCCGGGGAGCGCGTTCAAGATTTTCAGCGAGGCGGAGCTGGTGAGGGCGACGCAGGGCTTCAAAGAGACCCACGTCCTGGGGCGAGGCGGCCACGGCGTGGTCTTCAAGGGCGAGCTCGACTCCGGGCTGACAGTCGCCATCAAGAAGTCCCGGGCGATGAACGAGCGAGAGAGCAAAGAGTTTGCCAGAGAGATGGCGATTCTCTCGCAGATCAACCACGTGAACGTCGTCAAGATCCTGGGCTGCTGCCTCGACGTGGAGATCCCCATGCTGGTCTACGAGTTCATCCCGGGGGGAACTCTCTTCCGCTTCATCCACGGTTCGGGAGACGGCCTATCGAGCACCGGCAAGGCCGAGAACGCTCTTTCCGCGCTGCTGCGCATCGCGAGAGAGGTCGCCGAGGCGCTGGCTTATCTCCATTCCTACGCGTCTCCGCCGATATTCCACAAAGACGTGAAGACCTCGAACGTGCTCTTAGACGGGAGCCTGCGGGCGAAGATCGCCGACTTTGGCGCGTCGGCGGTGGTCGCGGCGGACCAGGCGGAGGTGGCCACGGTGGTGCAGGGAACGTGCGGGTACCTCGACCCGGAGTATCTCCAGACTTTCCAGTTCACGGAGAAGAGCGACGTCTACAGCTTCGGGGTGGTGCTGGTGGAGATGATCACGCGGAGGAAGCCGTTCCAGGTTGAGGACGAGGACGATTTCAAGGGGTTGGCGGCGAGTTTTTCGGCGCGGCAGAGGAGCGGCAGGCTGGACGAGATGCTGGATCCTCTGCTGGTGGGAGAGACGGAGAAGAAGAAGAAGATAGCGGAGGTGGCCGAGCTTGCCTGCCGCTGCTTGAACGCCAGGGGAGTGGAGCGGCCGAGCATGAAGCAGGTCGCCGTGGCTCTGCAGAGAATCGAAGGGTCCGGGGATGAGATCTCTGGGCTTGTCTGCGACTCTCTACAGGAAGAAGAAGAAAGCTTGAGAAGCGGTGGGATTTCTGCTCAGGGTATTATTGACTGTAATGCAAGCTCTAGCGGTTACTCTGGTGCCACTGTTTGCACCTCCCTCGTTGCCAGATGAGGTTGGGTCAGATGTCGTATTCTTGTTTCTCGATCTTAGTTTTCTCACTTGCATCCAAGATGAAGCAGGGTCGCCATGAAAACTCTGCAAAGAATTGAAGGGTCCGGGGATGAGATCTCTGGGCTTGTCTGGAACTCTCTAGAGGGAGAAGAAGGCTTGAGAAGCGGTGGGATTTTTGCTCTGGGTGTTATTGATTGTAATGGAAGCTCTAGCGGTTACTCTGGTGCCATTGTTTGCACCTCTTTTGTGGCCTGATGAAATTGGGTTGTTGGATGTTGACCTTGTTAACTAGCCTCGTGGAAGGGTATCATCATGGTAGATGATTACACATTAGAGTTTAGTATGTTAAATGGCTATTAGACCCCTAACTAGTTTACATCCCTGCCCAAAGGGCTGCGTGGTGGTGCACACAACCATGCACCATCACTGACATGACACCACTACCGCAGGAGACATCCTGTGTCATGACAGGTCACCAGTACCAACTTCGGACCTCGGATCCCAGCGTCATTTAAATAAGACGTGAATTTTACTGTTATTTTTAATTTTCTCTTTCCTCCAATCCCTATGCCATCCACCTCCTCATGATCATAAGTAGGAATTCTTTCAAATTAGGGATAGGAATCTCAAATTTCTCTTTCCCCATATTCATTCATACTCCCTCTATCAAAATCTGCTATTACTCTTGCCGTAGCCAAGAAAGGCCTTCCAAAAATTATTGGAGCACTAGATAATGCTCCAATAGTTTTCACATCGGTCACAAAAAAATCTACTGGGAAGGCTAAATTTCCGATTTCAACTACTATATTCATCACCTTCCCATATGGTGCTCTAATAGATCCATCCACTAATAACAATTCAACCTTTACCGGATGCAGCTCAACAAATTTCAGATCATCATATAATAACTTTGGCAAGATATTAACACTTGCCCCAGTATCTAACAATCCTTTCTCAAAATTTTTTCATTGAATTATGCACTCTACTAATGGAGCTCCTGGGTCTTTTTGTTTCTCGGGTAGATTGTTTAAAATAATTGAACTTACATTTTCAGTAAGTTGAATTCTTTTAGAGCTCCTAGATTGGGTGCATAGTTCTTTGACATATTTTCCGTACAGGGGAATATGTTTGATAGCGTCAACTAGTGGAATAGTAATGGATGTGTTTTTAAAAACATCAAGAATCGGAGAATCCTCAAAATTTTCTTTTTCTTGATGTTATGGCGCTAGGGAATGGCACTACTATTTTCTTTTTTTCATCATATCTTTCTAGTTGGGTAGGGGAAAGTTCAAATCCATCGGCCTTTTCCTTTTCCTTCTTTTCACTTCTATCACTTTCCTGATTTTTTTTGTAATGCCTAGGGGATCAGACAATACCTTACCACTCCTAAGAGATGAGGTGGCATTCAATGGTTCATTATTTTTGCTATCCCCATCTATTGGTTCAACATGATCTATCCTATATGACGAGTTCATATAAAAACACATCCACGTATTTGCACAAATTTCAGGCAAAGGACGTGGATGCCCCTTGATATATATATATATATGCTAAATAAATGATAAAAAATCATTTCTTGGCTAAATATTAGTCCAAAAATTACATAAGAATATGGGAAAATTCCAGAAAAATTATGAGAGCCCATACCAACCTTTGGCCAAGTATTTAAAGCCCTGCAAAAAATATTTCTTCACTGAAATGAGGTTAAATTCCATGAAAAATGATAAAAAATTAGAAATAATAAAATCAAAGTATAAGTCACTTATCTTTATTTCTATATGATAACATGCAAATATAGTCATTAAAACACATAAATATAATGTAAAATTCATCAATTAATGATGTTAATTTTCAAGTTATCACCCTCTTCTCTTGCAGCTGGGGATGCTCGAATTGGGGCATTTGGGAGCTCTTTTAAGGCTCGAGAAGAATCCCAGAGGGCCGTCTGATGGAGGGGGCGGCCCTGGGAGTCCGCTCGGGCCGTTGGATGGTTGCTGGTCCCTCTTCGTTGCCGAAGATGGCCTTTGTTCGCTGGCGTCGACGGCCAGTGGCTAAATTGGATGGAAATGCCCATGGCCGTACGATTGTCCTTGTAAAAGTTCCAGGGCTGTGATTTAATCGCAGCCGTAGACCCCCTCTTATGGTGCACCTGAGCTTGTGCCACGTCAGTGCTTCGTCATTGTCCACATAAGCAGTCCCCATCCCCTTCGCGGTCTATGATTCATTCGCCGTAGGGCCCCGCATCCTCGTCAGCTAACCCAACCAATCAGAGGCCTGAAACATATAAAATAAAAATGTTAAAAACTAAGAGGTTGATCTTGCCGTCCGATCTTCCTTGAGAGGATCGGACGGCTAAGATCTAAACCCTCTTATTTAATAAGGCCATAAATGATACGGTCGGCCCGAAGCCCAGTATCTTTTTCTTCTTATTTTCTTTTAGATCGCGGCCCGTCGGGCAGTGATCATGTTTATACTCTGCGGCCCGGCCCAATGCGATTCAGGTTGAAAGTGGGATTTTGCAATCCCATATTGAAATGTTTTAAAACATTGAAGAGTATATAAAGTTCAATGTGATTGTCCTATTTAATTATACCAAAATACTTACCTCTGTTGTGCAATCGCATGTAGGCCTGTGCGGGGTCGAGTTGGGCTTGTTGTGCGTCCATTGGGCTCCTTGTGCATTGGACTCTGCCAGCGGCTGGGCTGGCTTGAGCGCTCCGCTCTCGCTGTCATTGGCTGCTGGCTTGAAGCTAAGTCATTGGAGTCGCTCCATAGCCGGCCCAATAAAACCTCCCTTTTTTTATCTTTATATATATATATATTTCTTTTTCAATAATATTTCCCTATCTCTTTCTTCAAATTAAATACAGATTTTGACCCTGCGATTTCATAGAAAAGACACTAAATAGAACATGAGACAATTAAATATGTATTAAATGTATATTTCATCTAATGGAATATTTAAATTGTATAATGTGCATAAAATGACATTAAAATGCATCATTTTTATCATTTGTTCTATTTATTGCATCACATGCATTATTTCATAAAATAGGGTAAAATGCACATGAACTGATCCCAAAACGCCTTTAAAATATGTATAATTTCATGACTTATTTTGGACTTATCACTTGTCTCATTCCACCCGTTCTAGAATCCACCATAGATCCTTGTCGATACACCCAATCTTCCACCAGTCCTTCCATGCACTTCAATGATTCACTCACTTGTATATTTAGGAAATTGCCGCCACAGGATATATCCAATAATTGTCTTTCATTATAATTTAGTCCTTGATAGAATATCTGAGCAAGTTCATGCTCAGGTATACCATGATGAGGACACTTCCTTGTCAAAGACATAAATCGCTACCAAGCATCTCCAAAGGATTCATCTCCTTGTGTGAAATCCCTAATTAATTTCCTTATGGCCTGAGTCCTTCCATAAGAAAAATATTTCTGAAAAAATCTAGTTTGTACTTCTTGCCAAGTTTTGAAGCTTTTCCCTAGGCTGTTCAGCCACACTTTTGCTCTATCCTTAACAGCAAAAGGGAATAACATAAGTTTCACTGACTCTTGGGATACTCCGGCAAAGTTATATGATGAGCAGAATTGTGTGAATTCTCTAAAAAACTCATAAGGTTCATCACTAAATCTCCCATGGAAGCTTGGCAACAAATTCGGCATCGTGCCATCAATTTAGAAGTTAGCATTGTCTCCAAGGGGCGCTACTATTCTCGAGTGAATTTCATAGTTGAATGGCGTGTATAATTCCGTCAACGCAAGACCTTGATTGTTGCACAATTCCCTCCATCCTTCGGCCATTCTTACTTCGATGTCTTTGTTTGTCACAGGCAGATTTCTATTGCTTCTTCCAGAATATAATCTCGGTTGGAAGGATCTTCTCCCACGCATATAAAATATCTAATTGCTGAAAGAATCAAGCAAGAAACAATTGCAAAATTTAGAAAACAAACTCCTTATTCATATAGTAAGTAATCCAACAAGATATTGAACACTTACCTAGTTGAAATTAAATTTCAGCCTGTTGCCTCCCTGGCAACGGCGCCAAATGATAAGCTTGAAAATGCGTGTATATATGTCGTTATTTAGGGATTTTTCGAGCTTAATCACTAAAATTTTTATGTCCCTTAATGTTTGAGTAAGGGGTTGAACCCTAGGGAGGAAAATTCAGTTTTCCTCAAATTAGAGATTAGCACTCAAGTTTTAATAGCGATGATTTTTTTTATACTTTTAATAGATTTTATGATTAGTTAGCAATCTTTGACAATAATTACTAACTAATCTCCTACTAGGTTGTTTAAGTATCCAATGGGTCTTAGATTCTTAGGATGTCAGTGTAACAAATATCTAGATCAACGGTTCGCTTGAAGTGTGCTTAACACGTTTGTTTAACCTGAATACTTAATGCAGCTTTTTTTATTTTTCTTATTAGTCAATTGAAAATGATTTAGAGAAGAAATCGATCACTATAGTTAATACCAGTCTTTTTATAAGGATGTATTCAAATTTCTCATAGACTAGAAGGCCTAAGGTAATATTTTCTAGTAATTTGTATTTTATTTGATTGATTTCTCACTGATTTAGAATGTTAAGAAGAATTTTTATTATTATTATATTTTATTTAAGCCTGATTAATTCGGAATTGCAAAAATATCCTATGATTGCAAATCGTGAATGTGATTCGCGATTTGCTGAATTTTCAGTAGCACGAGCATGAATTTTATGATTTTAAGGAACAAATGAGATTCAAAATAGGATAGGGACAATCGATGTAGGCTAATTGATTTGAAATCAAACTAAAATTCACGAGCTAAAATGATTAAAATCGGAACATAAAATAAACAACGGCGAGCATAAACGGAATGCAAATTTCAGAAAATCAAGTATGAAATAAAGTGCAAAAATCTGCGAAATTCCTGCTCCAATCGGTCTCCGTATCGCTCCTGCTGATTTTTGAGTCTTGAGGGAGGCTAGGCGATCCTTCCTTCAACTTAAAAAATCAAGAACGAAGAAATAATCTTCGTTTCTTTCTCCTTTTATCGCCACGGAATCGGAAGAACAACTTCTTTCGATTCCGTTAGAACTGCCATCCGTTTCGCATTGCAGGCTGGGCATATAGTGCAAAACAATTTGTGTTAGGGCTTTTGCATGTCTCCCTTCCGTGCGCGAAGGGAGACATGCAAAACAATCACGTACATGTGTGTCGCGCACCGAAGACGCAAACGTGCCTTCTGATGGGTCGCTACGATGTTGTGTGCAGTGCGTCTATTCGTAGGTGCTGCACATTTAAAAAAAAAACATTAGTGCTCAAACCGGCCCACTAAGGGCCGGTTTTAATAAAAAAAAGTTTTTAATAAAAGAAACACTTAAAATAAATTGTAAAACTTGTTTTAAATGCATAAAAACTAATTTATTCATTTCGAAAAGACCTTTAATTTTTTTGTTTCTTTTTTATTTATAGAAATAGGTCATTTAAAATCATTAATTTTTTTCTAATCATCATTTTAAAACCATTTATATGTCTAAATTGACCTAATTATTTATTACATATATTACAAAACTTGAAATTTAAGGAAATTCTTATTTTAACATAAAATCATGATAACATGCATTAAAATTAATGTTTTAAAGCATTAAAAACCCCAAAAAAGTGATGAAATTAGCACTTATTTAGCTCCTCTGTGAATGTTATTACCTAATGACGTTGCCGCTACGCCGCCCCCTTGTCGCCGCTGCCGCACCATCGTTGAACACCATTCACGCATCCTACTGATGTGGGACAACATCAGGGACGATGTCGTGCCGTCACCAAGGTGGATGGACTCGGCGTCGGGAGTGGCGATGTCGGACGTTAACAGGAGACAATCGTTCGACACGGGGGTCCTATGATGGAGACGTACAGTGCAATGCACGGGAGTGTATGTCTAATACCTGCAGCTACCGACAAGCAATGGGTTGCCAACTTCCGGGACGTCGATGGAGTCACCCAGAGACGGTAGGTAGACCTCCTGAACCTCGTCTGGGCAGGACGAGGATGCTACGGCGCCGAACTGGAATGTTCTCGCCGGGTAGTGCTCGCACGGACGAGCGGACCCGGCTCGTACCAATCAGGTAAGACACACTAATAGTGACGTGTTTTCACTCAACCATTCACGCTCACCTAACCCGAGCGGAAGCAATCGAAAATGCATTTCAAGAAATAAGAGACGTGAACTGAACGGCGTACCTCATTGGCGTCCAGGGAATAGTCGTCTTGGTTTTGTGCGAGGTTGCTTGCGGCGTCGTCGGTGGTGTGAGACTTTGGCAGGCGGTTGGCGGGACCGGTGTGCGGGTAGGCACCAGATCGTCGTCAGAGTAGCTGCGCAGGCAGTGGTGGTTTGGGCGGCTAGGACGCAGCGCGGCGCGGGTGGCCGCAGGCGATGCGCGCGGCGTGGCACGGCCGGGATGCACGGCGCGGTGCAGGTGTATGCGGTAAGCCGGTGGACGGCGTTGCTGCGGCCAGTAAACGTGCGGACGAGGCGCACCGTGTGGCGGGCGCGGCTTGGTGGGCATAGCTCGGCGATGGGCGCGACTGGTCGTGCGGCAGCTGGCAGTTGCGGCGGCGCCTGCTGTTGGGGCGGCGCCCCCTCTGGCAGCGGTGCCCGCGGCTTATGTTGGCGCCAGCGGCCGGGGGCTGCGCCCGCGGCTGAGGGGTGGCGCCCGCGGCTGGGGACCGCGCCCGCGGCTGGGAGGACGGCACCCGTTGGTTGTGGCGACACCCTCTGGGCGGTGGCGCCTGCGGCTAGGGGGAGGCGCCCACAGCTAAAGGGGCAGCGTCCGCGGCTGGGGTACCATATCACTTGGGCAAACTGATATTTAATGAAGAGATGACAAAAATCTTCCTTGTATGTTGTGTGCATAAAAGTTTTTGCCTCGGAGAATATTCCTTTCCGAAGGGCCAGTGTCAGGAGTTGCTGCCTCATCAATGACTTACAAGAAATTCACACTTTTATGGGAATTTTGTGTTTCCTCAACATGCCACTTGGGATGGTGATTTTTGGTTCCTCCGACAATGTCCACCTTCATGTTGGTATTTCACACCAAAAAGGAGGTGTGGAACCACTGTAAACCATCTCATGTTTTGTTCACATGTATTATGTGTATCAGAACTTGTCACATGCCTGCTAGTTCTTCCCCCTCTAATTAGGCATCTCCTCTTTCAAGTTCAGGTTCTATGAAACATACCAACATACCAACATTACGCTTATCATCCGATGAATATCTAAAAACATAGATATCTCCTAGTTGGGTGCATAAATTTTCCTAGTGTGACGAAAGATTTGTCTCACATTGCATCAAAACAAAGATTCTGCCCTTGAACTTAAACTACACACCTCTCCCAATCTAGCTTTGAGATATAATTATTCTTTAGGATGCTTAGAGCCAAATCCTCTGACTGCATAATTCTCTTTATCCCGCCTTTTCAATGGTGCTAAATTTATGGATTATAAATGGAGAACCCCCAACCTACCATGTCATCCTCCTTTGACCACATCATTTTGTTCATCCATATTGCTAACGACATCTGCTCTTATCCTCGGTCCATATACTCTCCAAAAACATTCTCTCAGCAAGCATTCTTGATGTTTTCCTATCCTTGTAGGCATCTTAAAGACACAGGTAGAAAATCATGATTTCTGAAAGGACCGATCACAATAACACCAAGCGCCCATTATTTGATAGTATACTGATCTATCATCCCTCTAATATCCTTTCCACCTTATCTATCATTGGATGTCAATCTCTGGTCTAGGGCTGTCTCCCCGTCAATGGTGGACCTAGATAGCGCTTAAGAGTCGACCTTAGGGCTGCCACTCCCCTGGTGATAGCCAAAACCCTACAAATGAAGACTTATTTTGATTGATCTCTAGGCTCGAAAATTATGCAAATTAATATAACAATGTGGATGGAATAGTAGGGTCTCCATGGAGCCTTTCAGAAGGAATGTTGTCTCATCAGCATATTGTAATGGCAGAATACCATTGGGGTAGCTTAACATCCGAAAACCCCTCAACAGGCCATGTGCACATTTTTTAAGGGTACATGTAGCCAAAGGGTCCACTAATAGGATAAATATGTCCACTTGACCCCTCATTGTGGATGGATCCATCTTCCCTTGGGCCCCCATTCGCCAATATCAAAAAAGAATGGAACATGACGTATAGTCTCTCCCATGCTACCCATTCAAAAGGAAAACCTATCTTCCTCATGGAGGACTATGAAAAATCCCAATGGAAGGAATCGTATGTCTTTGCTAAGTCTACTTTCCACATGATGCTCTATCAGTTTTTCCCAAGGTGAAATTTGGAAATTGCATTAGATGTGCGCAATGGTTCCCAGGAAGAATCTTCAACTGGCAACCCTTCCCACTAGATGAACTTCCAGTGTTCCTGCCCCTTCCGATACATGCATCACTTTCTCTAAGTACACTTGTCATTCTAACTATGGTAAAGTATTGATGGAATTAGTTTTACTTGATTACTAGGGTCTACCTCTTTCTTGAGTTGGGACACATGGAAAATAGGTTGTTATCCACATCCCTCTATAACTCTAGCTTATAGGCTCATTGCCTATCCTTTTCAATATCTTGAAGGGCCCAAAGTAGCGGGGTGCTACTTTTTAATTGTAGATCACTTTGCTAAGAATCTCATTCAGTAAGGACTCAAACTCAAATATACCTAATTACTTTCTTTGAATTCCAAGTGCCTCCGGTGTCTATCTGCTTTTGTTTTCTGAATGATGGATAGTTTTTGTTTCTACATGTCAATGACTTGATCTTTTTCCTTTAATAACATATCGAACGTCTGTAATGGGAGTTAGTGTGGCACCCATGACATACAATATTAAATGGAGTGGTTCCTAGGACTGATCAATACGATGTGTTATAAGAATGCTCTACCCAAGTTAACCATTTTAACCAGGTAGCCAATTTTTCTGATGTGAAACATCAAGCTTAACCCTCTAATCCTTTAAGCACATATTTTTTTGAACGTCTGTTTGACGATGTTAAGATGAACTTAGTTGGAGAGTGGTTCCTTGTTGTCTGAATAAATCCTTCTAGAAGAGGCTCATAAACCCCTTGTTTGTATCAGAAACATTTGAATAAGGCAACCCATGCAGCTGCTATAGTTTTCCTAGACAAATTCGATAGCCACTCCAAATGCTCAGAACAGATGCTTCAACAGTATAAAGTGGCCATATCTGCCACCACAACTAGCATAATGTAACTATAGCCATGGGATACTAGAAGGGCTTCAATAAAATCCACTGATACAGTCCGAAACAAAACAAGCAAAATCTTACCAAAGTCTGCGGGATAGTCTTGTGCACTGGATATATGTTGGCCTAATGGACATTTGTTCTGATATCTGTTTCCACTCCTTTATCGTAAAAATATTTCATTTTGTGTTGATAAGTGTGCAGAAGCCGTGTGTGTCCCTCGCCACTGATGCATATTTGTAGCTTTTCTGATAAATCTCCATTTGGCCAATAGCTTTTCTGATAACATGGCATGTTCCCCTGCAAATTTGACTTGAGATTTAGGGTGATAACATGTAAATATGAGTCGATGAAGTGTTAATTTCAACATATTTTTGGGCTTTTAATGCTTAAAAACATTAATTTTTAATGCATGTTATCATGATTTTATGTAAGAGAATAATTTCCTTGAATCTCAAGTTAAATAATATGTTTGATAAATAATTAGGTCAATATGTACATTTTAAATGTTTTTAAGAACGATTTTTAAAAGAAATTAAATGTTTAATTGACCATTTCTATAAATAAAAAGAAACTAAACAATAAAAAGGCATTTTAGAAATTAAAACTCTTTTATCACATTACTAACATTTTCTACGATTTATTCCAGTTGTTTTTTTAATTAAAAATGTTTTTTTATTTAAACTGACCCTTATTGGGTCAGTTTTGGCGCTCACCGGGGTGTTACATGGCTCAGGCCGTACGAGACCTCCGCGGACCAATCCGCACGTGGATTGGTGGCTGCGGTGCATGACACACACATACGCAGCACCGTGCGTGTCGCACACCACACGTAGACGCACGCTGACCAATCGATGCAGCTTAACTCGCAGCGTGCAATGCAGAGAGTTAAGCGCATGCACAGCGCTGGGCGGGTTTTCTACCGTGCAAAGCGCGCACACATAGTGTGGTGCGCACAGGGGAAAACCCATACACGGCACCACAACGGCGAATGATGCTGCGCTGTACGTCATGCGTTCAACGCGAAGAAGAAGAAATTAATAATGGAATCAGAAGAAGCTGTTCTTCCTATTCCGTGACAATAAAAGGGGGAACAAAGAATTGGAGATCTGCTCTTGATTTGAAGCTCTAGGAAAGAAGGCTTAGCTTCCTGGAAGACTCAAGAACGCCCTGGATGCATTTTGGAACTCAAATTGGACCGGAATTTTACAGGTCCATCGCCGTACTCATCCCCAAATTGAAGAAACCAATTCGCAGGAAATTCGGTCGTTCGTCGCGCAGGATTTGTTCCAACTGAGTCGAAATCATTCCTGGTACCTATAGGCTAATTTTGCTTTGATTTTTACTCCTAATTTTGCACTCACTATTCTCAATTTCATAATTTCGTTCACATTCACCGTCTTCCCCAAATCTCAATTTTAATCACCTTAATTCATAAAATTTACCTTTTTTTTAATTCAATAAGTACTCCTGGAGTAGCGATTAACAAATTTAAATTATATCCATCTCTTAAATCATCCAAGTTAATCTTGTATTTCTTAAATTAACAAATCGTGAATTGTATTCACAATTTGCTAAGTTAGGGCATTTCTAAAAGTTTGATTTAATTTGGGTAAAATAAAAATTGAATGAAAAATTTCCTAATGTCCCAAATCCATGAGAATTCGAATTGGATTTTACTATTAATTCACTCACATTAGTCCCTTATTTCTCCAATTAGCAAATCGTATTCACGATTTGCTAATTTTGGACCTCTTTGCCAATTCGAATCAAATAAGGTGAAATAAAAATTTAATAAAAACATTCTTAACAGAGTAAATCTGTTGGAAAATTGAATCGGATTTTACAAAAAAAATGGTAACAAATCATTTATGATTTACTATATTTTCTCTACCATTTCCAATTAACTGAAAAAGTCCAAAAACATTATTCAAGCTGAATTGAGTATTTGTGTTAATTAAATGAGCAAAAGCATGATTAACGAGAACCTATTGATCTAGATTTTAGTGAAGCTCATATCATAAAAATCTAAGAGAAATTGAATACTTAAACAGTATAGTAGGGGATTAGTTAGTAATTTTTATCAAGAATTGCTAACTAATCATAAAATCTGTTAAAATCTAAAGAAATTATCTGTTAAAAACCTAGAGTGATAGTCCCTAATTTGGGGAAAACTGAATTTCCCTATTGCCTCCTTAGGGTTTGACCCCTTAAACACTAAGGGATAAATAAAATGTCTTGATTAAGTTCAAAAACCCTTAAATAACGACGTATAAACACGTACTTTTGAACTCATCACAGGGTATTTATTTAAGTCTATCATGCATGTGCTTCTCATGTCCAGATAAATTATATTAATTCAGTTAAAAAGTTGGAACTTTGTGTTTGACAGATTTTATTAGTTTTCATTGGTTTTGATATTTTTACACAAATCAGAGAGGTAATCACATCCATGTCTCTATTTTTATAATACTAGCTAATGACACACCTTGTTTAAGTTATTTTATTAATCATTATAATTTATAGATTGATATCATGATGGCCATTACATTCAAAAGTTGAGATTAAGGCAGATTTAGGGTGCCCGTGAATGAGGAAAATGTAGTATAATGGGAGAGGCTGATGGGTAAAACTCTAGCTTGATGATAATGGTAGAATAATGGGTATAATCAGCTTTAAATGTGTGTCATATGGAACATATGTTTGACTTGAATGACAGGGTTTCGATGGCTCAATTCATTTCATAATTTTGTTCACTTTCTAAGAGAACAGATGGCCAAAGACATACACATAGCAGTGAACGTCTTGTTTGCAATAATTAAGTCGTAAGGATAATATTATGGTCTGCATTGGGGCACCTAAATCTGCCTCAATCTCAACTTGTTAACATAATGTTAATCATGAATATCAATGTATAAAGTAAAATAATTAATCAAACAAACAAAAGAAAGATCATAATAAGCTTGTATTATGAAAAAGACAGATTGATGTGATTAGGCTCTTGAATTCTGCAAGAGATCTCAAATCTGGACTTGAGAAGCACATACATAAAGGCTGTTCTTAATTACCGAGACTTTGAAATTTAATTGGAGGAGAAGGTCCACCGTCTCCGTTTCTTGTTTCCTGGATCTCTCGGTCAACGGCAGTGACAGAGCCGTGACCTGAAGGGAGATTATTGGGGGAGAAGAATCGAAGAAGGAGAAAGATCGCTTACGTGAAGGACAACGCAGCCAGGGAAAGGTCTGCAGCCGTTGGCAACTCTGAGCTGGTGAAGAAATCCGGTAAGTGATCAATTTTTATGGTAAAAAGTTAAATTGATTTATATCTTATGTTAGTCGACGGTTGATGGAACATTCTAAATCCATTTCCTCAAACCATTCCCTTTTAATCAAATGAAATCGTTTTCGAGTAAAAAAAACTTATAAGAGAACCCGAAAACTGTATTAAGCCTTTCTTCGAGCACTTGGTCTCATGTTTTTCAAACGACTCTTAGACAATCATTTCAAATATTTTAATCTAATTAAAAATCTCTAAAAAATATAATAAAATCTGGGAAGATATACTTCCTATTATACATCCATCATTAAGTACAATGAAATTCACTCTCATTTCTTATAAAAAATATATATAAATCATTTCAAATATTAGGCATTTTATCGAACTGGTCATATGCGAGCATTGACCCTCACAACTTTCCAAAGTAAACAACCTCTAAAAAATTCTATATAAATCTCCTACAATCACTAATTGACTTTCGTACCTATCTATGAAATATGAGGTTGAAATAAAATCTGCAGGGAGGACTTCCTTCATAAAAATCATTATTAAATTCTTCACTATTCTCTCTTAAACATTACAACGAACACCTAGTGGCATTTGTTGACTCTCTTACTCACTAGTTGAACTCTATCTCTAAATGCCAATACCTGTGGAGACGACCTTACTCAACACTATACATATCTGAGTAAGTTTACAAAATAAAATTTTATATGATCGAAGTGAAAATAACAATGACAAAATTAACATCGTTTTCGCCTTCGACACAAAGACATACACATAGTCTTGTTTGCAATAATTAAGTCATACGGATAATATTCTGGTCTGCATTGGGGCACCCTAAATCTGCCTCAATCTCAACTTTTTAATTTAATGTGAATCATCAATATCATTGTATAAAGTAAAATATTTAATAAAACAAACATTATGGTGGGCATTGAGGCAACCTAAATCTGCCTCAATCTCAACCTTTTACCATAATGTTAAGCATGAATATCAATGTATAAAGTAAAATAATCAATCAAACAAACAAGACAAAGATTATCATAAGCTTGTATTATGAAAAAGACAGATTGATATGATTAAGCTCCTGAATTCTGTAAAGTATCTCAAATCCAAACATGAGAAGCACATACATAAAATATGTTCTTAATTACATGAAATATTTGTGAGTAACTATTTAAATTCTATGAGCAAAGGGATGTCTCAAAATGGCTTGATATGCCGGAATGATATTTTAACATCCACTATTTAAATAATTTGTCACGTCGCATTATGTCCTTGTTCGTCACTATGATCATCATCTCACACATTCCTATATCTTACCAGATATACCCGGTATTACTATTTTAATGATATATGCTGACTAATTCATTCCCCCGATGATGGGCAATCTTATCATTATTTTTTAAAATTGAAGGTATATCTAATGAACTATAAATCTTGATTCTTGGAGTCCGGAGCCGTCCTTCGCTGACCAAACCAATCTTTAATCACTCACCAAGAAAAATCACCTTAATAGAATCCAACCCAAAGCCAGATCTGGATAGAAAACAGACGGCAACACTGAAAGAAGAGAAGATGAACCGAAGGAAGTGTCACAAATAATGATGACCTGCTGACACGACAAGGACGCCTACCCACCTGCTCCACCAACAATGTGACAGGGACGCTTCCAGAAGCTCATATGGACACCGCCACAAGCGTCAAATCTCACTTTTGTCAGGCTCCGACACGATGCTCTATGACGGCGCCCGTAGTGTCCCAAGGCGCTAGACGTCCGGTGTTATGCTCTGACAGGACCGCCATCGCCAGCCATCATTCCCTAAAGCATGGCAACGGGTGCTGTGGCTGACACGTCCATTAAATGCATTGAGTACTACTCTACTATAAATAGTCGAACACTTCGTTAAGTTTAGTTATGGGATTTTCTTCTTCAGTCCCTATCTCTTCTTCTGCTTCTCAACCTCTCTCCTTTCGCCACTGATGCTATCATGGTATCAGAGCTCCATGAAGCTGCCAGTGCCTCTGCAGACGATCTTCCTGTTCTGCTGGCTATGCCTGTGCCTCCATCCCGCATTTCCGATGGCAACTCTTCACAAGCGCGAGCGGCAACGGTCACAACGATGCCCTCAATGTCCGCCAAGCTCACCAAACTCAACTATTTGATTTGGAAGATCCAAATCGTACCCATTGTGAAGGCACATGGATTGGGGAAGCATCTCACGCATCCTCCACCGCCTGAAGAAGAAGACACCGACGACAAAAATTCACCGTGGAAACGTGCCGACCAACAGCTACTATCAACAATTATTTCGTCCATGTCGCCTTAGCTTCTTTCGGTCATCTCTGGTTGTCTTACAGCCCGCGACGCATGGGAGAAGCTCGCTACCGAGCTCTCGTCTACTTCGGAGTCTCAGATTATGGAGCTAACCTTGCGATTTCACTCCATAAAGAAAGGGACTAAATCCCTCGATGAGTACATCTCTGATTTTCAGCAACTCTTAGCCAAGCTGGTGAATGATGGGAAATTTGTTGTGGATCGCACCATCAAATTTGTCTTTATTCGAGGCCTTGGCTCTAAATTTTGTTCATTTTGCACCGGAGTTACCACGCAAAATGAAAACATCTCTTTTGATGATTTACTTGCCTCTCTCCGAGCTGAGGTCTCACTGGACAACTTTGGGAGCGATGATGAAGCGGAAGCAGCTCCAACTGCTCCCATGGCCAATAAAGCCCAGACAAATCTCCCCAACAACCAACATCAGGTCAACAACTGAGAGCGCAATCCACGCTGTCTCACGGAATGGTGAAAATCGTTGTCGCGGAGGCCGTAACGGGCGTTTCCTTCCCAAATGCCAGCTATGCCTCAAACTCGGCGATCAAGCACACAAATGCCGCTTTATTCGAGCCTCCTCTCCAATGCCCATGATGATGCGACCGCTAGTCTAGTCTTTCGCCGGAACTTCGCAAGCGTACAACACCTCACATACTGGACCAGTTGCTACCATGCAACGACCTCATCCCTATCAACCGGTATGGTACCCTGACAGTGGTGCAACTCACCATGTCACTGCTGATGCTCAGTCGCTCTATGGCACCATTCCTTATGGCAGATTGGAGCAACTCTATGTCGGCGATGGCACATGTTTGTCCATTAAATCACTAGGTGCATCCTCTATCCCATCTTCCGATATTTATCATCTAATTTTACTTAAAAAATTCTTCATGAACCTCAAATTTCAAAAATCTCTTATCCATTCATAAATTAACCTCTGATAATCATGTATTTGTTGGGTTTCACCGCACTGCATGCTGTATCAAGGATGGCACGATGGGGGAGCTCGTTCTCGCTGGAATGGTTCGTAATGGGCTCTACTACATCACTCCACATGCTGCTGCTTTTCTGGGCGAGAAGCAAACGACAGATGTTTGGCATCTCTAACTCGGACATCCTGCGTTTAATGTTTTGAAACAAACCATTTCTCATTTTGGTCTTCCTTGGTCTCAAAGAATTTCCTCTTTTATATGTTCTGCGTGTTGTCTTGCAAAATCACACAAGCTTCCATTTTCCTCCACTACGACTACCGCACTATGACCACTCCAAATTGTGCACTCCGACTTATGGGGACTGGCTCGGGTAAAGTCCCACTCAGGGAGGTGAGTATCAAGCTTCAAATCTTCCAATCGCAGCCAAGATTCAGAACTTCCAATCAGACTAGGGAGGTGAGTATCAAGCTCTTTCCAAATACTTTCTAACTTGCGGTATTAAGCATTGGGTATCATGCCCACACACACCAGAGCAAAATGGAACTGGGGAGGGTAAACATCGGCACATTGTCAAGACAACCCTCAGCATGATTCACCAATCCTCCCTCCCACTTAAATTCTGGGATGAGGCCACGGTAACAGCTGGCTACCTAATTAATCGCATGATTTCACCTTTCCTGAAAAATAAATCACCTTTTGAATTGCTACATTCAAAATTACCTGACTATTCCTTTCTTAAAGTCTTCGGCTGTTTGTGTTTCCCAAACTTACGCTCCTACGGTAAGAAAAAATTCTCCCCCCGTTATGAAAGATGTGTTTTCCTTGGTTACTCTTCATTTCATAAAGGCTACCGTTGCCTCTCCTTATCTAATTCCCGTCTCTACATTTCCCGTGGTGTGATCTTTAATGAATCAATTTTTCTGTTTGCATCATCATTTTCGCAAGTACAACCCGCCGATGGATTATTAGGATCATCTCCTTCATATCACACTACTTTTCAATTTGTCTTGCCGACAGCTGCTCCTCCACAGGATCGTGCTACCCCTCAGCGAGCATCTTCTGATATGAATGAACCCGTTACCACGGCGATTGAGTCCTCCGGTCCTACTGCTTCTCCTTCAGCACCCACCCAGGATTCAAAGTGATCTACGCCGTCCTCTATGCTGCCTCTCCGAACACACCGCATCTACAACCTACTTAATCTTCCTCACTCTTCACTGGAATGCACCAAATACCTACGTTCCTCTAATGCACTCCACACTGAGGTACGCCATTCTACCACTCTATCTTCCCTGGTTGAACCCACAAGTGTTACCCAAGCACTTAACTCTCCGGTCTGGAGAGCTGCAATGGAGGCAGAAATGGCTGCCCTCCATCAGAGCTCGACTTGGGTGCTTGTGAAACCTCCATGAGGGGCAAATGTGGCCGGATCAAAGTGGATATTCAAACGCAAACACAATGCGGATGGATGTCTAGATCGGTGCAAGGCATGCCTTGTTGCACAAGGCTTTAGCCAAGTAGCTGGCATTGACTACCAGGACATATTCAGTCCTGTAGTCAATAGCCCTGAGTAATAACTGGGACATCAAACAACTTGATATCCCCAATGCATTCCTACATGGAAATCTCTATGAAACAATCTACATGAAACAACCACTTGGCATTGTTAATTCGATTTACCCTACTCATGCATGTCTTCTTAAAAAATCCCTTTACAACCTAAAACAGGCCCCACGAATGTGGTATAAACGACTTTCTGATTTTCTTACTCTTCATGGCTTTCACAGTTCCAAAACCGATACCTCCCTCTTCTTTACAAATAGCTCAACATCTAAAATTTTTCTTCTTGTCTATGTCGACGGCATTCTCATTATTGGATCTAACCCCATTGTGATTGCAGACACAATCTCCTCTCTTCAAGGGGCCTTTCCTATTCGCAACCTTGGTACTGCTAAGTACTTTCTAGGTATTGGACTTGTGAAAACCCCAAGAGGTATTGCTCTCTCTCAGTCCAAATACTTGGATCAGATACTAAAAATAGCCGATATGGGTAATTGTAAACCCCCCGAATACACCATGCAGTACTTCTGTACATACGACTTGCAAAAGTCTAGATCGGCCTGACCTCACAGTCTATCATACGATTGTTGGGAGTCTTCAGTATTTGACTATAACTAGGCCAGACATTGCATATGCTGTAAATAAGGCATGTCAAAATATGCATGACCCTCATGCAGAGCATTGGGTTGCAGTTAAACATCTGCTAAGATATTTAAAAGGAACTGCCGATTATTCACTGGCATATTATCGAACATCAATTTTACAACTAAATGTCTACATCAATTCAGATTGGGCTGGTGATCAATCTGATCGCCAATCTACACAAAGATATCTCATCTTCCTTGGCAACAACCTTATCAGCTGGTCCTCGAAGAAGCAGTCCATCGTTTCACTCTCCAGCACGAAGGGTGAGTACAAGTCCATTGCCAATGACACTTCTGAACTTATCTGGCTTGAATCTCTTCTCAACGAACTCGGTCTCCACCGAGGTACGCCTCCGACACTCTGGTGTGATAATCCTGGTGCCACTTACCTCACAAAAAATCCAATTTTCCACTCTCGCACAAAACACATCGAAATTGCTTTTCCTTTTGTTAGTGAACGTGTTACAACAGGACAACTCCGAGTTGCCTCTATTTCCACTAATGATGAACTTGCTGACATTCTTACAAAGCCTTTAGGGAAGCAACTGTACCAATGGATTTGTTCAAAACTCAATGTGGACTCCACCTTGGTTCTGCGGGGCCCTGTTAGAAATAATGATGACCTACCGACATGACAAGGACGCCTACCCACCTGCTCAACCAATGATGTGACAGGGATGCTTCCTGAAGCTCGTATGGATGCCGCCACAAGCGTCAAATCTCACTTTTGTCAAGTTCCGACACGATGCTCTATGACGGCGCCCGCAGTGTCCCAAGGCGCCAGACGTCCTTTGTTATGCTCTAACACGACCGCCAGCGATCGTTCACGACAGCATGGCAACGGGCATTGTGGCTGACACGTCCATTAAATGCATTCAGTACTACTCCACTATAAATAGTGGAACACTTCCATAAGTTTAGTTATGGGATTTTCTTCTTCAGTCCCTATCTCTTCTTCTACTTCTCAACCTCTCTCCTTCGCCACTACTCCTTCTATTAGGAAGAGCCAGCGATGGAGTTAGACATGGCTCTGATCCAAGCTCTCGTCGTCTTCCTTCAGCTCTTGGCAGCTTCAAACGCCATATACAACACCTTGAATCCCTCCTGCAAGAGCAAGTGCGGTAACGTCAAAATCCCCTATCCCTTCGGCACCAGAGAAGGCTGCCACATGCTAGAACACGGCGATTTCCGCGTCTTCTGCGACGAATCCTCCTCCCCTCCGAAACCCACAATTCCAAGCAATCCCCCCATGGAAATCACAAAGATCGACATTCTTCAAGGCCTGCTCTAAGTGAAAGTTCCAGTTTCGTACCAGTGCGTCTCCGAAACTCGCGAAACGACGAGAGAGATCTTTAACTACGACTTTGCCGGCCTTCCTTACAGTATCTCGCTCCTTGGAAATCTGTTCACGGTGGTGGGCTGCGATACTCTGGGAGTTCTTAACTTCAAAGGAGGCTCCTTTGGATGTCTAGCTTCATGCACAAAGTCTACACAACAGCCTGAAACGGGCTGCGATGGGTTGGACTGATGCATGGTGCGTATTCCAGACACACTTGGAAGAATCTCCGTGAGTATTTCTAGCCTTTCAAATTACTCGCAGTTCACGGGACTTAGCCGCTACGGAGTGGCTATGTTAAGGACGACAATACTTACGACCTGGGCGAGTCCAATCTCTTGAATACCACGATGCTCGCGGCATAGGAAATGACAGTGCGGCTGGAGTGGATGGTGGACAACAAAACGTGTGAGCAATCGAGAAGAAAGTCCACCTGTGGAAGCCTCTACAGTCAGTGTTTTGATTTTATTAGCCCCAGGGGTTACTTGTGCAGTTGCCAGGAAGGGTTCTCTGGAAACACTTGTCTCGAGGGAGGCTACACTGAGGCTTCTATCTGTATCTGTATCTGTATCTATATCTGTATCTGTATCTGTATCTCTATCTCTATCTTAATCTCTCTTTCTCTCTATCTCTATCTCTATCTGCATCTCTATTTCTATCTATATCTCAATCTCAATCACTATCTCTATCTCTATATCTATCTCTATCTCCATCTCCATCTCCATCTCTATCTCTATCTCTATCTCTATCTCTATCTCTATATCTATCTCTATCTCTATCTCTATCTCTATTGTGATCTCTATCTTTATCTCTATCTCTATCTCTATATCTATCTCTATCTCTATCTCTATCTCTATATCTATCTCTATCTCTATCTCTATCTCTATCTCTATCTCTATCTCTATATCTATCTCTATCTCTATCTCTATCTCTATCTCTATCTCTATCTCTATCTCTATTGTGATCTCTATCTTTATCTCTATCTCTATCTCTATATCTATCTCTATCTCTATCTCTATCTCTATCTCTATCTCTATTGTGATCTCTATCTTTATCTCTATCTCTATCTCTATATCTATCTCTATCTCTATCTCTATCTCTATCTCTATCTCTATCTCTATCTCTATCTCTATCTCTATCTCTATATCTATCTCTATCTCTATCTCTATCTCTATCTCTATCTCTATCTCTATCTCTATCTCTATCTCTATCTCTATCTCTATCTCTATCTCTATCTCTATCTCTATCTCTATCTCTATCTCTATCTCTATCTCTATCTCTATCTCTATCTCTATCTCTATCTCTATCTCTATATCTATCTCTATCTCTATTGTGATCTCAATCTTTATCTCTATCTCTAATCTCTATCTCTAATCTGTATCAGTATCTGTATCTGTATCTCTATCTCTATCTGTCCCTGTCTCTTACTCGCACACCAAGGATTTAATATGTTTTACATCGATGCCGAATGGTTCTTTGGATTAACTGATTCTTTTGGTAAATATATTCACGTCTACATCCACGTGATTCTCGTCCATTTTGCTGGCAGCAAATAGCAGCACAACATACATGAGAAATTCCGTGCCGGGGCTTGAAAATATCTATCCGATCTAGCGCATCATCGGTGCATAAAATCCCATCCTCTGTTCTCCCCTATGAGAAGAAGAACGCTCTTATCAACAATAAACCTTTCTCTGCTTCAGGTGCTTCCATGTTAGGGTTCCTGTTAATTCTGTCCTGCGCAATCTTCTTCCTGGTCCGCCAAAGAAGAAAGCATGTGAAGCAGCGGAAGAGGGCGGCCGAGCTGAAGGCGAAGCTGTTCAAGCAAAATGGCGGTGTGGCTTTGCAAGAGCTGACATCATCCACGCCGGGGAGCGCGTTCAAGATTTTCAGCGAGGCGAAGCTGGTGAGGGCGACAATGGGCTTCAAAGAGACCCACATCCTGGGGCGAGGCAGCCATGGCGTGGTCTTCAAGGGCGAGCTTGACTCCAGGCTGATAGTCGCCATCAAGAAGTCCCGGGCAATGAACGAGCGAGAGAGCAAAGAGTTCGCCAGAGAGATGGCGATTCTCTCGCAGATGAACCACGTGAACGTCGTCAAGATCCTGGGCTGCTGCCTCGACGTGGAGATCCCCATGCTGGTCTACGAGTCCATCCCGGGGGAAACTCTCTTAAGCTTCATCTACAGTTCTGGGGATGACCGATCGAATCGCCGAGGTCGATAATTTCTCCGCGCGGCTGTGAATCGCGAGAGAGGTTGCTGAGGCGCTGGTGTATCTCCATTCCTACGCGTCTTCCACAAGGACGTGAAGACCTTGTGAAGACCTCCTTGGAACGTGCTCTTAGACAATGAAGACCTCAAACGTGAAGACCACAAGGACGTGAAGACCTCAAACGTGCTCTTAGACGGGATCCTAGGGGCGAAGATCTCTGATGCAGGACAACGTCAGGGATGAGGTCCAGCCACAGGGGTGGGTGTCTAGTACGGGTGACAGTCGAAAAGCAACAGGGGTGCCAATGATGTAACACGACCTGCCAGGATCGAGTGGCGCGCGGAAACATCACAAGGGGTGGAGGGCAAAGCGGTGGAGCGGCAGCACAGGGCGGATGCTTCGTCGATAGTGATTGGGTGGGCCCAGCTTTGTTCTGCTATCAAGCGACAAAGAAATGCGTCGTCGATGCGGAGCGGCGGCTGTATATCCTGCTGTGATCATATACCTGCAGCGTTAAACTAGCGGCGGCGTGTCATCCAACGACCGTCTCCTCTGAAGCTTCTCTAAGAGACCGGAGTGACGGGAAGTGGCTACGGACGGCGCAGCTGCATAAGGCGGATGCCTCTACCTTCTATCATCGGACCACGAAGACTCTGACTACGAAGGCTATAACTAAGAGGGCTGCAACTAGCTATGGACGTATCGGCGGCCACGGGTCATCCGACGGCTACTCTTCTCGAAACTACTCTAAGGGGCTCGACGGCGCGTACGGCGTTGGTAGCTATGGTGGCGCAGGTAGGCGCGGGTGAGGAAATCTAAAACGTGCACGGTATGGATGGGAATGCGATGTACGATGATCTAGGATGGCCGAGGTAGGCGATGGAAGTCGGGTCGGCTAAGGGCGGGCGAGGCAGAGGTGGGTAGTAGATGCAACTAAGGCGGCCGAGGGGGCGGCCGAGGGCGGGCCGAGGTGCGACCGAGGGTGGGCCGAGGAGCGTTCGAGGGGCGGCCGAGGGCAGGCCGAGGGCGGGCCGAGGTGCGGCCGAGGTGCAGCCGAGGGGCGGCTGAAGGGGCGGCCGAGGTGCGGCCAAGGGTCGGCCGAGCGCGGGCCAAGGTGCGGCCGAGGGGCGGCCGAGGGGCAGGCCGAGGTGCTGCCGAGGGTCGGCCGAGGGGCGGTCAAAGGCGTGGCCGAAGGGGCGGCCGACAGAAGGCAGAAACGAAGCCGCGGCGGCCATGGCTGACCGCTGACGGCCGTGGAGGCCATGGCGACCGTGGCCGGCCGAGGCGGTCGGGGCGGCCAAAGGCGGCCAAGGTAGCAGACGGCCGGGGAGGTTGAGGGGCGACCGAGGGCGGTCGGTTGGTCGAGGGCGGCCGGGGCAGCCAGGAGCGGACGGGTGGCATGGCGGGTATGGGCGACTGGCGGCCGAGGGGCGACCGGGTTGCCCCGACAGGGTGGCTCAGATGGTCATTGACAGCCGTAGGCCATCGGAGATGACCGCGAGCGATCGACGGAGGGCCGGCGGTGACCGACGGAGGGCCGCAAACCTTCGACCGGTAGATCGCGGCTTGGCGGCCTGCGAGTGCCGGAATCGGCCGACGGGTGGTCGAGCAGGGTGAGGAGGCTGAAGATGCCTGTTGAGAAGCCCCGAGGAGGTTCCTTAGTAGCCGAGGCGGCGGAAATGGCGGCGCCGGCGAAGTCGGCGGTGGAGCTCCAACCACGAGCACGGGAAGAAAAGCCCTAACGATCTCTCTTGGATGGCATTCCTGTAATTTTGTACAACATCCGAAAACACACTAAAACTCTCTGAAATTCTTAGAAAATGACTAGAAACTCAAAAGAGCAAAGGGACTACATTTTGAAAACACTTTCAATTTCGATTTCTCAATTCTCGGTCTTCTGCTATTACAATGGGCATCCTTCCTTTTTATAGGGGAAAAGGGGAAGCCCAAGAGGTTTTAGGGAAGATGAAACAACAAAAAAAAAACAGAAAACAAAGAAACATAAAAAAACAAGGAAGATAACTCCTTAAGGATTGATGGTCCCCCATCAGCCAACCTCCAGGACGTTTATGGAGTCATTCGGAGATAGTTGGTAGACCTCCTGAACCTCATCTACATGGGACGAGGACGCTACGCCGCCGAACGGGAAAGTTTCCCGCCAGGTGGTGCTCGCACGGAAGGGCGGGCCCAACTCATACCAAACAGGAAAGACACTCAAATTCAGGAAGTCTTCGCTCAACCTCACACGCTCACCTACGTCTAACCCGAGCACGGTGGAGGCAACCCAGAGAGTGTACCTCGTTGTCGCCCAGAGAGTCATCCTCTCAGACTGGTTGCAGTTTGGAGGCAAGTAACAGGTTGCGAGGGGAGACGGTGGCCACCAGCGGACCGGCGCACGAACAGGCAAGGAGCTCTATCGGCTGGTGGTGGCGGCAGCAACAGTCGCGAACCGCTGGCGCACTGTTGGGCGCGCAGCGCGGTGTGGGCGTCGTGCGGGGGAATGGCGACGCACGCGGTGTGTCACTGGTTGATGCTCAAGGGTGTGGCGTGGTGCAGTGAGGACGGCGCAGGCAGTCTAGTGCGGCTGGCACGGCGCGACAGCGCAGCGTGGTGTGCATGGCACAAGATGGCAGTAGCTGGCTCATGGCGGCGATCGATGGTGTGGACGCCGATAGGATGCTGGCACACGGGTTGGTAATCCGTAGGATGACGTAAGGGCGATTCAACAGCGGTGGCAGCAGCGTTCCCGGTCTGGGACGGAGGGCTACACAGTGGCGTCGAGCAAACATCAGCTTTGGTGGGCATGCACACGCGTCGTGGCGAGCGCGCGGGTGTGGACGGAGGCGTCGTCAGGGCGGGGCGCAGTGCAACGGGTTGGCACGACGCGTTGGGGCCAACTTGTGGCGGCGTCATCGAACTTGGGAGGGCACGGGCAAACGGCGGCACGAGAGTCGGGTGGTCGACTCGACTGGGCGGCACAGTTGCAATGGGTAGCAGCAGTCATGGCGCGGCTGGACGTCGCGGCACAGGGCGACGATGTGGGTAGGCAAAATTGCGCGGAGGCAGCGGCGTTGCGAGGTGCTCGAGCTGTGCAGGTGCAGGGGGGAGGTGGCCCAGCGACATTCTGAGGTGTCGACGGCGATGCTCTTCCTTTTTCCCTTCTTCCCCTCCTCTTCTCTTCCTCCTTCTCCCCTTCTCATTTGTCTACGTCGGTGACCCTTTGATTCTGAAAATTCTTCTTCAAACAAAAAAAAAGGAGGGTGCTGAATTAGGGCACCCAATGTTCTCTTTTATAGGTGGACGTGGGTGACCCCTTAAACATGAGTCCAAAACACATGGCAAAGGGAAGGACAAAGAAGAAAGCAAATAGGACGACGTGGAGGGGGGGGGGAAGATCTTTATAGCATGGATCTTCCCGCGCTACACATGACCAGGATTCAAAACAGTGAACGGCGTAGATCAAAGTCAAAACGGCGAACATGAAAACAAGGATAATGTGCCCGTAACCTAGAGTACTTGAATCCAGGCGTATGTACTGTCACCTTGGCTTGCCGGGCGGGCTGAACACGTACCAGCGGTGATGTCGGGGGGCGACGCTGACGTCTTTGAAGATGCTTTCGGGGCAGCGGGTGATGCTGCGGCATCAATCTCTGACTATGGCGTGTCGACAATGGTCACGGCGGACAAGGCAGCGGTGGCGACGGTGGTGCAGAGAACTTGCGGGTATCTCGGCCCAGAGTATCTCCAGACTTTCCAGTTCACGGAGAAGAGCGACGCCTACAGCTTCGGGGTGGTGCTGGTGGAGATGATCACACGGAGGAAGCCGTTCCAGGTTGAGGACGAGGACGATTTTAAGGGGTTGGCGGCGAGTTTTGTGATGTGGGAAAAGAGTGGCAGGCTGGACGAGATGCTGGATCATCTGCTGATTAGAGGGACAGAGAAGAAGAAGAAGATAGCGGAGGTGGCCGAGCTTGCCTGCTACTGCTTGAACGCGAGGGGAGTTGAGCGGCCGAGCATGAAGAAGGTGGCCGTGGGTCTACAGACAATCGAAGGTTCGGGGGATGAGATTTCTGGGCTTGTTTGCGACTCTCTAAGGGAAAAAGAAAGCTTGAGAAGCGGTGGGATTTCTGTCTTTGGGTATTATTGACTGTAGTGGAAGCCCTCGCGGATACTCTAGTGCCACTGTTTCCACCTCTTTTGTGGCCAGATGAGGTTGGGTTGTTGGATGTTGACCTTGTTGACTTGCCTCGTGGAAGGGCATCATTGTCTTTTTCATGGTAGACGACTACACATTATGGTTTAGTATGTTAAAGGGGGATTATGGTTCGTCCCTATAAATGGCATACAGATTAGGGCTACCAGAATCTTGTCCTCGAGCTGCTTACCTGGTCTTCTAGGTCCCTAAACCATGAAGAGAGCCTTAGGCTTGCTAGAGCCCGTCCACAACTTCCAGGGACGATCCAAGGAGCTTCAGGTGACATATTGCACTGTCATGGCACCTACATGTATGAACCTATATCCAATAAGTGGTTTCAATGCCGGTATTTTTCTGGGAAAGAGGTTTTAGGAATCCTACAGGTCAGCGTCGCCGTTCCAGCGCTTAGGCACCCCTTAGGGCAGCCCGTTAAGCCCAGGGGCTTGTGCCTGGGCGGCCTTGTGGGGTTAACCCTTAGGGTGGTCCGTTAAGCCCAGACAGTTAATCTTGGGCGGCCTGGTGGGGCTGCCCCTTCCGCGGCCTGCTAAGCCCAGGCGCTTGCGGCTCGGTGGCCCAGCTGGGCTGCCCCCTACGAGCGGCCCGATAAGCCCATGTGCTTTCGCTTAGCTGCCCTTTTAGGTGACCCGCTAAGGGTAGGCCCCAAAGGGCCTGCGCTTGGGCAGCCCATTTGGGCTGCCACTCAGCACGACCCACCATACCTAGGCCCCAAAAAGGGCCATCATTAGGGAAACCATGTTGGCCAGTGCATAGCGAAATCCACTAACTGCAAGGCTCTTAAATTATTACAACTTTTTAAGGGGCTTAACAATTTAATCTAGTGTCCCATATATTTAGAATTTAAACTAAATCAAATTGATTTAATGAATGTTTATAGAAATTTTATTGGATTGAGCATAATGTTCTATATTGTTTGTTTCTATACATTGGCTTGCAATCTTTTTATTCCATAATTAGTATGATGAATTTTTCTAGATATTTATGGGCCATGCTGAAAGGGAAATATGTGTGATTGCCAATTGAAATGCCAAAATATCTCACCATCTAATTAGTACAAATTGGGCGATCACCTACGTGCCACCATATAAGAGCGGTAATTTGCTGAGTTACATAAAGTAGAGTTGAATCTATGAGAATGGCTTTCAAACTTGTGTGTTAATGATTGATATTAATAAGTACTCCCCTATGTTGTAAAATTATGCTCATACTAACATAGGTTGAGCGTGTGCATTAAATATAGAGTATAAAGTACCGTACAGTACTATGCTTTATAAATTTTGTGCGCACAACTCAACAGGTCCATATTAAACTTAAAAATTAGTTATTGATTTCATCCACCTACGTGGAGTTATAACTACTCATAACGAATATTAAATTTAAAATTGTATTTTGTTTATTACTTCCTATAGAGCACATTGGCATTTGGGTTCCCATTCTATGTGGAGCCAATTTTCCCAAGTAGAAGGAAGCAATGCTCTTTTGATTAGGATTCATGGACTTAGGACTTATGTTTGAATGAAACTAAGCCAAGCGATCCCATTGAGGAGAGTGATGCAAAGTAGTGAACACATCATGCCAAATGGGCCAAGTCCAACAAATTATCCCTATATTATATGTTGCAACATGTTCTACGAGACATTGGGGGTCATGTTTCTAATGACTGTCTAGCTTCTACATATGATGGCGAGGACGCCAACACATCACCGTCGAATGCGTCACCACGGTCAACCAAAAACAACACGCCTGCTATGGATCTGACGGCGAAGTCAACCGAAGTCAACCCGCCATGGTCAACCGAAGTCAACTCCAAAGTCAACACGCCGCAACCGTCGACTAGCACATCTCCACCCGCGCACGTCCCTATGCGCATCATGACACGACACCAGAGGCAGATCCACAACTACCCTTTGGCATGATACGGCGCATGTCTTTAATTTCTCATCTCTAATTTCTTGTCATTTTATCTTTCCTCCAAGGCCTATATATAGGCCATTGTTCTCAAGAAACATTAGGCAGTCATAATTTCAAGAATTTAGTTTTAGTTAAACTCTTCTTGGAGGACTACCCTGCCTCCCTCTACCCTCAAACCCTAGCAGTCGCCGCCGCCGCTGCCGTCACGTCGTTGGTCACCACCTCTCCCCATCCATCTTCTTCTCTTCCACCTCTCCCCATCCATCTTCTTCTCTTCCTCCTTTCTCCCACTCTCTCTTTCTCTCTCACGCCTGCCTCAGGCGCCCTTCCAAGGCCGCCCAAGGCAGCCACCTAGGACGCCCAGGGCTGCCGCCCAAGGCCGCCCAAGGCCGCCCAAGGCCGCCCAAGGCCGCCCAAGGCCGCCCAGGTCGCCAAGAGCCAGGTCGCCCGAGCTCGCCCAGGCTCAGGCCGCCCGAGCTGCGCTGCCACCTGGGCTCCGCCCAGCTCGCCCAGCTCCGCCAGCCGCAGGCGCCCAGCTCGCCAAGGCCGCCCCGAGCCCGCCGCCCAAGGTCGCCCCAGCCAGGCTGCCCAGGCCGCCCAGCCAGGCTGCCCTGGTCGCCAGCCGTCCTAGTCAGGCCGCCCAGCCACGCCCAAGGCCACGCCAAGCCGCCTTGCGAGGCGCACAAGCTGCCCAGGCCGCCTAGGCCTCCCGAGCCGCCGCCAGTGGCCACCCAGGCCGCCGCTGCCGCCCCACCCAGGCCACCCAGGCCACGCCCAAGGCCTCCCCAGCTAGGCCGCCTAGGCCCGCCTAGGGCCGCCCCTGCCAGGGCCACCCAAGGCTGCCCAGGCCACCCAAGGCTGCCCAGGCCGCCACAGCCAGGCCACCCCAGCTAGGCCACCCAGGCCCGCACAAGGCCGCCCCTGCCAGGGCCGCCCAAGGCCGCCCAGGCCACCTCCTGCCAGGGCCGCCCAAGCCACGTCCTAGACCGTCGCCCAGAATGCCCCATGCCGCTGGTCGTCGTTGACGCCGTCTGACACTTCGAGCCGCGCGCGCTACGCGCGCTCCGGGTGTGCTCTACTGCACTCCGTGCACTCCGTGCACGAGCTGGCGCTCCTCGCGCTCCGCGCGCTGCTCTACGCACGGGTATTTGCCTACGCCTGACTCTGCGACAACAACATCTAGTCTCAACCTGGGCCATTCAACGCCCGGAGCGCCCAGATCCCGTCGTTCAGTGGGCCTCTCAATGCCCGTATTCGCCAAGTTTTGTCACGACCTGAATTTCCCGCAACCTCTTCACACACTACGGTGCCGAGGTATGCCTGAACTCTTTGGTGTCGAAGTGTTCTCCGTTTAGTGTTTTCTCGAGAAGTTTCCACCGCCGTCCGAATTAGATTTGGTTTAGATTTTCTACTTCTTCTCCCTCTTTCTTGAGAGTTTCCTCGCGACGCGAATTCGGGTATTGATTTTGGTGCTTAGGCATCGTCGCGGTGGGGGGAGACAGTACTCTCGCCCTTGATAAGGGTCGGAGCTGCACCACCAGATTTTCATCGGTTTTAAAGTCTGAATCCGATTGTGAATTTCTGTGGACTGTTTTATCCCTCCCTACAAACCCGTCTATCACCCTTTACCCATCGTCAACCCATCTGTCTCCTCAGTCACCCTTTTTCTTAGTCGTCCATTCCTTAATCATCCATTCTGTAGCCGTCCTGCATCAAATTGGTATCAGAGCCTAACCTATTAGCCTAGTCGTTTCCGCCATCGTAGACGTCTGCATTCATCATTATCTGTTAGTCCCATTGCATGCATTTGCGTTCAGGCAAATGAGTCGCCGCTCTGATGACAGACCAACAGCAAGACAGTCGTGAGGTGTCCGATCCTGTCCATGAGTTGTCATCCTCCACCCAACCGACCTCCTCTCGAGGGGACATCGATCGTGTATTAGGCACTGTCCAGAATGGTTTTCGTGATGTCAATACACGAATTACCAATATGGACAACCGTCTAACCAGTTTGATCGATACGGTGAGCGAACGGACTACCAACTCGAGAATAGAGGTCTGGATCGACATCGCCGTGATCGCGAGAACCATTATCCACCTGATCCTAGATCTCGAGACCATGATAGGAGTCATCGCGACCAGGATGTGCTTCCCCCTCGTGATCACCACCGTGTGGATCACGACAACCAATGGCAGCAAATTCAGCATAGCGTCAAAGTCGATGTCCCATACTACGAGGGATCTAGGGACCCTAAGGAGTATCTTGATTGGGAGTCTAAATTAAATAGTTATTCTAAGTGGTACAATATGTTAGAGTGGAGGGAAGTCCACTACGCCGAGATGAGATTAGGAGGACAAGCCAAGATCTTTTGGGAAAATCTTGAATTTTTGATTTATAACCGTCGTGAGGCACCCATAGATACTTGGCCCCAAATGAAGGACAAATTGTGTGAGAAATATGTTCCACTAGCTTACTTAGACAATCTCCTAGATCAATGGCAAAAACTGCAGCAGGGTAGATGTCCGGTTTCCGAGTACATTACCCAGTTCGAAGAGTTCTATATGAGGTGTCGAGTTGAGGAGAATCCCCGAGTCATTATTTCTCGATTTAGAACCGGTCTTAACCCTTATCTTGAGACGGAACTGCTAGTCCACAAAGCCACCACCCTAGAACAGTCCTACCAGATTGTAGAAGACCTAGAGCTCTGTCAGAATTTATATCATTCTCCCGTGTACAATCGTCCTGCTCTTACCGATCGCTCGCACTTATCTAACCCTTCTTATTCCAACCATGCGACCCAGCATAATCCTCCCTTAGCCCTTCCGGCACCACTACCCGTACTCCCACTGAACATCGTCCACCCGCTCTGACTCAATCATCTACTATGCCAAATACCCGTACTTCACCCTCCCTCGAGTCCACCGCTAGGGCCCCTCCTCAACCCAATTCCGCACAACTCGGTCCTTTCGGCTTGACTTGTTTTAAATGCCAGGGCCGTGGTCATCGAGCCTCCCAATGTCCATCTCGAGCCCTACATATAGGTCAGGAGCCCTCTGATAACACCCCTATCGTAGATGATCAACCCATCGACGAGGAAGAGTATAGGATAGATACCTACGTCGAAGACGACTTTGGGCACGAGGAAGATTTAGTGGGCTTCATTGGTATCACCGACTGCCCACCAACCCTTCCTCGTCGGGATCCATCTACATCTATTACATGAGTTGTCCGATATACCCTTACTCAGCCTTCGACCGATAATTATGCTTTGAGGACGTCCATATTTTATACATATTTCAAGATTCGTGACAAGATGTGTAAAACGATTGTAGACAGCGGCAGTTGTATAAACGCCGTATCCGATGTCATGACGTCACGTTTGGGTTTACCTCTAATCGACCATCCTAACCCATATTATGTCTCCTAGATTGATGCTACCTCGATTCCAGTAAAGACCCAATGCCGTCTTCCTTTGAAAGTTCAATCTTATGAGGAAGACGTATTGTGCGATGTGTTACCCATGAAGGTGGGCAGCGTTATCCTCGGCCGCCCTTGGCTGTATGATAATGATATACATCTTTTCATTAGAAGCAACACTTGTTCTTTCATACATAGGGAAAGAAAATTACGTGGCATCCTGATGGCGCACGCCATCAACTATTGTCATCGGCGTCATCCGCACCGCACGCGCCCTCGACGTCAACACCCACCATCGTTCCGTTCGTACCGCCTTCTCTCGCGTGTTTTAGTTCGTGTCATTTTCGTTGTGTTTCATCGTGTTTTCATCCGTAGTTTTTGACCGTCAAGGGGGTGAACCTCTGCCTACCCCTTGACCCCGTCCCCATTTTCCCCCCTATTTCCCTCTACTTTCCCCTTTTATTTTCGATCTTAGCGTGTAAGGGGAGCCCATTTACAAGGGCCCCCCAAGACAGACTCATTTGGCCCACTTGGGCCCATCTTTCTCCCCCTTATAAGGGGAAGAGTGGGCGCCCTATGGGTTCAGACCCATTTTTCTTTCAGTAAGGCATTTTATCGAACAGGTTATGGGTCTCAATTCCTCGTTTGAGAAGAAAAGAAAGAAGAGGAAGAAGAGGGAAGAAGAAGGAGAAGGAAGAGGAAGGGAAGGGAAGAAGGGAAAGAGGAAGAGGAAGGGGAAGGAGGGCCGCCACCGCCGTCGTCGTGCGCCGCCGCCCTCACGCAGCCGCCACTCGCGCCGCCGCTCGGCGCCGCCATCGATCGTGCGTGCCGCCGACGTCCGCGCGCACGCGACACCCGCGTGCCCGCCGTTGCGAGCGTGCCACCTGCGCGCCCCGCCGCGCACCGCCGCGCACCCGGCCACGCGCCGCGCGCGCTGCCGCCGCGCGCCGCGTCGTGCGCCAGCGCATTGCCGCACCGCCGCTGCGCGCCAGCGCCGCCGCCGTGCGTTGCGCCGCCGCTGTACGCCCGCACGCTGCCGTGCCATCTCGCCGCTGCCGCGCCGCCGTGCCGCCTGCCGCCGCACCGCTGTGCCGCCGCCCACTCATGCCCTTGCCAGGCCGTCGCCCCGTGCTGCGCCCGCCATGACCGCCGACGTCCGACCGCGGCAACGCCGCCGCCGTGCTTGCGCCGTCGTCCCACCACTCTGCTCGCCGACGACCACACTGCCCTACACCGCTCCGCGCCATCCGCGCATTAGCGCCACTCCGTTAGATAGGCGCTCCGACGCCTAGACCTCGACGACCGATCTTTACCAGCTGCTCCGGCACCGTCGCTGCCCGTCGAGCGGCCATGATCTCTCCGGCACCCGTCATCCAACCCACTCCGACATCGGCCGTCGTCGAATTTCTGCACTTCGAGCCCGTCGTCGCGGTAGGCCGTACTCTCGGACGCTCGTTTATTTATTCCTTGCAGTATCTTTTCATTTCGACTCCACCGCGCTCGGGCTACGTAGGTGAGTGTGGTAAAATGAGAGAAAACTACGGTTTGAGTGTCTTACAGGTGCGGACGAGTCCGTCCGTCACGTGCGAGCCCTACGGACTGAGTCCGTTCGGCCGTAGACGCCTCCGTCTCTCCGACGAGGTTCGAGGGGCCCCCGTCACCATCACTTGGCGACTCTCGTCCATGCTTGGAGCTCGGCACCTCCCTTGAGTCGGAGCCTGCACGTACGACACGTAGGGCATTCATCCCCGTAGTTACATACCCGTTAGGGTATCGTCAGATGACACATCGTCGCTTTCAATACATATCCTTTATCGTCGCCGGGCCATCATAATTGGTGACGACGGGACAACGTCCTGGGCGTACGTCCTGCATCACGGTCCTAGACGGGCAGCTGAGGGCTGCCCTGGACGAGCGGTGACGACGATGAGGAGTAGAGATGGCCGGCTACGCGAGACAGCGCCAACGGTGGTGGCGTTGGAGATCGGAGAAAGCGAACAGGAGGCTAGGGTTGGGGCAAGTACTCCAAGAAGAGAAAGATAACTCAATTCTTGAAATAAACTTGCCTAATTGTTTCTTGAAACAATGGTCTCTACATATAGGCCTTGGAGGAAAGAGAAAATACAAGTTAGTAAAAATAAAGACGAGGGACGTGGTTCGTGTCAAGTCAAGGGGCAGTTGTTGATCTGCCTTTGGCGACGTGTCATGATGCGTGAAGGGGCGTGCGTGCGTGGAGACACGTGTGGAGACACGCGTGGAGATGGTGGCATGTCTTCGGCGGTCGTGTTGACTTCGGATGACGGTGGTGGCATGTCCGTAGCGGAGGCGTTGACTTTGGTTGACTGTGGTGACGCATCCGGTGTCGATGCGTTGGCGTTGTCGCCACCAGAACACATCATGCAAATGCGTGACATCGTCGGGAAATAGCTGAGCTTGACATACACATGCCGGAAAAGTGTGGTTCACTACATCTTACAAATGCTACCAGCAACATTGGACGTTTTTAAAATCTCCTACAAGACGGTCAAGGAGTTATGGTCACTTAACGAGTTAAGTGCCAAATGCATCTAAGAGGGGGAACATAAGGCTGTTAGTATGCTTTAGTGTAAGATGAACAATGTGAATCTATATGTTTCAAGATGATAAGAACCAGCAGCCAAGAAACTTGCAGACCAAGAGACATGCGACAAATGGACACACAAAAGCCAAGAGGTTGGCTCCCAAGGTGAAGTGTAACTTTCGTAGAAAGCTTAGTCACACCAAGAAAGACTACACTAAAAGGAAGGCATGATTAGACAAGCGCCAGACAGGTAATATAGCCAACGTAACTACGCATTAATCACATCTAGCATATGTTCCTCTATCGAGTTAATGGATCGACTCTGGTGCCACTATGCACATTTTGACCACCTTTTAGGGTTTTCAGAAAAAGCGAACCCCAAATGAAAGCAAAGCATTCGTTGTCTCAGGCAATAGGATGCGGTCGCATGTCAAATCTGTGAGAGATTATCGCGTCACCTTGGACACTAGAGAAGTGACGATCTTGAAGGCCTGCCTTTTCATTTCATCTTTTTCAAAGAAATTTGATTTATGTAACCAAAGCATTTAAATACAATCATAAAGTATCTTTCGATAATCTGGAATGTATTTAATGAGGGGAAATACTCCTATTGGTATATCAATAATAGACAGATTATTCAAGCTTAGCTTTGCTTCAATTGAAACACCCACTTCTCTGATTAACTCGTTCAAGAGGATAAGAGTTTCTCAAGATTCTGTTATTCCATGGCGTAGGAGACTGGGGCATATATCCCAAGCAAGAGTAGAAAAAATAGTGAATAAGGGACTTTTAAATTCCCTATATTTCACTAACTTCCATAATTGTCTCGATTGTATAAAGGCTAAAACAATTAATACCTTCAGGAAAGCTGCTAACAGAAGCCATAATCATTTAGATTTGATTCACACTCATGTGTGCAGAGGATTAAAAAGGAGATCCCCCTCCATCAAGACTGATGCACCCCACGCCGTCGCCAGCGATAGCTTCCGACTTGAGCCCCGCCAGATCCACGCGCCATGAGAAAGGCTTAGGCACTTCATCACTCATAAGTGTGGGGCCATTATCCCCATGCATGACCCTTTGTTTCACCACCAAACTGATATCTTTTACTTTCTGTTTTGTCTTGTTTTAGAAGGGGCCCTATGCCTAATGGGCCACTTTAGGGACCTTTTATCTTCTTTTTCTTAGGGCCCATCACCATCGCGATAGAAGGAATGGAGATGTTGCCCTAAGGTTAAGGTCAAAGTTGAATATTTTTGGAAAGAATTCCCGATCGTGAGAAGGAAGAAGAAGAAGGGGAAGAGGAGGGAAGGAGAAAAAGAGAAAAGGGAGGGGGAAGAGGAAGGCCGCGGACGCTGCCATCGCCGTCGCCATTCCTACCAACGTCTCCACCGCATTGCCACTCGTCGCCTCTGGCGCACCATCACTGAACACCGTTCATGCAGCCTGCACTATTTCCTTTACTGCCTGCACCGCTCGTCCAGCCACCTACGCTGCTGTCCACACCGCCAGCGCTGTCCCCCATGTCACCGCTGTATGCGAGCCACCACTTGCGTCACCGCTCGCAACGCCATCGCCGCAGCCCACACATCCGCTTGCGACGCTGCCACGAAGAATACTCGATCCCACCTCGGTGACCCGTCGGTTGCGGTCTCGAAGAATACCCGGAGCACGGTCAGCACCAAGATGACTATGAGCACCGACGCGAAGAACATTGAGCTCGGATCTAGAAGGGCGTTTGAGCTGACGTCTCTATCTTCGAAGGGTCGAGGAAGCCGAAGGAGTTCATCTACTTAGAGTTAAGCATGAACTCCTACTTCCAATGGTACCGCATGGAAGACAACCTATGCGTCAAATATGCTCAAACGAGACTTGGCAGACAAGCCAAGATCTTTTGGGTGACTGAGCGCATCACCACTGGGTGACAAGGAAGGCCCATCACGACATGGAGTGACATGGCTCATAAACTGAGGAGCAAGTACATGCCCAGGTAGTACTAGGTGATGCTATTCCTCATGTGGCTCGACCTTGATGCAGCACGGACGTCATCGACATCCTGCGGCAGGAGTCGTGATCCGTTCGTCCTCCTCAGGGATGGTCATCTCAGATCGCACGTCCCGCTCGGGGTGGGGCCTCTGAAAAGATCCTGCGCTGGGTCCTCGGTTCGAGAAAGCCGTGGCGTCGCTATCTCCACATGATCTGCGCTCCACGGATTGTCGTCGAGGTGTTGGTAGGCCCAACGACCGATGGGCGGGGCTGTTCAGCCGGCCAGATGACGAAGACGGCGGCAAACAGTACGGCGGCGTAGGGCGGCCAAGGCGGCGACGGCGACGGCATGCAAAGGCCAAAGGCGGCGGCGTGCTGTGGGCCATGGGCGTCGATGGGCGGCGGCCGGAGGTGGTGGCGGTGCCCGCGACAGTAGGCCCCATCGTGCGGCGGTCTTGGGCGACAACGGGCACTAGCTGAGGGTGGCGACATGCGGCGGCCAAGGGCGGCGACGTGCTATGGCCGATGACGGCGGCGTGCAGGGCCTAGGGCGGCGATGTGCGGCGGCCGAGGACAGCGGCATACGGGGGCCATGGACGGCAGCTAGCGGCTACCAACGGCAGGTGGCTGACAGCGACAAAGGGGTTGTGATGTGCTAGACATCGTTGATGCTAGAGGCGATGTGGGTCGCAAGGTACTCTCGACGACGGCGACAGACGGCGATGGGCGGCGACCTTGAATGGTGGCGGCGGACGGTTATTAGAGGCGATAACGTGCGGCGGTTGGAGGTAGCAGCGACAAGCGCCAGTGGCGGTCAGTGGCGATGGCGGCGAGTTGCGAGCGGCAGCAATGGTGAGCGGCGGCGACGAGGGGCGGCAGCGACGATGAGTGGCAGCAGCGCCGACGAGGAACAGCGGCGGCTGCCGCGACGACGGCGGTGACCTTGAATGGTGACGGCCAGAGGTGGCAGCGACAATGGCGGCGCTCGGAGGCGGCGGCGCTTGGAGGCGGCGGCGGCGGTGACAGCGGTGGGGATCGGAGACGGCGACGGCCAGAGGTGGCGACGGCAGCAGCGACGGCCAGAGATGGCTGTGGCGGCGGCGGCGAGTGGCAGCCGTGGCAGCAGTGAGCAGCGGCGGCTGTGGCGGACGGAGGCGGTGGCGGCGGCGAGCAGCGGCGAGCGTCGGCGGTGACGAGCGGGGGCGCCGGTGACGGCGACGACGGTTGGCTTGGGCCACAGGCTGGGCTGTGGCTGGGCTGCGGTCTGGGCCGTGGTATTGGGCCACGGTCCAGGTTCACTGTCTTTGGTTTTGGGCCGGATTGGGCCAACTAGATCTGCGGCGGCCCAATAAATTTTTCCCACTAACGGGCTTAGGGCTAACGTTAATCGTCTCGGGATGCGTGTATACACCGGCTAGGGCAGTCACGGTGCCTCGGGGCACGTGTAGAGCTTCTTGACTTCCCGGCACTTCGGGATGCGGTAGCGGTGCCTGGGGGAGCGTGATGCGGCTCCTCGGGCTGCGGGAGCCGAGGCGACGGGCTGGGTCTCATTGAGCCTGCATAATGGCAGCGGCATAATGGGCTCTAGCCCATTGGACTGGCTGGGCGTGGCGCTGCTCTGGGTGTGGCGCGGTGCGGCGGGCTCTAAGCGCGACGCGGTTCTGGGCGCGGCGTAGCGGCCCAACAGCGCGGGCGCGCGACGGCACTGCTTGGAGCGGGTCGGGTGCGCAGGATGGGCGCTGCGGCGCTGTTTGGCGGGCCGGGCGCTGCGGCGGCTGCGGCTGTGCAGTGCCGTGCGGCGGGTGCGCGCAGCGCGGCTGCGACGGGCATGAGCGACAGGGCTGCGGGCAGGTGCGCGCGCTTGCTTGAACGGGGCCGGCGGCGTCGCCTTCTTCTTCTTCTAATGTTTTCTCTAACCCTTTCTTCTTCTCCAAAAATTTGTATCTCAAAAAGGATGGATCTATTTTTTCGATAACATAGGAGTCCTTTATATAGGCCCCATGAGAAAAAAATAAGGAAAACCCTAACTAAAAAGATGAAAACGTTATCCTAAACCTAAGGAAGAAAAACGTAGATAGGTTGAAGGCTTCGCCATTAGACCTAAAGCAAGGTCAACAATCTAGGATGGAATACGTTGAGGCCTTCAAAGAATGCTAGGCGTGATGTCGATTTGTGGAGAACACATGGATCATTATAGGTCTATTTGCCTATGGGCTTTGACCAGCCCTACACAGCGAGGTGCTTAAATGCAATCCTGCCGAAGTCGATAAAACCTATCACATCGCGGAGCATCTAGAGCACCCGTGTGATGAAGCCGTCATCCACCCTATCCCATCTTTACCTCCAGCAACCCCATTCGAACTACCTCGTCTGTGACCACATGGACCTCGCAGGTTATCGGATGCCCCAAAAAATGCACCAGCCACATCAGTGGGCTCTGCCCCATCAGTTCAGGCCGTCACAACTGACACCACAGCCCAAAACACGGTCGTAAACCAAACACACATAATGTTCTTCAAGTGCCAAGGAAACGCGCACTGAGCCAGCCAATGTCTGCTGTCTGCCCTCTTGATCGAGGTTGACGACATCGACCAGGACCATGTGGAAGAGGTGGGACAACAACTCTACGAGGAGTACCACGTGAGAGTGGAGTACTCAAAAGAGTAGGTGGAATTCAACGGGCGAGTTGGGTACATCCATATCGTAGAAGCTCGTGCAACACCGCCACCCGCCCCACGCCCCACTAGCCGACAGCTGGCTAGCCTAGCAGTCAACCGCCCCAGCACTAGTGGGTTGCAAGCCCCACACTAAGTGCCAGTGCAGGTTACACCTGCAACCGTTCCATTGAGAATGGACACGAGGGCCGATGTGGCCCTCCGCACGTCAATCTTCTACATGTTTGTCAACCTCCATGACAGGGTGTGTAAGTTGATTGTGGATAACGGTAGTTGTATCAACGCCAACTGCTACAAAATGGTCTCCCAATTGGGATTGACAGCCCTGTCCCTACGACGCCTCGTGGATTGACGCTTCGTCACTATTGGTGAATCAACACTACCACGTGCCGTTGAAGGTCAGCACGTATGATGAAAACACCCTCTATGATGTCCATCGTATGAAGGTAGAACCATCATCTTGGGCCGTCCGTAGATATATGGCCACGATGTTGTCATTACCGGGTGGACAGACACGTGCTCGTTCATGCACCGAGGACGAAGACTCACTCAAGAGAGTTTTAGTCATGAGGCGACCCCTACACTCTTCACCCCAAAGAGGGATGAAGCGATTCCCCTATGTCGCAATCACTGTGCCATCCCCCAAACAATGGTCGAGCACCATTGACCTATTCTCGCACCAAATAAGCGCTGAACTCTCAGTGAGTCCCCCGCCGGGTTGAGTCCTACGAAAATCACCTTCGGTCACGTTCCTCATCGACCCATGGCATTAGCACCTATAGAACATCATGGTTTTGCATCCGCCCTGCATGTTATCTTTACATCAGCATTCTCATGCTAGGATCACGAGTCTCATTGCATCGTACAAGAAGGCTGCCGACTCACATCACCGGTTCCGGATGTTTGACGTGGGACACCGTATGGTGGTGAGAATCAGACCAGAGAGTTATTCTCTTGGAATGACAACAAAGCTAGGTGTTCGTAGCACCAGCCCGTCATGCCTTCTCTTGGGACGACAACAAAGCTACGCGTCTCCATTTTGAACTTGATGTTTCTGCCTAATACTTCAAAAAAATATCCGGAAACTACTAAATATTGATACCTCATTTTCGGATTCAAGATTGAGGAGAGTGAATGAAGAGTCAGATAGAAAAGGGAGCAACAGAAAAATTTGAAATGCAAACTCAATTTAAGCCTAAGTTCCTTATTGTTGTCTCCTGACAGAAACCTAAAGACCAATTACACAGAAGTCTTCTAAACTATGACACAGTCCAAATAAGGTTAACTTGTTGGATTTCACGTTAATGTTTATGAAAATAGGTTAAAAATTCCAAATCATAATTCTGGTTCCATGATACGACTTTAACTGCTGCAAGCCGTGAGTTCATTGTTCTATTCTTAACTTATTATGACCTAACAGTGTGACAGCTGATAAGTGGGTACCCATCATAGAAGTTGCAGTTTGCGACATGAAGGGCTTTCTGAACAAGAAAAAACACGAGGGTTAATTGGTTCTGGGCCTCTAGCAGACCAGAAACAGCATCACCATCGACTGTTTCTTCTTCCTGAAGAAGACGGTTCATCATTTTACTTCTCTCTTTCCTAAGATTGAAAACCCTAATTTACAGGTCAAAGTTCCTCATATGTTCTTCTTTCGCAGGTCCTTGTTGATGCAGGACCACGTCCGAGACGAAGTACTGCCATCACCGAGGGTTCGTACTCGGTGTCGATGGCGCGGCGGTGCGTGACGAACACTCGAAGGGTTCGTCGGGCACGGGAATCCTATGAAGGCGAGCTAGGATGAAAATGACCCGGGAGGGGGTGTAGTACGTGCAGCAGCCGACGAGCAGAGAGAAGCCAGCGTCCGGGGGACTGACGGGTCGCCCGGAGACGGGTAAGGGGGACCTTCCGACCCTCGTCCAGATGGACGAGGTTGGCTACGACGCCAAACAGGGAGTCCCCGCCGGAGGTTGCCCCCACGCTACGGGCAAACCGACTTGTACCGACCGGGTGGGACGCTCAATAAGGTGTAGTTCTTCACTCGCCTGTCTCGCTCTCCTACGTCTGACCCGAGCGCGGTGGAGGCAAAAGAAGATGTACTGCATGAAATAAAAGACGGGCATCGAGCGGCGTACCTCGTTGTCGTCCCTGGGGAAGCCGTCTCAGTCTCGGGCAAGGGAGTTGACGGTGTAGGGCGGCCGGGGCACGGATGCACGCCGAGGGTAGCTGAGATCGCAGGGCGGCGCGGGGAGACGGCGGCAGTCGACCACGAAACGAAGTGCTCAGGGCACGATGATTCGCCGCCGAGGGCGCTGGCTGGAATGGCGCGGTGGCTGATCGTGTAGCGGCAGTTGTGGCTCGCAAAAGGGGGAAGCGGGCGGCAGCAACAGCGCGCAGGGCTCAGGAGCGGCCGGGGTGGTGCACCGGGACTGCGGTGAGGTAGTTTTCACGTGGAGGTGATCAACTCGGCGCGGGCTCACAGTGGCAAACCACCGCGGGGAGGTTCGGCAGCAGGTCCGGAGGGTTCGATGGGCTACAGCGGCGCCAATCGAACTGAGGGGACGGCGCGGTAGCCGGCGGATCGGTAAACCATCCAGGACGGCACGTCGACGGCTCGGCGGGCGTCGCAGAAGGGGATGGGCCGGGAACGCCTGAAGGAGAGGCCCCACGGCGGTCGTCGTTGACCGCAACACGTGAGCGTAACTTGGCGGGTCTTGGCGTTCGTCGTACGCCCGCGAAGGGTGCACCCGCTTTGTTAGCGTGAACGGCCGTCGCGGAGGAGGACGCGTCGGGAGACAACGGGCGAGGGGAGTTAGGCTTGGAAATCATCGCGGGAGGATCCCAAATGGTGGTGCAAGAGGATGGTGTGGTCAGGGGGGACGGGCGCGAACCGGCGCCGGTCTAGGCGTGAGATCACTGCGCGGGGAGGGAGCTCCGCGCGGCATGGCGCGGAAACTGACCGAGGGTGACCTTCGTCGGCGCAGCGGTCGCAGGCAGGCAGCCGGCCGGGCGGCTGTGTCTGAGCTTGGCAAAGCCTCCCTGCCACCGTTCTTCCTCTCCTCACAGCCTGACTTCTTCTCGATCTCGAAACCTCCTCTTCCAGTAGGGTGAGCACGACCTTAATTCTTCAGGTGGACGAAACCTCTGTCGTCTTCAAAACTCTTCTTCAAAACTCTAGCATCTCTTCTACCTTCTGCTTCTTCTTCTTCTTCTGCTTCACTCGTTGGAACCCTAACTCAACGGGGAGAAATCATCTCTTCTCAAAACATCGATACTGTTTCAAATTCATCAAAACGTAAGTGTTTAGGGCACCTTACCTCCCTTTATATAGAGGGGGGGGGGTGTGGGGGCCCTTAGACCAAAATGACCTACCCTTTATCTCAAAATAACCCTATGACCTAGGACATAAGGATGACTGGAAGACAAAGGAAACGAAGATGAAACCGGGGAGGGGAGGGAAGATCCTTATAGGGTCGAAATCTCCCTCCGTACATGCGATGACGACGCATAAGTAAACGCGAAAGACGATGATCAAAACCAAAAGACGACGAACGAGATGAAACACGAAAACGATAAGGTGTCCGTTACCCGGGATGTTTGAATCCGGGTGTGCGTACCGTCGCCTTGGCTTGCCTGGCGGGCTGAACGCGGAAGGCCGGCGCTGTCAAGGGCGGCGGTGACGTCTCCGAAGATGTATCCGGGGCTGGCGCTGGTGCTGTCGGGAACGACGATGACGACTCCGAAGGCGTGTCCGGGGTTGTCGCCAGGGCTGCGCCATCACTTGTCCTGGGCCATGAGAAGGAGGGCATCCCTGTTTTCTACACCTGTGCTGCTCCCATTCTTATACTGTTTTCTATACCTGTGCTGTTCTTAAATCTATCTTCTTGACTCTCTATGATCCAAGTGGATATGTATATAGGCGTCAAATTTCACCTGTCCCACAGGCTTGGATGTTCCTATCTCACTCTTGAGATTGTTAATCAATATTCTTCTGAAACTCTTTTGTTAACCAAGTAGACCAGGTTCAGATCATGGAGGCAACATAATATACTGAATATCTTAAACCTACCATTTTTTGAATAAATTAAGAAAGATTTCCTGAGAGCAGCAGTCACCCTGTTGCCATAAAAAAATATGAAAATATACTAGGCACAAAATATCCCACTGAGATTCCACATCATGAAGAACATTGTATGTTCAGGTTGTCCTCCCTGTAAACACTGCCTCATTTATGTGCAGCCAGATTGCCCATAGCACTGTGAGATGCCTTGTCCAGTAGGCAACTTTTTCTTGCATCTGTGTTACCTGATAGAGCCCCAAAAGGCCTAGTTAGAAGAGTCATTTACCCCTGATGTCTGCTGTGATGCCATATCGCTTGGGCAAACTGACATGTAAAGCAGAGATGAAAAAAATCTTCCGTGTAAGTTGTGCGCAGAACAAATTTTGCCACCTAGGCCTCGGAGAACATACCTTTCCGGAAGGCCTGTGGCACGAGTTGCTACCTAATCAATAACCAAAAAGAAACTCACACTTTTATAGGAACTTTCTGTTTCGTCAACATGCCATTTGTGATAGTGATTTTTGGATCCTCCGATAATGCCCGCCTTCATGTTGGTATCTCTGACCAATGAGGAGGTGCCACACCACTCCAAACCATCTTGTGCTTTGTTCACATGTATTAAGTGTATCATCACTTGTTGCATGCCCATTAGTTCTTCCCCCTCTAATTAGACATATCCCCTTTCAATATGAGGTTCTATGAAACATACCAACATTACGATTATCATCTGCTGAATATCTGAAAACATAGATATCTCCTAGTTGGGTGCAGAAAAGGGGATTGCATCAAAACAAAGACTCTCCCCTTGAACTCAAACTACACACCTCTCCCAATCTAACTTTCAGACTCTGACTACATAATCTTAGGACCAAATCCTCTGACTGCATAGTCTCTTTATCCATTTTTTCAAAGATGATGAATTTATGGATTATATATGGAGAACCCAAACCCATCATGTTATCCTCCGTTGACCACATCATTCTGTTCATCCATGTTGTCAGGGACATCTGCTCTTATCCTCAGTCCATATACTCTCCAAAAACATTCTCTCAGCAAACCTCTAGATGTTTTCCTACCCTTGTAATAATGGAAGAGGCAGATGGGGAAAACTCTAGCTTGGTGATAGTGGGAGAATAATGGATGTAATCAGCTTAAAAGTGTGTCATATGGAATACATGTTTGATTTGAAAAATGTTCAAATGAGAAGGTTATGATGGCTCAATTGATTTCATAATTTTATTCACTTTCTAAGAGAACAGATGGCCAAAGACATACACAGTCTTGTTTGCAATCATTAAGTCAAAAGGATACTATTTTGGTCGACATTGAGGCACCCTAAATCTGCCTCAATCTCAACCTTTTAGCATAATGTTAATCATCAACATCAGTGTATAAAGTAAAATAATTAATCAAACAAACAAAATGAAGATTATCATAAGCTTGTATTATGAAATAGATTGATTGATGTCATTAACTTCTTGAATTCTGTAAACTATCTGAAATCTGGACATGAGAAGCACATTCATTAAGGATGTTCTTGATTACCTGCAACCATTTAAATACTATGGGCAAATGGATGTCTTAAAAGAGCTTGCTATGCCGGAATGATATCTCAACATCCACTATTTAAATAATTTGTCACGTCCTATCATATCCTTGTTCGTCACTATAATCATCATCTCACATCATCTCACACATTCCGATATTTGGCATCAGATGCATATTCAATATCCGGTATTACTATTTTAATGAGATATGCAGAAATTCATCCCCCCAATGATGGGCAATTTTATTACTATTTTATTCATTCAAGGGCTATCTCATCAACTGTAAATCTTGATTCTCGGAGTCTGTAGCCGTCTTCGCTGACCAAACCAGTCTTTAATCGCTGACCAAGAAAAATCACCTTGAAAGAATCCGACCAAAAACCAGATCTGGATAAAAAACAGACGGCAACACTGAAAGAAGAGAAGATGAATAGACGGAAGATCCAGCGATGGAGTTAGACATGGCTCTGATCCAAGCTCTCGTCATCTTCCTTCAGCTCTTCGCAGCTACAAACGCCATCAACAACACCATGAATCCCTCCTGCAAGAGCAAGTGCGGTAACGTTGAAATCCCCTATCCCTTCGGCATCGGAGAAGGCTGCCACATGCAAGAACACGGCGATTTCCGCGTCTACTGCAACGAATCCTCCTCCCCTCCAAAACCCACAATTCCAAGCAATCCCTCCTCGGAAATCACACAGATCGATCTTATTCAAGGCCTGCTCTACGTGAATGTTCCAGTCTCGTACCAGTGCGCCTCCGAAACCGGCAAAACGACTACAAACATCTTCAACTATGACTTTATCGGCCTTCCTTACGCTATCTCGGATCTCTGGAATGATTTCCTGGTGATGGGTTGTGATGTTCTTGGAGTTCTTCGACTAGAAGCGCGTGACACGGGGTGTCTGGTTTCTTGTAATCGTACGATAGTTCTGCCTCGTAAGGGTTGCCCGGGTTTGGATTGTTGCACGGCGAGCTTCCGAGGGACACTCACCAACGTTACTGTGGGGATAAGCAGCCTTTCGAATTACTCGCAGTTCGCGGGATTTAGCCGCTGCGGAGCCGCCTTCTTCTCTGAGACCAACAGTGGGGAATATCTTGGCCTGGATTTGTATGATAATTCGACGCTCGCTACCATGGACATATCTGTGGCGCTTGAGTGGGCCATTCGCAACGAAACGTGTGAGTGAGTTGGTGGGAGTTCTTCTTGCGCTAGCGAGAATAGCGATTGTTTTGATTCGAGAAGTCTTGCCGGTTACTTGTGCAGATGCTCTGTTGGCTTTGCAGGGAACGCTTATCTTCCGGGAGGCTGCACTGGTAGGGTAGTGCGCCTTATCCTCTCTTTTTTTCTCATTTCCGTTATCCAATTCTTACAGTGTGGTTTCATGCTATGGGTGTCAAATTTTAGTGGTTTGACTTCTAGACCCAGTAATTTTTTTTAAATGTTTATGCTATTTTTCTAGACTTTGTCTGAGCCAACCATGTCTTACAGTTTTTTTGCTCTTTGCGCTGTCTCCAGATTAATTTTCAGTCGATTCAGACTACTGTTATCACGTTCGAGGGCTTTGACTTCTATACACAGCAGGCTTTTTAACGTTTCATGCCATTTCTTCCGTAGTTTGTTTTTGGTTTGCCATTTCTGGATAACCAGTTTTATGGGTAACGAATGTGTGGTCTTTCATTTTTTTAATGTCTCATCCCTATGTTCACCCAGTAATTTTTTGTGGGTATCTCATGTTAGGGTTTTCCTCTTTTTCTCATTGAATTCCAAAAAAAAAACTCCAGTAATTTCTTTCTGTGTATCAACTGTACTTGCACTATACACCAATTAGAGCCATAATGGTATAACGTTTTTCCCGTCAAACCCAAAAAAATTCCATTATTTCTCTCCGGTTCACAAATGTAAGGGGCTCCTTTTCTTTTCCTGTACTCCCACCAAAAGCAATATTTCTCTTTTTTGGCAAACTCATATCAGGATTTGGATGTTCCTTTCACATCGATGCACAATGTTTCCTAGTATTGCATGTTATGGTTTTCTTGTTTTCGGCAGTGGATCTTAGCGGGAAATACGTGAGAGCTTCCTTCTTTGGGTTTAAAAGAATTGATCCCCTCTGGATCGTCATCGGTGCGTAAAATCGCTTCTACCGATCCTCCCAAGAGAAGAAGAACGATTTAGTCTATGAACGAACCTACCGATCAACTAGACTTCTCTCCGTAGGGGCTTCGGTGTTTGTGCTCCTATTGATCATGGGAAGCGTCTGCATCTGCTTTGTCCATCAAAGAAGAAAGCAGCGGAAGAAGGCGGCAAAGCTGAAGGCGAAGCTGTTCATGCAAAACGGCGGTGTGGCGTTGCAAGACCTGATATCGTCCACGCCGGGGAGCGCGTTCAAGATTTTCAGCGAGGCGGAGCTGGTGAGGGCGACGCAGGGCTTCTAAGAGACCCACGTCCTGGGACGAGGCGGCCACGGCGTGGTCTTCAAGGGCGAGCTTGACTCCGGGCTTACAGTCGCCATCAAGAAGTCCCGGGCGATGAACGAGCGAGAGAGCAAAGAGTTCGCCAGAGAGATGGCGATTCTCTCGCAGATGAACCACGTGAACGTCGTCAAGATCCTGGGCTGCTGCCTCGACGTGGAGATCCCCATGCTGGTCTACGAGTTCATCCCGGGGGGAACTCTCTTCAGCTTCATCCACGGTTCTGGAGAAGGCCTATCAAGCACCGCCGAGAACGCTCTTTCCGCGCGGCTGCGGATCGCGAGAGAGGTCGCCGAGGCGCTGGCGTATCTCCATTCCTACGCGTCTCCGCCAATCTTCCACAAGGATGTGAAGACCTCGAACATGCTCTTAGACGGGAGCCTGCGGGCGAAGATCGCCGACTTTGGCGCGTTGGCAGTGGTCGCGGCGGACCAGGCGGAGGTGGCGACGGTGGTGCAGGGAACGTGCGGGTAGCTCGACCTGGAGTATCTCCAGACTTTCCAGTTCACGAAGAAGAGCGACGTCTACAGCTTCGGGATGGTGCTGGTGGAGATGATCACGCGGAGGAAGCCATTCCAGGTCGAGGACGAGGATGATTTTATGGGGTTGGCGGCGAGTTTTGTGGCACGGCAGAGGAGCGGCAGGGTGGATGAGATGCTGGATCCTCTGCTGGTGGGAGAGACGGAGAAGAAGAGAATAGCGGAGGTGGCCCAGCTTGCCTGCCGCTGCTTAAACGCGAGGGGAGTGGAGCAGCCGAGCATGAAGTAGGTCGCCGTGGCTCTGCAGAAAATAGAAGGGTCCGAGGATGAGATTTTTGGGCTTGTTTGCCACTCTCTACGGGAAGAAGAAAGCTTGAGAAGCGGTGGTATTTCTGCTCTGGGTATTATTGACTGTAGTGGAAGCTCTAGCGGTTACTCTAGTGCCACTATTTGCACCTCTTTTGTGGCCAGATGAGGTTGCGTTGTTGGATGTTGACCTTGTTGACTTGCCTCGTGGATGGGCATCATTGTCCTTTCATGGTAGACGATTACACATTATGGTTTAGTATGTTAAAGGGGGATTAGGGTTCGTCCCTATAAATAGCATACAGATTAGGACTACCAGAATCATGTCCTCGAGCTGCTTACCTGGTTTTCTAGGTCCCTAAACCATGAAGAGAGCCTTTGGCTTGCTAGAGCCCGCCCACAACTTCCAGAGACAATCCAAGGAGCTTCAGGTGACATATTCCGCTGTTATGACACCTAAATGTATGAACCTATATCCAATAAGTGGTATCAAAGCCGGTATTTTTCTGTGAAAGAGGTTTTAGGAATCCTACAGGTCGCCGTCGTCGTTCCGGCAATGGTGAACTTGTTCATGAATTTCCTGGAACATGCATCAGGCGTGCCTAAGCATAGGCACCTAAGGGGGCCAGCGCTTAGGCGCCCCTTAGGGCAGTCCGTTAAGCCCAGGCGCTTGCGCCTGGGCGACTTTCTGGGGTTATCCATTAGGGCGGTCCGTTAAGCCAAGTCACTTAAGCTTGGGCGGCCTGCCTGGGCTGCCCCTTCGAGCGGCCTGATAAGCACAAGCCCTTGCGCCAGGGCAGCCTGGCTGGGCTGCCCCTTTGCGCGGACTGCTAAGCTCAGGCGCTTGCGCGTGGGTGGCCCAGCTGGGCTGCCCCCTACGAGCGGCCCGATAAGCCCAAGCGCTTGTGCTTGGGCAGCCTGTCTGGGCTGCCCCTTCAGGTGACCCGCTAAGGGTAAGCCCCAAAGGGCCTGCGCTTGGGCAGGCCATTTGGGCTGCCACTCAGCACGACCCACCATACCTAGGCTCCAAGAAGGGCCATCATTAAGGCGGCCATATGGGCCAGTGCATCGCGAAATCCACTAACTGTAGGGCCCTTAAATTATTACAATTTTTATAAGGGGCTTAACAATTTAAGCTAATGGCCCATATATTTACAACTTAAACTAAATCAAACTGATTTAATGAATGTTTATAGAAATTTTATTGGATTGAGCATAATGTTCTATTAATTAATTCCAATTGTTTGTTTCTATACATGGGCGTGCAATCTTTTTATTCCATAATTATTATGATGAATTTTTTTAGATGTTTAGTTTTAATTCATGCTGCAATATTCGAACATGTGTGATTGCAAATTGAAATGCCAAAAAATCTCAGCATCTAATCAGTACAATTTGGGAGATCACCTACGTGCCACCATATAAGAGCGGTTATTTTCTGAGTTTCATAAAACTGATTTTAAACGTGCATGCTAATTATTGATATTAATAAGTACTCACCTATGTTGGAATATCATGCTCGTGTTAACATAGGTTGAGCATGTGCATTAAATATAGAGTATAAAGTATCCTACGGTACTATGCTTTATAAATTCATTGCGCATAACTCAATAGGTCCATATCAAACTTGAAAATTAGTTATTGCTTTCATCCACCTACGTGGAGTTAGAATTACTCATGTTGAATATTAAATTTGAAATTGTGTTTTGTTTATCACTTCCTACATAGCACATTGGCCTTTCTCCCATGTTATGTGAAGCCGATTTTCCCGAGTGGAAGGAAGCACTGCTCGTCCAATTAGGATTCATGGACTTAGACTAAGGTTTCAATGAAACTAAACCGAGAGGTCCCACTGAGGAGAGTGATGCAAAGTAGTGAGCACGTCATGCCAAATGGGTCAAGTCCAACAAATTGTCACTTTCCTATATGTTGCAACATGTTCAACGGGACATCAGGGGTCATGTTTCTTAGGACTGTCTAGTTTCTACATATCTATACAATATAGAACAATTTTTTTTTTCAAAATGAGAAAGCTAAAGACGGAGTGCTGCTTTAAAGTTCAGCAACACTCGCTACATTGGATCGGGAAGTGTTTGTGAACACATCATGCAAACGCGTGGCATTGTCGGGCAAATGGCTGAGCTTGACATACACATGCCGGAAAATTATGTGGTTCACTACATCTTACAAATGCTACCATCAACCTTTGACGTTTTTAAAATCTCCTACAACATGGTCAAGGAGTTATGGTCACTTTACGAGTTCAATGTCAAATGCGTCCAAGAGGAGGAACATAAGGTTGCTAGTATGCTTTAGTCTAAGATGAAAAATGTGAATCTATCTGTTCACGATGATAAGAACCAGCAGTCAAGAAACTTGGAGACTAAGAGACATGCAACAAACATACACACAAAGGCCAAGAGGTTGGCTCCCAAGGTGTAGTGTGACTTTTGCAGAAAGCTTAGTCACACCAAGAAAGACTACACTAAAAGGAAGGCATGATTGGACAAGCGCCAGCTAGGTAATATAGCCAACGTAAATACGCATGAATCAAATCTAGCATATGTTCATCTATCGAGTTGGTGGATTGATTCAGGTGCTACTGTGCACATTTCGACCACCATTGAGGGTTTTCAGACAAGGCGGACCCCAAATGAAAGTGAAACATTCATCATCTAAGGTAGTAGGATGCGGTCGCATGTCAAATCTATGGAAGATTATTGCTGATGGATATTATGTGACCGTTAAGCCAATCACAGTACCATGTTTATTTAAGTAGATTGAATAAAATACTTATGTTCATTATTATTCCGTGTGATGTTTATAATGAAGTCCATGAATACATGTAATGACTTAGTGAATTATGATGAGATCATGATACAGTGATGGCTAGTCTTTAAACATGTATTCTAAATATTCCTATTCGAGGATAGTCGAGACGGACATCAAATTATTCGGATAGAATAGCACTAGCTGATCCGACTTATTTGATAAGTATAGCTGATCTTGTGGCTGTTAGTGTGGCGACACTAAGGACACATAGTGGGTGCTTTTTGGAGAAAGAGTTCACTGAATTGATCCGTATGAATCCCTGAATGGTATTATACCTAAACATCAATCAGGTTGATTCAAGTCAAAATTGTATAAGTGATCCATTGACCTGAGACACCAAAGACATCTTGAGAGTGGACGACTACATTTTGACTATGACATATGAGCCTCTAATCATGGGATTCAAATAAGTTATAGATTGGATGTAGTAAGAAGCTTACTGAGATGATTGAGTGGTCAAGATGGGATCATCTACCCTCGGTATAAGAGGAGATTGACTCAAGGAAGACGATGTAGGAAAAATCCCTGGCCAAGTTAGTGAGGATATTAGAAAAGGCGTTCTCCAATGATCCCCGTTACGCATCAGTACTAATCGAATGATAGATTAGGGTTTGACGATAAACCATGCTCTAAGTCATTCGAGAGTGTCGTGCGGATGATGGATTATACATATACGGTAACCGATGACGGTAAAGGTTCCATGAGAGAGTTCGAGAATACTCGGTATCTTCTAGAGCACGATGTGTAGCTCGGCACCCCACGGGCTGGAAACTTAATATATACGTTAATGTAGTTAATTAATAAGGTTAGTCAATAAATGTTATTGGGACATTTTAGTTATTAACTAGAATGATACATGGGCCTAGAGGGTCACACGTACAAGGTCATAAGGGCATTGGTGGATATATTTTTCTTTTGAGGGTTTTTGAGAAAAACCTCAAGTGAAATATAAAGAGGGAAAGGGGTCTCATTTTAAGCACCCATGCAAGCCTCATTTGAGAGCCCCTCCCCTCTCCACTCTCTTTTACACTCATCCAAGGAAGGATGTCTTCATGGTCATGAGATCTTCAAGGTTCTCAAGAAGAAGTGAAGAAGAGGACGTGGAGATCCAAGCGCCAAGTGATTGCGTGGACACTTCTAGAGGCCGAACGTGTGAACGACTTGAGAACGATCTCGGAGCAGCAAAGTCAAGGGTGGAACCTGTTCCCGAAAAGGTACTACAAATGTTTTGTTCGATAGATCAATTGAGAATCGATCAACCACACTTCCGCGCCCCTGGAACACATTTTTCTTGGATGAACCAGAGCACATAATCCAACTGCCTCACCTTAGACACTAGAGAAGTGATGATCTTGAAGGATTTCTTTTTCGTTCTATCTTTTTTAAATAAAATTGATCTATGTAATCATACTGGTTAAAGATAATCATAGTGTATCAATTTGATTCATAAAAAATGTCTTTAATTAGTGGAAATACTCCTATTGGTACATCGATAATGGATGGATTATTTAAGCTTAACATTGCTTGAATTGAATGCCCACTTCTCTGATTGACTTGCTCAAGAAGACGAGTTGTTCAAGATTTCGATATTCTATGGCATAGGAGGTTGGGACATATATCCCAAGCAAGAGTGGAAAGAGTAGTGAAGGAGAAACTTTTAAATTCCCTAGATTTCATTAACTTCCACAATTGTGTCGTTTGTATAACGGATAAAAAATTCATCCCCTTCTGGCCTTAGTAGTCAACATTCAATTTCGAGTGATTTTGCCAGTCCACCTTGATGGAGGACCATCCACTCGCGTGCTTCGAAACTCGCCACCAGCTACTTTGCAGAGCTCAAACCGATATGAAGAATCTGCATTTCCGCTACCAAGTTTGAGGAAGTAGCATTCACATCATCATGTTATGTGTTGTGTTCCTTTATGGTTATGACAGCATATTCCTTGTGTATAGGCATGTCATTGGGTAATTTTACTTTCTTTTTGTTGTCTTTAACTGTAGGGAGGCCCCCTCCTGCGTGTGTACTGGCCTCCCCCGTACGTGCTTTTGTTTGTGTTGTTTAGTGCGTTAGTGTGCATCTTAAGTGGGGGGGAAGCCCGTGTTGATTTATTTCCTCCCTAAAGGACCCTCTTAAGGGGAAGCCCAATAAGCTTCCCCTTAATAGGGGCCCACGATGGCACCCATAACTGCTGTCCCCTTTTCAACTATAAGAAAAGAGGGAAAGTGAACGTGGGTTGGCAAACCTGGAATTGCTGAAGATGCAGTTGCTGTTTTTTTCTTGAAAGGACATGTTTTGATGTTCTCTTCGAGGGTTAACAATACTGGTTCCCTGGTTCATTCTTGTGGAGAAAGGGAGACGCCAACTCTGGGTAGCTTCTGAGGAAGTCAAACCTCTTGGAAGCCTTCTTTTTTTATTTTGTCACTATTTTGTTCTCCTACCGAACGACCATGATCGCGTGTTGCAACCTGGGACTCGCACAACACGTTGACATGCCCATGTTGTCTCTTGCAACCCTAACCAAGGTGAAGAATGGGTGCATCTAACTAGACCATATATCCCTGATGAAGCACAAACCAGTCAAATTATTGGTATCTCCAACTACTTCCGATTCACCCCTTGGCGTTAATTTACAACTCACTTGAACTAGTAAACAGACATCAGTCGGTGGACCTTCCCTAGTGCAAAAATTATCAGTCGAAGATCCACCGTCACTTCCAATGACGAATCATGTGGGCGCTTCTCCATCGTTAGCCCAGGCCATTCGAGTTAGCAGATCTCAGCCTCTACCAATCTCCTCAATATAGCACTGTACCTAGAGCCACATTTCAGGCCGATCTGATCGGTCAACGGTTCTCCTGGGATCCACGGGTTCATTTTGTGAATTATCTCTTCAATCCAATCACTTAAGTAGCACATCTTATCTCCTTTTGCCTTCTTGGCGGTGCTCCTTGTCTCGACTATTCCACTGTGTTTCCTTTGTGTTCACTTTTAAACACCGGTGGTGTGTGTCTTGTGTGTGTTGCGATGACTCCAGTTACTACTATTTTCCTCAGAACGCCCCCATGGATGCACTAGATGTAGGCTGCTATTAATCTGAACTTGGGGCTGTAAGACATAGAATTCTCTCATCCACCATGACGAGCGCGATTCGCGTAGTGCCCCGGTACGTGCATACAAATTCCATTTTGCTCACTTCTTTTGCAGTAATATTATCTTCGTTATTGCTGGTTTGTGATTGCTTCTTGCTGTAAGTGAATTCATTCTGTTTAGAAATAGTCATCACACTTGTGTTAAAATATTTTCTTTGACGGAGACAGAACTGCTCGTTCACATCGATAGTGTGGACGCCCTAGGACGAAGATTGTCCCCCTCAAAACTTGGGGTTGTATGCCATAGAATTCTCTCATAGTAAATTGCATCAGTTTTTAAGCTGACCTTGCAGATCATTTACCCTTATAAGAGGAGGGGGTGTTAGTGGGAAGAAGGAAGAGAAGCATTTTGAGACGAAATGTAATTTTTGAGGGTTTTTTACTGTTTTTTTAAGTTTTCATCAAAATTATGGAAAGGCCACCGCAAATTTAAGCGATAAAAACCCTAGTCACCCTAAAATGCTGCCGCCACCAATGCTGATGCCGATAATGCTACTGCCCGTGGATCTTCTTTGCCCCCTTACGCCACCCTCAACTACCCCCCAGCTGCCCTCGGCCGCCGCGCACCGTGTTCGACCCCGCTGTGACGGCCTAGCGTTGCCCACAGCTGCTCCTTTTCACCCACTCCCTCTGGGCTGCCCTACACCACCTTGTAGCCGCCCTACACTGCCCGCAGCCGCCCCTTGCCGCTGACAAATGCGAGCGCACAGTTGTGTGAATTCTAATTGAGATTAGAATACACGCTCTAGTGTCAAATTATAATTCTGACTCACTGAACTAATGACTCAGCATGGTGGTGAGTACAGGTCGAATCCTCAAGGAGTTAGCGTCGAAATCAAAAAAAAAACGTCGGATGTCGGTATTGATTTTTTTTAAGCAATTGGAGAAGAAGAATAGGTGAGCTGATATTGGGCAATGTATATGTTTAGATAGAAAAGAGATGAAACGAACATTCTGTCGAGCCCAAGATCGCGCGAATCGGACGGAAAACGACAGAGAAATTGTGGAATGAGGAGAAGATACGCGATCGAGAATGTGGATGTAAATGAAGGGCCTATTAAAGAAAAAAAAACGGAAATTCTAGTTCATCTAGCGTGCTCCTCTCGGATTTCTCACTGATAACCTTCTCCCAAGTTTCTTCTTGAACCTCCTCGATGCTAATCGAGGTTGAGGTAAAAGGACGACACAAGGAGAGGCAAGGGTAATTTGTCTGGAGGGTTTCACGTACCCGGGGTTTGAGTGACTCGCCGGTGGAGTTCTTCGTCTCCGATCGCGTCACAAGGGCCCCGAGGATCACCGCCAGGCGAAGGGAGCTGGTTTTCTGACCGCGTCTCCGCCAAGAAACTCAAAAAACAGGGATCATTCAACTAAAGGAAGAACAACGTATTAGAGGGGAGGGGTTCCATGGGTTTTCGGCCGTCGGATCTCCCTTTCGAGGGACCCAACGGCTTGGACGTAGACACATCGGCCCTACCCCTTTATTACAGTTTTACTCAAAAGAAAGAAAGTAAAGGAATGCGCGGGAGAAGTAAGTCAAGTCTGCCCGCCGTCGCCTTGAGTCTGCACGCCATCGGATTCAATCTGCACACCTCTCCTTGCGCCATGTCACTCAATGGAGCACTAATATGTGCCTCTCATTAGCTCTTTTCTTTACGGTTCTGCATCCCCCCTCCCTGGAATTTTGAGCATATATAAAAAAAGAACTTTAACCTTGTTAAAAAAAATAATTATACTGATGACATTTGACATAAACTTTAACATCTGGCTGAAGAAGTATTTACTGAAGAGGCTTCCTAAGTCCTTGAATGCATGAATTCCTTAAAAACGAAAGGGAAATCTCTTTTTTAAATGAAGTTTTGGGAACTCCCTTCTAAATAGTAAGATCCTCTTAAAATGACCACACAACATGATAACATGCTTCAATTTCATGATTAAAATACCTTAAAATGGTTAACTTAGGCCTGAATTTCAGAGTAAGGATGCAAGTTATCAGCCGCCCGCGGCTGCCTCGGCCACCCTGCCACCTTCAGCCTCCCCATTGCTGCCTCTGCCGCCCTCGGATATCCTGTGCCACCCTGTGCTGCCCCTTTCCACCTGCGAACATCTCACACTGCCCTTGGCTCTACGGCTACCCTATGCTGCCCTCGGCACCCCGAGCCACCCTCAATTGCCTAGCGTTTCCCTTGGCCATCTTGCGCTGCCCTCTACAGCCCGTGATGCTTGCGGCCACTCTTAGCGCTCGCGGCCACCCTCGTCGCTCGTGCGACCGCCCTTGTTGCTCGTGCGACCACCCTTGTCGCCGACACGGCCTCCATCGGCCGCCCTCATTGCTCACCCAACCTCCCTTCTTTGCCCTCGCCGCTCCCGCTCCGACAGCCACCCTCATCATTCCTTGGCCACTAGCGGCCACCCTTGTTTCTCCCGCGGCAGCTATGTGATAAATCCAAAATGATAGTAATATATATGTGCAATTTCAGCTAATTTATGTACTTCTTTATCTTTATCTGGATATATTATCAACATTTATGTTAAGTTGTGAAACATCATGAAACAAAATCACCTTTTTCTAATTTGGAGTCAATTATTATCATTTGTGGGACTAACCCCACTTAACTCAATGAGTTGTGGAATGAATCTCACTCTCTTCTTAGTTTATGTGGAAGATGCAGGAATTAGGTGAAACTTTCATGAATAAAGGGGATAATTAAATGAAGAGGAAGCTATTTGGACCAGAGGAGCAGGCTCAGCCACAACCCTGGGCCAAGAAAGAAGGCCCAAAGCAAGACAATTGGCTCTAGTTTAAAGGCCCACTAAGGAAGCTCCACTAAGCCCACTATGAGAGGCATGTTGGGCCAAAGAAAGGAGGGCAAGGGGAAGGTCCAGTCATGATTATTTATGAATATTTCAGGGGCTTAAATGATGATTGGAGGACAACCTTGGACGTGGATCCAAGCCAGAGAAGAAGATCTAGCCATTCAATCCACAAAACATCCAAGGGTGGAGACTTAAAGATAGCACCTTTAATGCTAATTAAGGAAAGAAGCCTTGAACGTCCAGGGTGTATTTCAAAGGTCTCAATGCTGATTGGAGGACCATAATGGACGTGGATCATGACCCTGAAAAGAAGATCTGGCCATCCATTGTATTAAAAATCCAATGGCTCTCCTTTGCTCTCTCTCCCTATATAAACCCCTTCACCCTATTGTAAAATTCATCTTGTGATTCAATCCAAAGTAATGTTTGGTGGCCTAAGTGCAATTGAGTCATAGATCCATTCACCTCAGTGAGTGCCACGCTGAGCAGGAAGCATCCAGGGCTGAAGCTGGTGGAAAGGAGAAGAAGAAGTCCCTTGGACCTTAGCGGGTGTGACAAAGAGGTTACCTTCTTATTTCTCCTTTTTCATTATTTTCTGTTCATCTTTTGTCTTTTGGTTAGTCTTAGATCAGCTAGCCAATATCCAGACGGTTCCAGTGCATCCAACCACGCTCTAAAATTCATTCTAGAACTCATTCTAGAGTGATTTTAGTATAGTCCAATTTTTTTCTCTCTCCTCCACCAAGGCACCTTCCCCATTTGGCATCCGGACTTAGCCAAATTTTGACTAAGTCCAGAGCGCCAAACTGTTTCATTTCCTATTTTGTTTTAGCTTTCAAATACTCCTAAAAAATACAAAAAAATTATTTTCTGCCTATTAATATTATTATAATATTATAATAATATTTTATTTTTCTTTGTTATATATTTTTATTTCATTAGTTATTTATCTTCATATGTAGTAAACCTACCTCTAAAATTATTAAAAAAATACATAACTAAAGCACAAATTCCTAAGAAAAAACCCTTGCTCCCTGTGGATCAACCCTTACTCTCCCTACGCTAGTAAGGTTATTATAAATTTTTGTTGTTTTAATTCGGATAAACCAACGACACTAATTAATGAAGTTAACTCATCACTAATTACCCCAAAATCTGAATTATCACTATGCCGCTCCTGCGATTGGCCATGGCTGTCCTTGCCTATTCCACAGAGTCATCGCTGCTCGTGCGGCCGCCAGCAACTGCCTGTGCCACCTGCACTCCTCCGATGACTGCCATTGATCGACCATTGTTGTGCCATCGCTGTCGTGCTTTCGTGATGTCACGCTATCGTGCCATGAGGCCACGTCACCTCGCCACTTTGCCTTGCTACTGTCGCGTGATGTAACAAGATGTGTAGGGATCGAGAAGCTCGTATTACATCAAAATAAAGGGGACAGCTAATCAGAAGAGCGGCGGCGCAGGGCGGCCGTGTGGTCAACATAGCGCGGTAAGCTTTGGCTACGACTTGCTATATGCAACAAGATATTCGTTGGCAGCACCGAGCAGCGGCTGTTCTTCCTGCGACAGCATGTACTTTGCGGCGGTGAACTGGCGGTGACATGTCATCCGACGGATGCCTCCCTTGAAGCTACTCTAGGAGACCGTAGGGGTGGGCTTTGGAAGGCGCAAAGGTGCAACGTCATAGGAAGTTGTAACAGGGATTGTATCAGACTTCAGCAACGGCAATGTGTGTGCGTGGCTATGTTGATGATGACAGTTGTAATGCTAACTATCTGCAGACGGAGGTAGGCATTGGCGCCGATGATAGTGGCTGTTCTTCATGCAACGGCATGTACTTTGTGGTGGCGAACTAGCGGCGGGTAATCCAGCGATCGCTCCCCTTGAAACTACTATAGAGAACACTAGGCATGTGTCTGGCACAAGTAGATGTGGTAGGCATGGGTAGGCACGGCTGGCATGTAGGTGTGACAGGTGCAGGTAGGCGTGGCGGCAATGAAGGTGCGACGGGCATGTAAGCGCGTCTACACAGTAAGGCACGACTACGAGGTGTAGGCGAGGCGTAGGTAGGCATGATGACAGGCTTGGTGGCTTGCGCAATGGCGAGGACCGTGGTGAGCACAGGTTGGGGTGGATGGTGCAGAAAGGTGTGGCGGTGCAGGTAGGCGCCACGGGTGTGGGTTGGCGAAACAACGCATGTAAGTGCAGTGACAGGCTTGGTAGCAATCACGATGGCGAAGATGGTGGCGAGCACAGGTAGGCACGATGGCTAGGCGTGATGGCATGCACCACGGCGGGCACATCAATGGGACGTGGCGGCAGCTATGGTAATGGCTTGTGCCTACGGTGGCGGCCACATCTGGTAGCTGGGGGGGTATGCTTGCGGATGCGGCTACAGCTGCGGTGGCGATGACTACGGCTAAAGCTGTGGCTGCGACGACTACGCCTATGGCTGTGGCTGCAGCTACATTGACTGCAGCTGAGGCTATGGCTGTGGCTGTGGCGACTGTGGCTATGGCTGCGGCTATGGCGACTATGTCTAGGGCTGCAATTGAGGCTACAACGACTATTGCAAGGGCTATGGCTACTGCTGCGGTGACTGCCGTTGCATCTGCAGCCCTAGTCACAGTCATAACAGCCGCATTACAGCCACAACGGGAGCATCACCCACACCCGCACCCGTAGCCCCAACCACAATCGCCGTAGTTGCGTCTACGGATGCCAGCAACGGCGGTGGTTGCGGCTGCGGCTACGGCTATGGCTTTGGGCAATGGCCGTTGATAATCTCAATTTTCGGGTTGAAATTGGTTGTCGGTGATTGAGATTATTGAATAAAAAGTATATTTAATCGTACTTAAAAATATATAGTTAGTGATGAGTACGGGTCGTCTCCACATGGAATGATGATTAAGGAATTATTTTCTTATACTAGTAATGATCAAGGAGAGGATCTATGAAAAAAGATTCAAGGATGTCAGCTAGATATTCATAAAAAATACGCATGTTATAAGTTAGTTTAACTTAAATACAAGGGTAAATGCACGTGACGGACATGATGATGGACGATGGTTGAACGAAGATAGTGATTGAATTTTGAGTGGTATGGTGCCGAGGATGAAGAGACGAGAAAATGGGGACGTATGTAATTGAGACGATAAATGAAAAGTTGATCAAATCTATAACTATGATAATGACGATGTCAAGAAAGAAACAGCGTAAGGCGAAGACACTTACCTTAGATCCTTACGTTCCACCATAATCACGATGACTTGTGAGTGACGGTAAGCTCCCCCATTCCTCTTATGCTTCTTCCCACACACCCAAGACACCAAGAACACACTTGATGGATCTCAAAACTCACGATTTGTCATTGAGCCCACACAAGTAGCAAGCCAGTTCAAGATGAATTTTATAATGATCCAGGCCTGTATTTATAAGTCAGAGGGTATGGATAGAAAGAAGAGAGGGAGATGAAGAAACGCTGAAAATTTCAGCTATATCAGAGTTGTAGATCAAATGTTATGGCCGTTTGAAGTTGGAGCAATCCTAGCCCTTGATTATTCTATCTCCTCATCAGCATCCTCATTTTTTGTGCCCGATAAGAAGTAAAAGAACCTTATATTCAGAAAAAGAAAGAGAAAAAAGCTAAAAAATGCAATTCTTTTTGAGGCTAACTTGGTGGAGCGTCAGCGCGCGCCACATCATCCTCTCTCTTTCTCACCCCTTCTTCTTTTTGTTATTTATTTATTTTTTAATCATGTGGATGCGATTGTGCCACATCAATCCTATGCCAAATAAGTTAAGATTATAATTTAATAATGACAGCTATCATTAACTCAATTAATGATTGGCAGGCGCCAATCATCATAAAAGCCCTGATTTGGCGCGAATTAAAAAAAACTAAAAAACCTTCAAACATTCATATAAAATAAAATAAGAGTCCAAAAAATACTTTGAACCACAAAATTTTTTTCTTTCCAAATTTAATGTCTAACAATTCTAGAAAAAATTTATTCTGTCTCAAAAATTATATTCTTCTAGAATCTGTTTTTAGAAAACTCCCAAAAAATGCAAAAATTAAAAAAATGCATTCTAAAAATAGATTTAATCATTTTAAGCTTGATAACATGCACATAGGAGTAATTTAATGCAGATAAACATGTAAATAGGATCATATAAGGCACTAAAAATGCATGTTTTCTACGGTCAGCTGTGGACCATGGCTACGGCCACGGCTGGTGTTAGCGCGATTGCAACTAGCGGCGGTCAACCGTGGATGATGGCGGCTGCGGTCGTGATCAGCTGCGGCCGAGGCCTACCGCTGGCGCAGTCGCGGCCTAGGGATGGGGCCTCGACTGCCGTTGGCGGGGTGGCGGGTTAGGGCCGCAGCCACAATAATTGAGGCTGCGGCTGTCTCAGTCGTGCCTTGCGGTTGTGGCCGCGGCCGGCTACGGTTGCGAATGATGCAACCGTTGCTTGTGGATGCGATCATGACCGACTGCGACCGTTGCTTGCGGCTGCGGTCGTGATCGGCTACAGCTGCAGCCGCATGGCAGAAGCTGCAGCCGTGGCTTGTGACTGTGACTATAGTCGTGATGACTCCAAGTGTCACTACGAGTCTCGGCTGTCGCAACCTCAGCTTGAGGCTATGGCCCTGGCTGGCTGCTCGGCCGTGGCTTGTTGTGGCATAGAAATCCCACGAGCTATGACAATTGCGGCGGGCGGTGCTGTAGCGATGAAGCCCTAATTCTCCCCTTATGAGGGGTATTTTCATAATTACAACAAACTTGAATAATAAACTAAAAAAGACACATAAGAAACCAGAAAACCCAAGTGATTACATTTTTACTTTTTTTTTCTTCGTCGTCACTGCTGGTCTTCCCATCCGCGAAAGCCGCCCTTTAGGACTGGCCATGCTGCCATTGTGGCCGACTGTGCCGTGAGTCATGGCCATTGTTGCGGCTACAGCCACGATGATAGCCGCTTGCTGTAGCTGCGGCTGCGACCATGCCCGCAAGCCACAACTACTGTCGCAACCGCAACCTCAATTGTAGCCGGTGCTACAACCACAAGTGTAGTCATAGCCACCAGCCGCCACCAGAACCATAGCAGAAGTCACGGCTGCCAAGTGCCACTACGACCACAACTAGAGCCATGGCCGGCAGCCACTGCTGCGGCCGCAATCATAGCCACGACTGCCAGCCACCGTTGCAATCACAAGCATGGTCATAACTGCAATCGCTAGACGTAGCTATGTGCCTCACCACCGTCGCTTTGTAGTGCCTCATTGTCCCTACGCCGCCGTGCCTTGTTGCTACTGTGCACTCTTGCCTTACTACGATGTTGCCGCCATGTCATCTCACCGCGCCGCAACACCTTGCTGTCACGCCTCACCACTACCGTTCTGCTGCACAACCCCGCTCTAACGGTGCCACACTGCCACACCTTGCCATCGCCATGCTCTCGCATTGCCTCCACGTTCTGCCGCTATAGTTGTGTCCTGTAGTCATGCCTTACACGCGCCGCACCACAGCATCATGTCGCCACCTCGTTGCCATGTTGTGACCACACCACCACCGCGTTATGACCACACCATCTCGTTGCCACGCTATCATTTCATCACACAACCTAAGCTCTGTCGTCGCGACGTCCTGCTATTTCTATGCCTTGCCGTCGATGAGCCATGCCACATTAGAGGATGCGCCTCCTACAACACTCATTGCTACAACCGACATCATGCCCCTCGCTGTGCCTTATTGCGCCACTACATCTACCCATGCCATCATTGGGCCTACGTGCTGTTCACCTTCTATTGCTACCAAATCAGGCATTGCCCGCATCTACCACTACTGGTACGCTCATAAACACTGACTCAGCATTATATTATTTCTTTTAGTGCCTTCGAAACATTTTCTCCACTATCGTGGTTAAGTTAGTCATAGATAGGAATAAGTTAGTGATAGATATATAGGAATAACCCACCTAAACATGGCACATACGAGCGATTCCCACTCACATAAATTATATCAACTTCAAGCCATAATCTCCTTGTCTCTCCCGCAGGAATGCAATTCATAAGGCGAACAACTTCTAGATCATCTTTCAGCACCAACTTGTCTCATCTAGAATGTTTCTTTGGACTGGTGAAAGTGTGACCACAGAAATCTGTGGCACTTTGTGGCTCAAGATGTCAACAACTTGATTGGCACGCCTTGGTTTGTACATCAATTTGTAGTCAAAGTCTGCCAAAAAGTCTTGCCATCTGGCTTGCTTTGGGATCAATCTCTTGTGCGACTCAAAGCAGCTGGTGGCCACATTGTTCATGAAGACCACAAATTTACCTCCAAGGAGATAGTGGCACCACACTCTTAGGCAATGTACCACGACCATCATCTCCTTCTCGTGTAGAGAATACCTTATCTCTGTGTCATTCAGCTTCCGACTCTCGTAAGCCACGAGGTGTCCATCCTACATCAAGACGACCCCAAATGAAAAGTCAGAAGCATCGGTATGTACCTCATACGACCTATCAAACTTGGGCAGTCAAAGTACTGGCTCGCTTGAGACTACTTTCATCAACTCGTCGAATGCTCTCTGGCCCGATCCGTCCTTTGCCATTTTGCACCTTTCTTCAACAAGTCTATCAAAGGAGCAGCTAGTTGGGAAAAGCCTTCAAGAAAATTTTGATAATAATTGGCTAGTCCAAGGAAGGACCTTAGCTCTGGTAGCCCTCACCTCAGAGGGATCGATACATACACTTCCCTTCCTGATTAGGTGTCTGATGAATTCAATTTCCTGTAGGACAAACTCACACTTATTCGGGTTGAGGTAGAGTTCATGCTCCTTCATCTTTGCCATCACTTTCCTCAAATGGCTCACATGGTCATCCAAGCTTTGATTGTATACAAGAATGTCATCCAAGTACACAACCACAAAATCGTCAATACAGTCCCAAAAATATTGCTCATGAGACAACAAAATGTTGCAGGAGCGTTCATGAGTCCAAAGGCATCAAGCAGTATTCAAAAAATTCATAATACATCACGCATGCCATCTTTGGCTCATCTCCCTCCTTGATCCGCACTTGGTGGTGCATGTTCTTAAAGTCCATCCGTGAGAGGAAATGAGCGTCACTGAGTATGTCAAACAACTCTTCAGCATTCGATACAATGCTTGTTAGTCCACGCAAAGCTGGAGCGACCCATCCTTCTTCTAGAAGAGGATTGGTGCAAAAAATGGTGCCTTGGAGGGTCAGATCAGTCCGTTCTCCAATAATTCTTGCAGTTGTCTCCGCAAAGTTGCAATTGCTCATGCAGGTGGATCAGTACCATGGAGTAACAATAGTTCAACTTTCTGGTCTACGTCCTGCCTGGACAGCAACTTTGCTAAGAGCTCCGTGGGCTTCACCCTAGCAAACTCCCACAATACATCCATTATCATCCCCAGTAGTTCACTACCAGCAGCACTGGGGTTATCGTCATTGTCGTCACCCCAACTAAGTTCAGCCGATTGGGCTGGTGTACACTCCTGCCTTCCACCTTTTTTTTGGGGTGCCAGACCTCATATGGTGAAGATGAAGGTCTTGTCCTCTTTCATTAAGCCGTCCATGATTTGCATTGCAGAGAAGAGGGTGGTGTTCGTAGGTTTCTAGACGCCTTTCTAGACCCCTTTGTCTCTCACGAAACATGGGTGAGATCCCTCTGGGAGTAGTATGCCATGATACTAAGGGAACACAACCACATGGTCTCCCATCAAGATATCGAGACCCAAGACAACCACAAAGTCATCCACGGGGGACATGAAGTTTGCGTGCGACTTTTTCAAGCGTAGCCTTTTTGCCTCCTTTTCTATGAGGCCATTGCGGGTCGCCTCCATGCTGACCATGCCCGTGGCAAGCTCGTCGTCGATGAGTATTGAGATGTGCAAGAGGTTCAGACCTTCATACTAGACCAGGGCACCCCCTTGCAATGCTGTCACGCACTATTGAAGGTTTATTGTCACTATACTATTGCTCCTAGAAACATCCGGTTGGATGGAGGGCATAACCATTGGGTTAACGTAGGTGGGTGTTCCCATGCCCTGTAGGCAATCCCTCATAAAAATGGGCCATATGCATGCGAAACATGACAACTTGTTCTCCCCACCACTCGGAGTCGCTTTTCCCAGCCATGGGCTCTTGCCCTTGTCATAGCCCTTGCCATAGCCTTGTTTCAATTTCCTCTTCAGGCGTTGACTAGCTGAGGGGTCCAGGCCTCAATGCCTTCTTGGTGTGGCCTGTTCCATTCCCCAGATTTCTCTTCTAGCTTCCCAGTTATATTAGCATGGAGGTCCACCATTCCCTCCACAATTTGATAGATGTGCTGATGTCATGACAATGCCTCCTCTCCAGCTATAACTGTGCCTAGTAAGGGAGTCCTTTTTCAAAGTGGTAGAGCTTGTCCCCATCGTACATGTTGGTAATCCTGCTTACTACTGCAGAACCATCTAGTTGAGCTCATCCACACTTCTCACCAGCCACTCTTTGAAGCCCACGTCGATGTGAAGAACCACATTTTCGCTACCAGGTTTGAGAAGCTACATTCGTGTCAACTTGTTACGTGTTGTATCCATTTGTGATTGTATAAATGCCCATTCCTTGTCGTTTAAGTTATAGATTACTGTAGGGAGGCCAGGCCCACTCCTACGTGTGTATGGTCCTCCCCTATGCACCTTTGGTTTTGTTCTAGTAATTCAGACTTTACCTTCAAGGGGGGGGGGGTTTCCATGGTCTACTTCATCCCCCTTAACGGACCCTTTTAGGGGAAGCTCAATAAGATTCTCCCTTAAAAGAGGTCCACTAGGGGCCATAACTGCCCCTCTCTACTCTACGAAGAGAGCGGAGGGTGAAAGTGGGAGATATGCTTTGTTGTTTTGGACCAATTCTTGTTTTAAGAAAGAAAAAAAGAAAAAGAAGAGTGTCTTGTTCTATCAGTTTTAGGGTTTTCCCACTACATCTCTTGTTGGCAGGGCGCCATTCGTGATCGTCACCTCTCCAAAAGCATCGATCTTGCAAAGCTCCATTGACAGCCAAAAGATGTGCTTCCGTGTACTGACCCTAGCATTTCATTGGGCAGGAAACAAACGCAGCCTTGGGTCCCACCACATTTAACAGTCAATGCCGGATTGCTAACCGTGAACTTTTGAAGATTGTTAGGGTCATTGACTTTGCGGACATTCCTTCCGCCTGTTCTGTGGTGTCACGCTCGATCATGCATGATTACGTTTGGCCGTAGCAACCCGACTACTGATAACTGCCAAGCCAGTCTGGTAGTAAAGCCCGCTATTTGTCGTGGGTTCACGATCACCATTTTCGCCCAACGCACCTTTTCCTTACGGTGCCATCAGTTGAACCATATTGCCATGTGCCTGGCTTTGACTCCAATGACCGTTGATGAGGCTCCCGACATTCTCCTAGGGGGCTATTTATCATCTGTGATGATTGCTATCGCTCCTTTCGACCGAAAAGATGGTTGCGTTCCCTCTTCCTTGTACCCTAATTGTGCTCATCCCTCAGGTGGTTATCTTGATTTGTGCCCGCTGTGTCGACCTTCCTTGCCGATCAAAGCACAATGCCATCAGCGGCCCCCTAGGTCTGACTGTGATACTCGACATTACTTCTTGTTCAGCGTCTCACACTCTCTCCAGGAATTCTCACATTTCTCAGACGGTTGTGACTGCCACCAGCCCAATATCTAAATCCACAGGTTTCAACTTCTTCCCTCTTTTTATTTAGTGTTGATTACATCTTTAAGTGCTGATTTAAGACCACTCCTCTACCACGAGTAAATTTATTGATGCTTAAGAATAACCACCAATTATTGAAGTAGTAATTTTCTTTGACGGCGCCTGATCTCTTCGTTCACGCATTACCACGAGTGTGAACGTCGTAGGACGAAGATCGTTTTCCCACCCCGTCGGAATTCAAGCTGATCACATGGGTCATTGGGAGCTTGCTCGTCTCACTACTATTCACATGTCGTCACCTGGGTTATGCCTCAGATTTCTTGGTCTTCTGATGTATTTCTTGTCAATTCTCTTAAACATACGCATCATTTCACCTCATCACATTATATTTTGTGTCCATTCTCTTATGGTGTAACACGAGCCCCTCAATCCTGGTCGTCGTGTTACATCATTTTATTATCAGAACCAATCGTACTAAACTCTACGCTTACCACCATCGGTCACATTTTACTTGTTTCTGTATTTTAAATTGCACACATTCTGGTGGTGGCGACGTCAACACACCATCATTGGACACGCTGCCATCGACTCTAGAGACGAAACACATCATGACTCATTGCGAACATCAACTGCAGAACAGGCCTAACAACGACAAAATCAATGCACCACCATCAGTCGTGTCTCCACCTACACACGCCCCGTCACGCATCATGACACATCATCAACGCCAGATCTAGAACTGCCCTTTGACGTGACACGATATCACATCGTCTACTTTTATTTTAATTTATTTCACGTATTTTCTCTATCCTCCAAGGCCTATATGTAGGCCAATGTTGCAAGAAACACTTGGAAATTTTTTTTTCAAGAGTGGAGTTTTCTTCTTGTAATATTTGCCCTAGCCCCTTTCCCCCCTCTTGGACTGCTGCTACCGCCGCTGTCGTCATCACCGCTGCTGTCGCCGCCCCCCGCCTAGGCTGTCGCCCAGCACAAGGACCACCCCTGCCCCTTGGTCATTCCTCCCCCAATACCCAGGCCGCGCCAGCGCCCAGGCCATGTTTAGGCCGTCTGCGCTCATCCCTGGTCGTCGCCCAACACTCAGGCCACTGGCCAACGCCCAGGCCACGCACGCCCCTAGGCTGCGGCCCAGGGCCAGGGCGGCCCAGCGCCCAGGCCGTGCGCACGCCCCTTGGTCGCCGCCCATCGCTAGGGCCGCCCGCGCCCCTTGGCCGCCACCCAACGCCAAGGCCACCCTCGCCTAGGCCGCGAGTGCCCCTTGCCCGCCGCCCAGTGCTAGAGTCGCACATCCCCAGGCCGCGGGCGCCCCTTGGCCGCAACCCACCGCCAGGGCCACCATGGTTTTCTGCCCCCCTTGACCGCCGCCCAGCGCCCAGGGCACCCCAGCGCCCAGGCCGCTCATTCCCCTGCCCTCCGCCCGGTGCCCAGACCGCCCACGCTCACCCTTGGACGCCACTCTTGGTCAACATCCTACAACAAGGCCGCTCGCGTCCAGCGCCCTCATCATCCTCACGGCCACTCATGCTTGTTTGCTCCGTCGCTGGATCATCTCTTTGTCGAAATTGTCAGCGACACTTTGAGAATTCCCCGCAACCTCATCACGCACCATCTGGTGCTGAGGTACTCCTAAACTCTTTGGTGTCCCGTGTTCTTTGCCCAGTATTCCTCAAGAGTTCATCCACCACCATCGGGTTTGTTTGGATTTTGGATTTTCAAGCGACTAGTTGAATAAGTTTTTGAATCTTCAAGTGGACGAATGTTCAAATTTATTGATTTTGGTGCTTAGCATCATCGCGGTGGTTGAAGACAGTACTCCCGCGCTCGACGAGGAAAAGGGCTGTTCCACCACTATCTCATTGGATTTAATTCTTCGGAAGTGGTTGTGTGATTTTGCTATCTGGTTTTATCCCATCCTTTCCTTAGTCGCCCAACACCCCACACCAATTGTCGTCCCATCCCATCATCTCCTAGTTTTCTTGCATCCAATCATCCCACACCAATTGTCGTCCCATCCCATCATCTCATGGTTGTCCTGCATCACATTCATATTTCAAAATTCATTACACGTGCATACATACATACATTCGTCAATTAATCTGGCCATAGGATGGTTAAAACACATGGGTTATTACAATCCACTGTAGATGGTAAATCACATGTAGAAGATCATGGTTTTTGATCCCAAACTCCCGCATCTTCCACCGAAAGTTCCTGGCCTTGCATTTCCTTAAGCTTCTTCAGATTAACTCGTCAGGGCCGAGTCCACTCGATCTAGTAGGGAGTCCTCTTTGAGATACTCTACTATCACTAGTGCCTTTGTCAGCACATGGTTGTCCAACGACCAGGGAAAGTGCCAGCTAGTGATAGATCAGAGTCCCAGCCACCCTCAATGCGCCACCTTTACAGGTTGAGCAGTCGGTGCACCCCTGTGATCCACGAGAGACACCATGGGGACAATATCAATGTCCATCACCAACAACCAGCCGATATCATCCTCTACGATGTAACGAGGACCGATACTACTACAAGGATCGGTTGCAACACTACCGGGAGTTGAGGTTTCCGCCACAAGAGGAAGCATCCGCCATGGCCAGATATCGGTTGGGAGGACCTCATTAGGATTAGGGTCGACCCTAGGAGCCGTCCTCGGCTGAGGACCCGACACGTGACACTTACATGACACCATACCCAAATTGCCACTCGCCACCACGAGAGAAGCCGTATTACCTACTAGATCCTTAGGAAAATCTGACACCGTATGGAACACCCCTATATCATTGTACTGCGCCCAAGATTACTACGGAGTGGCTCGTGCTCCCACGGCACCATTACAGCCAACTTCCATGGTGGCAATGCCCTATGCACTGCGTGACCCTTACGTTGCCCTGATGCCGCCCGTCACACTACCGGTCACTCCCATAGCTTTTGTGCAATATGCACCACCTACCCAATACAACCAATATACTTGGATGGCATGACGCAGGACAAGGACCATCGACGTGCCATTTAGACCACCTACACCACAAAATTATTATCCATCCCATCAGGTCCCCGCTTTTGAAATGACACTAAATCCCCGAGATCCAAATGGGTCATAAGACGCTCAACGACACTGATAACACCCTAAATTCGGTCTTTGTCTCAAGCAATTTCAAATAATTTTATGCATTTATCAAGATTAAAAGGTGTTGTTGTCATATATTTACATGAAATTAATGTTTTCAAGTGATTTCTGATTTTTCCCTTATTTTCTATCAATTTTATGAATTTGTAGGGATTTATTTGAGCTTGAAATAATTATTTTTAAATGAAAATGGCAGGTTTAAATTTTAATTTTGAGATTAATTAGTATGGGGATGAACTTCTAAATTTTCTAGAATTTTCTGGAATTTTCTAAGATTTTTTTAGGATTTTATTGGATTTTCTGAGATTTATTTGAGGAATAAATGAATTTTTAATGAGGAAAAGGATAAAATGATAATGGAAAAATGAGTGTTAAAGTAAATTTCAAAGTTAGGGGGAGTTCTCTTTAATTGGTGTGCAATTATGCCTTTAAAATTAGCTCTCAGTCGTGCGTGCAGGCGTAAATATATTATTTAAATAGTTACAGGGTTATTGCAATAAATCAGCAGTTTTTAATGGTTTTTTTGAGGAGGAGAGAGAGAGAGAATAGGATATATACATAAATATTTTTTGGCGGCATCATTTTGAATGTCCCCATTAAAAGAGGGAGTTGATTGCAAAATTCCAGGCACTCTCTCTCCGCGAGGTAAGCTCACCTCCCGTGCTGTGCATGCAAAGTGCATGTACGGGAGGTGACGTGGCATCCTATGAATGCCTTAAATTATAAAAAACATAGAGGTACATGCAAATCGCTAAGTATTATATTGTTTTTTATCATTCTTCTTTATTTTTGATTCTAGGCCAAGGGGTACGAGGCGCAACAAGAACAAACCCACCGTTCGAAGTTCAAAAGTCGTCATCCAATGAGAAAGCAACACATCATTGGGTGTTTTAAAAGAAAAATAGTTAAATAAATGGATTCAAATCCAATGGTTAAAATTGGTTTAAATTCATTTATTCATAACTTTTGATCGTGAGGTCTGATTGAGATGATTTTTTATGGACTTGCTCGTCTTGACCCCCTCTTTCTATCTATCATTGGATCATTCAGATCAAAGATACATTGATGGATAAAAATCAATTACTAAATGGGGGTAAAATAGTGATTTTCACAATGTAACCTAAGTATAAAAGCTGGATTTCGAGAGGGGGAGCTCATTCTTGATGGTGCTCTATAACAGCTGCAAGACAGAGAGGAGCTCCAGCTTGGATCAACCTATTTGGTACCGTTTCCTTCTTTGTATTTGAATTGTTGGTGTATTTTGGTTGTTGTTAGTTTAATTTCTTGATTGTTCTTCTTGATTTTGGTCTGAACTTGTAAATCGCTTGGCTTGAGCGGCATGTACAAGCCCTTACTAGGATTGAGAGGAGAAATTGAGAGATTTACCTTGCTATTCCAATTGCACATTAAAACAAAACTTATAAAAACTTCAATTTCTAGGAAATTAAATTTCTATTTTTATTATCCAATAGAGTAGTTATTTTTGAATTATGAAGCCTACAGAACCAACCAAAACAAATCAAAAATTTCTCCTCTCAACCTCTCTAATTGACACCTTTGACCCTTTTCTTTGGATCAAAGAAGCCAATTTAGGGCCCCATATTCTCTATTCCTCTCATCTCTCCTTCCTCCCTTTCTAAATTTCTCATTTAATTAGGGTGATTTGATCTTCATTGAAGATCAAATTAACTTTAATTAGTGTCAAATTATTCAATTAGATCATCAATTGAATTAACTTACTAGCTTCCCTTGGACGATACCCTTTACTTATCACTACACATCTTAAGTAGGGTTTTATAAATTTTATTGTATAAGCTAAAATTTACAACGACAAGGGATTAAATTTGGTAAAATTGACCCCTATTTCTGGCTTATCAGAAACCAGCCAGCCCATTGCCAGTATGACGATGATGATAGAGGCCCATCAAGCCATGATTCACAAGAATGTCCAAATTGAAGTTCCAGTCTACGAGGGCACACAAAATCCGAAGACTAAACAAATTGGAAGTCAGACCTAGAGAGTTACTTCTAGTGGTATGATATGGACGAAGATCTATGCATCCCATACGCCGAGGCCAGAATTGGAGGCCAGGCCAAGATATTCTGGAGGAACCAGAAGGATCCCGTAAGACGACGTGGAGATCCATCGATCACTTGGGAAATCATGCCAATAAAGCTTAAGGATAAGTATCTCCCTAAGCTCTATATGACACGACTCTTCATGAAGTTGATGGATCTCAAGCAGCGCAGGTGCAAGGTATGTGCTTACATTGAATATTTCAAGGAATACCGTACGTGCTATGGCTTTGTCGATAGCCCACAAGTCCAGATTACACCTTTCGTTCATGACCTCTGTCCCGAGTTAGGAGCTAAGGTGTTGGAACATAATCAAACATCAATGGACCAGGCATATAGTATAGTGGAGAGCAATGAGTTATCCATTAAGGATACACCTTCATCAGCTGCCCGACTTCCTCTACCCCATCCGCTACCACGACCATGACTACTTTATCAATAGCAATTACACGACTAATGAGAGGGCTTCCCACTCTCCTTAGGGGCACCACTCCTCCACCAACCACGACTACTACAGCCCTTGCGACCTCTTCTATCCTTTCGACTGCTCATGCTTCGACCGTGACACACGAGCAACTACAATGCCTCAATTGCAAGAGATTTATGCACCGAAGGTCTGATTGTCCATCCCTAGTTTTTATGAACGTCAGCGGGAACCCGGTGAACCCACATCCAGAGGATGATATCCATGTTGACGTCTATCGAGGGAAGTGTCCCAAGGACGAGTTATATGAGGAGCCGTTAGGGTATATCCAGATTACTCCCACTACTCCGGCGCTTATTTCCCCGATAATGAACCTCAAGATCCAGCACAGTGCTACATACCATGATGCCCATGGAGTTCAACGACCTGCCTCGATTGCCCCACATACGCCACCAGCTAGGACTCGGATGGGTCTTGTATTGGTGCCACATGCACCCCAGCCATGTCCACCTCCAGGGACACCTAGGGTTGCATCATCATGGATCTCAACACCACCGGTCATACTAGCACATTCGAGGGCACAGCTGTCACCTAACTCTGATGAACTTGTGCAACTTTGATGGAGAGTGCCATCCCACTCCATCGGACACATCCTTGGAGCCACCATCATTATCATCGATGGCCTTTCTGGTTTGTGTGCAGCCCAAGCGACACGCCAAGGTGAAAGTGAAGAGACCCGGGTTCAAATACCCTGGATGAAAGCACGTCAACGTGTGCAAATATTTTGATTTTTGACGGTCCGCGCTCCTTCAGTTTGGTGTTTTATCACGTTCGTGTATTTGTTTTCATCATGTCTGTATCCATGTTCATCTTTCATGTTCCTATGCATCATGTGTCATGCCGTGTTTTTGTGCATTGCATTTTTGTGTCATCGAATACGCATAAAACATGTTTTTATTTTGTGTTAAAGAGGGGGTATTATGTATAAGCCCCCTCTACTAAGGGCACTTGAGCCCTTACTAACGCCTCCTCTATGCTTACTAAGCGCCATCATGCCCCTATATAAGGGACACCATTCTGCCCCTGCCGAACATACCAGAATATTATTTTGAAGAGTTTTTTCTTAACTCTGGTCTCACGAACGAAGAGAGAGGAAAGACCAGGAGAAGAAGAAAGAGAAGGAGGGGAAGAAGCCGCTGTAATCGCCTAGCGCTCATCTCATCAGGGTGTGTCGCTAGAACGTACAGCTTTCCCCCCTTCGGCTGAACCTTGGGTGTGGCAACGCCTCACAGGCCTGCTGATTTTCTGTTGGATCAGAGGGACAAGTCATGCCCATGGGATTGCTATCAGCGAAGAGAGTGATCATCACCTTCTAAGGTTGCTGACTGCCGGCGGTGCCTTCACGCCGCTCGAGTGCTCCACTACGGGCACTCTGCTTGTGCTCGCATCCCACTTGGCGACTCGTGACGTTTGGCTTAGTTTCCCCTGCCACCTGCAACCATTGCGATCGCCACTTGCGTCCTCACCTCGCCACACTAGGTGCCATTGCTGTCCATGAGGCCACTACGTGTGGCTGAGCTTAACGCAACGATCGACCCATCATCGATGAATGCCCTTTGACCCGCTCTGGCTACACCGATCTGTCGAGATGAACATGCTCGTTGATATTCGATCGTTTGCTTATGTCGCTTCATTGATGCATCTCTCTCATCCTCATCTTTGTCTCCCTCTCGTGTCACTCTCCAACGGCGTGCCTCTTTCGCTTGTTGAACAACGCGGTGCTTGCCTATGTCACGGCCTCGCCATACCTGCCCGCATGGGCCACTACACCATAATTGACATTGTCGATGGGTGACATCACCGACGAGGTATGTCATTCCCCTACTTGTCTGTTATATTACCTTTGACAATATATCTTTCGTCTGCACGACACTGTGCTCTGGTTAGGTTAGGTGAGAGTGAAAATGATTGGTCTAGGGGCCGCACGACCTGCGGTAGGTCACAGGGTCAGTCTGGTGCCACGGGCACGGATAGTGGTCTGGGTGCAAAGATATGCTCCACTCTCTTTAGATGAGTCCTCTTGGGGTTAATGCTGCTGGTGCGATCTCCATTTGCTGCGTCTAGCTCCCCGGCCATGTGTGATGAGAGCTCGGGGTGTGGGCTCGTCCACGAGATCCTTCTCGTATGGGCAACGACTTGTCGTTGCCCTCTCCTCATTGTCACCAGGAGATGAGGCACCTAGTGATCATGAGGAGTTTTCATGGGATTGTGCCCGTCTATGCCAAACGAGAGTGTGTCCGCATGGACCAGACGTCCCAGCGATACCCATCGGTGAGTGTGAAGCGTCTGGGCTCTGAAGTTGGTGGCGACACACCTCCTTTGGTCGTCTGAGGACGGTGATCCAAGGGGCATATATGGCTGCCTCTCTTGGTTGACGACGAACCTGCTCATCGTAGGGAGGTCAAATATCTTTGTTGCATCCCTCTACTTGATCGTGTCTTGACAACCATCGTCAATATCCTCAGGGTACATAGACGGGTTTTAAAAATGGATGAAATACAGATGATATGATGCAGGTATAGAGACGTACTGTGGGAGATCACAGCCTGCTCTAATACAAAGATGATGACGGACCTCGTCAAGGATATCGTCTGTATGGTACCCAGATGATTCTCCGATACCAAGATATTTCCGGACATCATCAATGAGAGATTTGATGGATAAAAATTCCCTAAGGGAATGTAATTACGTGATAAGGTGATCCCAGGTGGATGTACGTGTAGGCCTCGACTTAAGGGATTTCACCAAGCTACGGCTCCAAGGCGGTTGACCAATGATGATGACAGTGATGATGCTGACTACGACGTTGAACAGATTAATTCCATCATCGATCACTTGTAATAGACGAGCTTGACCCGTACCTAAGAAGATGCTCAATTCATAGTTTTCTTGAAGTAACCTCTCACCTACACTAGCCCAAGAACGGTGGAGTGTAGTTGAAAGTGTAGAATATACTATTGCAGGTGAGCGAGGGGACAACGTGCCTCATCGATGAGTTGCTCATTGTCTTGACCTTTGTCGATGCAGCAGCCAGTGTGGGTTGATGGGGCGGAGGCGCACTATGAAGGACCCCGACTTAGCTCGATTGGTGACGGGCCGCAAGACTGGATTGGGTAGAGACCGAAGGCAAAGAGACGAGAGAAAGATTGGTGGTGTGGATACGTGCAAATGGCTGTGGCCCGACAAGCCTGGCCCCAGCAGTAGGGCGGCATAGGCAGAGCGAGTTGTGCAGCGAACGTTGGCTCAATTCGGCAACAAGAAAGGAGTGCTCAAAACAAGTGGCCCAAATTCGGTGCTGGCAAGTGACACGGGACCAAGCGCGTGTCACAACTTCAAGCATCATGGAAGCTCGACGCGACAATGTAAGATGCACGTTGGATTAGGCAACACTAGTGCAGCTGCAAACGCGTCCAGAGTTGGTGGGAGCATACGGATCACACGAACCCCCATATACAAAAGCATGCAGAGGTTCAAATAATTCAACACCATGGTGTGCTGTCGCTGTCGAGCAATTAGTTCGGCCGGGATGTGTAAGGGCATTGGCACTTGTGTGATTATCTAGTAGGGCATATGGTTGGACGATGGAGCAACGCAGTTGGCACCGGGGTACTTCCAAACAGCACATGCCTTGCCCTACCATTTCGTGGAAAGGGAGATTCGAGATCGGCAATCTGCCTGTCCATGTGCCACATCAGGAGGGGCATGGTCGAGACCACACGTTGGCAATAGTGGATGGTGGGCATGAGGCAGTGCGCTACCCATGCCGAACCCAAGTGGCAATGAGTCAAGCGAACCAGAGTGATGGGGAATTGTCGCAGCTCATCGTGGCCCCGAACTCCCTTCCTGCAAACTGACTTAGCAATTGCCCGTTGGTGCAAGGGCGACATGCTCAACTGGTCTGTTGACTGAGCATTGTGTTGGGATAGAATCCCAGCTACCACTCCTTGGCAGCACAAGTCCTGGTGGGACAGAACAAGGGAGAAGAAGATGGAAGGAAAATCCAATCAGAATGAAAAAACTACTTGGGCGGGAACATAGATCTCGAAAAATGTTCCTTTTAACATGGAACATAGAACATGAGATAAAAAGCTACTTGAGCGGGAACTAAATTATGTGGGACCCCTTCAAGGTCAAACCCCACAATCTCCCCCTTGATCTTGATGTCATTCCCTGCGGACGCTTTGAACTTCCACCTTCACACGTAGCTCCCCAAATTTGAGCCGTCCGAGACCTTTCGTGAATATATCAACCAGCTGATCTTTTGAGCTGACATGGTGCTTTACCTTCTTCAATGTACTCCCTAATAAAATGAAACCTTGTGTCGATGTGCTTTGAGCGACTATTGTAGACTGGATTCTTGCCAAGAGCAATGGCAGATTTGTTGTCGACCATCAGTCTCACAGGCTTCAGGCTTTATCCTTTCAATTCTGCAATCAACCTGGCCAACCAAATTCCTTGACACGCCGCAGCAGTCATTGAAATATACTCTGCTTTAGAAGAAGAAAGAGCTACGATCTTCTACTTCTGTGAGGCCCAACTTATCAGGTTTGGCCCAAGGAAGAATGCCATACTAGTGGTGCTCTTATGATCATTAAAGTCTCCAGCATGGTCACTATCGCAATAGCCAACCAGCTCTTGTTCTTCGACTGCTTTCTCATAACATAGACCAAGGTCTAATGTTCCCATGATATACCTTAAGAGCCTCTTCACCGCCATCATGTGTTCAGCCATTGGTCTCTCCATAGACTTGTTTAGAATTCCCATAGAACAATTTAAGTCAGGCATGGTATGAGTCAAATACCTTAGGCTGTCGATCAGACTCCGATACTCTGTGGAGTCAACGGGAGGGGATGAGCCTTCCACAGTAAATTTTTGTCTTGTTTCAAGCGGTGTATGGAAAGGGTTGCAACTCATCCTCCCACTCTAGTATAGAATCTTCATTGCATAACCTTTTTGACTTAGTTTGATCTTCCCATCTAACGGAATAACTTCTATGCCCACGTAAGAGTTGAGAAATCCCAAGTCACTCATCTTGAACATGTCCATCATCTTGCCCTTGAATGCCTCAATGTGACAACTCTCTAGCCAGGTCACAATCAAGTCATCAACGTATACTCCCACGAGCAAGTGCACATCAGCTGTAATCTTCATGAAGACTGTGTGCTCCAAGACATTCCTGGTAAAACCAATGGAAATTAGAAATTTATCCAACTTGGTATACCATGCTCGTGGTGTTTGTCTTAGACCATACAAGGCCTTCTTCAGCTTCAGAACCATATGCTCTTTGCCCCTCTTTATGAACCCCTCGGGTTGCTTCACATACACTTCTTCCTTTATCTCTCCATTGAGAAAAGCTGACTAGACATCAAGAAGATGCAAGCCCCATCCTCCTTGAGCTTTTAGAGCCACGAAGACACAGATGGTGTCAAATTCTTCGCACTGGAGCAAATGCCTCCTCGAAGTCAACACCAAGCTTCTAGACGTAGCCCTTCACAACCAGTCTGGCCTTGTGTCTCACCACTTCTCCTCGTGAGTTCTTCTTGAGCTTGAAAACCCACTTAAGGTTGATTCACAAGCTCCCATGTCCGGTTCTTCTCAATGGAGTCCTTCTCATCCTTCATGGCACATCTCCAAGCCTCCTCCTTGGAAGCGTCTAGGAGATTTTCTGGCTCCCCCTCTATCACCAAGCACTCTCCTTGGTCCAGGTGGACTTACTTAGTGTCTTCATAAACTCGACATAAACCTCTGAAACTCCTGGGCAAGCTCTCTTCAGTAGTGAGAAGATGATCTCCTTCCCATGGTTCAGGGCTCACCTCATGCGGAGGTAATTAAACATCAGCTTCCTCCACTGGTATCTCATCCACCTAACCATTACAATCGTTAGTTAACATTGGAAAAACATATGAGAGCGGGGTACCTTGTTTCTTCACTTCTGGGACATTCTAGTCCCACTTTGCATCTTCTTCAAATATGATGTCTCTGCTCACATGCACCTTTCCACTGTTAGGGTCATAACAACAATAAGCTTTGGACCCAATTTTGTAACTAATGAAGACCATAGGCTTGCTTCGGTCATCCAACTTGTTCAAGTGCCCCCCCAGCGCTTTCACATGAGCTAGGCAGCCAAAAACTCTAAGGTGTGCAACCTTTGGCTTGACCCTGTCAAAGCTTTATACGGTGTAGCTCCTTCTGGGCTTCTAGTCGGTACGCGGTTCATGAGGTACATGCCAGTGCTCACTGCCTCTCCCCATAGCTCCTTGGGTAGGCTTCTCCCATTCCACATAGATTTCACCATGGACATAATTGTCCGATTTCTTCTCTCAACGACACCATTCTATTGCGGAGAATATGGAGTGGTCAAGTGTCTCTTTATCCCATGCTTATCACAATAAGCTGAAAACTCTACTGACCGCAAACTCTCCTCCACGATCAGTCCTGAGAACTTTGACCTTCACATTGTTCTGTCCTTCTACAATCTCCTTAAACTTTGTGGAAGCGCCAAGAGCTTCAGACTTCTTCTTCAGCAAGGCAACATAAGTATGTCGACTAAAATCATCAACTGTCAACATAAAATAAGAATCACCACCCCATGTCGACGGAGTGATTGGACCACATCGGTCAACGTGCAGTAACTCAAGTTGTGTCTTCACTCTATATGGTGATGAAGATGGAAATGGAATTCTCAAATGCTTGCCTGCTATGCAACTTTGACATAACTAGTTTGGAGACGGTAGAGAGGGCAATCCTTTGACCATCTCTCAATCAGCTAACAACTTCAATGCTTGGTGGTTAAGATGCCCATAGCGTTCATGCCATACTCGAGCAGAATCGACAACTAAAACCGAAAAACCTTTGATAGTATTTAGCTTCAACAGATATAAACTGCTATTGGACTTCTTTACACGAGCCAACAGTCTCCCTTGCTAATCGTATATGATCAAATGACAACGCTCCATCACAGTCTTGCTGCCTTGTTCATAAAGCTGCCCAACACTCAAAATGTTAGAGCGTAATTTAGGGATAAAGAGAACATTACTCAGCATCATTTATTCTCGACTCTGACACTGAAGTATGATGCTTCCTTTACCTTGAATGTCCACCTTCGACCCATCACCAAAGTGAACACTACCGAGGTTCTTCTAGGTGATAGAACAGACTTCTCATGCCCGTCATATGGTTGCTGGCCCCCGTGTCGCGGTACCACATATTAGGCATCAGAAGATCGCCCTCCCTCCCCTGGAGTAAAGCATGATCCAGAGGCTGTGTCAACATCACCAGCAAGGCTGACTCACCCTTCTCTTCGGCGTTGGCCAAATTTGCCTTTGATAAGTTGAAATTCAAATACAGATTTGATCGTTGTATAATGTCAACTTATACAATAAAACTCACATCTATTTGTTTAACTTAATAGTAATGCAGATGGTGAGTCCAAGATCAAACCACAAGGAGGGGTGTACTTAGATTCACTGTTCGTTTATGTCTCTAGGAGTTGAACGATATCATTTAAGCATGAATTGAATGCTTCAAAGTGCTATTGGTCACTGAAATTCACTAACATGCATTAAACGATAAATTAATAACTCTAGTGCTTAAACATTCAAATTACTACTGAGTTGTAATTAGTGATTCACACTATAGTCGATAGAACTTGGGGTAGAGAGTCAACATGGTAGCTCGGCGTCTTTGAGTTACCTTCTTCTTCAGTGATGCTCCTCAGCTCAATCTTTCTTCACGACTCCATAAATTTTTCCAAGAGCTTGGCGAGTTCGGAACCAATAATACAGATCTAGAAGAGGAAGTATTTCACGATGAAGAAGAATGCCTATTTCTCTCCATCCCCTCGTCGGGTCTCTTTGTAGCTCAGAATGTTGCCCCCTTCCCCTTTGCCTCCTCTTTGCGACAGTAACAAACAACCATAAGGTGCTACAATGTGGTCAGTGGGAAAGATTTAGTCCCATATGGACTAATTCCACATAAGGTGCCTGTATAAAAATTAAATTCAGTAGTAATTATTTGAATAATCGTCTCCGTGCTACTCCCCTTGTCATGATGTTGACGGTGTGCGCTTACGTTGGCACTTCTATTCTGGGTGGGCATGCTGCCTACAAACTTACCACTCTGCTCCATTTTCTTGGAAACCCCATTTTATTGTAGGAAACAGAAGCATTGTGAAATAAAACACCACCCACAAATTTGGACTTCCAATTCTTCTATAACTCAGTAGCTTTTACTTTTACATTCTTTTTGCAATTGCTAACTTGTCATGACACAATGTCGGTTCAATACAAAACTAAAACTATATCTATAGATCTTTATGATGCCACCATTTAAATCCCGGCATGATCGTTCATGTCTAATTTGGTAAAAAGGATGAAAACTCCGAATACTTTATGTTAAAGTAACCTAACTAGCATCTCGTACTTGATGATCTATGCCATGTATCATGCGTATTTTTATGTTATCAGCCTTCTCCTCTTTCTTGTCGCTACGGGATTCAGAAGCAAAATGCCCAAATTTCTCAAAATTATAACATTTAGCTTTTGACTTATCTCGAGGTCTGTAGTTGTCATCTTTGCTCCATCCTTTGCCATCACTGCTTTGGGCATGACTCTTCCTTTGCCGTGTCCATATCCACAACCACGGGAGTTTTCATCTTCGTCTTTCTTCTTGGCCTTTCTAATAGCTCTCGCTAACAGAACTTGCTCCTCTCTTCTTGATTAGTGATCCTTCAACTTATCTTCATGTATATTGAGGGATCCCATAGTTTCTTCCAGCATCATTGACTCCATGTCCCCAAATTTCTCAATGGAGGATGTAATAGAGTCTAATTTCACCAAAGTAGCTCGGAGTAGCTTGGCCACCACGTCTCCTTCTTTTAACTTTTCTCCCATGATCCTTAGCTGAGTGACAACCTTGGACAGCTTCCCTCAAAATCAGACACAAGCTCATCTTCTCCCATGATGAGCAGCTCGAACTTGCATTTGAGGGCTTGCACTCTAGCCTTTTGAACACGAGCAGCGCCTGAGTTCTTCATCTTCAACATCATCCACGTCTCCTTGGCCATCAGCTTGCTATCCAGCTGAGCCAATATCTCATCAGATATTGTGCCATAGATAACGGACAAAGCTTGACAATCCTTTTTGTTCGTCACTATCTCTGCCCCAATAGCTTCCCATAAGCCATTCGCCTCCAACAAAACTTGCATTCTCATAGCCCATAGAAAATAGTTCTGCTTGGAGAGAATGGGGAAACCATGTCTAGTCTCGACCAGAGATCTGGGCATCACGATAGAGGTTCCTCCAGACTCACCTTCTACTGAAGAAATCCCACAAGCTTGCGAGACAGATTCACCAGCCCGTCGTGGCATGGATCTGCTCCTACTTCTTCCTTGGACTAGACTTCAAGCTCTAATACTAAATGTTGGGATAGAATCCCAGCTGTCACTCCTTGGCAGCACAGGTACTGGTGGGAGAGAACAAAGGAGAAAAAGAAGGAAAATTCAAAGAGAAAGAAACCATCGGTTTGAAAAATAGATATGCAAAAATGTTCCTTTTCACATGGAACATAGAGTGGGAGATAAAAAGCTACTTGAGCGAGAACTAAATTATGTGGGACTCCTTCAAGGTCAAAACCCACATGTTGTACGACCAGCGGGAACATTGCGGTGGCGACCAGTAAGACATGATCGATTCAGCGGAGTACTCAGACAACCGTTGGTGCAGCTAAAACACCCACCGGGTGACTAATGGATAGGAGTGGCGATTGGGGGCCAATTTATGATGGTCGATGGACTCGCAGAGTGAACCATGAGGAGATCTGTTGGGTTCTAGAGGCCTAAATCTGGTTGAACAAATGGAAATGATTCTCAATGGAAGACATGAACTATCGAACAACATCATTAAAACCATTAAAATGAGTACGTTTCCACAGATCGCATCCGTGATTTCTGGGATCCCAGGGTGAGACAAGTCGAGCTGCTCTTGTGTGCAGCCTCTAGACATATCCATGCGATCCTCGACACGCCAAATCTCCTCCTTCTCCTTGATGAACCTCGTTCTACCTCTCCCATCATCATTACGTTGTTCCGATTGCATTGGGCATGGAGAGGGGTGTGGGGAGATTGGAGAAGAAGGGGAAGGCCCCTAAACAATTCTGGTCTGGGTGAATTTCATTCAGAGCCTTCCCTTATTTATACCAAGTGAGTATTTTTCATAAAACCCTTCAAAACTTAGGTATATATTTGACGTTTAAAAGACCATTTGCATGTGACCCTCTAGGCCCATGGATCAGTCTAGTTAACGACTCCGGCAGCCCAATAACCTTTATTTGCCTTCCAAATTAATTAACTATATCATCATGTAGATTAAATAATGTCAGATTGATTTAACCCAATCGATAGGTCTAGTCTCCGACACGTGGGGTGCCAAGCTACACTTGATGGGGGACCATTGCACTGACCAAGCCATGGAACACCAACAAACCTTGTCGCGCAGTCCAAGACAACGTCTGTGACCTTCTGTCAAGTACTCAACATCATCAATGACTATGAGCTATGCATTTATTTTATTGTATTTCTATTTTCTGAATGATTTGGACTGTGCTGCCGTGTTTGGGCTCGTCTGTTGTCATTTTCTTTTGCGTTGTTTTGATGTACGTTTCAGGGGAAACCACGTCACGGGACAGTTTTCCCCTATTTCGGCCCCACTTGGGCATCCTCCATCCCCTGTATAAAGGGATGGTATGCCCTAGGAGCCACTTGGAGTTTAATTGAAAAAAAGTGAAAGTTCATTTCGATTGGGCTCCCGCCTCCTCCCTTTAGAAGATTATCTTTACAGTTTTCTAGCCTAGAATAGATCGTGGGATCACCTACCACGCTGCCCTGCCCACGTCAAGAATCCCGTGGAGGAGCCGTCACCGCCGCACCTCGTATCTGTTCTTGAAGGTCTGCATCAACAAGGTCAGTTTCTTGATTTGATCTGATTCAAGAAGTGCCAAGAACCCTCTTCTTGGACTGTTATTGAGATCATCATCGTCACCACTGCCATTGCCATTGCCACCACCGCCACCGCCGCCGCCGTCGCTGCTACTGTTGCCGCCGCTACTGCAGCCATTTTCCACCTCCCTTCACCAAGAAACCTTTTATTGGGTGGACGACTTTCCAATAACGCCATTCTTGGACCTTTCTTGGAGCTTCTTGGAGTTTTGGAGCTTCTTGGAGCAGATTCAAGAAAGAACTTCTCTTGAAGTTTTCTTGGAGCTTATTGGGGTTTTCTTGGAGCTTCTTGAAGCATATTCAAGAAAAGGCTCTCTATTGGAGTTCTCTTGTAGATTTGTGGAGCATATTCAAGAAAAGGCCCTCTTTTCTTAAATCTTGAAGATTCGTGGAGAAGATTTAAGAAAAGGCCATCCCTTAAAGCTTTCTTGAAGCTTCTTGGAGTTTTTTTTGATCTTCTTGGAGCAGACTCTAGAAAAGATTTTTTCTTTGATCTTTCTTGGAGCTTGTTGAAGCAGATTCAAGAAAACACCCTTTATTGGAGTTTCTTGGAGTTTATTGGAGCTTTTATGTGACCTCTTATAGGAGATTCAAGAAAACGCCCTCTCCAACAATGAACGATCTGCAAGAAGCTTGCTGATCTCCTGCTCGCCATCGTCCTGCCTACGTTTGGGAATTGCCTCTTTGACTCGTCACCAAGAACACGTTGGATAAGCGATCCTGCTAGGTTCTACCACTTTCCTACTTCATAAACTTGGTATTATTACTTCTTTCAGTGCCGTCTTTTGCTACTTGCTCCGCTGCCCAGATTTTACCGACAATTTATTAGGATTAGCCACCTTGTGTCGAGAGGTAGGGTTTTATTGTGATAATCGTTAGGTCATCTATCAATAGAGGTTGTGGACGCCTTTGAGCACATCATGCCCCTCACTACGTAGATGTCTAGTTGATCCTAACGGGTCATTGGGAGTTTGGCTGAACCGGTCCACTCTTGATCCTTTAGTTGATCAACCACCTAATCAGCAGATCGTCATAACATTTCTCATTGATTTTACTCAAAAGACTGCATCATTTGTAAGCATTTCCTTCCTTGATCATTAATCTCTGTTGTAACATGAGCCGTCTAATCCCAGCACTCATCATGTTACATCAACACCTCGTGTCCTAGAAGATACAAGGGAGTGTGTATCGACTCACTCATGGAACCTGTTCATCATCAGTTACCGTGTATGTATAATCCCTCATCCACTTGAGGCTCCTTGGATGACCTAGGGTATGGTCAACTCTCAAACCCTAATCGATCATCCGAGCTAGTATTGATGCATTCTGAAATCATCGGAGAACCTTTCTTGATATTTCACTACCTTGGCCAAGGACTTTATCACATCTTGTTCTTTGAACTGTCACCTCTTATACTGAGGGTGGACGATCCCATCTTGACAACTCAATTGTGTTCGTGAACTTCTTGATGTATCCAAACTAAGACTGTTTAGAATCCCATGATTAGATACTTGTTGGTCATAGCCAAAGTACAACTGTATGTCCACAAGACGTCTTTGGTGTGTCAGGTCAAAGGACCATTTACACAATCGTGACGTGAATTGACCTGATTGACAGTTCAGTATAATATGATTCAGGGATTCGTAGAGATCAATTCGGTGAACTCTTTCCCCTAAAGAGCACCCACTATTTATCCTTAATGTCTCCACACTAATGGCTACGGGAACTGCCATACTCATCATATGAGTGACGCTAGATAGTGCTATTGTATCTGGATACTTTGATGTCCTTCTCGCGTATGCTTCGAATAGGAATGTTTAGAACACATGCTTAAAGACTAGTGATTTTCGTATTACAATCTCATCCGACTTCACTAAGTCCGATCATGTATTCACAGACTTCATTATAAGCATCACACGTGCACTATAATGAATATGGTCTATTAATGAACATGGAACGAGATGTGGAATGTGTGATTGGCTTGCCAGCCACATATATCTCCATCAAGATCGACCCTAAGTCGTGGACCTCTTAATGTCATCATTCACCCTTCTCTCCCTCCTCTCTTCTACTTTCCTCTCCTTTCTCTTCTTCTAGCAAGCGATGCTTGGCCTTAAAAAAATGCTTCAACAAAATAACATCGCTAAGCAAAAAAAGGGCGCCAATCATGCCTTTATAATGAGGGGGGCATGATGGGCCCTTACAAGGGTCCAATAGCCATTTAGGGTCCAACTGGGGGTCCTTATACAAAGGGACCCCTTTTACAACAAAAGGAAACAAGAACAAAATAAAGTAAAAATTAAATGACATGACATGCAACCCATGCGGTAAGAAAATGACTCAAAACATGACAATACATATACGAACATGATGATCACAAACACGATGAAGACAGTTAAAATGATGAATATGGCCAGCACGTAGCAGCGAAAATCAAAACATAAAAAATACAGACGTGCTTTACCCAGGGTATCTAAACCCGAGTGTCTTCATTTGTGCCTTGGCCTGTAGTTCGGGCTGGACACGAATCGGGGGGGCTGTCGATAAGGGCAATGATGGCTCCGAAGATGTCCATTGTGAATCGAGTGAGTGCGCTCCATCATACATTATTGTAAATCCCATATCGACGGTTTTAGAATTTTTTTGTAGTATATAAACAACGAAGAAAATTTGGAAATGAATTGAAATATCATGGACTTACCTTGGGCGCTACGGGCTACTGTTACCTTGGAGCCTCTTTGAGGGGTCTGCCTTGGCTGTACGTGTTGGTGCCGCTTTGATGCTATTACCTTGGTTGTGGCTACTGGTGGCGCTTGCGGTGTGGCCTTGGCTGGGCACCTTGGCTGCTCTTTGGGAGCCTTTATTATTATTATTATTATTTTCTAGACATATTTATTTATTCTATATATTGTATTATTCTTCTTCTTTTTTTTATACCATATCAATGAGTTTCATGATATATTTTTTAGTAGTGCAAAAACTCATTAAAAATAGGACATTTTAAATAATGAATGAATAATTGCATGAAAATGGAGTTGACCATAAAAATACATGTTCATTTCATTATATGAATTCATAAATCCGTAAAAAATGTTAATTTTCAAACATGATTTGTGGCACACAGAGAGATATTCTCCCCAAACGACTACCAAGCTACATGCTCGTAGCGATGGTCATTCTCAATCCTCGAAAGAGTGGGCGATAACACTTACGTCGTTAAAATCCCTCCCTCGGGGGTGATCAGCTCCACGCTTAATGTGGCATTAGTAGTCCCTCCTTACTTTTTATGGATGTTAGAGGGAAACTGAGCATGATGGAGGACCATCTCCTTGAGTACGCTTAGACTCGTCATGAGCCACGTCATGGAGCACAAGCCAATGTGAAGAACCCGAGCTTTCACTACCAGGTTTGAAACCACATTCACGTCGTGTGTTTTATGTCATATTCGTGTTGTTTACGGTTTTTATGAAGGTCTTTCACAATTGTATGGAGGTCCTCTTTGCGTATTTGTTTTATTTTCGTCACCCTTGACTGTTGGGTAAGCCTCACCTGTGTGTGCGCGGCCCTCTCCCCATGTGAGTCTGTGTTTTGTGACACCTTCTTTTGTTACACCTTTGAGGGAGGGGAGGCCATGAATGGCTTCTTCCCCCTTGGAGGATTCTTTAGGAGGGGGAGCCCACTAAGCTTCTTCCCCCTTAAAGAAGGCCCCTTAGGGCACCTTTCTTCTTCCTTTCACTATAAAAGAAGGGGGAAGGCATCGCCCTAATATGCTGTTTTATTCGGAGAAAAGAAAGAATGAGTGTTACTGTTGTTTTTTTAGGGTTTTCTCCTTGCTCATGAACCTCCTCCCCTTCCCCCACCCTTCTAAAGAAGTTGATCACTCTGGGCGGATGCTTCCCGTTGCTCTATTGGGATACCTCCCAACACCTGCACGACGCCTTAGTCTGTGGGTTGAATTTAGGTGGTGGACTTCATGGTGCTTCCATTCGATCGACGACCTCCTCTAGGCATGACAAGAAGAGAGGTGACCCCACTGTTCTCATAAGCGTGGTCAACTGTCGTCCGGTCCCCGCCAAAGAAGGCCCGTGCATCGAGCTTGTCTCTTTCTTGACGCCGAACTCGATGTCCACCCATGGGCCCTCGCTATGGATTACACCTTCTGTTGCCCCAGCTTGTCGCCACATTCACCGTTAAAGCCACAACAACCCTTTCAGATGCCCCGACCTCATTACCTGGTCTCCGAGGTTGGCACCGACCCCGTCCATAGGTGTGAACATCTTTGACCGCTCTAAAGCATGTCGACCGACGATGCCAATGACCGTCGAGTCTCCCGCGATGGGTTTGGTCGCCGCTATCGTCTTCAACCTCCACGCCTATCTGGAAAGTTCAAAGGGGGTACTTGCGGTTTTCCCCGCATCATCCAGCAACGCTAGCTTCCTGGTGCTATCATAGTGTGAACACATCACTGTACCCTCCTCAGAATTCCGTGTTGACATCTTCACGCCAGATCTCGGTGGTGGGGAAGGCAGGACACCTACTACATGACTCTGAGAGCAATGAGCGTGATACCTTCGCTCACAAGTTCTCCGGCCGTGACCCTCCAAGGTCCATGTCGATGACATCCGGGTTGTTGCTATGGCTTTCTGGGTCGCCGATATCACTAATCCTTCACGAGGGTTGACCACGTCAAGGGAATCACACACGCGGCTAACACGTTCCCTTGATCCGTAGTCTTTCTCAGTTGCCTTACTACTACTGGGTTATGGATTTTGCACCCTGAGTAAGGGACCGTGCCGATGGGAATCTATCGACCTAGTGCCTGTCGGTTCTCCTCTATAGGTTTTACGGGCCCTTCTCCTCCCACCCAACAACGTGGGCTGCCCATGGTTGATTGAATACCCCACCGAGAAGTTCACGGTATCAAGATTATTCTGCTCCCTAAAGCCGCCTCGAGCGCTTCTGATGGTAGTCCCTGCTGAATCTCTCTATCTACAAGTGCTGCCCCCGGTGGTCCGTGTAGCTCCCCACGCTCTAGTTGGATGCCCTTCACAACACCCGAGGTCATTCACCTGCCCGTCGTCGGTTGCAACCCGCCAGCTGAATATCGGGCCAAGCCCCAGGTCACACCAAGACCCCCTTTTATTTTGCAGTATCATTATCTTTTTCAGTGCTGTCTCGACCGCTTCATTGCTGGAGAGACTTATTCGTATCGTAGGACTAGCCACCAGTCTTGGGATAGGAACTTTTCTTGATGGTGTCGGATCCGCTTGTTTACGTCGATGATGCAAACGCTTTAGACAGCGAACATCCATCATTCCGTTGGCTTTCGAGTTGAACGTACGGGTCATTGATAGCTCGGCCAGCCCATGACATTTTTTCGAGTCGCCACCTGACTTATGCCTCAGATCTGTTGACTACTACATATTTTCTCATTGATTTTACTCTACTTCCATGCATCTCATCACATCATTGCTTCAATCTCGTGACCGTTCCCCTATGGTGTATCACGAGCCGTCCGACCCCGTCATCGTGTTATATCAGATCAACCCACCTATAGTGGATGATATAAAGGTTGACATCTACCAAGGCGAGTGTCCTGAGGACGAGTTCTGTGAGGAGCCGTTAGGGTATATCCAGATTATTTCCACCGCTCCAACGCCTATTTCACTGATAGTGAACCTCAGATCCAGCACTATGCTACATACATTGACGCCCGCGGAGTTCAGCAGCATACCTCGATTGAGCCACCTAAGCCACCAGCTAGATTCATATGGGTCCCGTATTGGTGTCACAGGTGCCCCAGCCACGTCCACCTCTAGTGACACTCAAGGTCGCATCGTGATGGACCCCTGCATCAGAGGTCATACTACCACCTCCGAGGGCACATCCGTCACCTAACTCCAACAAACTTGTGCAGCTCTGATGGAGTGTGCCAGCCAACTCAACTCAAGACGTCCTTAGAGCCCGACCTGTTTACCAAAGCAAAGGTGAAGACACCCGGATTCAAATACCCCATGAGAAAGCACGTCAATGCATGCTAGTGTTTTAATTTTTGCATGTCTGTGCTTGTTCAGTTAGGTGTTTTATCGTGTTCGTGTGTTCATTTTCATCGTGTCTGTATCTGTGTTCGTCATTTCGTGTTCGTGTGCATCAGGTGTCATGCTGTGTTTTTGTCTGTTGCATTTTCAAACATGTTTTTATTTTGTTTTAAAGAAGGGGTCCAATGTATAAGCCCCCCCCCCCCCCTAGTAAGTGCACTTGAGCCCTTAATAAGGAAGGGCTCCTCTATGCTTAATAAAGGCCATCGTGCCCCTATATAAGGGGAACGATGGTGCCCTAGCCAAACAAACCAGAGTATTACTCTGGTTTTTCTTAAATTTGACCTCACAAATGAAGAGGGAGGAAAGAGGAGGAGAAGAAGAAAGAGAACAAGAAGAGGACGGTGAAGAGGGAGGGGAAGAAGCCGCTGTAATTGCCTAGCACTGATCTCATCAGGGTGTGCTGCTGGAACGTGCAGCTTTCCCCCCTTCAGTCGAACCTTGGGTGTCGCAGCGCCTCTGAGGCTTGCTGAGTTCGTGTTGGATTAGAGGGACAAGTCGTGCCCATGTGGCTGCTATCAGCGAACAGAATGATCATCACCTTCTAAGGTCGCTAACTGCCCGTGGTGCCTACATGCCACTTGAGTGCTCCACTACAGCCACTTTGCCTATGCTCACACCCTACTTGGAGACTCGTGACATCTGCCTTAGATGCTCCTACAGCCTGAAACCAATGCTACCGCCACTTGCACCCTCGCCTCGCCACAACAGGTGCACTACGGCCCTCAGGGCCACTACGGATGACTGAGCTTAATGCGACGATCGACCCATTATCGATGAATGCCCTTCAACCTGCTCTGGCTACATGGATCCATTGATACAAACATGCTCGTCGAGCTCTGCTCATTTGCTTATGTCGTTTCATTGATGCATCTCTCTCATCCTCACACTTGTCTGCCTCTCGTGTCACTCTCTAGCGGCGTGCCTTTGTCTCTTGTTGAGCAACGCCGCGCTTTCTTGCGGCACACCTCCGTGCTACTTGCCTGCATTGCCCTCTACAGCAAAATTGACATTGGCAATGGGTGGCACCGTCGACGAGGTACATTGCTTCTTTGCTCGTGCATTATATTACCTTTTATAGTAGATTTATTGGCTGCAGTTCACAGCGTTTGGATTAGATTAGGTGAGAGCTAAAACATCAAGAACTACACGTCGAGTGAATTCCCAGCTACGGGTCAAGTCCGTCTATTACAAGCATCAGAATTGTTCCGCTTGATGATGTAGTTACCGTCATTGCTCCGACGAGGGTCGGAAGGTCATTGTCACTGTCATGGGTCAACCGCCCTAGAGCCTGGGCTCGGGGAAACCTCTCGAGTTGGACCCTGCACATACATCCACCTGGCCTCATTGCATCATGTAGTTACATTCCCGTAGGCAACTTTTATACATCGGACGACGTCGTTTACGACGTCTGACATCATATTGGTATCAGAGAATCATCTCAGTACTGTATGAACGATGTCCCCGACGACATCAAGGTCACTTCCATCTCCTACGTCTATGTCAAGATCGGGGGATGCACATGCACGTTGATCATAGATAGTGGGAGCCACATCAATGCAATATCCGAAGACACCGTGGCCAAGCTCGGCCTTACCTTGACACCGCACCCGGCTCCGTACAGTGCATCATGGATGGATGCCCCTACTCTTCCAGTACAATCACAATGCCACATACCGGTGAAGATGAGCACCAATGACGAGCGTGTATTGTGTGAAGTGCTGCCCATGAAGATTGGTAGTATCATACAAGGACGTCCATGGTTGTACGGCAACGATATCCAATTATCATGATGAGTGAACTCATGTTCGTTCATGTATGGTGGATGTCAATTGATATGCTACCCTGCGCTATGAGCATCCTACTCAGTTAGCGTCTAGTGTCCCAACACCGACTTCCCAGCCAAAGGCACCATTGATTACCAACGGGTGCATATTTCAATGAGAGCTTGATCAGGAATGTGAAAACCAGCCCGTTTGCTTTGCTCTCACCCTAGATCTTCCCTCAGAGGAACCACCATGCACGCCAAATGCTCAAGAGCTGACTTAGCTTATGGCCAATTTTGGGTTGTCTTCCTTGAAGAGCTCCCCAACGAGCTCCCACCTATGCATAGCATCCAACACGATTTTGACTTTGTTTCAGGCACCTCACTCTTGAACCAAGCCCATTACCAGATGGATCTAGTAAAATACGAGTTATATCACCAGGTAAAGGAACCTCTGGCCAAAGGCCTCATATGGGAGAGTCTTAGTCTGTGTGCCATCCGTGCACTACTTGCGCTGACGAAAGGTGGGACGTGGCACATGTGTTGTGACTCTCATTCCATCAACAAGATAACGGTGAAGTACCGTTTTCATATCCCTAGAGTGTAGGATCTATTCGATTAGATGGCCAGAGCAATCATCTTCTCTTACTTAGCGGGTACCCCCAGGTGCGCAACCAACCAGGGGATGAGTGGAAGATGACCTTCATGATCAAGGATGGCTTTTCACGTGGAACCTCATGCCATTTGGGCTTTCTAACGCCTCGAGCATGTTCCAGCATTTGATGAATGAGGTCTTACGCCCGTTCATTGGTAGATTTCTTGTCATTTATTTTGACGATATAGTGATATTTAGTGGGTCACGCGTAGACCACCTATAACAAATTCGAGAGGTGTGTGCCGCACTACAAAGCGAGAAGCTATATACCCACCCGAAGAAATGTAATTTCGTAATCGCTGAGGTATCCTTCCTCGGTTTTATCATATCAGCTCGAGTTTCTGCCCACCCAGCCGAGATCGACGTGATGACATGATAAATGAACATATGTTTTCATACATTTTAGATGTTTTTAGTATTATTAATTTTTATTTTATCATGTTATTATTTGAATTAACCAAATATTTATGTAGTAGCTAGAAATTCCAACTTTTGCACATTATGATTATTTTTCACTAACTTCATTGACTTCTTTGAAGTCAATCAGTTTGATTACTGATGAGTCTTTTATAGTTACAAATGTGCAGAAATTTACAAGAATTAGAAGATACAATTCTTAGTAAATTGGATGATTTTTGGGAGCTTAGTGATTATCAAAATGGGCTGCAAAAAATGAAACGTTGTCGTGGGCACTTAAAGGAGAGATCAGAAGGGCTTAGGCCACTACCTGGCCTACCCATTGGGCCTTCAAACACCTTAAAAAAGAAACCAACTGGAAATTACAAGGCAAAGCTTTCAACCAATGGAGAAAAAGAGGCAAAATGGCAAGAAAAGAGAATAGATAATGCCCAAACGGGTATTTTAGTAATTCTCCCAATGTATAAATAAACTTTTTCTCCCTCATTTTCCCTTATTCTGGCATGCTCTAGATAGTGGCTTGCCAGCAGGACAAGGCATTTTGTAGAATCCAGGTTGTTGCACCTGCTTAATGTAAGTTAATTGAAGTTTTCTCTTGATCTCATCTCTTGTTTGCATTGAAAAATGCCTGATCCTGGCGATGTATAAGGCTACATACTTCAGAGGAAGCATTGAGAGCTCAGGAAATTTTCATTGAGGCTTTAGGATCTTAGATTTCTACCTTCTCCATCATTTCCCATCCATTTACCCTTTAAATCCATCACTTTCCCACTGTAAACACTCATTTTCTCCACTTTCTCTTTCTAAAGTAGGTTTTTTCTCTCACTAGACCTTAATATATATCCATAGTTACTCCCCAAAAAAATTCATAAAAAATCTTCTTCATTTGCACATCCAAATTCTATCTCAAACTCCTTCTACACTCTTTCTTCATTTTCTCTCTCTATCTCCTCATTCCGGTCCTTTCTCTCTCTAGAATTTCTTATTTCTCTCTCTAGACCTTCATCAATATCCACAGTTCATCCCCTAAAAAATTCATAAAAAGCTCCTTCATCTGCACCTTCAAATTCCCTCTCAAACTCTCTCTACACTATCTCTTCATTTTCTCTTTCTATCTCTTCATTTTCTCTCTCCGTCCTCTCATTTCGACATTTTATCCTTATAAATATATTTGTTTCTCCCTTAAAAATATCTCCATATCTCTCTCTAGATCCTCAACATTCCCTACTTTGAATCCCAAAAAAATTGCATTAAAATATCATTTTTTTATCCTTCCAAAACACAAATTTTCTGTCTTCTAGCCACCACCGTACGATGCCGTGCGGTGCCGGTGCGGCAAAGACAGCCCTCTGCCTGCCGGTTTGCACGCAGCCAGTGCACACGACCGCAGGGCACAGGGTAGCTCTGTGCAGGACTTAGCCAAAGCGGCTAAGTTCTTACCATTGGGTTAAGCCCAATAAGGCTTATGCCCATTTGGCTAAGTCTTCACTTAGCCGAATTGGGCTAACCTTAGTAGGCTGACCCACTAAGGCCAGCCCTATACGGGCAACACCAGGCCTGCCGGCCCATCTGGCCTGCCGCCGGCGCCGCCACTCCACCGCTCCACCGCCGCCACCACCGCCGCTCCTCAGCTGCCGCCACCGCTGCCTCCGACGCGGCTCCTGCGATCTCCAGAGTAGGTAAATACCATATTTTTTATTATTTAAAAATTATTAAAAAATATAAAAAATCAGAAAAATTAATTTCTGCATTAAAAAATTTGGAAAAATCCAGAAAATTCATATAATCAATTTACAGTCATTTTCATACCTAAAACAGTTCTAAACAAATCTCTATCTCTCGTTTTTAATATTTATAGTTGTTTTTTTATGTAAATTTAATTTCAGAAAATTTTAAAAATATTTATTTCTTATTAATGTGTTAAGAGAAAATAGGAAAATTAGTTTAAAAATATGATTTTGTGTTGCTCCTTGTATTTTGGCTTCACTTAAATCATAGGGAATTATGAAAATTACCTAAAAATCTAGAAAAATCCCAAATATTGTATGATTTTACTTTTAAAATCATTGTCTTCACCCCAAGCTTGACAAAGAATTCGGAAATTAAATTTCTGCCTCTTTGCGGATCGACCCCTTAATTTCCCTATATTAATTATAGAGTATTTAAGTGGAAAAACTTTATAAATTGTGTTGTTTAAGTCTGAATCAAAACAACGACATAAACCCTTGAATTTGGACTTATCACAAGGCCATCACATCGTGGCCCAGGCCCAAGCATGTTCATGATGTACACAACTTCATGGGCTTCGCGACTTTCTACCAGATTTGGCGGCATTACCGGTCCCATCACGTATCTTATCAGATTTGACAAGTTTGAGTGGACGAAGGCGACTAACAAGGCCTTCAAGGGAATCAAAAGCTGCATGATTGAAGCACTTGTGCTATGATTGCCTGACTTCAACAAAGTGTCCAAGGTCACTTGTGATGCCTCATGCGTAGGAGCCTCATGCCCGATTGAATATTTCAGCGAGAAGCTAAATGACACGAGGTGATGATACGACAATTATGATTGTGAGTTCTACACCCTCGTTTAAATCTCTGTGCCATTGGCACCACTACTTCCTACCCAAGGAGTTAGTACTGTTCTTGGATGATAGTGCCTTACAGCACCTACAAGACCAAAAGAAGGTCAGCGATCAACATGCCCACCGGATCATTTATTTATAGGACTAAACATACGTCATCTGACACATGAAGGGAACGAATAATGCTATAGCTGATGCTGTTAACCAAAGACCAGTTGTCCTCAGTCTGATGAGGACCAAAAATTTGGGATTTGATAAACTCTCACAGGATTACACCAACTGTCCTGACTTAGGTAATATTATCAAGTGCTATTCACAACGGGCCGAAGTCCAAATATTGAGATTGTTACATCTCCTTCAGGCACCTATTCCATGCAAAGAAGTTAAGCATACCTCGTACCTTGCTACGAGATGTTCATATCTGGGAGACACATGCGGGTTGTCTAAGCATACATTTGGGTGTCAACCAAATCTACTAGCTATCGTCGAAGAGGGACGTCGGGAAGATTGTCTCCCGCTGCTTGGCCTATACAAAGGCCGAGACGGCGAAGCATAATGTAGCGCTCTATACGCCCTTATGATGACTCTCAATATGTCATCAATTATTAAGAGTTCTTGAGCATTAAAGTATCAATTACATTCATTTAATCCATATTGGTTATCATTCATATGCATTATTTTTCCAACTTACTAACCCCACTTGATTCTTTGAATCAAGTGGATTAGATCTCACGTATTTGATTAATGAGTTCAGATATGGATTAAGCATCCAAAGAAAAATGAAATTGATCAAGAGGAGCTGGCGAAAATCAAGAAGTATAAAAAAAGCCCTAAAAGCTCAAAGAAGCCTGATTAAGAGAAACCTATAAATAGCCGCATAAGGGCTCATTCTAGGTTGTCCAGAATTTCTCTCCAAAGAGGCTAGGGCTTGGAGGAGAAGGGGTGTTGCAGACCCTCCAAGAGCTGTTGAGCATTGAAGTTGGGGAGAGAAGCAATCTGAGGAATAACCAAAGCAAGAAGATCATCGTCGTGCCGGCAGGGACGTGACACAAGGTTGGTGTGATTTCTGGGTTTCAGAAATTGTATTCTCTTCCCCCTCAAGACAATCTAGGTTGGGCTGGAAGCTCTTGTCAAGGATATTCCAGCATTCTCTAACTGAACTTGTTCTGTGTTTAATCAGTCTGAAGTTTTGTTGTTCAGAAATCATCTTCTTTCACTTCTTCCTTGTTTGATTTCATCCATACCTTGACGCGCCCTGTTCAATTGCTTCTCTGTGCAATCCCCTTCAAAGTCCCGCTCAGCTGGGAGGAGCATAGCCAAAGCTGTGCCCAGTTTAACCACGTCCTTTAGGGATTGAACGCAGCAGACAAACAGGTGCACCGCACCTGTTTGCTTTGTGTGCACAGAGAGCGCTGCACGGAGGAGTTCCTCGTGCAACATCTGTGAGCCCCAGCGCGCAGGAATCCCGCGCGTAGGGAACCCACGCACAGGGAGCCCGCGCGCAGGAAGAACCTGCACGCAAATGTCTGCGCGCAGGCACTCCGCGCGCAGGCAGACGCCGAGCGCAGAGCCGCGCCGCGGGCGGGTACGCCTGCGCGCAAGAAGCATCTACGCGCAGACGCCCGCGCGCAGGCACTCCGCGCGCAGTCAGCTTCTGCGCGCAGAGCCGCGCCGCGAGCAAACACCTGCGCACAGGTCGCTACCTGCACGCAAGGTGTTTGCTCCCTTGCCTCAAAGGGCGGGGGTGAACCGTCAGCTAGAAATGCTCAGCTGACGGTTCTGCTTAGTTAAGTTTTACAAAAACTATTCTGTAGAGCTTAACTGAAGACAAATTAAACTGAATTTAGGACTCTGAATATAACTATACATTAAACTGGAAAGAGATTACTCTTGATTGCGTGCTCCCTGTGGATCGACACCCCACTTACCCTAAGGTTGTGAGGTTATAAATTTGTGTATAAGCTCTATCCTCACACGATTTAATGATAATTAACCAGTAAAAGACCCTAAATTTGAGCTTATCACCTTACCCATATTGACACGACCCCTTATGATGACATTAACATCAATTTTGTTTTCGGTCTATTGATGATTGCTCGACGAAACGATTCTATCATGGTCATTGTCGACCAATTCTCTAACATGGCACACTTTATAGCATGCTCGAAGACAGTGGCATCACGAAGATCGCCTCTTTTTATGAGATCATCTGCTTGCATGGTGTATCATAGTCAATCATGTAGGATTGCGATGTGCGATTCACTAGTTATTTCTAGAAGAGCCTATGGATCTTGATGGAGACGAAGCTCAAGTTTTTCAAGGCCTATCATCCACCAACGGATAGGTAAAGAGAGGTTGTTAATCATATTTTAGAAATTTTACTTTGTTCTATCGTGTTGGATAATCTCAATAATAGGGACCGTGTCATTCCTGGTGCGGAGTTTGCTTTCAACTCCTTCGTGAACTGTACCATCGGTCGCACGCCATTTGAGATTGTATATGGCCAGGTACCTCATAAACCCTTATACCTCATTCCAGAAGAACCACATTCTAGAGCCTCCAAGTATGGCATTGTATTCACACACAATATTAGGGGCATGCATCATGACATTCATATTTGCATCGTCATGCAAAAGGAGAAGTACAAGGTCGTGGCTGATGTGGGTTGTAGGCGAGTTAGCTATGGTGAGGGAGAACTTATCATTGTCAGGTTGAGGCCAGAGATACCCTCCTCGGGTCGCTATGAAACTTCATGCTTGTAGTGTCGGGTCTTCCCTTATAGTCCGTGTGGTCAGCGAGAATGCCTATGTGTGGGTATCCCACCAGTTTGGGGGATTTATCCCACCTTAACGTTAGCAATCTGGTCCGGTACCATCATTTGCCACCTATCACTAAGCCTCACAGCCCCTTGAGCCTTAGAAGTGATGTGAGTAAGAGCCACCTTCTATCCCCTCTTCTCTTGTCCCTAATGAGGCATGATCATGTTGAGTCATTACTGGAGGAGGTAATTGACACTATAGGGAAGCGGATGGACCGCAAGTTCCTCGTGGATTGGCAGGGTCGACTGTCTTCAGATGACACATGTATTTCAGAGGCGGAACTCCTTTAGGTGCAACCAGAGCTCATGCAATGCCTTGAAGATATCATTGGCTCTAACTCGTCGGAGCTGAGTTCTTGCCATCCCGAGAGGATGATGGAGCACCATCTAGTCGAGCATGTCCAGACTCATCACCAGCCACTTCGTGGAGCCGAAGCCGATGTGAAGAACCCACATTTTTGCTACCAGGTTTGAGAAGCTACATTTGTGTCCTCTTGTTACGTGTTGTATCCATTTGTGATTGTATGAATGCCCATTCCTATTGTATGGGCCCATCCTCGGGTCGTTTAAGTTCTATTTTGTTGTCTCTTTATTGTAGGGAGGCCAAATCTTGCGTGTGTCGGGGCCTCTCTTGTAGATATTTGGTTTTGTTATAGTGATTCAGCCTGTACCTTTAGGGGGGGAGTCCATGGTCGACTTCTTCCCCCAAAATGACCATTTAGGGAAAGCCCAATAAGTTTCTCCCTTGAAAGGGACCCACTAGATGTCATAAATGCCCCTCTCTACTATACGAAGAGGGGAGAGCAAAAGTGGGAGATATGCTTTGTTGTTTTGGACCAGTTCCTGTTTCAAGAAAGAAACAAAAGAATAAGAAAAGTGTCTTGTTCTATTAGTTTAGGGTTTTCCCGCTACATCTCCTCTTGGATGGGCACCGTTTGTGATCGTCACCTCACCAAAAGCATCGATCTTCCGAAGCTCCATTCACAGTCCAAAAATACGCTTCCGTGTACGGACCCTAGCATTTCATTGGCGGCAAACAAACACAGACTTGGGTCCCATCCCATTGAACAGTCAACGCCGGATTGCTAACCGCGAGCTCTTGAAGATTGTCAGGATCACTGGCTTTGCAGACATTCCCTTCGCCTGTTCTATGGTGTCATGTTTGATCCTACATGATTACGTTCGGCCATAGCAACCCGACTAATAATAACTGCCAAGCCGATCTGGTAGTGAAGTCCACTATTTGTCGTGGGGTCACGATCGCCACTTTTGCCTAACGCACCTTCTCCTTACGGTGCCACTAGTTGATCCATATTGCCATGTGCCTTTCGACTTCAATGACTGTTGACAAGGCTCCCGACATTCTCGGGGGGGGGGGGGGTCACCAATCATCCGCAACGATTATTTGCACTCCTTTTGACCGAAGGTTTTCTCTTCATTATATGATAGTTGTGGTCATTTCCTCAGGCGGTTATCATTATGTTGTGCCCACTGTGCGACCTTCCTTCTCAATCAAAGCATGAAACCGTTAGTGGGCCCTCGTTCCAAGCGTGATACTCGACATCCCTTCTTGTTTTGAGTTTCACACTCTCTGCAGGAATTCTCACATCTCTCAAACGTTGTGACTGCCACCAGCCCAAGATCTAAATCCATAGGTCTCAACGTCTTCCCTCTTTTTTTAGTGTTTATTACATCTTTTTGTGCTGGTTTACGGCTGCTCCTCAACCACAAGTGAATTTATTATCGTAGTAGTTATTTTCTAGGTATTTTCTTAAGAACTAACTATTGCAGTAGCCATCAATTATAATTAGAATAGCCACCAACTAAGAATAGACACCAATTATCCTAGTAGTTATTTTCTTGAATGGTGTCAGATTGGTTGACTCACTTTGACAGTGTGGACATCGTAGGACGAAGATCGTTCCCACATTCTGTCTGACTTTGAGCTGATCACGCGGGTCATTGGGAGCTTAGTCGTGTCATGACTCTTTGCTTGTCGTCACCTTTGTTACGCCTCGGATCACTTGGTCTTACATCCAAAGGTTGTCGAACTCTACGCTCGCCATCTAAGTAGTGTTGTACAACGTAAAGTTTTCTTTAATCTCCCCCACAAATTATTCGAATGTATTCGGTGGCATCCTCTGTCCTCTGACTATGGGCCTCCTTCGAGAGGAAGCATATGGCCTGTAGGATCCTCTTCTCCTCCAAAGTTTCATGAATCTCAAAATACCTCATGCAGGCCGGTATGACACAAAATACCTCTTCTCCTCCGGACACTCCTCTGGTCACATCCACCTCTAGAGTGTCCGAAGAGTCATACAAGAAATCGGCCACATCCACCTCCCTACAAGGGCCATTGAACTTTGTGATTCTTCGGGTGGCATCGTGATTCTTTCCCCACATCCGTTGTGTCGGGGTTTGGGACTCTCAATCTGTCCTAGTTCAGCTATTTTGAGCCTTAGGGACATCACAATGTCCGTGTGCTCGCATAATGTACCTTGTAACTACTCTTAAGTTTGCCTGAATTCCATCAGGTCTTCGATGCTCGAGGTTGCTTCATCCTTGTTGGTGTTTACTTGGGTCTTCAAACCCAAGCCATCCTTCTTCAATAGGTGGAATTCCTGCCTAGGCTGTTTCTCCTTCAAGCCTCTTTTCTTCAAGTAACTTGGAGGGTCTTTCAAAGTCCATCTTGTCTCCAACGGGTTGAGTGAGACAGGCTGAAGGGGGGAAACCTAACTCTGATACCATTCTTCATGCGATTAAATTCTGAGCTAAAACAAATGCTCGAATCTGTTGCGTACCAACCTTAGTGCTCGGAGGAGAACACTAAGCAGCCGTGATCTCTTGCAGCGGAAGTCTTTCGCAAAAGCTTAAGTACTCATAGAAGGGGTTAGAGGAAAGGGTGGAGACACAACCTCCATTAATATAAGCTAGAGGTCACATCGTAGTCGTAAACTTTACATGGGGGAAGATGAGTATTGATATCAAAGCAAGGAGACAAGGCGCCGCGCGCCTGGGTAGTGTCACCCTGAACTTGGAGGCCTGCCACTTCACTCGTGCTCACTAACCCTAAGGCTACACACATGCCTCTAGGCCTGGTGCCATGCACCCGTGGGCATGACAATCACATGCCATCCCAGCCTTAGTGATCACACCCAACGTTGGCACCCGTACTGGCACCTATCATGCGGTCCACCGGGACAACGCCATGCTTGGCGCCTCAAGCTGTGCGCAGCGCACCCAGTACTACCCGGGGGGACACCACGTGCCCGAGTCACCTTGATGCCCACTACGCACCAATACCTTAGTCTCCTGGTGGGATGTGTCTCACCCTACACATGCGATGCGCACGACGCTTGCGCGCAGCCCCGCAAAACCCTACATAGTTCTGTGCGTCACACCCTAGCATGTCCCTTGGACCTGCACGTGCACTCGTGACAGCCTGCGTGCCCATCACACGCAGGCCTTTCCTGATCTGCCACACAAGCTCTGGCGGGCACGCGCACCAAAAGGGCGATGGTCTAAAAAACTAGGGTTGGGTATCACCACCCTTAATATGTCATGGAATCACATTAAATAGAACTCGGTCATTAAATATCGCAAGTACACATTAGAACACACCCTCCCAATAAGAGCGCAAGCCTCTGGGAATGAATGCCATGTAATTAGGGTCCTAACAGCTGGCCATAGTTGGTCAGCCTACTATGTCACCCAATTAAGTCAATGATTGGGTTATAGCCCAACTGGGTTTGGCTCAATAGGATCAAGACTTAGCCGATATGGATAAATCCTCTACAGGATACTCCTCAGCCTTGTGGTCCTGGTCACTTCCCGCGCTGATTGGCGGGAAGAGGGGTGTGCATGCCACACAAGCACCACATGCCTGAGCACGGCGCCAGCTATGAGGGGGAAAATCAGAGTTTTGAAAGGCTAAAAATGATACTTAAAAGCAATTTTTTGGGATTTGAACTGGGGATTGCTGGATGATATAGAGAGGGATATGAAGAGATTTAGAGAGAGAAATAAATTACTGTAGAGAGAGAAAATGTCAATATGAGGAGCGAGAGAGAGAATGTGAGAAATAGGATAAAGGGAGTTTAAGATGGAATTGGAAGGTGCAAATAAAGGAGACTTTTATAACGTTTTGAGGGGATGAGCTACATATATGGGTGACGGTCTAGAGAGAGAAAGTAGGGAAATGAATATTTAGAATGAGGAAGTGATGGTTTCTGAGGGAAACTTAATTGATAATGATGGGAAAAATACAAATATTTGTCTCTAAAACCCCAATGCAAGCTTAACGAGCCCTCAATGCTTCCTCTCGGGTTTAGATCCTTATATTATAACAACACGAGGAATTTTCAGTGCAAAAAATAGTTGAAATTCAGTGCAAGCTTCAATCAACTTACATCAAGCAGGTTAAACAACCTTGGTTCTGAAATATGCATTGTCCCCCTGCTCATCCGCTTGCTGGAGCATGCCCAGAATAATGGGTAAAAAAGGGAGAAAAAAATATTTCTACACTGGAAGAACTACTAAAAGACATCTTTGTTTATTTCTATTATATGTTCTTGCAATGTTTGCCTCTTTTTCCCCATGAGTTGAGAGCTTAAATCTTTGGAAGGATTTTGAGAGCCTTATGGGAAGGTTAGTTAATGGCCCATATTCCCCAGCTTTCTCCCTTAAAGGTCCAAAACTCCACTCGATCCTTTCAAACCCCTTTGTAGAATCACTACATTTTCAAAATTGTCCAAGTCTTTTAGAATTGTATCTTGTAATTCCTATATATTTCGGCACATTTGGAACTATAAGATACTCATCAGTAAAACTGCTTGACTCTAGAGAATTAAAGGAAGTTAGTGAAAATAACCGTAATAAGCAAAAAATAGAAATTCTAACTAATGCATGAAAATTTGGTTTATTCAAATAATAACCTAATGAATTCTAAATTAATAGCATCAAATAATTAAATATATGGATATTTATTTTCATTTATTCTGTTATTATTTGTACATATGTTTTATCATCATGGCTAAATATCTTTATGAAAAAATGTAAGGCGGGGCTTATAACTTGCATTCATAACAGTATAGCATTATTCTTCACTTGTCTATTATTGGCAGCAAATTACAATGTTAATTGTGGTGCTGTTGTAAATTAGTTTTTATGAATCAAATAAAAATCATAATTATTGAAACCTCAATAGCATGTATTGTAGGAGGGAGGTTGTTTCCCCAAGGACTGGCCTTAAGAGGAGATGATATGCAATTTATATATGCTAATGTATGCCAATATATGCATTTCTTGGGCTAAGTTGATAAGTTATATCCCACATTTTATAAACCCAAACTGTGTCATGTAATTATACATATTTTTAAGTCATTTTGGGATAGTTTCATGTATATTTTATCAATTTTTTTTAAAGTCTGCATCACATGCACTAAATAGTGCAAGTTATAAAATAATGAATTTTTAATGTATTTTTTATGCATGTTTTACAACTTAAAATATTTTTTAGTAAATAAAATATGTAAGACCTTTTTTCAATTTTCTAATGCTCTATTTAGTATGTATCTATGCTGTTGCAGGGAAGAAAACAAAGTTGGAGAAATTAAGAGAATGTTTCATTTAGAATTGATCATGATATGCGCCAATTATTACCTAATTTTTATGGATGATTCAATGAAAAATCATACGAGTTCATTGAGGAATTTTCAGATATGTATATGACTTATAATTATCCCCGAGTATCGCAAGAGAACTTAAGGATGAGGATATTCTCTTTTCCCTTAAGAGACAAAGCTAGAGAGTGGTTTGAGTCATTAGGAGTAGATTTCCATTATTGGAGTGAACTGAAGAAGCGCTTTCTTAGGGAATTTTACTCATATGGAAAGACTATCGCCATTAGGAAGTCAATTTGAGATTTCACCTAAAGAGTTGACTCTTTGAGTGAAGCATGCGAGAGATTTATGTCACTCACAAGGAAATCCCTCACCATGCGATTTTCTCTTGGGAACTAGATCCAATATTCTGACTACACTATATAGGAGTTCCGCTGCATGTTCTTCCTTGAGTAAATGTCCTCTTAGACCAAGGGTGGATAATCCCCTCTTGAGCACTCGATCATCTCTTTTGGCTTAATCTTAGGGTAAGAGACTTGTAAGTCATTGCCAAAATATAGTTTCCCATCCACAAGTTGTCCTTGGTGTCTTAGGCCAATGTATCAGATATACAACAATGACATGATCAACCTGATTAATGTTAAGCATACTAGGATTCCAAGATGTTAAAATCGATTCATTCAACTCTTTCTCAAAAGAGCACCCATTATTTGTACTTAGTGTTGCCACACTAACAGTCAAATGATCAACCATATTCGTCATTGAAGTAGGATTATATAATGACGTTCTGTCCACATAATTTGATGTCCCTCTCGACTATCCATCACATAGGAATATTTATAATACATGTTTAAAGAGTAGAAGTAACTATATTATTCTCTCGTCTTAATAAGCTGGCCATTTCACATATTCATCGACTTCACTTTTAAATATCAGACTCAATAATAATGAACTAGTATTTCATTTAATGAAAATAAATAAACACATGATGCTGTGATCTGTCTTGAAGGCCACGTAATTTCCATCAAGTTTGTGATATCAGCTCATTTTAAAATGGTCTTGGGCCACAAGAATAAAATGCAACGGCTGGTGATCTCATATGCTAGTTAGATCTTACACAATGGTTATGATTATAACACCACCAAAGGAAAAAAATACCCCTTTTTAAGTATCACTAATGATTTTTAAGACATCAAACTCTGAAAGATCATAATTACTTGAGTCAAAATATAATTTTCCTCAAGTGTTTGGCCTTATATTGAAAGAATATCCCTTTTAATATAAACATATATACTCTTAACATTTTTCATATAGTTAATATCTATTTGCTGAATTTATTTAATGGCTCTTTGGCTTTTTCGAAATGGGAGGCACATCAAATTCTAGAAGAGAAACATTTGGAGGGCTCAGAATGATCCAAAATCCAATTAAAACACCTTATGATCCAGAATGAGTTTTGGTTGTAACTTCATTTTAAGGGGAGCTTTGTTTTGACCATCCCTTTCCATTCGTATGGTTTTATCTATAAATCGATTGTTGGATCTGTTATCAAAAGTATATTTTGACTCGCTTCCTTATAGATAGACTGATTGAAAGAGGGTTAGGGTGTTGAAGTTTCAACATGATGTTCTCGGTGTTTTGGGTTCTTGGGGAAGTTTGATAGTGAGGTGGAGAGTCACGTCCGCATTAGACAAGAGTATTCATCATCGCGGAACATGGGGATCTAAGATCAGTCTCTCGCTTTACATTGGGTTTTCTCCTTCAGATCCCTTAGATCTACATCCCTTTTTTTTCATCAGCTCATTCTCACCACCATCTTCCATCATCTCACGTATCGATAGCCATATCCAGTCTTAATCTCAAGTTCATCACTATCATTTCACATAAAGGCCCTAAATTATATAGTTCATCATCATCTTCTCCATCTCATAACCACCATTCTATTCTCCATCACATCTATTAGTTAGATCATTATCGTATATTTTTTTCACCATTCAATTTAACTATTATCCATCCCATCCATTCACCATTTCATCCTCTTTTCTTCTTCTTTATCTTCCAGATCCAAAATCACTTTCACATCTTCATCTATCTTACACTCTCATTTCGGTTTGATGTATCCACATAACCTTACCATTTCATCACACAATCATTCATATCATGCTTAAAATTGAATAACTGTCACCCTCTCACCACCTTAGATTCATCACAATACAATCCCCTGTTTGATATGTATCTCCTTTGCTCCCTCTTAAATCATCATTTAAAGAATATCTTAACCCTAATATCCATTCTATGAGACGATTACCCCTTCTCATCATTCTCAAGTCCAATTATTTTATGAGTAAAAGTTTATAAATTAATATTATTTAACTCTTGTATTACTGACAAATTAGTCACCCAAAATTTAAGTTTATCATTAATGGGCTGCTACCAATTATTAAAGGTGAGAAACTACCTCAGTATGTCTGTGTTCCCATATATTGTATGCCTTTTTCCCTATATTTATTTAAATAATAACATGTCAATAATATGAGTAACACGTCAATAAAATTCTGAATTAACTTTCTATGCTTATATTATCTGTATCAATACTAGCAAAGTATATAATATTCCGAACAAAGTAATTGGCAATCCGTTATTAGCAAACATATATCATATTATCACTTATTCAAGAATGGACACAGCCAGTTTTTGTATGGGCAAATTACTTTAGCACATTTACTTCATAAAAAAAATAAGACTACATTTTACATTGATGGGACAGTCTAGTCATACGTTGGAGATCACGGATAGTAAATGAAAGACATAAAATTACCTTAAAATGTTGTGTCCTAATTTCCAATTGAGTCATTGAATATTACATTGTGGGAATACATAAAATTTTGATGAGACTTGATGAGTGTTGATGTTCTTAAGACACTAGTCCTTAAAATGTCAATGTGATCCCATCGCTCATTCTAAAATCTTTAAAACCAATAAAATATGAACATTACCTGGGAATTTAAGGCCCGCCATTCTTTCTTTGAAGTATGCTTCTAGAAAGTGGATATTGTTGGGTCCTGTAGTTTGGTTCATCCATAAAAAATACATTCCATAGATGCGGAAGTGTGGTCGATCGATTCTCAATCGATCTATTAAACAAAATATTGTAGTACCTTTTGGGGAACACGTTCCACCCTTGACTTTGTCGTTCCGAGATCGTTCTGAAGCCGTTCACGCGTCCGGCCTCTAGAAGTATCCACGCGATCACTCGGAGCTTGGATCTCCACCTCTTCTTCTTCACTTCTTCTTGAGAACCTTGAAGATCTCCTCACCATGAAGACTCTCTTCCTTGGAAGTGTAGAAGAGAGTGGAGAGGGGAGGGGCTCTCAAATGAAACTCGCATGGGTATCTAAAATGAGACCCCTTTCCCCCTTTATATTTCACTTAAGGTTTTTCTCAAAAACCCTCCAAAGAAAAATATATCCACCAATGCCCTTATGATCTTGTGCGTGTGACCCTCTAGGCCCATGTATCGTTCTAGTTAATAACTTAAATGGCCCAATAACATTTATTGACCAACCTTATTAATTAACTATATCAACATATAGATTAACTAAATAAGGATCGATTTAACCCAATCGACAGGTTAAGTTTCCAGCCCATGGGGTGCCAAGCTACACCTCATGCTCTAGAAGATACTGAGTAGTCTCGAACTCTCTCATGGAACCTTTATCGTCATCGGTTTCCGTATATGTATAATCTATCATCCGCGCGAGACTCTCGAACGACTTAGAGCATGGTTTATCGTCAAACTCTAATCCGTTATTCGATTAGTACTGATGCGTAACGGGGATTATTGGAGAACGCCTTCTCCAATATCCTCACTACCCTGGCCAGGGATTTTTCTTGCATCATCTTCCTCGAGTCAATCTCCTCTTATACCAAGGGCGGATGATCCCATCTCGACCACTCAATCATCTCCATAAGCTTCTTACTACATCCAATCTATAACTTATTTGAATCCCATGATTAGAGACTCATATATCACAGTCAAAATGTAGTCGTCCACTTACGAGATGTCCTTGGTGTCTCAGGTCAGTGGATCACTTATACAACCGTGACTTGAATCAACCTGATTGACGTTTAGGTATAATACCATTCAGGGATTCATAGGGATCAATTCAGTGAACTCTTTCTCTAAAGAGCGCCCACTATCTGTCCTTAGTGTCTCCACACTAATAGCCACAAGATCAGCTATTCTTATCGAATAAGTAGGATCAGCTAGTGCTATTCTACCCGGATAATTCGATGTCCATCTCGACTATCCTCGAATAGGAATATTTAGAATACATGTTTAAAGACTAGTGATCACTGTATTATGATCTCATCATAATTCACTTTGTCATTGCACGTATTCATGGACTTCATTATAAACATCACATAGAATAATAATGAATGCAAATAATTTATTCAATGAACTTAAATAATCATGGTATTGTGATTGGCTTGATGGCCACATAATATCCATCAGATATGGCGAGGACAAAATTCGTGCACGGGAAAAATCTTACGAGTAGGGACAGTTTCTTCCTGGTAGGCAGCTGGCGGACCCTTCCTTGTCACAGGATTCAGTCTACAAGCAGTAGAGGCGATTCCCCAAACAGGGGACGATGTAGGAGTAAACCCTAGAGAGACATCCAAGCATTAATCATCATTCAAAGAAAAACAACTCTTCTTTATTTAAAAAAAAACAAGTCCAACCAAATCGAGACCTCCCCCATTCCCTTTATAGTGAAAGAAGGGGGGGGGGGGTTATAAGTACCATAATGGGCTCCTTTAGGAGGGAGCAGGCTTAATGGGCTCCCCCCCCCTAAAGGGTACTTCAAACGGGAAGAAACCATGCATGTGTAAACAAAAGGTACATAAGCTCAAGACTCTCACGGGAAAGCCGGTACACACGTATGAGGGGCCTCCCTATTGTTCATAGGTGATGAAATAAAAACTAACAACGCAAAGAGGACCTCCATAAAACCGTAAAACACGTGAACACGAGATAAAAAAACATGATGGGGATGTGATTTAAGCCCCTAGTGGAAGCTAGGCTTCTTCGAGTCGGCTCGGGCTCTGCGATGTGGCTGATGACGAGCTTGGGCGTGCTCGACGAGGTGGTCCTTGATCGCTCTTAATCCCTGAGAGTAAACCAAATAAATAGAAATTCCTTGGAAGCATGATCAGCTATTAGGTGACCCTCTTTCGCACTTTGATGTGTCCATACCTGGCACATCGTATTGAACTCCTTCTTGGTTTCTACTCCCAAGTGGATAAGCAGTTTCATCTCCACAAATTCTTTGACATCCAGTTATGTGTGGACCTCAAACTGCAATCCTTTCTAAAATAGTTTGTACAGTTACAAGTATATGTTTTTCGATTGGTGTCAAATAAGTAGATCACCTTTCATATTCTTTCAGTACTTCCTTTATTTATCCTGTTTGCTTGATATCCATGAAACAGTGTTAGATGTATTGGCTAGTGTTTCATCAAAATGTTTGTTTATTAAATTAAATTTAAAGTCACTATACCAGACAGTGGTCCGTAAGTATCAATATAAGACTTTACTTTCACCTCTTTCTTTTATGATCCTCCTCTATTATGCCGTACTCTCATCCGTATCCCCCAAGTTATCATTCCACATCTCTTCCTGCATATTTTGTCGCCAAAATCACCATCCTGAATACCTAACATATCAATCTTCATCAAATTAAAATTAATGAGAAGAGAAACAAACCTGATTCACCTTGTGAAAGTCTACTATAGCCTTCTTTCATCCAGTGCATTCAGATCTTCTTGATACCATGCCACAATTCTTGGACATCATCCTCCAATTCATGTTCTAGCCAAATGTAACCCCACCATGAAGGAAGTGTTGGAATATTATAATTCTGGATTCAACAACAACGAGTGTCCATCACCCTCCGCCTGGCGCCTTTATATTAATGTAATTCAACCTGTCTTCCAATATTTGGAATGTATTGGACTCTGTCAAAGGGCATAACCATCACCCGTTACTCTTAAGTCATTACATGCTAACCTTCAAATGAAAACCGCCTAAAATATCCATGTTCATGGATTAGTGTCATTTGCTATGTGGCCCCTTTTGTTGTGAGGCTCACTTTTGTTGTGAGGCCCCTTTCAAATGAAAACCGCCTAAAATAACCATCACCACATTGACCCATATTACTTACGAGGCTCACTTTTGTTGTAACACGACGTGACTGGATTGTCGGCTCGTGTTGCACCACAAGGTATGGGTGTAATAAAATGTGATCAAACATGATGCAACCCTTTGAAAAAACAACTAGAGGGCAAGTGTGTTGCTTTCGACCAGTACCACGGAACCGAAAAAATGACACAAGAGGTATAGGGATTGGACAGCCTCCCAATGACATGACAGATCTTCTCAAATACAGATGAAGTGGGTAGGGAATCAGTGCCCTAGGGTGTCCACAGCCTTCGTTGATAGAGGACCCAATTCAGCACCGAGAAAAGGTGTTACCTGCTCTTTAGTTATGGCTATCATACAAAATACTAAACTCCGGCAAGGGGACGACACTAGAGTATATTATAATCATACTGAAAATACAAGGGGGGTGGCGAGGGATATGACCTGCATGCTGCAGGCCTTGACGTATGACATTACTGATGGCCTTCTCTATGGCGGGGGGTTAATGATGTAGGAGTGGACCAGGATGGCTCATCAATCACCTCTGGGATGGCACATTCAACCAGATAAAGAGGTAAAAAATAATTGAACCTAATTTGGAGTATTATTTTTCTTAAGATTAGACCGTCAGAGTTCCTTATGTCAAAAATTGGAGTGAAGCGGATCTTGTGTAGTTCAGCCTCATGCATACACTATTAGAGGTTATGGATAAAGAGCAAGAAAGTGCATCAGCCTGGAATTTTATACTCTCATACCTTGTGTACCTAAAAGTTAGTCAGAATTCAGTTATGAATGACTATTACATTTTATTTTTGGACCGCATCTACTGCCAATTGAACAGAAAATATTTGTTGGCGACAAGTATTTGGCATGTACTATGCATCCATGAATAAGAAATACAAGATGCCAAGGGGTTTGTTTACTTACCATTCGACACCAAATAGGCCTTTTAGAGTAGAGCCTATGGTAAGCACTATGCTCGTATTAAGAACAAAAAAACATACAACGATATCGACTAAAGATCGACCACCACAGAAGCATAGAATTAAATCTAGAGCAACCAAAATTAATTGAAGAATACTTAAAGACATTTGGTGTTACTTAATGCTGCATGTGGAGTAAAGTAGCACTGCGAGGATGGGACCGAATACGGATTTTGAAGTAAAGCTAGCAAACACATCAACTCATGATTGGAGAATCATGTAATGCAGGGAACTACAAGCTACCTGGTCTAAATTATTGATGAATATCGGTACACCTTTTAGAATTCTTCCAAATGGATAGAACTCGGCAGTAAACGTCGACGAAGGAACAATGATTTGTGATTTCCTACCATGCATTATTGTCGATTCGCATTCTTCAAACACAGCAAGTCATGATTGCCCAACAACACAATTCATTCCACCAAATTCCAGCTAAACTATAATTACGAATGATTATTGCTGTTTTTTTATTCCTTCACTAGAAGTGCTTTCTTACTTTTAAAAATAACGCTAAGCCTTTACTTACCGTTTGAAGGAATGGCTGACTCTATATTCGTCATATGAAGAACTATCTTTGCACGAAGTACAAACTTTGTCTCGGAGGCGAGCACTTGTCAAGCACTCTCCTTCCATAAAAATAAACATACAAGCACATCAACCAAACCTATGATAGACCTTTGACGTTCCTTACACCAGAAATTGTAGTAAAGCATGCCTCATAAGAATCTACACCTGGATGCACTATGAAAGCTGCCAAACAAAGAGCAAGCAAAAACCGCAGTTCAGAATTTAAGAAAAAAATGGGGGCAGCTATGACCTTTTTATTTTTAGGTTCCATCACATACTAGTTGAAGTGCACCCTGCCCAGTAGGTTCATGCCATTGGTCAGCACTACACTTTGACAAAGAAGTGAAAAAAGCAAACTCATCCACCAAAGATGGATGATTACAAAACCATTTAGCGTAATATAGCGAAGAAAATAATAACGAACATTATAGGTAGACATTTGTATTTCCCTTTTTTCAACATTCAAAATGGAACCGATCACATCCAAGTCAACCTCTAAGGTGCACTACGCGTGGTTGTGTAACAGAGCAAGCAAACACATCAACCCATGGACGTCCAATCTCCTCATGTCCGGAACTAATATCTATCTGAACATAAATTATCAATGAGAATTACCTTTTTTAAGTTTCTTGGCCTATGATATAGAGTTCAATGTGTCTTTCAGAGTCAACACGTCCGTGTTCACGTCCCATTTACATCAATGGCTGCAACTAAGTTGCTTTATTGGAGAAGAACTATTCTTATGCAAAGTGCAGCACTTTCACAAAGAAAAGAAACATGGAAACGCATTAATCAAGGATAAAGTATTTGGAAACCATTGAACCTATTCTAGAGGGTACAAAATTCAGAGATTAAAGGAAAACCTTTACATATGCTTTTCTCACCCTTTGAAGTGAAGCATATGTCCTTCAATTCAATCTCTACCATGCACTATGAGAGGTGGAACGAAAGAGCAAGCATACACATTAACCACTCTGATAGTATTCTTTAATCAGAAAATGAGTGTAAATATATGACACCTGACATTCGGTTGTCACCGAGTTTCCTATTTATTTACAGGGTACATCATTTACTGGAGTGAAACTTTTCTCTTGGCAGCAAACAATTGGTAAGCGCTACACTTCCACAAAGAGGAGAAACAAGAAAATATGTCAACTTAAGATAAAGGATTACAAATTATAGAACCTAACATGGCAAAACAAAATATTGGAGATTAGAGGCAGACCTGTGCCTCATGCAGTCATTTGGATCGATATAAATCTGCTCATTTTCAAGCTCTACCGTGCATTGCAAGACATTATGAAAAAGAGCGAGCAAACACATCAACCCATAATTTCTAATCACAAAATGAGTGCTACTAAATGCCATCAAACTCTGGTTGTGCATGAGTATTACACTTTATTTTTAGGTTTCGTCACTTACCAGTTAAAGTGGAAACTACCTCTTTCCAGTCAAGCCCTTGGCAGACACTACACTATAATGAAGAAGAAAAACATGCAAACGCATCAACCAAATCCGGGGGATGAAAAAACCAATAAACTGAATAAACAGATGTGATGTTTTTTTTAGAATATAGGTGGACCTTTGAAGTTACTTATGTTACCATTCAGAGAGAGCGGAGCCCCTAAGACACACTCTAGCATGCACTATGAGAGTTCCCAAGCAAGAGCACACAGAAAAATAAACTCAGAGCTTAACAATCACAAAAAAAGTGCAAGAAAATGTTATCAGGACTTTAGCTATGAATGAAAACTCCCATTTATTTTTAGGCTGCATCCCTTTTATCTGGACGTATCAGTAAATGACAGTGTTAATGAATGTGAATTACTTTATTATGCTTTATTACCTCGTTATTTAATGTGCAGTGTAACTTTTTTGAGTTAATGTCTTGGCGTTCACTTACCATCCAAAGTATGGCTGGCTCTATATTGCTTGGTCAAAGAAGAACTATCATTCCATAAAGTGCAACCTATCTATTCGAGTGAAGCCGTTAGAAAGCACTGCCATTCCATGTGTAAGAAAAATATGTAAACATATACAGTGAAGATGATGGTTTAAAAACCATTCAACCTAATCTAGAGTTGACAAAAATTGTTGAAGATAATATGCAGACCTTTAGAGTGCCTTACGTCACCATTTGAAGTGAAACAGATGCCATCCAATTCAGCCTCTAGCATGCACTATGATGGGTGCCAAACAAAAAGCAAGCAAACACATCAACCCAGGATTTCTCATCACAAAATGGGTGCTGCTAAATGCAATTCATAATTTTCTGTGAACGAGTACTACCTTTTGTGGAATGTATCACTTCTTTGTCATAGCGTGACCCGTTTATTTGAGTCGAGCCCTTGGTACGCACTACAATTCATGCTGAAAGGAAAAAAGGCAAACACATCAAGGAAAGATGGTGGACTCCAAAACGATTGAACCTATTGTAGAGTTGATATAAACTGTTGACGATTATAGGCAAACCTTTGGAGTTCCTTATGTCGCCATTGGAAGTGGAACATATGCCACCCAATTCAGTATATAGCATGCACTATGATGGGTGTCAAACAAAGAGCAAGCAAACACATCAACCCAGGATTTCTCATCAGAAAATGGTGCTGCTACATGCAATATAGAATTTTGTTGTGAACTAGTATTATCTTTTGTGGATTGGATCAGTTACCAGTAAGAACGCAACCTGTTTCTTTGAGTCGAGCCCTTGGTAAGCACTACAATTCATGATAAAAGGAAAAAAAGATAATCACATCAAGGAAAGATGGTGGATTCCATAACGATTGAGCCTTATATAGAGTTGACAAAAACTGTTGAAGATTATAGGCAGACCTTTGGAGTTCCTTATGTCGCAATTGGAAGTGGAACATATGCCACCCTATTCAGTCTCTAGCATGCACTGTGATGGGTGTCAAACAAAGAGCAAGCAAAAACATCAACCCAGGATTTCTCATCAGAAAATGGGTGCTGCTAAATATAATATAGAACTTTGTTGTGAACTAGTATTACCTTTTGTGGATAGCATCAGTACCAGTCAAAGTGCAACCTGTCTCTTTGAGTTGAGCCCTTGGTAAGAATTACACTCCCATGATGAATAGAAAAAAGGGAAACACATCAACCAAAGATGGAGGATTTCAAAAGCATTGAACCTAATCTGGAGTTGACAATAAATTGTAGAAGACCTTTGGAATGCCTTTTGTGGCGATTAGTAGTCAAGGAAATCCCTTGTCATTTCAATATCTGGCAGGAGCTGTGAGAAAGAGCATGCAAGCACATTAAGTCATGATTATCACATCACATAATGAGTGGAGCTTAAGGCTTAGCTGGACTTGAATTATGAAAAAATGTTCCCACATAATTTAGGATTCGTTTACTTTATATTTAATACCAAGTGTGTCAAATGGTATCCACTACGGTCACATGGACAAGACGAAAACATTACAAACACAACAACCAAAGATGGATGTTGACAGAACCATGGAAATAAATCTAGAGTAGGCAAAAAAATATTGATGTATAGAATCACACCTTCGAAGTTCCATAACGCTGCATATGAATGAAAGCAGTTCCACTGCAATGAAAAATTCTGCCTGCAGTAACACGAGTTGTGAAGTTGAGTATGCAAACACATATTTTCTGGAGGGCAGAGTCACAAAATGTCCGCAACTAAATTAAATCTGGACTAAAATTATTGAGCATAGTCTGAGCAAGATGTACAACGAAAGCAAGAACGGGGATATGATAATTTGTGATCTCCTACAATGCCAGAGAATGGACAAATATTGAAACTAATATCAGCGTGTTGGCGGTAAGTACAGAACGAGCGAGACGTACCGGTTTACTGCTTTCGTGATCACCACGCTTCGTTGTTTTTGGTACCTCCTACAACCCAAGAGACGATGGACTAATAATGAGGCTAATGTCATACTGTCGTAAGTTAACCTCATATGCAGGAGGGTGCAGGAACAAATCATGATCAACGGGTTAGACGTACCAGGTGTTCGGTTTAATGTAGAGGAGAAGCAAACAGGTGTTCCTTGCGGTAAACCGTAGAAGATAACCAAACGCATCAACCATAGATGAACACTCACAGAAGCGTGAATCCAAATCTAGAGCAGACAAAAATTATTGAAAATTAGGTACACCTTTTCGACCTTCTCGACCAGACGTTTGGAGAGGATTTTGTCATTTGAAAACAAGCGTTTCGTGTGGACTATACAAAGAAGGCAAAAAGTAATATTGAATGTAGGTACAGGGAGTTCTATAGCTAGCAGTGAGTTCAGAATGGAGAGAACACTACTGTAACCATTGACGAAGAAACACAGTTGCGAGCTTTGATGATCTCCTGCAACCCAAGTGACAAAGGACAAACAATTAAACTAATGCCAATCTGTGGTACCGGGCAGAAGAATTAAAAAAAATTGGGAGCGATACGTACCCGGCTTTCGGTTGTCTGCAGAAGAGTAGACAGATGGCATTCATAGCACTACAATCCGGGAAGTGGTGGTCTAATTCTAGGGTGAAAATCAGAAGCCAACCAGCCAGTATTATGTCGGTCTAATTCTATGGACAAAGACAGTGTACGGTGCTATGGAGCCAGCCGCATCGGACTGCGCCAGCGAGATGTAAGTGCTATAGGGAATTAGATGTAGCATGCCATATCCCGCTACGGTGCAGTAGACAAAAAATGGCGTCAGCTCAACTGGATATCATGGACGAGAACAAGGAGGAGAAAAAGGCTGGACACTCAAGGAGCGAGCGAAAACCGTGGGAGTAGGAAAGGGAAACGAGTAGACACTCAAGACGATCGATCAAAGACGAGATGGAAGGAAAACAGAACGGAACATGGAACAGGGCTACGGTGAAGACTTACACGCCAAGAGAGAAGGGAACAGAAAATCAAGAATAGCGTGGCAGAAAGCTTGTTAGACGGAGTAATCCTTGACGAGATTAACCGGGAAAGAACGAGTGGGCAGGAGGAACGAGCAACAGCGATTGAAACCAGCGGTAAAAAACGTCAAAAACAATCAAGAAGAGCAGAAAGAAACCGTAAAATCAAGAGTTCTCGCGCACAGGGGGGAAAAAAGCTTCTCAAAGAAGAACACACAACGAAAGAAAGCTAAAAATCAAGAACTCGGCTGAAAAACAACGCGAACAAGTACAGGAAATCAGTTAGTCGAAGAAAATATCGGTCAACGGCGAAAGTCCACGTGGTGAAGAAGAACGGAAGATGCGGCGAAACGGCGAAACTAAACCAACTTTCGCTTTACCCAGAAATCTTCGCACGTTCCATTCCAAGCGGCCGGCGCTACCGGTGGGTTCGCCCCCCGGTACGTCGATCATGTGAACAATCTGGAAGTTGAAGTTGAGCGACAAGAAATCGTGGAGGCGGGAATAACCGGCGGGACGGGAAACGACGACGTAGATAAGCGCGGCGGCCTCCTCGATGAGCTCTTGCGGGATGCTGCGAAAGGAGAAGCGGCCGCGCGGAGGGCACGCGCGGCGGAAAACGCGTCTCGCGGCTTTCAGTGCTGTCGTCGGGGTGGAGAACATGCCCATCCGCGGGTGCAACTCCCGCGGAGGAAGCACCGTCCTGCGGAAGCCCCCCACGCGGTCGCCGAACGTTATTGTGACGGTGAAGAGCGCGGAGGCGTCGAAGAAGGGCGTCGCAGGCCGCGGGGGCTCCTCCGTCCGCGTTATCATCGAGTACTTCCTGTTCTGGGCGCCAACGAAGGGCTCCGTTTCTTGCGCGTCTTCCTGGGATTGAACTGGAGCTTCTCCTTCTTGAGCTTCTTGTACTTGAGCTTCTTCTCGTTCGCTGGAGACGGAGTACTCCAGATCGTGTTCTTGGAGAACCTCATGGGCCGCCCTCAAGATACGCGCCCAAGCATCTTGCTCTTCTTGTATTTCGCGTCGTATTGCTTCTTCAGGTACTTCTGCGTTACCGTCTGAGGAGGAGTTTCTCCTAGGGTTTCCGCGGAGTCTTTTGCGCGTCCACAACTTGGCCCAGAGCCACATTCTTCTCCAACCGTCATCGCCAACTTCGCCGGCGCGACCCGCCCCCGTCCCTCCGAGAGAGGTAAGCCCCTGCAACTTCTTCCACGTAGCCCCCACGGCGGCCCTCCACGTTCTTTTCCGAAGCGAGGCCATCTCTTTCGCTCTTCTTGAGACTGCTGCCGAATGCCAATCCAAGAATCTGTAGAGACGATGGTGCAACTGTGTGCCGTTGGCGACGCAGGCCATTGCGCATTTACAACGTTGTTATCTTAGCCGTTGCAGTCCTCCTAAGAGAAGATGGCCGTTGAAATAATGAATGGAAAATTTTGCATGTTAAAATTATTTATGAATACGAGTCATTGAACGATGCTCTGTTATCTCACTTTTACCGGAACAAGACGCTTCATAGCTGATCGTTTGGTACTAAAAGTTGGCCTACAACTTTTCTTTATCGACAAACATTGTCTGAATCTTGCAATATTTCTAAGTCTCACAAGCTACCTTTCTTTTTGATGGCTCATCACTCTTAAAAAATGCTTTGAGATCATCCACTCAGATCTATTGGGTCCCTCTCCTGTTATTTCGCATTCTTCTTTATCCTATTATGTCAGCTTCGTTGACGATTTCAGCAACCTTACATGGATGTAACCTCTTAAATGCAAAAGTGATCTGCTCTACAATTTTAAGGTTTTTCAAACTGGGGTCGAAAATCAATTTAGCACCAGCGTCAACAAGTATTTACAATCTCATTGGGGTGGAGAGTACCAAACCCTCCACACCTATCTTAAAACTAGAGAAGTTGTTCACAAAGTATCCTGCCCGCATACTCCTAAACAAAATGAAATAGCCGAAAGAAATCATATACATTTAATTGAAACTGATCTTTCTTTGCGTCATACACTACACGTGCGCAAAAGATTTTGGGATGATGTTGCTACTATTGCTTTTCTCATTAATCGAATGCAGCCTTCTGCTCTAAAGAAACAAATTCCCTTATGAATTCCTATTCAAGACACCACCAGTATACTGCTTAAGAGTATTTGGCTGTCTTTGCTTCCCCTATTTATGACGATATTCTCAACATAAACTTGATCCCTGATCCTATAAGTGTGTCTTCTTGAGATATAGTTCTCTACATGTGGGTTATAGATGTCTCTCGTTATACGCAGGTAAAATTTTCATCTCTCGGCTTGTTATTTTTTAAGAAACTTTATTTACATTTTGAAGTGCAACGCATCCAAATCATCTTGGATTAGGGTTGCGTGAGAGAGAGAGAATGCCCAAAGAGAGAGAGAGAGAAACGCCGTAAGAGAGAAGGTTAGGGTTTCACCATGCCCCCCCTCATGCCATTGAGAGGGGGTTAAATAAGGGGAATACATTTAGTGGGCTGGGCCCACTAGAGAGAGAGAAAGGGAGATAAAGGGAGAAGAGAACCCACTATGGTCCAACACTCCCCCTCAAGCTGGAGCGTGGAGGTCAAACATGCCCAGCTTGGATCCCATAGTCTCGTATGCCGCGCCTGGTAGAGCCTTAGTGAAGATGTCTGCCAACTGGTGTGCGGAGGCGACGTGTGGGGTACAGATGGTACCGTTCACGACGTACTGTCGGATGAAGTGGCAGTCGATCTCAATATGCTTCGTCCTCATATGAAACGTAGCATTGCTGGCGATAAAGGTAGCAGCCATATTATCGCAGTACATCTGCATAGGTTCGCCCGTTGGGAAGCCGAGCTCAGTGAGGAGAGAGCGCAGCCACAACATCTCTGCCGTGGTATCCGCCATGGCTCGATATTCAGCTTCAGCACTGGAGCGAGACACGATAGACTGCTTCTGAGATTACCATGTGACCGGGTTACCTCCAACATAAGTGGCATATCCTCCATGTGACTTCCGGTCCTCCTTGTCGCCGGCGAATCCAGAGTCAGAGTAGGCCTCGATACGTAGATGACCCTGTCGCTGATATAAGAGGCCCTTCCCCGGAGCTCTCTTAATGTACGCCAGAACCCGATAGACACCTTCCAGATGGATAGTTTGAGGAGCCTGCATAAACTGACTCAAGATACTAACCGCATAGGAGATGTCCGGACGAGTCACAGTGAGGAAGATCAGTTTCCCCACAAGTCGGCGATAGAGTCCTGCGTCCTTAAGAAGTGCCGTAGCATCATCCCACCAGTCGACATTCTGCTCCATGGGTGAGGAAGCCGGCTTGCACCCCAACGTCCCCGTCTCCTCCAGCAGATCAAGCGCATACTTCCTCTGACATATGGACATCTGCCCTTGACGGTAAGCAATCTCAAGTCCGAGGAAGTACCTGGGTGGAGACAAGTCGCGCGTGACAAAGTGATGAGCCAGATATGTCTTGGTCGCAGCAACCTCAGCGTCGTCACTGCCCGTGATGATGATGTCATCCACGTACACGGCCAGAACAACACATCCATGCGGGGTGCGTTTCCGCATGACAGTGGGATCGGAGACAGTGGAGACGAAGCCAAATGAGAGCAGCAGCTGGGAGAACTTGTGAAACCATGCACGCGGGCTTTGTTTCAGCCCATAGATAGCCTTCTTGAGGAGACATACCTCAGACGACTCCCCCTGAGCAACATACCCAGGAGGTTGTTCCATGAACACCTGCTCATCAAGGTCTCCGTAGAGGAAGGCATTGGACACGTCCAGCTGATGAAGGGGCCAGGACTGAGCTAGGGCGACGGAGAAGAGGACTCGGATGGAGCTGAGGCGCGCCACAGGGGAAAATGTCTCATGATAGTCAAGACCAGAGGCCTGCGAGAAACCACGGGCCACGAGGCGCGCCTTGTAGCGTGCAATGGAGCCATCAGGATTGTACTTGAGGGAGTACACCCACTTGCAGGAAACCACGTTGGCAGTAGTCGGCCGAGGAACCAACGTCCATGTCTCCCGCTGGATGAAGGCCGCATACTCCAAGTCCATCGCCACATTCCACGCCGGAACCTGCAACGCCTCAACATACGACTTGGGAATTGACTTGGTTAAAACGGCAAGGGCAAAGGACTGATAGGAGGGAGAAAGGCGGGCAGGGGAGACGTGATGGGCAATGGGATGCTGCGTGCACTGCCGAGTACCCTTGCGAAGGGCAATGGGTAGATCGAGATCTGAGGGGGGTTGGGACAGAGAGGAAGATGGAGAATGAGGGTCAGGCAATGAGGGGACAGGAGATGAGGGCACGAGCATGGAAGGAGACTCCGGATCAGGTGATACGTCAGGAGACTCATCAGGTGACACCTCAGGGGACATCTCAGGCGAGGCAGCAATGGGAGCAGGAAGGGGAGGGGACGGGGATGGTGAGGAGGGTTCACGAGTAGACTGTGTAGAGGCAAAGTAGGGGACATCCTTGTGAAAGGTCACATCTGCCGAAGTAACGTACTGGTGGCGATCCGGATAGTACACACGGTAGCCCTTCTGAGTCCGGGAGTAACCAACGAACACGCCCTTCAAAGCACGGGGAGCCAGCTTGGAGAGACCGGGTGTATGATCCTGGACGAATGCAGTGCACCCAAACACACGTGGCGGTAGGGAGAAGATATCAGCCTCGGGAGTCAAGCGCTGAAGAGGAATAGCGCCGCCGAGAGCAGCAGAGGGAAGACGGTTCGCTAGGTACGTAGCAGTCAACACGGCCTCACACCAGAGATACTGGGGAACCTTCATAGCGAGTAGCATCGTGCGCACCATGTCCAGGATATGGCGATGCTTCCATTCTGCAACGCCGTTCTGCTGCAAAGTGTATGGGCAGGTAGTCTGATGGACTATGCCATGGGCAAGACAGAGTTCCTCAAGCGCCCGCTGAGTGAATTCAAGTGCATTATCCGTGCGAAGGACTTTCACCATCGTCTCATATTGGGTAAGGATCTCAATGAGAAAGTGCTGGACACGAGACAGGACGTCCTTCCGACTCTTCAAGATGTACGTCCAGCTTGCCCGGGTGTAATCATCAACGAACACCATGTAGTACTTTCCTCCTGTAGGAGATGGATGCGGTGCCGGTCCCCAAACGTCACAATGAATCAAGTCAAATGGGCGATGAGTAGGTGGTCCTCTGCGCGACGGGTACGAAGATCTATGGTGCTTCCCTAGTTCACATGACTCACACTGAAACTCAGACAGTTGTAGCCAAGGTAAAGTTTCTTTAAGTTTGCCAAAACTAGGATGCCCCAAGCGGCAGTGCCACAAAAAGGAGTCGTGAAGGGAACTAGAGGAAGCAGAAAGTGCAAAAAGGGCTTGGAGTCCCGACGAAGGAGAGTCAACCACCAGCTCGTAGATGCCGCTCTTGTTCTCACGGCCCAGTCCAATCCTCCGGCCCATGTCGAGGTCCTGGAAGACGCAGTGATGAGGGTAGAAAAACACACCACAATGAAGGGCTTTAGTGATCGCACTGATGGACAGCAAGTTGGCAGGAAAGCCAGGAATGTACAAGACTTGCTGCAGAGGAAGGGAAGGGGTGGCATGGGACTGGCCGGAGCCAAGGACAGGATAGGAATGACCGTTAGCAATACGGACGTCAGGGATAGAGGTGTCAGGCCGGAACGAGGTAAGGATAGAGGGAAAACCGGTCATGTGGGAGGATGCCCCCGAGTCAATAATCCAAGAAGTATGATGAGGGGTTGAGGTAGATGGCGTACCTGGAGATGAGCGTCGCCCTCCAGCATGGGGCGCTAGGCTGCTCGTCAGTGCCGCAAGACTAGCCGATGGTGCCGAAGTCGAGCTGAGCGAGGAGGCTCGGGATGCCTGAATGTAGGCCAGCTCTGAGGGAGATAGGGTGAGGCTTACCGTGCCCGAAGCTAAGGGAGTAGTCGAGGATCCGTCAGCCGTAGACGATGTCAGGAATGCCTTTCCTCCAGAGACAGCCATAGCCCAGGCAGGCTTCCCGAACTCCTTCCAGCACTTCTCGGACGGGTGTGACGTCTTTCCGCAGTACTTGCACGGCGGATAGGAGGTCCGGGTCCGCCCTGACGATGCACCCTTTCCAGAAGCACTGGATGCCCCGCCTGATGCAATGAGAGCTGAAGTCTCGATGGGCTGCGAGGACTGGGAAGAGGGCAGGCTGTCCTGCACTCGAAGTGCGGCTGCAAAAATCTCCTCAGTGGGTAATACCCGGGACCCCCCAAGTACTTGACCGCGAATCATGTCAGCTAGCTCTGGACGTAACCCGCTAAGGAACGCTCCCGCCCGGAGCTCGTCACGGTACCGTCTAAGAGTATCAAGATCCAAGACCAGTGGCTGATAGACCTCAAGATTGGTAAAAATAGCGTCGATCGACCCATAGTAGCTCTGGAGAGTCCGGGTCCCCTGGCGACACGCAAAGAGCTCCTCATATAACCGAACTATCCGGCTAACGTTGCTCTTGTTGGCGTTCATCGTCTCCAACTTGAGCCACAGAGCGCGGGCAGGGCGGGTCATGCTGAGTGGCTCCATGATCTGAGTCGCTACACTTGAGATAAGCCAGGAACATACTGCGGACTCTAGTCGGCTCCACTCCAAGTAGTCCCGGTCTGATTCCCTCGGCAAAGGATCAGTCAGATGATGCCGAAGCCCATGGGCATTGAGAAACTCCAGGAAGGCACCCCTCCAAGGCCCATAATTGGACCCGTCGAACGTGTAAGCCGGCTTGGCCAGAGCACTTACGATAGAATGCTTTCCCGGTTGTACGTGCGGCGGAGTCTGAGTAATGTCGGAGGACGAAGAATCAGCCATGTGAATGCCGGACGAGGACGGTGGAGATCGACGGACAATGGACCCAAGGGATCAAAGTATGGGCACTAGGCAGACCGGAGGCAGGCCGGCGGCGATAGTAGGGTAGGCAACAGGCCGGCGGCGGCGGCAGACAGAACGGGCGGCGGTAGGGCAGACGACAGGTCGCAGACGGCGGCGGAAGAAAGCCGGCGGCGGCGGCAGGGCAGGGCCGCGGACGGCGGCAGGAGCAGGCCGGTAGTAGGTAAGGATCGCGGCAGGACCGATGGCGGCAGGGCAGGGCCACGGACGGCGGCAGGACCGGCGGCGGCAGGGCAGGGCCACGGACGGCGGCGGAAGAAAGCCGCGGACGGCGGCAGGACAGGGCCGCGGACGACGGCGGCAGACAGGACCTGTGGCGGCAGGGCAGGGCCGCGGACGGCGGCAGGAGACAACCGGCGGCAGGAACGGGCAGGTGATGGCGAAAGTAGCGGCGGCGCAGGCAGGTGGGCAGCGGCGGCGCAGGGGCGGTGCAGGGCGGCGTAGGGGCTTCTTCACGGTGGCTCTGATACCATGTTGCATGAGAGAGAGAGAATGCCCAAAGAGAGAGAGAGAGAAACGCCGTAAGAGAGAAGGTTAGGGTTTCACCATGCCCCCCCTCATGCCATTGAGAGGGGGTTAAATAAGGGGAATACATTTAGTGGGCTGGGCCCACTAGAGAGAGAGAAAGGGAGATAAAGGGAGAAGAGAACCCACTATGGTCCAACAGTTATTTTTTAAGAAACTTTATTTACATTTTTAAGTGCAACGCATCCAAATCATCTTGGATTACTTGGTCTAAATCCAAGTCCTCTAGTTCCCTTCTCCATTGTTTAGGTGCAGGGTACACAACTGAGCCCACCTCCTGATGCAGGTACATCTCCTGAGCCTAGTTATTGTCCTCAGTATCCTGACATGGACCACCCATATCCTGCTAAGTCCCCATCCTTCTTATCTCCAGCTTTATCCCCATCTCCATCATTACAAACTACCTCCCCTCACCAGCCTGTAATGATTCAGTCTGATGATCTACTTGACACAAATCTAGATCTCACTCCCACACTAGATAACACACTTCAATCCTGAGTTCTCCTTAACACCGCCTAGATCTCTATGATCAGACCAATATTTCACTCCCCCTTATGGATCAACTTCAGAATGATTAAGTTTTTACTTAGTAAAAGATCCTCTTAATGGAAAATTACGTATGTTAATTGAATTGTAGTTGTAATTTAAAATTTCATAAATTAAATAAACTTGATAAGAAAAGAAAACTCAAACAAATGTATAGTTGGAGCGATGTCGTCTCTAGAGCGACTCGTCTTTAGAGGTGAATTTAGTAATTGAGTTATAGTTAATAATAAGTAATAATAGTGATAATAATAGTGAATATAATAAGTGGTAAGTTGATGTCAGACATCATCGGGGACATCGTCTGGGCGACACCGAGTATGATGGCTCAAGTGCCGCTAAAGGATGATGGTATCGAACGTCGACGGTGTCGTTGTCCGACAGATAACCCTAACGGGTCAATGCAACTACGATGCAAAGATGAGTGCCCTATGTGTCGTACGTGCAGGCTCTGATTCGAAGGAGGCGCCGAGCTCCAAGCTTGGATGGGTCGCCAAGTGATGGCGATGGTGGCCTCTCGATCCTCGTCGGAGCGACGTAGGCGTCTACGGATGAACGGACTCAGTCCGTAGGGCTCGCACGTAACGGACGTACTTGTCCGTACCGGTAAGACACTCAAATGTCATAGTTTCTCTCAATTTGCCTCTCTCACCTACCCAGCCCGAGCAAGGTGGAGTCGCAGCAAAAATATACTGCAAATGGTAAGTAAACGAACAACGGGAGAGGACAGTGTACCTCGTCAATGAATGGCTCGAGGTGCAGAACTTTGTCGACGTCGATGGCGATTCAGAACGGGTGGGATAGAGAGGTGCCGGAGAGCAGATGGCAGCTCGACGGGCTAAAATGAGGCCGGAGAGTTGAATGTCGTTGGTGTTGAGGGGTGATCGTCGTGCCGATTCCACGGGGGGCAGGGACCATGGTGGTGACGGCGGTTGCGTAGCTTGGGATGGCTCAGAATCCAGAAGTTGCGTCGTGCCGTGCACACGCAAGAGATGCCTGATGCATGTAATGAACCCCGGGCCTGGAATTCTCAATCTTGGCAACGGGCAAGAGAACAGTGGGCTGTTGGGCACCCCCGTTGGCTCAAGGCTCAGACAGGGTTGCGTAGGCAGCCGATCACGGAGCGGGACATCACACGCTGTCAGCAGCTTGGCCCAAAGACTGGATAGTTTGGAGTATTCCTGACGAGAGCACCTGTGGAGTGCAAAACAAAGTGGCCGAGAGAGGGCGAGTGATGCCAGAGAACTAACGGCACCCACAGCAATTCGCATGGGCGGGAAATGGACCGGTCAACTAACCGTCCTCTTCCACACCTTTTTTTGTTATCAATTAATCTGCAAGGCCAGATGAGGAGCACCGGTAAGTTTCTCCTTGGGCCTCAATGGTGGGGGGACCGCTGCCCTGGATTCCCTTGACGCACACAGAAGTTCGTGCAGTCCCAATTTTCTAGTGGACGGTTCTACGGCGTCGAAGGAGAGCTGCTATGGTGACGATTCAGGCGCCCTCTAATAAGAGGGCGTGTGGTCGCCATTGGAGTCAGATCGCGCGTGGCCAGGGCCTGGTAGTGTGGAGTCGTTTCTTCCCCCACCTCAGAAAATTTCCACCGTCCTCTTTCTGGTTCTTCCTCCCCTGTTTCTCAATTCTCCTTCTTCTTCTATAGGGTGAGACCAAGAAAAAAAACAAACGCACGATACTTCTTCCTGGTCTAATTTTATAGGGCGCCCCCTCTTCCCTTATAAAGGGGAGAGGAAATGAGCCCCCCAAATTGGGTCAACCAAGGGGAATAAGGGGTCCACTAAGGGGGGCCCTTATAAATTGGGCCGCTCTCATTACAAAATGAAAAGGGGAAAATAAAACAAACTTAAAAAGAAAAGAAGGGCACAAAGGGGGGATCCAAATTGGCTAAGAACCCCTCCCCGTGACGACGATGAAGGATGTAGAGACGCGTCGCAGACGCGACGAGAACACAATAACGAGTAAAAAAAAACACAAACACGAGAATGAACGGAGAAAACAAAACGTGATACTTCTAGCGATGTCACCCGATCTTCGACGATGGTGGCGGCGACGCAGATGACGTCATCGACGATATTCGATGGCATGTGCCATCATAAGTAGTAAGTGGAGGAAGTATTAAATGGATAAGAGAGATAGATATGAGAGAGAGAATATCATGTATAATTTTTATGTTTTTGATATTCAAAATAATATGAAGGTAGGATATTGAGCTGAATTAAAGGTTTTATAGTCAAGGATGATATTAGTGTAGGTAGTTGAAGAAGAAGAGAATATTGGTAAGATAGATAGAAAAGTTAAGTACTATGAATAGGAGCTAGGAGGTTCTTTACCTCATTGATATTAAGCTATATGTAAGATAGGAAATGGATATAATGATAATGGATATTAAGGTTTTCGTAAGATAGTGAATAAGGTTATATGGTAATAAGATGTAAGTAGTTAGTTGATAGAAATATTTAGTTTCATAATAGGTAAGAAGAAGAATGAAGGGGAGATAATACTTATTATATAGATAGGAGAAAGTGGGTATGAGAACTTGAGCACTGGATTAGAGCAGATGAAAATAGCTATATGTATGCTTAGATTTGAAGAATAGGGAAGATAATCAGAGGGATAGGGATCATTTCATTCATAAGAGAATTATGTACTTAGATAAGAAGAATATATGAGATTGTTGAGTTTAATAAATAGATTGATAGATTAATTTGTGTTTGATTTTAGAAGAACTTAGGTAAAAGTAGGAAAGGACACGGATGCAAGACCACGTCCGCGATGAGGTCCTACCGTCACCGAGGGTTCGTACTTGGTGTCAATAGCGCGTTGGTGCGCGACGAATAATCGAGGGTTCGTCGGGCACGGGTCTCCTACGATGATGACAGACGATGAATGATACTTGGGAGGGGTGTCGTACGTGCAGCTGCTGACGAGCAGAGAGAAGTCGACGCCCGGGAATCCACGGGGTCGCTGGGGAAGGTAAGGGGACCTCCTGACCCTCGTCTGGAGGGACGAGGTCGCTATGGCACCGAATGGGTTTTATCCCGTCGGATAGTGCTCGCACGTGACGGGCGAACCCGATTCGCGCCAAACCAGGAAAGACACTCGAATAGGTGCTGTTTTCACTCGTCCTGTCACGCTCACCTATGTCTAACCCGAGCGCGGTGGAGGCAAACGACGTCGTACTGCAAGAAATAAGAGACGAGTAAGGGGTGGCGTACCTCAGTTCGTCCAAAGGGATCGTCTCGCGAACGCCGTAGTAGCCTCAGTTAGGAGCTCGGCAGGGGCACCCGAAGTTGAGTCGAGTGCGGTCAGACGCCGGCAACAGGCGTGCAGGCGGCCTGGTCACGGAGGCTCCGGGCGTCAGTGGGCACCGTGGATAGCAGTGGGGCGCGCGTGGGACGTGGCTCGGCTGGCGCGTTCAGGAGGGCGAGGTGGATGAGCTTGGGCGGATGGCTCCACCCTCAAGCATAGCATGGCGCGGGTGCGAGAACAGTAGGCGTGCACAGCGGCGGGAGTACCGCGCACTGGGCAGGCACGCCGAGCGATCGAGTGCAGCGGGCGGCAGCAAAGGGGCACCGCTGGTGCACCTTGGAGATGATTCTAGGTGCCACGCGTGGCAGGGGTCGGCGCGGCTGGTCAAGTCTCGGGGGAGTGCAGCAGGACGACGATGTAGGACTGGCCACAGGGGCGGCGGCCGTGACCAGCCACGGCCAAGGTGGGCTCGATTGTGTGCCGGTTAAGCGACCGTCGTGGAGAGGAGGGGTCAGGACGGGCTGAATTTATGAGAAACCCGCGCTGACTGATCAGGGGTTCGCTCTAGGAGTTGGCGGATTGGCTCCGGGCACCGCAGGGTTGACGGGGCGGTGCAAAGTGGGAAGCTCCTGGGGCCACCGCATAAGGAAGTCACGGCTCGGTAGACGTTCGTGTCGCGACCGACCCACGCGTGTAGGTGGGTCGCGGTGGGACAGGCTGCACCGCGAGCCGCGGCGACGTTGGCTCGCTCAGGCAATGTCCGTGCAGGGGGAATCGTAATCGCGAGCGCGTCACAGGAGAGAGAGGTCGAAGCTCCACCGCGAGCACGGAGTTGCAGCATGCTCCTGCGTGAGGACGCGCGCAGCAGGATCGCGGCCCTTGGCAGCGAGTCAGCTGGTTTGAGCGGTGGGAAGGAGCTGGCGGCGGCCTCTAGCTCGTTTTCCCCCTCCCTCGCCCCTGGATGTCGCGAGTCTTCTCCTTCTTCGGTCTTCTCCCTCTTCCTCAGTCTTCTTCTTCTTCCTTAGTCTTCTTCTCTTCCTCAGTCTTCTTCTTCTTCCTTAGTCTTCTTCTCTTCCTCAGTCTTCTTCTTCTTCACCTTCGGTGGTGACCTAATTCTCCAGCGTGCGAGAGCCAATTCTCAAAACAACAAGTTCAAATTCATCAAAATGCAAGTTCGTCCCTTTAGGGCAACCCTGCTTCCCTTATATAGGGGGGAAGTGGGTTTGGCCCATTAAGCCAAAAACAAAATAAAAGCTGAAAATTTAAAACAGCTAACCTATGACTCCAACGAGACGAAAGCGACTCACGGAAATTAACGGAACGATATCAGGGGGGAGAGATCCTTATAGGACGAACCTCCCCTCCTTACACGAGACTGTGATGAGTCGGGAAAACGACGAGCGACGAAGACTGAAAGCAAAAATGACGAGTAAAAAGAAGATGTCAACAGCGCTGACGATGGGCACTGACTGGCCCTGTGCCCTCTCCCTTGGCACTTGAAGCACGTGAGGTGTGCTTGATTGACAGTGATGCTACGGGTCGGAGTGTCGGTCGTGACGACCCGAGCAGGTGGGTTAGAACCCACGGAAGTGGTGGGGGCGGTTCCTTGCCCCCCGGTAGTCGGAGTAGCCCGTATGATCGTGGGCGGGATAGTCTGCGTAGGGACGGGTCAGACCGATGTGGCTCGAGGCGCGGTGGTCGCGCTGGGAGGTGTCGCCTTGCACTCGGAGGATCCATGTGCTCGACTAGGTGGTGCGCCTTGTCCACCTTAACCGGGTTGCACTTGAGAACCTCGTTGCGCAGGGCTGTCTAGTGCCCGTGGGCGAACAGCCCGATGATGACTCGCGAGTCCTCCACAAATCGGCACCGCATATGGCACTCCTCGAATGCCTCGATATACTCCGTCACGGAGAGTCAACCTTGCTTAAGGTCGAGTCAAGTGAGGAACAACGACATCTGGTATTGAAGAGGTACATACTTGCTCCGTAGCTTCTGTGCCATGTCGACCCAGGATGTGATGGGTCGTCTTCGTCGTTCGGCGGCGACGCGCTCGTTCTCCCAAAATATCTTGGCCTGTCTGCCAAGTCTCGTCTCCGCGTACTCGGCGCAGAGGTCGTCGTCCATGCGGTACTACCTAAAGTAGGAGTTCATGTTCGACTCCCAGTCGATAAACTCCTTGGGTTTCCGTGAACCCTCAAAGATGGCGACGTCGGCACGCACGCTCCTCTGGATGCGAGCGCGGTGCTCCTCTCGTCGGTGCTCCTCATCATCCGAGTGCCGCTCGGGCACCGGGTAGTCCTCGGGATGCGGTCACCATGTCGAGGTGGGGTCAGCTCGCAGGCACGGCTGTCCCGAGGGCGGGGACTGCCATCGCGAGGGGCGCGGCCCTCGGGCATCGCGCAGGGTGGGTGATGTGGGACATGGTCGTCCTGTTCGTACCGGCGGTGGGGCGGCCGGTAGAGGTTGTCACGGTGGGAAAGTATGTCTGCTACCTGCGGGCGATCCCGAGGCCGAACGGGTTCGTCTCGGCGCGCCGGGTGGTCGGCGTCCAGGTCGCGATCTCGACGTCGGACGTAGTGGTCCGCTCGGGCCGAACGATCGGCCAAGTACTCGCGAGCGTAGTCGTCCCGCGGAGGGGGTCTATCCCTGGTGTGAGCGTCATACGGATCGTGCCACGGGTCTCGGTCTAGACGACCGGGGTATGGGACATCGTCGTAACGTCTGTCGTAGGCCTCGTACACATCTCCAATGTTGTCGTAGGGGCTCCTCCGTTGTGGCCCGTAACGGTCGACCCACGGCGGGTCGTGTCGTGGTCCTCGTGCGGGGAACGCCGGCCCTGGTACATGTTCGGGAGATCGGGGGCGCTCGAGCATCCGCTCCATGCGCTCCATCCGGGCGGCAATGGCGCAAAAGTACGCCCCTTGGTCGTCATGCGGGTCCTCCTGGGGTGGAAGCTGGAGGTATACTCCTCATCCGCGGGTGTCGGCGCTCCAGGGTGCATCCTCGTCATTGGGCGACTTCCCATGCGGTCGACGGCGTATGGCCGTCTCTTCATCGTAATCACTAGGGTTGGACTCGCCACGAAGGGGTGGTGAGCTGCGCGGGGAGATCCGTAGCCCACGTGACGTGCTAGTGGGGTCTCGTGTTCCAGATGACTCGGGGGCACCCGTAAAGGCGGGTGCCATCTGCGCGGCCTCGATAGGCGGCGGTATCGGGCCGGCTATCGGTATCGGGCCGGCTATCGGAGTCACGGGACGATGCTCCGAGAGGGCCGTAGCGTGCCCCCTCTCGTCAGGCGACAGTTCTGACCGTTGCGGGGAGGTAGAACCTCCACATTGAGCTGTCCGGCTCGATCGCGTCTCTATGGCCATCCCTAGGGAATCCTAGATGCGTTTTGAAAACAATGAGATGCGATGCATGCGGATGCAGCTAGTGATGCAGAATGCGGCGTCGGAGGCACGCTGTGAGCAACCACAGCCTGCTCTAATACCAATTTGATGCAGGACCACGTCCGCGATGAGGGCCTACTGTCACCGAGGGTTCGTACTCGGTGTCAATAGCGCGTCCCAGCGTCCCAACCGTACTGCCCGCTGCCATCCATACCACTGGCCCGCTCCTTCGTCATCCCTCGCTGAGCCCCCCTCCAGCTCGTGTCGTCGCCCCTCCATCAACCGCCGCCCTTTCCCCTTCCCGCGTCAACCCATCATTCCCCGCGACCGTTCGACTAACCGTCAGAACCGCGGTTGCCCGATCTCACCGAACCACTCGTGGACGTGTTTTCCCTCTCGCCTGCTCCCTTGCCATCCCTCCGTCCCAGTCCCTCATTTCCCCATCATCCACTCCACCAAGATCCCCTTCCCGCGGCTCCGCCGCGCCACCTGGCACGTTCTCGCCCGCGGACGTTGCGGCCCGCATCACCAGACCCCTCCGCCCGCGGCAGCGTGCGCCGCACCCTGTCCCGGTGCGGACTGGCCTCGGCACCGCGCGCCTGTGCTAGTGCCGCGAGCTCGTGCCCATCCCGCTGCGTCCGTCGCGGCCGAGTGCTGTGCGACAACGACCTTTTTTTGGTCGCGCTGCCGGTCCTAGACGCCTAGTGCCCGCCGCAGCTCCCCGGTTGCCTCCTTCCGTGTCCTCCTTGACTCGGCAGCCTCGCCGACGCATACTCCGACCCGCTCCATCGACCACTTAAGCCCCCAACCCCCCGGGGGTTCACCTATCGCCTTGAGCACCGGCACTTCTACAGGCCTCCGATTACGAATATCTGTCGCCAGCGCGACGACGGTACCTCTAGCTCGCTCCCCTTTTATGTCCTTTACTTTCTTCAGTGCACTTTCGGCTCGCCTCTTCTGCGCTCGGGTTAGATAGGTAAGCATGATACAAGTTGAGAAAACGGCGAATATTTCACGAGAGTCTTTACCCGTCCGGTACGAGTCGGGAACATCCGACGCGTGTGTGCACTTCAGCGGGAATTCGGCGACGTACTCGCCCTCGACCCTCTCGGGAGAGGTTTAGGAGGCCCGTCAGGCCTCACTCAGGTGACCCGTCACTTCTCTGGAATGGCACCCACTGCTCGTCGGTGCACGCACGTACGATATTAGGACTTTAATTCATTCATCTTGTCATTTATACCTGTCCACTCGCATCCATCGGACGACGTCATTTGACGTAGTCCGATTAGTTATCGATACGACACCGAGCCCGTACCCTCGGTGACGACCAGACGACATCGTGACGACGTCCGGCATCAAGGAGTTCGCGGATCGGCTCCGGGCTCCACAGGGTTGACGGGGCGGTGCAACGTGGGAAGCTCCTGGGGCCACCGCATAAGGAAGTCACGGCTCAGCAGACGTTCGTGCTGCGACCAATCCACGCATGTAGGTGGGTCGTAGTGGGACAGGCTGTACCGCGAGCCGCAGCGACATTGGCTTGCTCAGGCAACGTCCGTGCAGGGGGAATCGTAATCACGAGCGCGTCACAGGAGAGAGGGGTCGCAGCACCACCGCGAGCACAGAGTTGCAGCACGGTCCTGCACGAGGACGCAAGCAGCAGGATTGCGGCCCTTGGCAGCGAGTCGGCCGGTTTGAGCGGTGGGAACGTGCTGGCGGCGGCCTCTAGCTCGTTCTTCCCCTCCCTTGCCCCTAGACGTCGCGAGTCTTCTCCTTCTTCGGTCTTCTCCCTCTTCCTCAGTCTTCTTCTTCTTCCTCAGTCTTCTTCTTCTTCACCTTCAGTGGTGACCTAATTCTCTAGCATGCGAGAGCCAATTCTCAAAACAACAAGTTCAAATTCATCAAAATGCAAGTTCGTCCCTTTAGGGCAACCCTGCTTCCCTTATATAGGGGGGAAGTGGGTTTGGCCCATTAAGCCAAAAACAAAATTAAAGCTGAAAATTTAAAACAGCTAACCTATGACTCCAACGAGACGAAAGTGACTCACGGAAATCAACGGAACGATATCGGGGGGGAGAGATCCTTATAGGATGAACCTCCCCTCCTTACACGAGACTGTGACGAGTCGGGAAAACGACGAGCGACGAAGACTGAAACCAAAAATGACGAGTAAAAAGAAGATGTAAAGATAATGATACGGTGTCCGTTACCCAGAATACTTGAATCCGGGCGTGCGTACCGACGCCTTGGCTTGCCGAGCGGGCTGAACGCGAACGGCCGGCACTTTCGAGGGCGGCGGTGACGTCTTCGAAGACGTATCCGGGGCCGAAGCTGGTGCTGTCGAGGATGACGGTGACGACTTCGAAGGCGTGTCCGCGGTTGTCGTTGGGGCTGCGCCATCAGACACGATCTGACATAAATTTGGTCAGGCCAGACCAAACTGGACCATGGGTCTGCCTTTTTACGACTGACTGGATGTTCGGTTCCTGTTCCAGTTCACACATCGAACCGGACAGAAGACCGCATCCATTCCCTTCCCTTTTCTTGATCCCTCCCTCATTCTCGTTCTCGTTCTCTCTCCCTCTCTTTCCTGCTCTTCCTCCCTCCCTCTCTCTCTTGCCCCCTCTCCTGCTTGCTCTGTCCCCCTCTGCCCTTTAACCTCTCTCCTGCTCGCTCTCTCCTTTTATCCCATTACCCTCTCTCCTACTCTGTCTCCCTCTCCCCTGTCATCCTCTCTCACGGGCGCTCTCTCCCTCTCCTCTTTCATCCGCTCTCCTGCTCGCTCTCTCCCTCTCCCCTGACATCATCTCTCCTGCTCGCTTTCTTCCTCTCTCCCGCTCTCTCTCTCCCTCCCTCCCCGTCTGCCTCTCTCCGCTTCTTTTTTACTCTCTACCCCACTCTTCCTCTCTCCATCTCCTTCTTTTTTACTCTCTCCCTCTGTCACTCGCCCTCTATCCTGCTCCCCCTCTCTTCCTCTCATTCTTTCTCCCACTCTCACTCTGTTCTTCCTCTCGTTCTTTCGCCCTCTGTCGTTCTGTTCTTCCTCTCTTATGTTCACCCTCTCTTACTCTCTCTCTTACCCTCTATCCCCCTATATCACCCTCATTCCATTTTATTCTCTCTCTCTCTCACCCCTCTCCATCTCGTTATTGCTTTCTTTCTCTCCATCTCTATTTCCCTCTCTCCACCTCGTTCTCTCCATCTATCTTTCCCTCTCTCCACCTCGTTCTCTCCCCCTTTATATTTCCCTTATTCCATTTTATTCTCTCTCTCTCTCTCACCCCTCTCCATCTCGTTATTGCTTTCTTTCTCTCCACCTCGTTCTCTCCCTCTCTCCACCTCGTTCTCTCCATCTCTCTTTCCCTCTCTCTACCTCGTTCTCTCCCTCTCTCTCATCCTCTCTCCATATTGTTTTCTCTCTCTCCCTCTCTCCCTCTCTCTCTCCGTCTTCCTCTCTTCTTCTCTCTCTCACCCTCCCACTCTCCTCTCTCCCTGTCACTTCTTCTATCCCGCTCTCACTCTCCTCTCCTTGTCCTTCTCTCATTCTCTCTCTCACCCTCTCTCCTGCTTTCACTCGCCTCTTTTCATCTCGTTCACTCCCTCTCTCTTTCACTCTCTCTCCCTGACCTCACTTTCCTCCCACCCTCTTGTTTTCTCCTTCGATATCTCTGATGTAACACGAAGGGCGCCGGGATCAACTGGCATATGTTACAACACAGGGAACGCAGGAACATCAAGTTATGCAGCGATTATGAATAATGTGGGTGTAATCAAAATGATACCTCAATGCTAAAATTGATGAGAAGTACAACACCCACCGTCGACAAACACCAACGAACACTAAATGGTGGTGACGTCAATGCACCATATATGGACGTGCCTCCACCGTCACCGGCGACACTCCGCATCATGACTCGTCGCCAACATCAACTGCAGAACCACCCTAATAACAACCAAGTCAATGCGACGGCATCAGGCGCGTCCCCACTTACACACGACACATCACGCATCATGATACATCATCAACGCCAGATCCAGAACTGCCCTTTGACGTGACACGATCACACGTTGTCTGCTTTATCTTATTTCTCGTATTTCATCTTTCCTCCGAGGCCTATATGTAGGCCAATGTTGCACGATACACTTGGTGAATCATTTTTCAAGAATTGAAGTTTTCCTTCCTCTTGAAGAATTTGCCCTAATTCTCCTCCGTGCCGATCCATCACCGCCGCTGCTGCTTGTCACTACTGCCACCAACGCAGGCCACCGCCGCCCGTGCCGGTCGTCACCCTCACGCTTGGCTACGGCCGACTACTGACGCTCTGCGCCCTCGGCCGGCCGCACCCTTGGCCACCGCCCTGCGCCCTGATTGCTCGAGCCCACACCCTCGGCTGCCCGCGCCCTTAGCAGGCGCCCTACGCCCCGGCCGCATGTGCCCCCCCCCCCCCTGCACCCTCAGCCGCCCGTGCTTGCTGCCCCCCAGCTGCCTGTGTACAATCCGCCCCCGGCCGCCTTCGCAGCCAGTTGCCGCCGCCCATACCATTTAGGTTTCGAGGCACTGCCCCGCGCCCCGCAAGGGGGCTACTCCCTCGTTGACCACCCCACCTCCCCCGCTAGTTGGATTAGCGAGACCTTGTCAAAGCGAACGTATATTGGCAGCGCCAACGACGCGTTAAGAATTGCTCACATGGCCACAACGCACTACTCTAGTGCCGAGGTACTCTCTGCACTCTCTGGTGATCGTGTTCTTCATCCAGCATTCTTCGAGTGTTTATACACCACCGAGGGATTTGCTTTGGATATTGAATCTTGAAGCAAGTAGTTGAATAGGCCTTAGAGTCTTCTAGCGATCATCGTCCGGATTTATTGAACATTTAGCTTTGTTTTCACCACGGTGGTTGAAGATAGTACTCCCGGCCTTGACGAGGAAAGGGGCTGCACCACCATTATTTTCATCGGATTTAAATTCTCGGACTTGATCGTGTGATTTTTGGTCTGTTTTATCCTAGTCCTCCCCTAGTTGTCCTAGCACCCAGCTCCCATCGTCATCCTGCATCCTGTCTCCCCTTGTCATCCTACATCACTAAGTCACTGTAATCAGCACCTAGGAAGGCCACTAGGCTCCCGATGATACGGACGTCAAGTTGAAGGCCGAAGGTGCAAGCACGACTACTACTGCTAGTGCACACAACCTCAATGGCCCCCAAGGGTGTACCAATTGAAATTTTAATACTTTAAATGTGGATACTATCTATCACTAACCTAACCCATGCGGTGGAGACACGCTCGAGAAGTACTTAAAAAAATAGCTGAACGCCTAAAAGGGAAGTAGTGTAAACTTAGCAGATTTGTAACTGCCGTAATGTATGTATCAGCAATAACATGGCCAACAGACAACTGGGCGAGTGGGCGAGCAATGACAAGTGGCGACGTGCACTAACAAGTGGGGGCGGTGGGTGCTGACAAGTGGAACCAGGTGCGACCCGTCCAGATCAACGACAGAAGGCGTAGCGAACATTGACGAGCAGCAACATGCACGTCAAGGGCGGTGGGTGCTGACAAGTGGCAAGTGCTGACGAGTGACGGCAGGTGCGTTGGGGGCTAAAGCTGACGAATGACGGTGGGCACTTACTAGCGACCAGCCAGAAGCTAACGAGCAACGGGGCGTGTGATGACAAGGCGCCATGGGTAGCGCGGCGGTGAGATGGTGGCTGTGGGCGCGGTAGTGAGGCTCAACAGCGAGGACTGACACTAAGGCCTAGCATTAAGGCTCAATGTCAAGGCATGGTGGTGAGGCTAGGCATCGAGCACAGTGGCCAGGGGGCGACAGACAGAGTGACGAGCACGACGGTGGTCGTAGAGGCAATAGGGCACAAGGGGTTATGACTGGTCGCAACTCGAGGCCGGATAATTAGGGGCGAGTTGTGGTTGTGGTTGTGGCTGCTGGTGGCTGCCACGCAGTCTATGGTTGTAGCTACAGCTGAGGTTGCAGCCGTAGTCGGCGACTACGGTAGCCATAGGTTGCGGCTATGGCCATAGCTGGGGCCTGTAGCCATAGTCACAGCGGGGCTTGTGGCCACGGCTGTGGCCACGGCTGCGACTACGGACACAGTTTGCGGGTGCATGGGTGACTATGGTTGCGGCTGCAGTTATCGTTGTTGGCTAGGCGGCCTACAGCTAGTGGCCAGGCGGCATGCGGCCACTACCCTTGTGCCCTCGCTTGCCTGGTAGCCCAAGTTGCAGTCAAATGTCGGTGGCATCTTGGTGAATATTTGGAAAATTAAAAAATAACAGAAAATATAAACTATAGGAAAAGTGCATCAAAGTTCAGATTCTTTCAAATTCTTCTTGTCCCCTCTTTCAATGGGCACCCGTCTCCGCCCCTCTAATCGAGGTGAATATAAGCCTTTGCCCTTCGATATAAAGGGGAGAAGGCGCAAATAAGATGTCCCAGGAGCCCATAATTTGAGAGAGGCCCATAAGGATGCCCGCACATGGGCTCTAACACTCACAAACGTGTAGGACCATACGTGGGGGCCCAAAACACGTGCGAATAAACACACAGGACACATACTTAGCGACTCATACAATTCCGACAAAATAAAAAGATAAGTGGAAATTAAAGTTAAACCTTTGGGAACTGTTGAGTAGAATGAGTACTTTAAAGGCTGGATGGCATGTGCTATATCTCACTCGACGAACTAGTCAGGATGGGATCTTTGAAGCTAGATGGTCCCCCATAACTTTCACCCTCTCTCCCACTCTCACTCTCCTTACTCCCTCTCGCTCTCTCTCTCTCTCTCAGACCCTCTCTCCCTGCTCTCACTCTCTTCTCTCTCTCTCTCTTTTTCTATCACTCTCCTCTCCCCCTCTCATTCTCTTTCTCTCTCTCACCCTTTCTCATGCTCTCCCTCTCTTCCTCCCCCACTCTCTTCCTCTCTCTCGTTCTCCATATGTCATTATCTTTCTCTCACACTTTCCCTCTCCCCCATTCTCATCCTCATTCTATCTCCCTCTCTCATTCTCTCTCTCCCCTCTATCTCTTTCTCTATTGCCTTCTCTCCCTCTTGAACTCTCTCTGCTCACCTGCTCCCTCTCCCTCTCTCTATCCTCTCACCTGCTCCCTCTTTCTCCCTCTTACAGTCCCTTTCCTTTTACACTCTCTCCCTCTCACTTCACCCTCTCCCTCACTCTTTCAAACTCACACTCTCTCTCCTAGTCTTGTCCTCTCACTCACTCTGCCGCTCTCTCCCTCTACCGTTCTCTCCATCTTGCACTATCTCTGGCTTACTCTGTCATTCTCCCTATCTGTTTCTCCCACTCTCTCCTTGTCACACTCTTATTCTCTCCTTGTTTCACTCTTGCACTCTTTCTCTCTGCTACTCTCTCATTATCTCTGTCTCATCCTCCCTCTCCCTCTCATTATGTACCCATTTTACTGTCTTTCTCTCTCACTTTCTCCCTCCCTCCATCTCACACTCTTTCACTCTCTAATTATAGTCATGTCACTCTCTTTGAGTTTCTCATTACTGAACACTACTTCTGCATCTGAGGTGACATTCACCTGGCATCTATTTTGATGCAATGAATAGGTCAAGTCAACTTGACATTGACTTTCACATTGACTAGTCAACATGACCGACCAAGAACAGTCTGGACTGAAACCAGACCAAGACTGAGACCAGACCAAACTTCAGGTCGAGGTTTGGTTTTTTGCCAAAACGAAACCGTGACCAGACAGTGTCCTTCCCTAGCTAAAAGAGGAAAACATCAAAATGATAGAGAGATATGAATGTTTATCTAATTCAGAATAGACTTAAGGATTAATTAGATAGTTAGAGATAATGGGATAAAAGGCAGAAAGATTAAGAATATTAAGGATGTAAGTGTGTAATTATGATTTTATATTTTTTATTATCCTAGGTACTGGTACTATGGTTTATATAGAAAATACATGTTTAAGAATATTTTTTAATACAAGAAAATTGCAAGAAATACTGATAATTCTGCTGACACCTTGCAGGTGTTTGGCGAAAAGCCTAAATGAGGCAGTAAGGTAGAAACGAGTTTAATAGTTATTTTTGACTAGTTTTTATCAGGCAAAATAAGTAAGAATCAATGAGTAACCCAGAATGCACACTAGATGCTTGATGAAATGCCTCAATGAAATCACGATACTGAATCTTGACCAAATTGAACATCATACACGATTGAACATAAAGGAGTTTATATATACTGTTGTTATACTGAATCTCAAGCAGATTGAGCTCAAAAGGGTACTAGATCCACCCTAAATCGAATGACGGCGATGGGGATGTCATTGATCTCCACCTAGTCTCAATGTGCAGTCTCGCCCTTCCTCCTTGTTGGTGCAGATCTCTCACTTTCTAATACTTCTCTAACACCTCCTTGAGCTGTCTGGGTAGTGATGGAACTTTCACGGCCCATCAAAGCAATTTCAGCTCCAAGTGGGACCTCTACCAATGGTTCTCATTATCCTACAGTGAGGTGTGATTTTAGCCTTCAAAAACTCCCTTAAAGGGATCAATAGAGGTTCCCTTGATCCTCCAATGGGTCAGACTTGATCCAACGTCTCTCCTGGGGCCATCGGATCAGTTTGTGGTCCCCTCGTTGCCGACCTGCGTCCACCAGCTGACAAGGGCAGCGACCAGGCCATGGAGAAGGACGGGACTACCCCTCAGCCATCCAATACTCCTTAAATGGGTCAACAGTTTTGATTAAATCACAGCCCTGGACCCATTCTAATGGTGTACCCTCATCGCCACGTCAACGGCTCCATCATCCGCCCTATCAGCTACTCCATCATCATTTACCTTTGTGATTCATCCATTCATGGGTCCGTTTTCCTCGTTCGTCACCAAAGAAAATCAGGAAGCCTGAAAAAGAAAGAAAAAGGAAATAACGATTAGTTATTATGAAACTAATTTTACCCTCCTATCTTCCTTAAGAAGATCTGACGATTAAGATAATGTCGGTTTACTTAAAATGGTCATACATGACAGGGACTTTGCATCGTGTTGGCTCAAACCCAGTCATAAATTCATTTTTTTATAAGGCTTTCATTGATCCCATATCAGGTAATTAAAAATTAAGATTACTATATAAGCGCCATGTTTCTCTAACATTAAAAACAACTTGCCATCTCCCACATGCGTACACGGACCTCTTTATGGGGCTTATGTGGCCTCTGTGTGGGCCTTATATGAGCCTCCATGTGCCAGTGATCAGAGGCTCCATTTGTAACTGCACTCACAAGCTCCTGGCCAGCTTGAGTGTTGTACGCTCGCTATCCTGATTTTATCATCATTCTAATAGATGTTCATGATATCTTAAAAGTTTCCCCCAATTCCTCTGCAGTCGCACATAATATAATTTTGTTTCAATTTAACTACTTATGTGAGTTAGAAAATATTCCTCCCATTGTCCACCATCTTCACTCTGAAATTTTCATCAAATACTTAGACCATGCCTAGTACTTTCACGGTATCCAAATCAACATAGTCATGGGAATACTTTATCCAAATCGAAATATATTGATTCCTTTCTTTAGCTTCCTAAAATGGCCACGTGAAAACTTCAGCCCAAACCTTGTGCCCAAGCAAGCTCCTCCATTGATCCTTCCACACTGGGAGATGCCATGTTAAAACTTATGGGATGGATGAAATTACATCTGCCCCCTTGAGTTAATAAAATTTTATCTGAGATTGAGGTAAAGCCGACTTTCAGATTATTTGGAAAATAATATGGTTGTTTAAGCTTGTTATAACGTTATTCTTTCTTTTCTAACTTTGTTAGAACAAAATGATAGATTTATCACCAAGATGTGATTATAACTACACCTATAGGACTAGATAAGACTGAGAATAAATTTGTGGATGAAGTATGGAAATGCAAGGTCACATGAAATTGTGGACAACTTATAAGTCAAAGACTAGCCCAAGTTGTATTTGTTTTTTTAAGCAGGTTTTGGCCATGGCAGCATACATAGTTTATTGGAATATAGTAGTCAAGGCATTAACTGAAAAGTTGTAAAACTAAACATACATCCATAGTTTCCCTTTTCCCATTGTACAGACCGGACTCTAATGACATAAAATTGTAAATAAACTTGTTGACTCCCCTCTTAGGACATTCCCCAAGTATTAAAAAAACTGATTCACATTTTCACAAGAATTATATTTCTCAAAACACAATAGTCTCCTTTAGAAAAAACTCATGTAAGGACTTAAAAGCCTTCTATCAGTCTGATCCTTTTTTTTAATATTTTATCATCTCCACTCAGGATGCCATCAAATTTTCATGAAAAATCTTATGCTTGTAAATCCTGAGAGAACAAATTCCCTCGTTAAAGTTTATTACTCAAGATTAAGATGTTGTAATGATGTATTAAAATAATTAAAAAAATTATTTTAATTTATTATAACCCCCATAATGATGTACATGAATTAATTAAATAATAGAATCTACACGTAACAGAAATTTGTAAATACCATGATCATATGAAGAACTATTCCTTATTAATATAACGGACGTTTATGATGAACTCGATTTAAGGTGGTAACAATCGCTGGTGAGAACCGAGTTTCATACAATAAGTTTATTTTTTTCCTCAAATAGTATAGGAATTAAACAAGGGTCGAACCTGAGGGTGCTTGGGTATGAAGTTAGACTGTTTTCAGGATGGGAAGGGATGGAGATACGTATAGTGTTAGAGAGGTGATTTAGGAAGAAAACTGAGAGGAAATGACTGAAATGAGAGTGAAGTAGATTCTGGAGCAGACTATTAATATAGATATAGCTATAGTAATGATCAATGAAGATGGTTTTGGGTGATTTGAGGAATTAAAACAAACACTATAAGGAAAAAACGTGGAAAAGAAAGGAGTGGAGCGACTAAGATTTTTCTATGAAAAGACACTACTAATTCCACTATAAAATAGGTTTAACACTTCTGAATATCCATGGAAGGCTTACAAGTAGGGAAAATGTCCAAACCAACACACACAAACCCATTGTTGATGTCTGTCCTCGACCGGGTGATGCAAGGCCTGCTACGACGGTGCTCCTCCACTCGAATGCACTCCCACAACACTCTTGAGCATCAAACAATGCTAGGAGTGGGCCTTGACCTCGCCCTGGCCTTCTCGTAGCCTGGTTCTAAGAGGAGAACAAAAAGCATGAAGAGAGAGAAAGAAAATAGTATTTGTAGGGGTTTTAGGGTTTAAAGGGTAGTTTGGTCAATTTCATATTTATAAATTATATGGAACTCAAAATAGTGCCAAACTTATACCAATTGCTAGATATGATCATTAGGAAGTTGCATTTAAAATTTCAGTGCAAAAGGATATGTATATCACAAGAATTGAAGGGTCAAATGGTAGGTTTCCGCGGCACTAATTTTCGCCCTCTTTATATGGAAATTTACAGAAAACCCCTTGTTCACTAAACTCACTGTAACTTTCTCATTTTAACTCCGTTTGACCTCAAATTTTTTTCATTGGATCAAGAATTTAACCCTTTATCTATTTAAATCATAAAAAAAAACTTTGAAATCCTTGATAAATTTAGGTCTTTCTTATATTTTGTCCAACCCTATCCTTGGAGACTTACTTATCGTTTCCACTACCTTTAACAAACGAAACCTGACCAGTATGACTACCTAAAGTCATGGATCACCTAGATATGAAGGGATGATCCCTAACTACTTGCAAACCTGATTTGGTGGTGCCTTGTATCCTTGCATTCATCCATGTGTCATTTCCTGTCCCCTAGCATTCCAATACTCATGAAAGTGTGAGATTGCAACACTTAACCTCAAGGGTGTCAAGTGGGGTTAGTCTCGTAGAATAAGCACATAATCACATAAATTGATGCATTTTAGGGTTAGGGTGCAAATTAACATAAATGCAGTATTTCACCTTAGAATTAGCATAAGTTCATGATGTTTTTGATGAATTACTATCTAAATCAAACACTTTTATACATGTATGCAAGGACAAATTCATGCTTATCAGTTTAATACGACTTATATATTAAAATAAATTATTCCAATTTTCCACAAACTGGATATGACTATTTTTCTGCTATGTTGTAACATAGATGATTTATTTGTAACAAACTTTTCCAGATACTATCCTTCCCTTATTTTCATAACTTGTATCCACCCAATCTTTTTCCATTTTTTTATCTATCAAATACTCAATAACATGAAACATTATAAAATATGTGGACCTTCTAATGATGTATGTTGTAATTTGTTAATACATTTTGAAACATCATTAGCATATTATCACTAAATTATTATCTTAAAGACCTGAGAAAAGTTTTATAATCAGAGGTTCTTAGTGAAAGTTCCACCAATAAATTGGTTAAAAATAAATGATACAATTATGCATGAAACAAATGTCCCATTCAACTCAATTCCTTATATTCAATTTTTACTTAGCCATACAATAATACAATACTCAAGTCTGTCAACAAGAAGGGTATATTCTTAAGTCTAGAACCGGCCCAAAATCGACAACTAATGAAGCTCTAAATGTTTTTTATCTTCTTATAAAGCACACCCTGTTTTAGTAAAAAATAGTCCAAATGTACCAAATTGTTCCAATTTAAGTTTTTTCTATCTTATAAAACTGGTGGACAATAATCATGCAATTTTGAATATGAGCAGTCGTATGGGCTGCATAAGATTCGTGACAGCATTTTTAGATACCAAATGAAGAACCTATATTCAAGGGGATTATGACACCATTTTTTCTGTTTTTGAGTTAAAGAAAGGACCTAGTGTCTTTTTTTCCATTTCCTTAATGATGATTAATAGCCCCTGGTTTTTCATTTTCATCACAAACTTCAACTTCAATACAAGGAAAGACGGCAAGGGCCACTTGAAAGAAGCTTTTGAAATGAAGAAAAAAGGTAAATCAGGCAATGAAAGGGCTTTTCAGGAGCAGACTAATGAAGCTTTGAAGCTTTTGGGCTTCTCAACTCTGCTCTTATGAAGGAAGCAGACGTTTACAAATCAAACCTTTGGCATGCATTATGAAAGGTGGAGAAAACATTACAAGCAAACGATAAAATCCAGCATTATCCTTTAAAGAAAATAAGTGCAACTAAATTTAACAAAACTACATATATTTTATAATATTTTGAATTCCTTCGGGGCTCTCCCGCTAACAATTTAAAGGAAATATGTCCCTTGGAATCAGGTGCTTGAAATGAAATATTTCTAATTCTTTATGGTTCCCCCACTTACCCATTTAAGCAAAATGCGTCCCTGGGAGTGAGGCCCTTGGTATCCAATATGGTTGCATGGACAAGAAATACAATGAAGCACATTCATCAACAATGGACAGACCCAAAACCATCGGACTATATATATAGAGAACAGAAACCTATATGAAAATATAGATACACATTTGGAGCCTATTAACTCGGGATTTAAAGTACATGCCCCCAAATTAAACATCTGCAGTGCCTTATGGGGAGGATGAAAAAATAATAATACAGTAAAACCCATTATCCAATCACATAACTTATGCAACCAAATGTTAGCTTAACTAGCATTTTAGAATATTGCCTATAATTTTAGGGTTCTCACAAATGCCATTTAAACCAAAATGTTCCCCTTTGACTCAGGTCTTTAATGTGCAATGTGCTTGCATGGAAAATAAACCATGAGAATAATATATTAATACACAAGAGGTCAGTTTTAACTCTCTCTAAATGATTTATAGTTAAAAAGTGAGTGGATTAGAAAGGAGATGTAAATACAACTACCTTACTTTTAAAATTAGATAAAGTGAGGAGGGATCCAACGAAATTATATTTGGTGGTTATATCTGATTGGGGGGCCAAAAAGAAGTGTTAATTTATTATGAAATTTAGGATTATGGAATACTACTGAGTATCATGATATATTGTAGATAATTACTTTGAATTGATGAGATTGATGTATAAGTAATGATTTTAAAATCGGAGGTGAATTTAAATCTATTTAGAAAAAAATGGATTTATATTACTTAATAATAAATTAGAGGCTCAACTAGGGAAGAGAAGGTCTTGCTAAAACTCTTTTAAGGCGATACATAACCTTTTTAATGACTGATATTTGTTGATAATATTTCATAGCCAATCCCGAGTCATCAAATTTATATGAAATGATAATATTTTTTAAAAAGCTCTAGTCTTCGTGAAAGCACAAAAAATAAGTTCCCTTGGTAAATATTATAAATCCGGCTTTAGATTTTGTAAGAAAGATATAAAGTAATCAAAATAATTAAAATCCATTTGGTATGCTGCAATTATACTTAGTCATGCAATAGTGATATCCTAATTTTGTCCACAGAAGCATAAAGTGTAAACTCTAGATACCCACATGCCCCAAATAGGAGGAACCAAAAACTCAAGGGCAAACACAGTGATAGCCCACACCCATACAAGAAACGAGCTTAGTCAATTCACTTTATCATCTGACTTTGGAGTTAGATAGCAATCAGTTTTTACCATTTTTCCATTATAACTCATACAGATTAAGCTTTAACAGCATGTTAGTAAAACTTTAAATATGTGTTTTGATAAATGTTTAAAGTAATACATAACCTACTAGGGGTTGTAATCCAGCACAATAGGTGCTTAGGCAAGTAGTTCACTAATTGTAAGTAAAGCTCAAATAAAAACCCATAGTTATATAAAAAGGCTATTTACTTTGACCATATGGTGAGCAAGTGAAATCACTGATTTAAGACTTCGATTTTCTAAGGCATGGACACAAATATATTCTCTAAGATTTTGTAGATATTTGTCTGAACTTGACTTCATTTGATTGATTTATTAACCCCGTTAAATTCCTACTTACTACCATTGATAAATCATATTTTAGAGGTAATTAATGATGATTTAACTTCACTAATTAGTGTCGTTGGTTTATCCAATTTAAAACAACAAAAATTTATGATAACCTTACTCGCGTAGCAAGAGTAACGGTCCATCCACAAGGAGCAAGGTTTTTTCCTTATGAATTTGTGCTTTAGTTATAATTTTTTATGAATTTTAGAAGTGGGTTTACTACCTATAAGATAAATAAGTAATCAAAATATAAACAAAAAAATTTACACTATAATTAAACTATTTATAAAAAACTTAGTAGCAGAAAATGGATTTTTGGGATTTTTAATGAATATTTTAAAGCCAAAATAAAATAGAAAAGGATACAATAATATTGCAATATTATTGTTTCCCATTTAAGGATACAATAATATTGCAATAATATTGTTTCCCATTTATGATTTATTTTCCTAAGTTCTATTTTTATATATTTTATTGATTTTTGCGAGTAACCGCACTTGAATCTTTAGAGTTGAGTGGATTTCTCACATTTTCTAGGAGTTTTATTTGATAAACAGGAATTAGGTAAATATAATGGTGAATTTGAGATAAAAATGGGAGTAAATCGTAAATAACATGGATAATGAGAGGAGGCCAAATACACAATAAGCCCATTCTAGAAGTCCATGCAAACCTCCTTAAAGATAGCGTCAACTAAAGGCAAGAATTCTTGAACTAACCCACAAATTTTAATTTGAATAGTCTATAAAATCAAGAAAGCTTAGGCCCCCAATGCCTTGTAATTAAATACAATCTCTGGGAGCGTTAGGTCACTTCTATTTAGTCTCTTCTCCCCTCTCTGTGTATCTCATCTTGGATTTCTGCTCCCAACTTGTTGTTGGACGCCTAGTGCATCAGATTGCTTTGATCTATTCTTTTTCTACAAGAGTGTGGGAGAGAACTTTCAAGGGTGATCAAGATTCTTTGAGGGCACGTGGGTGCAGGCTGGAAACCAAGAAATCTTAGCCCTCCAACCCTTTGGAATTATATCCAATGGCTGGGAGAGTTAGGTCCCTTCTGTTTAGTCTGTTCTCCCCTCTCTTTTGTATCTCATATTTGATTTATGCTCCCAACTAGTTGTTGGAGGTCTAGTGCATCAGATTTCTTTGATTAATTCTTGTTCTACAAGAGTGTGGGAGAGAGCGTTCAAGGGTGATCAATATTCTTGGAGAAAGAGCACTACTTGGCCCTTCGAGGGCGTGACAACAAGGTTCATGTGATCTCCTGAAGGTGTTATTTGATGTTTCTGACCATTTTGTGTTGGTAAACATTCTAGAGGATAGTCTAGACTCAAAAATTCCTCCTGTATCAAAATTTACAATGAATTTCGTCCATTACTCTTTTTGGCTGCAATTCCACCGCGGGAAATGTGGCCTAAGGTTCTATGTATCTTTAAAGTTTTTCTTGCCCTAGAAAAATTTTTAAAACTCGTAATAAATTATTATTAGTTATAATAAAAAACATAAATAATTATTGTATTTATTTAAAATATATTTGAGAAGTTATTTGTCATTTATTTGTTTTTCTCTTTACAAATTAGTTAAAAATCCACAAATATATAAAATCACCAAAGAAAGTTATTTCAAAATATATTTGAATTACAATTTACTCTCTTATTACTTGCTCCTTGAGGATTCCACCCTTACCCTATTTCTAAGTAAGGAAAATTTTATAGTTATTGTTGCATTGATGAGGGCCTTAAGTAACATATTAAACCAAAATTCTAGTTTATCAATTAACGTCATTGCCAGGGAGCAGGTCTCATTGATTAAGTAAAATTATTTGAGTTAAATATTTTGGGACAATTGATTAACTGCCCAAATGAAATCAAAAGTGGAATTCAGAGGTATTCATATATACTTGCAGTTTACCTTTATTTTGGTTGTTTATGAACAGTACAAGATCTAAAAAACCTGATTTGACATCTTTTGAGTTAAAAAATAAAAAAATTATTTTCAAGAAGCACACTCTGGAAGTTCTCTGACATGATTGAGTGATGGAGAGCATCAAGATGACGCCAACGAGTCATCAGCATCGCCATCGGTCCATGTCCAGTCTAACCGGCACGCCAAAGTGTCAGTGAAGATGCCCCGGTTTAAATACCCCGGGTAGAGCACGTCTGTAGTCACATCATTATGTTTTTGTTTTCATTCGTATCAGTTTTATTTTTGTCCGTCTCATCATTTCAATTTCTATGTCATTTATTTGTGTTGTAAAGGGGGGGGGAGGGCTCATTGGACTCCCCTTGTTGGACCCTCTCTAAGGGGCCCATCATGGCCCTATATAAGGCCATGATGGCCCCCCACGTTGTTTTCAGATCTGGAATATTTATTTGTTGGCAGTTACTAGCGTCGTCCAGGTCTCACGTTGAAACAAAGAAAAGAGAGAAGAAGAGAGAAGGGGAGTAGAAGGCAGGGTTGCGGGCGCAAGGAAGGATCACCTGTCTTACTCGGCATCCATCGTTTCCACTTCTTTACCCCCCTCTGGAATCGACGAGGATCTGCCGATCTTAGTCAGGCACCACCGTCACTCTCGCTCAAACCCACGTCGTCGCGAAGTAAGGAGGCAGTCTAACAAGTTCATCGAGCCGGCGTACGGTTCTGATCTTGGACGCCCGACCAGCCTGGTCAGAAATCCGATGATCGGGCCCAAGAACAAGCACTTGACCATCCCAGTCAGTCCCTCATCGACGCGAACCTCGCGAACAAACTCTACACCAGTTAGGACCATCATTAACGACCCGGATTCAAGATCGGGCGTCGAACCAGCCTGGTGTGTCACCCAACGATCCGGCTTCGTGAGTTGACAACTCAGTCTTACACTCGGCCTGCCAAGCCATCTGCGCACTCGACGATTCAGATTTCAAGGTTGCTGCTCTACAAGCCCGCCAAGCGCCCAATACCAAGCCTCGTGGCCAGCCCCTAAAGCCCTTCTCGGACTAGAGAACGTCTCTAAATCCCAGCAATCCTATGCCCAAGTGCACTCATTGTGGACATTGAGTAGGTGTCTGTTCAGGGGGTTGTGGGGCAAGTGAAACTCGGAAGTGTCAAGCGTCCTTGTGTGCCACCAGGACTCTCCCAAATTCCCTCCACCCGTCGACTGTGTCGTGCTGCTTGCTGCCTTAGGGCCACACAACTTGTTCGCACTGCCCTACCGGACAGTCTTCACCAAGAGATCATTGCTGCCTGCCTTACACAAGACGACGACCTCCCTCCTCTCCAGCAACTCCTGTCTCTGATATCTATCTATCGCTCCAGCAACAAGTCGTTGCCTGCTGTTGAGCTGACACGTTGCATATCCTCGCCTACGCTCTCCGACCCACACTCTAGTGTCGCTCACTAAACAATCATCCAAATGACACTAAAAATTCAAATACAAGGTAACAAAAAGCGCCTAATAGAGTTTCTCTAGAATGAAGCTCCTATTTGTCTTGCAGCTGTGATATAGCCACCTCTGGAATGACCCCCTCATATCAAAATTTGGGTCTTTTACTTAGATTCAATGGTTAAAATTACCATTTTACCCCTGGTCAGTAATTAAGTTTTATCCATCAATGTAGGCTTGATCTCAATAATCCAATCATATATATGGAAAGAGGAGGTCAAGATGAGGAAAACCATAAAACAGTCATCTCAATCCGACTTCAGGACCCAAAGTTATTAATAAATGAAAACAGACAAATCTAAGTCGTTGGATCAATTTCCATTCATTTAATTTAATTAATTTTCTACACCCAATGTCGTGTCGTCTCCTGATTGCCCGACACATTTGAACTTTAAAAATCGGGGTCATCTTATAGTGCCACACACCCCGTGTCATGAAATAAAAAATAAATATAAAACCAATAAAAACATACACCATATATAGGACTTTGCACGTACCTGTGCACCTTAAAAGTTACACCCAATCATAGAGCACCACGTCACCTCCCATGTGTGCACTTTGTATGCAAAGCATGAGAGGTGAACTTACCTCACGAAGAGAGAATGTCCTCGAATTTTGCAAAAAGCTCTCTAATTAAATACACAAGCACAAATCAACGCTGCTAAAAAATATTTATGTATGTCTTTTTTGCTTTCTCTCTCCTCCATATTTCATCAAAAACCATTTAAAAAATCCTGATTAATTTCAATAAAACCCAAAAACTAGTTTATTTGTATCTTTATGCCTGCACACACGACCGATAGCTGTTTTTGAGGACATAGTTGCAACAAAAATTTAAGAAAAATCCCTCCAAGATAAGTTATTACTTTAAATCTCATATTTTCCTTACAAATATACTTTTTCCTATTAAAGATTCATTTCCTTCTTTAATAAATTCCCAAAAATTTCAATAAAGTACTAGAAAATTTTAAGAAAATCGGTAATTGGTCCTGCCATTAATTAAAATTAAAATTATCCCATGCTTAAATAAATTTCATAAAACTATTAAAATTACATAGAACTAAGGAAAAATCATAATTCACATGGAAAATTTTATTAAGATGTATATATGATAAAACCCCTATTTTGGACTCTGTAAATGCATAAAACTTTGCTGATTGCTTGAAAGAAATACCAAATTCAGGGGTTATCAAGAACCCGGATGATCACTTAGCAAGTTTGCTGTAACACTACGCGTCTGGATCAAATGGCTCGTGTTGCACCACAAGAAGAGGAGGGCTGATCAGCAGACTGGTAGCGCAGGGCGGTCACATCGGTAATGGTGACGGGTTGAGCCTCGGCTACAGCTTGCTATGGGCAACAAAGATAGGCGTTGACGGTGCAGAGCGGCGGCTGTATATCCTGTTGCGGCATGTACTTTGCGGTGGTGAACTAGCGGCGGCATGTCATCCGACGATCATCTCCCATGAAGCATTTCTAGGAGACCGTTGTGGCGGGCATAGGACGACGTAAAGGCGCAGCAGCATAGGGTGGCTGCATCTAGCTACTATCGGACGTTGACGATGATGATGTCTGGCATTGCTTCTAGGGCTGTATGCTAATATTGGCGGATGGAGGTAGGCAATGGCGGTGACAACGGCAGCGGTTCATCCTATGGCAGCATGTACTTGGCGGCGATGATGTGGCGGCGGCGGGTTGTCTGACGATTGCACTCCTCAAAAGTACTCTATAGAACACTAGGCGCGCGTGTGGCATGGGTAGGCACGGCAGCGCGCTCGAAGGCAAGCGCGGGGGATAGGACAGTGACGGCGCAGCTACGCGCGGTGACAGGCTCGGAGGCAAGTGCAGTATCGAGGATGATGGCACAAGTAGACACAGCGACAGGCTCGGAGGCGAGCGAGGTGATGAGGATGATGGTGCAACTAGGTGCGGTCACGGGCTCGGAGGTAAGCGCAAGGTCGAGGACGGTGGCGACGCAGGGAGGCGCAGTGGCAGCACAGCAAAACGATGTTGTAATGAGGCTGGCCGTTGTAGTTGTGGTTGCTACACAACCGTGCGGCGGCAACTACGGCTACGTGGCTGTGCTACGGCGGCTGCAGCTGCATGAAAAGGTTGAAGCACAAAGAGAAGGAGAAAGGTATCCCACATTCCTAAAAAGGTCGAAGCTCAAATTGTCCCTTAATGTTTCGTCTCAGCTTGTGCTTGATATGTCTACCACTTCCACACTTATTTTCTTTCACTTACAGGATCAAAAATGAAAATTTGGCAAACCACTTAAATGTTGCCAAGGGACTAGCAATGTTTAAGTAGTGGGGTATATGATAACACCGTAAATATGGTCTTTATTTCAAGGAATTTAGCACAATTTAATGTATTTACCGATATTAAAAGAGGTTGTTTTATATATTTACATGAAATTAATGTTTTCCAGTGATTTCTGATTTTTTCCTAATTTTTTGTTAATTTTATGATTTTCTTTGGATTTATTTGAGCTTAAAATAATTATTTTTAAATGAGAATGGTAGGTTTAAAACTTAATTTCAAGGTTATTTAATATGGGGATGAATTACTGAATTTTCTAGAATTTTCTGGGATTTTCTAGGATTTTCTAGGATTTTGTTGGATTTTTCTGAGATTTATTTGAGGAAGAAATGAATTTTTAATGAGGAAAAGGATATATTTATAAGGGGAAAATGAGGCTTAAAGTATTTTTCAATTTTTGGGGGAGTTTTCTTAAATTGGTGTTGCAATGATGTCCTTAAAAACAAATCTCGGTCGTGTGTGCTGTCGTAAACATACGACTTAAATAGTTACAGGGTTTTATTGCAATTCATCACTAATTTTTTAATGGTTTTTATGAGTTGGCGGAGAGAGAAAATGAATAGGATATATACGTAAATATTTTTGGGCGACATCCTTTTGCATATGCGCATTTAATGAGGAACTTGTGTTCAAAGTTCTAGGCAATTCTCTCTTCTGGAGGTAAGCTCACCTCCCGTGATGTGCATGCAAAGCGCATGCACGGAAGATGACGTGGCACTCTGAGTGGTTGGATTTATGAAAGCGCCCAAGTGCAAATCGCTATGTGTTTTGCTTATTTTTATTGCTTTCTCTTTATTTTTCATTTCAAGAAGGGGTACATGGCAGTACGAGATTGAACCCGGTTTTCTAAACTTCAAATGCGTTGGCCAATCAGGGAACGACACGACATTGTGTGTAGAACTTAAATTAAATTTAATAAATGGAAATTGATCCAATGGCTTAGATTGCTTGATTTTCATTTATTAATAACTTTTGATCCTGATGTCCGATTGAGATGTTTTTTTTATGGATTTGCTCGTCTTGATCCCATCTTTCTATCTATATCGTTGAATTATTCAGATCAAGACTAAATTGATGGATAAAAATTAATTACTAATTGAGGTAAAATGGTAATTTTTACCATTTAACCTAATTATAAAAGCCGAATTTCGAAAGGAGGGGGTCATTCTTCATGGTTCTCTATCACAACTACAAGACAGAGAGGAGCTCCAGCTTGGATCAACCTATGTGGTACCTTTTTTCTTTTTTGTATTTGAATTTTGGGTGTATTTGGTTGATGTTTCTGTAAAATTCCTTCATCGTTCTTCTTGAACTTGGTTTGAACTTCTAAACTGCTAGGCTTGAGCAACATGTACAAGCCCTTACTGAGATTGAGAGGACAGATTGAGAGATTTACCATGCTATTCCAAGTACACATTAGAAAAAACTACTGAAAAAGATTTAATCTTTAGGAGATTACATTACCCTTTTTTACTATCTAATAGTGTAGTTATTTCTGAATTATCAAACCTACAAAACCAACCAAACCAAATCAAAATTTCCCTCTCAACCTCTCTAATTGACCCCTTTTACCCTTCTCGTTGGATCAAAGAAGCCAATCTAGAGCCCCTTGTTTCTTCTATTCCTCTCATCTCTTCTACCCCCCTTTTCTAACTTGCTTGTCTAAATAAGTTGATTTGATCTTCATTGAAGATCAAATTAACTATAATTAGGGCCAACTTACTTAAGCAGATCATCAAATTGGATTCCTTACTAGCTTCCCTTGGATGATACCTTTACTTATCACTCCACATCTGAAGTTAGGTTTTATAAATTTTATTGTATAAGCCAAAATTAACAACGACAAGAGATAAAAGTCGTGCAAAAGTCACCTTATTTTTGGCTTATCAATTGGCGCTGTTGCCGGAGAAGCAACGCTAAGGAAATTCAATTGGTTTTCATTTCTTTCAGTTCAGTGCTTTAAAATTGTATTCAAAATCATTTTGGTTTGATTTTCTCTAAAGTGCATATTATTCAGCTAATAAGCACTTTTTTGGGCTTATCAGCTGTGCGGCCGGGTGGCTGCACGGCGGCGGCTGCAGCGACACGGCTACATGGGGGCATAGCTAGGCTGCTGTGCGGCTATGCGGCTGCACGGCTACATGGCTGCGCGGCTTCATTGCTGCATGGCTGCATGGCTACATGGCTGTAGCTGCGTGGCTTCATGGCTGCCCAACTGCCCGGCTGCCCAACTACGTGGCTGCGTGGCCGTGGATCATGATTGCGGCCACTATGGGCAGCTGCGGCCACTCAGGCGACTGAGACCGCTGCAGTGGCTACGATCGCAGTGGAAGGTTGCGGCCTGCTCCAATGGCTATGGCTGCTCAAGCGCCTGTGGTGGTTCCGGCGGCAACGGCCAGTGCGGCAGCTCCGATGGCTCCGGTAGCTGCAGTCGCTCCGGTGGCTGTGGTCGCTCCGGCGGCTCAGGCTGGTGCGGCCTACTCCGGCGGCTACGGGTGCTCCGGCAGCTGCGATCCCTCGAAGCGATTGCGACCGCTTTGGCGGTTGCAGCCGCTGCGAGCAGTTGTGGTTACTGCGGTGACCATGGTCGCTACGGGCAGTTGTGGGCACTCCGGCGGTTTCGGTTGTTACACATAGCTGTGACTGCTCTTAGTCCTGTGACTAAGGCTGCTCCCACGGCTGAGGCTGCTCCCGCGGTTGAGGCCGCTCCGCCGGCTGAGGCCACTACAGCCGCAAGGCGCGGTGGCAGTCACGGCTCGAGGCTTGCTGATCGCAAGTCTCAGTCCTCACTTCCATGGCTGGCCGCGGCCACGATTGGCTATGGCTGCTGGTGTCGTGGTCGTAGCTCGGTGTGACAGGCAAGTGGCCAACGGTGGGCAGCTTAGCCATGGCTGACGCCGGCGTGGGAGAAATGCGGGTGGTGGAGATGGCGGCGCTAGTGATGGTGGCGGCCGTGCTCCAGCGAAGGTATGTTGAAAACCCTAATCCTTCTCTCTCTCGAGGGCATTCTCGTAAATCTCTCAAACTCTAAACTAATAAAAAAACTCCTAAAAAATAAACTTGAAAAAAAAAGAGGACTACATTTTCAATTCTTTTTCACTTGGCTCTTCTCTTTTCACGATAGGAACCCCCCCTCATACGGGAAACATGGCCTTCCCCTTTAGAAAAAGGGCAAGAAGGCCCAAAATATTTAAAGGAGGGCCCAAATTAGGGGAAAAATAAACACATACATACGGATGCAAAAAAAAACATTAGACGATATGCCTTAAAGGGTGGATGGTCTCCAATCAAGGTCTTTATAACTTCTTAACTTAGTTATTCTCTCATTTACTTTCATTTCCCTTTCTTTGGGTGGCGTCTCTTTTTGTTTTGTTTTTCAGATATTGGACTCATAGAACCTTTGACGCACTGGGATCCATGATTACAAATAAAGGTTGCATGAAGAAGAAGACTGCCCCTTCGTATGCATGCTTAAGATAGTTTTATTTATTTTGGCATTAGGGCCCATTCTTATATTAAAGTTGGGGGGTGAAATTCATATGATAGATATATATAGAGATATGTTTACCTACTTTTATTCATGCATCATTTTTGTTTGGGAGGGATTTATTTTGCTAAAAAAGGATAGCTGTTAAGAACCCCATCTTGAGAAATTCATTCCATACTTGATAAAAAAAGGGTGAGTTGATAAGTTAAACTCCTTGAGTGCATCCTGAGCTTTTCCCAATGATGCCAACATTGGTTTTAGACAGCATGTATGATACTTCCCAAATAGTAAGGATAACTAGTGGACTTAGTTGGTGGTATGGAAAATCAATGGGTAGAAATTGTATGGGTATGAGTGATGATAGTGAGTGAAAGTAGTATAGGAACACCTCCACCTCAAGTGATGGATAAACAAGTCTACTTCGAGTGTCTAGTTCCTCCATGAAATGGAATCTTTAGTATGGAAGGGGTTGGTACTTATTCAGTTCCTGAGCACAAAATCCCTTTCTCTTGATCCACCTAAATAAAACTTTGATATATATATCTATATAACCTCCTCACCCATATCCTAGCCTATCTAAAACCATCTCCCATATGATTTTATTACATATAGGAACCCATCTCTAAGCCTTTTTACTATTACTGATGATTTTCTTTCTCCCAAGTCCATCTATCTTCCTCTTTGAGATATCCTTGTGCTATTTTTTTTTGGTTATCCCTCTTTCTAATTTCACTCTTCATCTTCTCAATCTCATTCTTCTCTCTAACTTTTCTTCTTTGACAATATCTTTCACTAAGAATATATGTTTGATAGTCATGCGTAAATTACATGGATTCACTTATGACTTCCGGCATGTCTTTAGCAGTTCAGTTTTTTATGTAACCCTTTAAAAAAATGCTTCAAAAAATTCTTCAAAACAGAACTTCAAAAAAAAAGAAAAAAAAAGTACTACTGGCCTTTTAATACTGAAACTTTAATCAATCATGGTCAACTATCTCTCCCATTATGGTGAGAAGTATTCTGAACATTTTCCTCAATATTTTTCTACCTTCCCCTTTTTCGTCTAAAATCTTGGGAGTAAAGTTATCTAAGTAATATTTCCCTCTACACATGTTATGATTCATCTTACCTTTTCCCTTTCTTTCGAGCCATCCATCCTTTTCTTCTCTCTTTACCTATAGATACCATGTGTAATAATATCCTCACGACCTCACTTCATTGGCAGCCACTTGATATTTTGTGTTCATCAGGAGGAGAAAAGTAACATATCCCCAACTACTTTAGGATAAATATATTGAAGGTATCTAGCACCAAGCAGCAACCTATTGAGAGAGAGAGTGTGTGTCCATAACCTTGAGAGATGTGAGGGCCACCTATTCATTGAGAATTGTAAGGTCACTTTTATCTATAGCATCATAGCTAGAGAAAAGTAGATTCGCTTTCTCATCTTCCTCAGTTCTTTCCAAGCTACAAGGGGGTTGACTTACATGTCATTTACAGGTTTATATCAAAATTGTCGACGAAGGTATCATGTAATGATTAGTGATTGATATTTCTAACACTTGAGTCTCACTATTTCTTTGTTTTTAAGGATGATAAAAAAACTCAAGACAAACTTTATGGACATTGTTAAGGGACTAACGATGATTTAGTTGGGGGGTATTTGATACCGACAAATTAGATCAATGAACTTATGCCTTCATACTTAATTTCTACCAAATATTTCTGGATTTGCACTAACATTTTTCACCGTTTAAGGCTAAAATATCTGTCCCATTATTTCTTCAATAAAATTAGATCAATAAACTTATGCCTTCCTACTTCATACTTAACTTATGCCTTCCCAAGTTTTATTTTATATATTTTATTGATTTTTGAGACTAACCCCACTCGACTCTTTAGAGTCGAGTAGATTTCTCACATCTTCTTGGAGTTTTATTTGATAAACAGAATTTATGAAAATGTAATGGTAAATTTGAGATAAAAAGGGAGAAAATTACAAATCAAATGGATAATGAGAGGAGGCCCAATAGACAAGAAGAACATTCTAGAAGACCATTCAAACATCCTTAAAGATCGGGCTAACTAAAGGTAAGAATTGTGGAATTAACCAACAACATTTAATTTGAATGGTCTATTTTGAAATCTGACGAGGGCACGTGGGTCCAGGCTGGAAACCAAGAAATTATAGCCCTCCAATCCCTTGGAATTAAATCCAATGGCTGGGAGAATTAAGTCACTTCTATTTAGTCTCTCCTCCCTATCTTTGTATCTCATCTTAGATTTCTACTCCCAACTTGTTATTGAAGGCCAAGTGCATCAGAATTCTTTGAACCATTCTAGTTCTACAAGAGTGTGGGAGAGAGCGTTCAAGGGTGATCAATATTCTTGGAGAAAGAGCACCACTTGGCCCTAGGGGGACGTGACAACAAGATTTGTGTGATCTCTGGAAGGTTTTATTCGAATTTTCTCACCATTTTGTACAGGTAAACATTCTTGAGGATAGCCTAGACTACAAAAATTCCTTCTGTATAAAAATTTACAGCGATTTTTGTCCATTACTCATTTTGGCTGCATTTTTACCGCTTGAAATGCGGCCTAGGGTTCTATGTATCTTTAAAGTTTTTCTTGCCCTAGAAAAATTTGTAAAAATCATAATAAATTATTACAACTTATAATAAACAATTCATTTAAAATATATTTTATAATGTTTCTATCATTTAGTTGATTTTCTCTTTACCAGATATGTAAAAATCCCATAAAAATATAAAATCACCGAAGAATATTATTTCAAAATATATTTGAATTTCAATTGACTCTCTAACTATTTTCTCCTTGAGAATTTGATGCTTACTTACCCTATTCTAAGTACGGAAATTTTATAACTATTTTTGCACAAAATAGAGCCTCAAACAACTTATTTAAACAAAAATTCTGGTGAAAGGACATTGGGACAAAAAGACTAGAAAAAGAGGAGGTAGGGATGTAGGAAAGTCATAGTTACATTTTTAGTTTCTCATCTCTGAAGTAATAGATTTATGATCTAAAAATAATCATATTGAAATATATGAAATATGGCCTTGTCTTGAATACTGCTTAAGGAGTGGTTATAATAGGTGTTGTTGACGAGAATCTATTATTCATAAATATACTATTGTTGCATGATCTTTATGGTCAGTCAGGTTAGGAATTCGGGACCCAAATGAAGAATGCTTTGACAGCCAAGTTAAAGGAGATAAAGCGACATTGTTACACATAATACTTTGGGTGTTGAGGACAACACAACTTCATCAACATTTTCTTTTTCTGGTATCCTTTTTCAACCCTAATTTCAATTGCTTTTCTTAGGGGATTCCCACCAACATGTCCGAGGCACATCCCCAAAGCGGATTAGCTTTAGCTGTCTAAAAAATGAATTATGTCTCCCATTTCCTGTACCACAGTTCATAGTTAGAAATTCCTTGGTCGATAAAAAAAACGTAGCTACAGAAAATAACATTCCTTGGTTGATAATAACATAGCCAATTTAACTAACAGCATAAAAATCTGTAGATTTGTTTCAGCATCGAGTCAAGCTAACCTAAAAAAAAGAAGAGAAAAATTCACAGCCCAATAGGGTACGATCTTTATAAATGGAAAAAAATATTACTCAACTTTAAATCGACCCATCCCAAAGCTCGCATTATCTAATGCTTATTTAAGTGTGAATGATATAATATTGGGCATCTGATCTTCTTAAGGAAGACCAGATGGTAAGATTTAAATTACATTATTTCTGAATCATTTTGTTTTTCTTTTCTCTTCCAGATTTCTAGTTTTTTTGCACATGTTGACAAGGATGGTGAGCCACTTAAGCCGCGAATCAAATGTCATTTTGCTGATGGGGTGGTTGACTTCGCAACTAATGGAGCCAATGGCATTGTGCAGAAGTGAGTTAAAGTTAAAAGGGATGAACATCTGTAATTTCATTGAAACTGTTAACCCTTCCTAAAACAAGATCCAATGGTCCAAGGCATAGTTGTGCCCCTATAATTATCCTCTAGTTGGACGGACCAGGGATTACCACAAGGGATCCAACAACTTGGGAGGATCCCCAAGGCAGGATCATGCCCTCAACGGCAGATGAAAACCTTTTCTTGGCCTTAAAATGATATTTTATCCTAATTTTAGCATCTCTCACTGGAGTTTTATTGTGGTACCTTGAGCAATGTTCTTGGGTTTTCCTAGATTTCTAGGGGTAGTGACATGACCGTAGCTTTCTAGGGAAGCTCATGATGGCATTGGAGGACTTGAAGATCATCGTGAATTTGTACCATAGAGGAAGGCAGAAAGATATCCATACTAAAGCTCAAGAGCATAAATTAACACCCCCATTCTTCTCCTGCTAAAATCTGGGCCATTCCCGTGGCCTTTTGCACTCCATCTAGTTGATCTTTACTTTCATTCAAATCAAATTATAACTTCAAAGTTTGGCATCTTTAAGGCATTTTGACAAACATCCAACATGCACTGACTATTTTATCTGATTTATCCTATTTTTCTCAATTTTACCAAAAAATAATTAAATATATTAACTATTGGATTTAAGAGGCCTTGCTTTGGATGAACTTACCTCAAAATGATATGCAGTAGAAGACCTAAATGGAATCACAAGGGCATCAACAAAAATATTGAGGCAAATCACCTCTGCATGGATTGCATCTGTGATTTCTTGCATCCTAGAGTGAGACAAGTAAAGCTTCTCATGTGTGTAGCCTCTAGACGTATCCATGTAGTCCACAACATGTCAAATCTCCTCCTTTAAATTGATGAGCTCCGTTCACATTTCGTTATCATCGTTACAGCATCTCGATTGCATCTAGAGAGGATAGGTGTGGGGAGAATGGAGAAGAAGAGGAAGACCCCTAATAAATTCTGGCCTGGTTGAATTTTGTTCAAGGCCTTCCCCTATTTATACTAAATGGGTATTTTTTGTAAAAACCCCCAAACATAGGTATCACTTCCGACGTCCAAATACCATTTGGGTGTGACCTTCGAAGCCCATTTACCAGTCTAATTACTGATTGTAGCAGTCCAAGAACCCTTTATTGGACTTCCAAATTAATCAACTATATCATTGTATAGATTAATTAACATCGAGTTGATTTAACCCGATCGATTGCTTGAGTCTCCAACACGTGGGGTCCCAAGCTATGCCTTGTGCTCTAGAAGATATGAAGGACTCTTTATCAACTCCTTAAGGGAACCTGTTTGTTATCAGTTACCATGTACATATTGTTAAACAAGGCCCGTTTGGCGTGATCCACAATCTCTCTCTTTATCTCTTTCTTTTTTTGTCCCACATAGGATTAATCCTATAATTCTAGGATTAATCCTTCTTTTGTCCCATGTGTAATCCTCCCCTATCAGTAATGGAATACAATCATTCTCTCTTTTACCATGTACATATTATAAAGGCCTAAAATAAATACACTTGTCTCATGGGGCAAATGGACATTAGTCTCTTGTCCTCGGGATGCCAATATTGTAACATGTAATTTGATGTTCATAGTCAAACACAACCCTGATGGGTCAATTGCTAGAAATAAAGCTCGATTGGTTGCTCGTGGATTCACCCAAGTATATGGGATTGACTACACGGAGACTTTCTCTTACATAGTTCGTCTCAATTCCATCCGAGTGATTCTCTCTTTGGTTGTTGATCAGGCATTAAGTATGCATCAGCTTGATGTGTCAAATGTGTTTATTTATGGCGACTTGGGGGAGCAAGTCTTCATGGAGCAACCTTCGGGGTATTGATGCAGGACGGCCTTGCAGACACGGGCCAACAGTCTAGTGTTGACAAGTTGATTTTGGATGACTATTGAATCTCCTTGAGTTGATTGTTGACTTGTCCTTGAGTTGACCATCGACAAACTCACTGAACGGCATGGTTAGACCAAGGAGATACTAGCCGAAGAGAGAGATGTTTAAAAAAAATAGAAAGAGAGAGAGGTTCAGAGGGATAGAAATAGCGCTATGGAGAGAGGAAGAAAGAACGGGTTAATGAGAGAGAAATAACAAGAGAGAGAGGGGAAATATGTTTGAGAAAGAATGGAAGAACAAGCACGCGATAAAGAAAGAGACTAAGATAATTCGATCGATCGAGAGAGAGATAGAGAGAGAGAGAGAGAGTTTGTTGCAATAAGCCTGGATGAGGAAGATAACGGGAGAAAGAGAGTGTGAATGAGAGAAAATGGAATGAAGAATAAATAGAGAAAGAGAGAGAGAGTGAATGATAGGGGTTGTGATTGAGAGAATGATTAGGTGATAGAAGAGAAAGGGCAAGCGACGGAGAGTGAGGACATGCGATAGAGAGATCAGAACAGAGAGGAAGCACAATAGAGTGAGGGACAGATGGATCTGAAGAAGTCTAAAAAGAGAATTGATTGAGAAAAAGAACCAGAGAGAGAAGGTCTGATAGAGAGAGAATGTTGGAGAGAGGGGAGGAGACAGCACGATAGAGAAAAGAGAGAGGGCGAGAGACCGCGGCAGAGATAGAGACATAGAGAAGAGAGAAAGCAAATGAGAGAGTATCGCATTGGAGGAAGAGAGACAGGGGTAAACAGAGAGAGCGATTAAAGAAGGGAATGTACCGGAGAAGCGGCGGGCGATAAAGAAAAAAGGGTGAATGCCAAACAGAGTGTGATAGAGAGAGGGGTATCACAAGAGATAGAGATAGATGAGTTAATGAGAGAGAGAGAAAGTACGAGAGAAATAGCGATAGAAAAAAGGGAGATCTAGAGAGAGAGGTGATTCAGAGAGAACGGGGGGAGAGAGAGATTGGGAGAGAAGTAGAAAGAGGGTCGGTCGAGAGAGAAGGGTAAGAGAGAGGGTGAATGAGAAAGAGTAGGACAAAGATGGATAGAACATGTCCAATAGAGAGAGACACGGAGATGCTGATAGCGAGGGACTTAGAACACAAGACAGAAAAGAGAGGGAGAACATGATAGGGAAATAGCGAACAATAAAGAGAGAAGATTGAGAGAGGGAATGCCATAGAAAGAGAAAGAGGAATGGAAAGAGAGAATTATTGAATGGTCTGTGGCTGGTTGACTAAAGGGAGATGGTAGCAGGAGAACGACAACAGCGGTGATGGCTGAGGAGAAACCGATGGGCAATATTTCTCGAATTAACTTTTCTTCAAATGAAATTATGCATCAAAAACAATGAAAGTTTTGGATCTTAAAGATCCATAGTGTGGAAGAAGAAAGTGGAAAGCGTGGGGGAAAGAGTGTGGTGGCAGTTGCTACTCCAATGACATAAATCATCAACGAGCATGGGGTCGTTCGTCGCGCAATCTCCTCTAGGCATGTTTTTCCGGGGGAGTCATCTAAGGTATGTCATCTGCAAAAGGATATCTATGGCCTTAAGCACAGTCCTCACCCGTGGTTTGCCAAATTTGGTGGACTTCTTAAGAATTTTGCAAACCCCATGTCAGGCCACTCCTAAGGTGCTCATCAAGAGCACTAATGCAGTTATTATCATGCTTGCAGTCTATGTGGATGATATGCTTATTACAGGCAGCACCAACGAGGGTATTCAGGCCACCAAGGCCTACCTCATGCAGCATCTTAGCCTGCCTGACTTGGGGACTCCTCAGTACTTCGTCGGCATTGAGTTCGCTTATCAGGTTGATAAACTCTGTCTTTCTTAAAGAAAGTATGCCCTAGATATACTCTAGTAAATGGGACTTCTGGGATGCAAGTCGACATCATCTCTTATGGAGGTTCGTCCATCATTTTGTGATACTTCATCGCCACTCCTAGCTCATGCTGACCAGTATCGACAATTGATTGAGAAACTCATCTATCTCACAATGACATGCCCCGACATTGCATATGCGGTCAGTGTCCTTATCCAGTTCATGCAGGAGCCACGTCAAGTTACTTGGGTAGGAACTTTAATGGTACTTGTGTATATCAAAAGTGCGCCTTCAAGAGGACTTTTTTAACGACACCATCATCATCTTCGAGTTGAAGCCCATTCAGATGTGTCATATGCGGCCGACCAAGGGGATTGCAAATCAACTACTAGCGATTGTACTTATGTCAGTGGTAATATGGTCATATGGCATTCTTGGAAGTAGAAGGCGGTCGCATGCTCCAGTGTGGAATCCGAATATCGTGCCATGGCTTCCATAGCTCGAGAGATGGTATGGCTTCAGATACTATTATAGGGACTTGGTGTAGACTCTCCTACACTTCTACCTATGCACTACGATAATCAAGGCGCTATCTTCATTGTCAAAAATGAAGTGTTACACGAGCGTACCAAGCATATTGAAGGGGACTGCCATTACATTTGAGACAAAGAAATGATAGGGATCATTTTTACTCCATTTGTAGCATCATCTCAGCAGCTTGCAAATGTCTTTACTAAGAGCCTGTCGAAAAGCTCCTACGATGGGATTAGCACCAAGCTGGACATGATTGATCTATATGCTCCAACTTGCACGGGAGGGTTAAACAAGGCCCATTTGGCCTGATCCATCATCTCTCTCTCTTTCTTCTTTTGTCCCACATATGTTTAATCCTATATTTGTTCCGTCATTAGACTATATAAAGGCATGTAATCCTCCCTTATGAATAATGGAAAACAATCATTCTCTCTTGTAAAAATGTATAATCCCTCATCCACTTGATGCTCATTGGACAACTTAGGGCATGGTCAACTACCAAACCCTAATCGGGGATCCCAGTTAGTAATAATGGGTTCAGAAATCACTGGAGAACTCTTCTCTGATATTTAACTACCTTGGCCTAGGACATCATCATCATGATATCATCTTCCTTTAGCTGTCACCTGTTATACCAAGGGTGACTCATCCCATCTTGGTACACTTCTCAATGCACCCGAACTGAGATTATTAGGAATCCCATGATTATAGACTTTTCATCAAAGTATACAGTTCATTCACCAGACATCTTTGATGACTCAGGTCCAAGGACCACTTACACAATCGTGACATGAATCAACATGATTGATAGTTTGGTATACTACCATTCAGAGATCCATATTGATGAATTTAGTGAACTCGTTGCACTAAAGACCACCCGCTATCTATCCTTAGTGTGTACACCCTAATGGTTATGAAATTGGCATTACTCAGCATATGATTGAGGCTAGATACGGCTATTCTATTGAGATACTTTAATGTCTTTCTCCAGTATCCTTTTAATACAATATTTAGATCATATGATTAAATATCAGTGATCTATGTATTATGATCTCATTATAATCCACTAACTCTGAGCATGTATTCATTGACTTCATTATAAGGATCACACGTGTATTATAATGAATATGTTCTATTAATGAACATCAAATGAGATATGGAATGTGAAAGTGGTTTGCAAGCCACATATATTTCCCTCAATCTCCCACTTGGACAAAAGCCAATCCTGCTTAGTGAACAAACCCTTTGTAATAATGAGTAACGCTTATAAAGTATAACTAATGGCTCTATCTATGGATCTGCTATATTAACGGCCAACGGAACAGTTCCATTATTATATCCTTTAAACATGATCTTCCTAATAAAGTGAAGTATCTTAAGAAGTTATCTAACTTCTAATGAGACATAGTCTCTTTTTCACTTGAGCCATAGCTTAATTGGTATTACACGACAATGGAATGTGATTTATGATAAATGGCATGACTCCAAGGTTAGTGATGATCATTTCAATCACTCTTTCTCATTCAGAAATTTTGACTATAGTGAGGTACACTGTTCTCATCATTAAGTTTTGAGTTTACCTAATTAGAAAATTTCCAATAGCCTATACTTCCATTCCGTATAAGCATAACTTCAAATGTAGACTTTCTTTCATTTCAATGTGATTCAAAACTCAATTTTATGTAACCCTTAACTTTCATTCCATCTTCTCCATGAACTAAAATATTTCCTGGTCTTCCCAAGATATCAAGAACATAACTCATATTAATTTAATGTTAATAATAGTTAGAGCTTACACCACTTTAGGCCTAACACATAGATTAATGTACATGCTAAATAATATTATAAAGGTACAATGAACCTCTCTGAGTTCTCTACTCGACAACTCATTTTGGTGATGATATCTATGTTTATGGATTCGGATAATAGTGATAACCTTTTTGACCTATCTCCATAGATCCATATTATCGATACATAGAATGTGTCTCCTAAATCCCTTAATTAAGAAGATATATAGCAATCATTTTTTTATTGAGGATAACATTTGTACATCATTGTGAATGAGTAGAATGAATTCTATATAAAGAATATGAGGAATTATGATTGTATTTGTGCTCCCTGTGGTCTTCATGTATACTCGCATGACTCGTTCTTCGTTCTTAATGAAGACCTGAGATTTTATCACTCTATCAAAACTTATATTCTAACTTAAGAACGTATGTTCCAATCCATAATTGGATTCTGCCCGCATGCACACTTGGATGTGTAATTGTAAGTTCTATCAAATACACCTTCATCCATTTCTAGATTCCATAATCATAGTGTGCATCTATTGCAAGAAGGATCTGGGGGATTTTATCATTGCAGCTAGTGCAAATCCTTCCTACATGAATTTTCTCTTTGAACTATTTCAATTTTTCCACCAGCACCAATCTTTATCAAAATATTTAATTACTCATTATGGGTGCCATAACCTTAAGATTGTATATGCTCTCGCTCATTCAAAAACTTAGAATAACCTCTTCATATGTTAGAGATCACCATATCCCGGATAGAGTATCTTGACATTTACTCAAAACATGATCTCCAACTTTCAGATCAAGTTATCGTGTAATCTCTAGCAAACATATGAACTTCTTCAGTATACTTTGGAACAAGGTTAGGACTAAGTTCTCATCCAATGAGGTTTGATACTTTTGGAGATGGAATTTCTTTTAAGACTATTTTGGCGCTCACTATCTTCTTATAGAAGATACATATCTTCAAGCAAGACAATCCTTATCTAACAAAACACTTTTGTTTCTTAGGATGGTAAAAGTAGTAAACAAATAATCTAATTTAGACATCTATCAAATCCATACCTAATAGTCCTCAATTCTATCTTATCTTAGTCAAGCCTCATCTTATGTGCTAGACTTCCTATTTCTAAAGTTGGGCTTCATTTTCTTGCAGAACCCTTATATATTGGAATTCACGGATTTATTGGGTAACAGGTTCATTTATAAATGTAACTACAATGAGTGCATGTAGCCATGGGTTAACTAGAAGTCACAAGTTGCTCGTCATGGATTCCACTATGTCTAACAAACTGTGAGTCCACCTCTTTGATGAACCATTCATCTCAGATGTAAGTGGATGACTAAGTTGAGATAGGGTAACACTGCCATGCATGAACTATGTGAACTCCATACTCAAGCACTATTTTTTGTCGATCTCATCAAAAAGTTGATGCCCTTTTCTGTACATGGAAACATACATTCCCGTGTATCAACTTTATTAAAACATTGACATGATATCCACTTCATATGTTTGGAGACACAGGTACTTTACACATTAGCTATGATTACTATCTAGCATATGATTTAAAATCAAATGCACAAACTATGCATCCCATGCATCTAAGTTCTCTGCCTTTTGCCAATCCTATGTATGCTCACAAAGATGAGCTTTCTTCACATAGTTATTGCTCTTCTTAGTAGCAATATCACTTTATGATAGTGGTAAGAATCATGCAGTAAAATTATTTCCCTTATATCAATGACAAAGCAGTGAATTTATGTCTCAAATAAATAATATAACTATTTCTTACAAATCTATTTACAACAGATGTGAAGTTCTTCAGTATGCTAGTGACATAATAATATTCCAAAGATACCATAACTCCCAAGTGAAAATTGAGGTTCACTATCCATATAGTGATTATTATAACCTTTCAAACGTTTCCTTGCCTCAAGTTCATGTTTCCTTTCTCTCAACTTCCTTTAGGAAATAAAACATCCCTATGTTTCAATTTACTTTGAGCTATCTTAACGAGGTACTATTTGGAGTTCTCTTCTAGAGTCCTCTCATACTGTCGCATAAATATCTTTTTTTGATGCATATATCATTTTGTAAAAAGGATAATTTAACATGCTTTTTTTAAAAATTCTCAAGGGCATGGAACACCTTCCCGTTGGTCATGTGAAATAAGGTGTCGCGTGATCTTTCCTTATAAAGGTTTACCTTTGAGGTTTTTAAGCATGTTAAGTAAGAGTCATTATGACATTAAATAGCGAAAATAAAATGAAATGAGAACCAATCTCTCATTATATATCACTTTCTTATCACATGAATCATCTTCATCACATCCTTAAATGCAGAAGATCCCTTGACCATGTGAGCTTTGAATAGACTCTCAGTATTCCACATCCATAAGTCCTATTCTACTTTTCGAACAACTGTCATATAGTGTTACATGTTCTTAGGTTCTACATCCTAATGCTACATCAATAGCTAACGGCCCCTTGCTGGTGTGTTTGCTGGGTTCTAGCGACCTAGACGTGGATGAAGACAATGATTCCATGCAACAAAAGACTCACAATGGAATCGAATGGTATCATTAAAATAATTAAAATGAAGTACCCCGGCACAAATCACATGCATGATTTCTTGGATCCCGGAATGAGACAAGTCGAGCTGCTCAACTGTGCAGCCTCTAGATGTATCCATGTGGTCCTCAGCATGTTGGATCTCCTCCTCCAAATTGATGAGCCCCGTTCAATCTCCATCGCTGTCGTTATGTCACCCTAAGCGCATTGGGAGTGGAGAGGAATTGTGGGGAGAAGGGAAAAGAAGGGGAAGGCCCTTGAACAATTCTGACCTGGGTGAATCTCATTCAAGGCCTTTCCCCATTTTTATTAAAACAATATTTTTCGTAAAAACCCTAAACCATAGGTATATCTTTGAGTGTCCAAATACCATTTGCATGTGACCTTACATGCCCATGTATCAATCTACTTTCTGATTTTAGCAATCCAATAACCTTTTATTGGACTTCCAAATTAATTAACTATATCATCGTATAGATTAATTAACATCAGATTGATTTAACCCAATCGATATGTCAAGTCTCCAACACGTGGGGTGCCAAGCTACACCTCATGCTCTACAAGATATAAAGGACTCTATATCGCCTCCCTCATGGAACTTGTTCATCATAAGTTACCCTGTATGTATAACCCTTAGTTCACTTGACAACTTAGTGTATGGTCAACTACCAAACCCCGATCGGTAATCTGAGTTAATACTAATGCATTCAGAAATCATCGGAGAACTATTCTCTGACCTTTCACTTCCTTGGCCAAGGGCACCATCTCATAGTCTTCCTTGAGCTATCACCTCTTATGCCAAGGGTGGACGATCCTATCTACACCACTCAATCATCTTCATGAACTTCGTGATGTACCCGAACTAAGGCTATTTAGAATCCCATGACTAGGTGACGTAGGACAGCTAAGGAAAAGGGCGACTGAGGGGATGAATGGGATGACGACCGGTAAATGGTGATGGACGGGTTTGGAGGAAGGGATAAAACAAGCCACAGAAATCACACAGTCGGATTCCGACTTTAAAACCGATGAAAATCTGGTGGTGCAGCTCCGACCCTTATCGAGGGCGGGAGTACTGTCTTCCCCCACCGCGACGATGCCTAAGCATCGAAATCAATATCTGAATTCGCATCGCGAAGAAACACTCGAGAAAGAGAGAGAAGAAGTGGAAATCCAAACCAAGTCTAAATCTGTCGGCAGTGGAAACTTTTCGAGAAAACACTAGACGGAGAACTCTTTCGACACAAAAGGGTTCAGGCGTACCTCGGCACCGTAGTGCGTGAAGAGGATGTAGGAAATTCCGATCGTGACGAGGCTGGGCAAATGCGGGCGTTGAACGGCCAACTGGACGAGAAAGATCCTGGGCGTTCCAGGCGTCGAACGGCCCTGGTAGAGAGTAGATGGCATAATAGTAGAGTCAGGCGAGGCAAATACATGCACGCGCGAAGCGCACGAAGAATGTGGAGCAGTGCGCGCAGAGCGCTGGAGTGCGCGGAGTGCGGCGGAGCGCACCCAGAGCGCGCGTAGCACGCGCGCCCCGAAGCGTTGGACGGCCTTGATGACGTTGGTGGCCGGCGTGCGGCGTGGCGGGCAGCCGCAGGCGCGGGCGGCCGCGTGCGCAGCGAGGGCAGGCTGTCGCGCGTGTGCGTGGCGGCGCATGCGCGCGCGCAAACAGGCGTCAGCGCGCGCGCGGCGCGCGCCAGGGCAGCCTGGCGACCTTGGATGGGCGGCCTGGGCGGCCCTAGCGGGGCTGCCTGGGCGGCCTTGGGGCGGTCTTGGCTGGGGCAGCCTGGGCGGCCCTGGGGCGGTCTTGGCTGGGGCGGCCTGGGCGGCCCTGGCAGGGCTGCCTGGGCGGCCTTGGGCGGCCTTGGCTGGGGCGGCTTGGGCCGCCTTGGCTAGGGCGGCCTGGGTGGCCCTGGCGGGGCTACCTGAGCAGCCTTGGGCGAGAGAGAGGGTGAGAGGGAGAGGGAGAAAGAGAGAGAGAAAGAGAGAGAGAGAGGGTGGCGAGAGAGGAAGGAGAGAGGGTGGAAGGGCGACGTCGCTAGGCGGCGACGGCGGCGACGGCAGAGACGGCTAGGGTTAGGAGGGATAAGGGAGGCGGGGAAGTCCTCCAAGAAGAGTTAAACAAAACTTAATTCTTGAAATTATGACTGCCTAAGTGTTTCTTGAAAACAATGGCCTATATATAGGCTTGGAGGAAAGAGAAATTGACGAGAAAGTAAAGATGTGCACTGTGTCACGCCAAAGGGCAGTTGTGGATCTGCGTTTGGCGTCGTATCATGACGCGCGTAGGGACGTGCGCCGGTGGAGACGTGCTAGTCAACAATTGCGACGTGTTGACTCTGGTTGACCGTGGCGGGTTGACTTCAGCTGACTTCGCCGTCGGGTCCAAAGCAGGCGTGTTGACTCCGGTTGATCGTGGCGACGTGATCAACGGCGATGTATTGGCGTCCTCGCCATCAATTGCAGCCGTGTTGATTCCGGTTGATCGTGGCGACACGATCGACGGCGATGTGTTGGCGTCCTCGCCATCACTAGGGACACGTAGGTTCTAGTCAGAGTACCACTGTCCCTCAACAAGACGTCTTTGGTGTTTCGGGTCTAAGGACCACTTACACAACCATAACTTGAGTAAACCTTATTGATCGTTTGATAAAATACCATTCAAGGATTTGTACAGATCAATTTAGTGAACTCATTCCACTCAAGAGAACCCACTATTCATACTTAATGTCACCACACTAATGGCTACGGGAACGGCCATACTCATCATATGAGTGATACTTTGATGTCTTTCCGTAATATCCTTCGAATAGAAAAATTTTGAACATGTGCTTGAAGACTAGTTATCTTTGTATTATGATCGTATCATAACTCACTAAGTCAGATCATGTATTCATGGACTTCATTATAAGCATCACATGTGCACTATAATGAATATGTTGGCTTGCCAGTCACATATATTTCCATCAGTCTTATCATTAAACTGTATCGTAGTGAACTCTGCACTTCTAACTATTTACTCATATCCCATCATCGACATCTAATGTCAACTTAACATGGGTATCATATGCAATGAAAGAAGCTAACCTTTTATACTTGAAGACTATCATCAAGTTCTTTAGCACATCATAAGTTACTGACTGAACTAATTGGCGACGAGTGTTTGTAGGAGATGAGATAAATCAAGACCTATTAAGTTTTATCTGATGTTCTATTTATCACTAAAGGCTCCCACTAAAAATTGTCAATCCATACAACCATCATGTCTACACAAGTGAATAAACTAACATACTCCTTGTGGGGATCAGAATCTAAAAACACGCACTACGACCTAGAGTATAGATCCACCTATCATAATATGTATTATTGGGCACCCATCTTATGTGACTTGCAATCAATTGCAATATATGATTGTAGTTTAGTCCCCAACGCTCATGTGGCCTGTAGTATACTCCCACCATCCATTGAGTTTGATCTAAGCAGTACCTTCATTACTTGCCGGAAATAAATTTGTGTGTAATCTTGGAGTATACCTCCACTAAACAACATTGTTCCTCTACCCCAGCCTTGTGTCCTACACGAGTACTTACTCACGCCTCTCGAATAAGTGGGCCTAGAGTGGACTCTACGAATTCAACATAAAGAGATTTGGATCCTAAGACAATAACAAAGAAGGACCACACTTGAGGTTATTGTGCTCGCGCTACAGTTCAAAGTTTAATTTGAGGGGTTTTATGTTTGTTCTCATCTATCATTAGGAGCACTACGCAATATTTAAGATCACTTGTGTATTCATCCAAGGCATATGAGTAATACATATCTCTCGTGTATGGTGCAATGATGTGAATGTATATGTACTACCAATCATAGTTAAAATTCTAGAACCAATATCTCCCTATATTGGTCAACCATACACTAGGGATCCTACATTAGGTCCCTCTAGATTTCTCTAGGTTTTTCCATCGCTGTTGGACTTAGTAGAACATGTTAGTTTAATAGCTTTATAATTTTTTTTAGTCGACCACTCTAGATCGTGAATTTGGAGCTTTGTTTTCACTGCAGTGGTTCTAAGATAGTCCTCCCGGCCTCGACCAAGGAAAAAGGTTGCACCATCATCGCTTTCTCCTGATTTAACTGTTCGAAATTGATCGTGTTGATTTGTGGTTTTTTTTTATCCCTAGTTGACTTTACTCCATTCTACCCACGTCAATCCTATTCATGCTGCATCAATGGCATTTATTTTGATAGAGAATGCCATAAAATTTAAATTAAATCAAACAAAAATCAAAATAAATATTGTCACGTATACGTTATACAAATGAAATTTTATATATATTCATATGTTCAAAGATGGACTTATATGATAGTATAAACGCACATATCTCAATCATCATACATGAAAATACACATATGAACAATGATAATACTCCTGTATATAAATGTATTTTAACCCACTAGATGAAGAGGTATATTATGTGCTGAAATTTCATATTTGAATATATTCCTACCTGTGTTATTATTGATATGCTAACTAGTAGGAAGGTTTAAATCGAGGCATTACAATAACTATATTCTCAAAAGTATGTATCCAAACTTTGCACAGTATTGTAGTAAAACATAACAGAATATCTATGACTAAAAAATATAGATAGAATGTTATACGTACTGTATTTCTATTAACGATTGTTGTTTTCATAGATTTAGATCTCACTATAGAATAATTTATGTATCAGCATATCTCTCCCAAATCTGGATTCAATTAACAAATTTATTTGGATTCAGTGTTTAAATACCATTAAAATTTGGAGTAAATGACATTTTGTGAGGGAATTCAGGGAATCCATCAAAACAGATAACGGATTAAGAAAATAATTCGAGACAAATGGTTCTCAAAGTTTTATGATATGGTTCTCAAATGGTTCTTAAAAAGCATTTTGCAACTTCTTGAATGGTTTGGACATAAAATAAATGGAATGCAAACAAATTTATTTGGGGACTTTCTCCAAAGAAAGTAAGGCCAATCCTAAACATTGAAATTATCTTTTTGTGCTTATATTATTTCCACTTTCACAAGGAATCAAAGATATTGATATTTTATGCATTGTTCCATAATGTTATAGGAGCTACTAAGACTGTTCTCAAATAAATAAATTAAAATTTATCAGTTTTTCCTTCAACTAGATTTAATTACTGCAGCATCAGACGACTGGAACTTCGAGTTCTGCATTTTTTTAACTCTAAATTAAAACCTGCAATGTCAGATATGCTAACCTTAGACTGAGTATGAATAACTTTGGTCTCAATTTATAGTTTCAAAAAATTTGGAGAAAATCCAGAAATATCATATGTTTTTTTATCAGATTTGATTATGTATCTTGATTATGTATTTTTTCAGATTTGATTATGCTCTGGTACATTTATCACATAACTATATATGTCCCCTATAGAGTTGGTGATGTAACACGAGTGATGTCGCAATTGATCAGCTCATGTTACACCATAGCGAGGGTGGGAGCAGTCATGTTAGGCAGCGAAGATGATACTGTGAACGAAAGACAAATGATTATGTGATGATGAAATCAATGAGAATTATAAATCCGGCACTTACATACCCCAAACACTATTAAGTTACGGTAAGTGTAACCTAGGAAGGCCATTATGCTCCTGATGACCTGGACGATGGGTTCAAGGCTAACGGTGCAAGTACAGCAACTGCCGCTAGTGCGTACACCTTTGATGCGCCCACCAAGGTCGTACCGATAGGAACCTATCCCAATGTACTTTACTCCTATCTATCACTACTCTGTCCCTGGTGGTGGAAAAATGTTCACAGGCACTAAAAGAAATAATATATGCCGAAAGGGCAATTATGATTGTACAAGTAGCTCCAGGATATAGAGTGACACGTGACTTGGTGGTAGAGTGATGACATGATAAATGCATGTAAATCTCCATTCATTTTAGATATTTTTGTTATTATTAATATAGAATTTATCATCTTATCACTTAAAATAACTAAATATTTAAGCACTAGTTATAAATTCTTCTTTTTGCACAGTATTCTATAGGTTCACATGTGCATAAAATTACAAGAAGGAGAAGATGGTAATTCTTAAAGAGTTGGAGAATGTTTTGGATTTAAGTGATTCTCAAAATGGTCTTGAAAGGAGGAAAAGGTGTTCTGAGCCTTCAAAAGAGAGGTCTGAGGGAGATGGGCTACAACCTGGCATGTCCATTTGGTTCTCAAAAGCCTTACGAAGAAAGAAGCTTAAGATAACAAGGGTAAGCTCTCAACCAATGGAGAAAAAGAGGCAAAATCACAAGAAAAGAGAATAGAAAATTCCCAAAGGGGTATTTTAGTTATTCTTCCAATGTATGAATACACTTTGTCTCCCTCATTTCCCCTAATTTTGTATGTGCTCTAGCAAGGGGCTGGCCAGAAGGACAAGGCATTTTTCTGAATCTAGGTTGTTCAACTTGCTTAATGTAAGTTAATTGAAGTGTTCTCTTAATCCCATCTCTTTTTTACATTTAAAAATACATGATCCTAGAAAAATATAAGGATGTAGACTTAAGAGGAAGCATTGAGAGCTCATTAAACTTGCATTGAGGTTTTAGAAACCTAGATTTACATTTTCCCCACCATTATACATCCATTTACCCTTAAAGATGATCAATTTCTCATTCTAAACACTAATTTCCCTACTTTCTCTCCCTATAATTGGTTATTTCTCTCTATACCTTCATCCATATCCCTGGTTAATCCCCTAAAAACTCATAAAAAATCTTCTTCATTTGCACCTTCAAACTCTACCTCAAACTCCTTCTACACTCTCTCTTTATTTACTCTCTCTATCTCCTCATTTTGACTTTTCTCTCTCTAGAATCAGTTCTCTCTATCATGACCTTCTGATGCAGGATGGCGTCGGGGACGTCGCCCGGTCGTCACCGAGTATGATGGATCGGTGGCGATAAAGGATGGTGTATCAGATACGGCAGTGTCGTCGTCCGACGGTGAGCCTAATGGCTATGTAACTACGATGCACGATGAGGGTCCTACGTGTCGTACGTGCAGGCTTCAACTCGAGGGAGGCGCCGAGGTCCTAGCTTGGACGGGTCGTCGGGTGACGGCAATGGAGGCCTCTCGAACCTCATCGGAGTGACGAAGGTACTCGTCCGTACCGGAAAGACACTCGAATTCGTAGTTTCTCTTGTTTAACTTCACTAACCTACCTAGCCCAAGCGCGGTGGAGTTGGAAAGAAAATACACTACAAGGAATAAATAAATGAGCGCCGGGGAGTGCGGCGTACCTCGACGGTGTGGCTCATAATGCGGTGATTCGTCGACGGTAGGCGGTCGGAGCGGGTTGGATGACGGCGCCAGAGAGATCACGGCCGCTCGACGTGCAGCGGGTGGTGCTGGAGCACTTCGTAAAGATTGGACGTAGAGGACTCGGACGTAGGGGACATTCTGTGGGGCCCAGCAGTGTTTCACGCGGGGTGCAACAAGAACATCTTCTTTGAGGTGATGGTAGGCGACAGCAGGCGACGGCGGGCATCTCAGACGTCTCGGGCATACGCGTCAGTGTCGCCGGAGCGAGCGGAGTGGTTGCGCGGGCAGCGGCGGCTATAGGCGGCTGGCGTACGGGCGAGCGCACGGCATGGCGCAGACGAACGCCGAGGTGGGGGAGGTGCGGTGGCCGCGAGTAGCAGCGGTGTCGCGGTGGTTGGCGCCCAGCGAGACACGCAGCGTGACGCAGGCGATGTGGGCGAAGGCACGGCGCAGCGACGCAGGCATGGCGTGGCGGCGCGGGGGGGCGTTGCGGTGCGGCAGCGTGGGCGCGGCGGGCAACCACCACGGTCGGCAGCGGCGTCGGCGTGGCGCATTTGGCAGCAGCGCAGGCGCGGCACGGTCGGCAGTGGCGCGGGCACGGCAGGGCGGCAGCGCAGGCGTGGCGCGACGGTGCAGGCACGGCGGGCTGCGCGGGTTCGGCAAAGCGGCGCAGGCGAGCACCTATAGTCGGCGGCAGCGGCGGGGTGGGCTAATGAGGGAGGGGCAGTGCGGCGGCAGCCTTGGTAGATGGTGGCGCAGCGGTGATCCGGCGGGGATCTTCTCCCGTTCCCCGTTCTCCTACCCTCTTCCTCTCCTTCCTTCCTCTTCTCTTATCCTTCTCTTCTCCTCTTCTTCCTTCTCTTTCTGTTCTTCTCACAACGAGGAAGGGAGAGCTATAAGGTGTTTGATAAAATGCTTCACTGGAAAAACAGGTCTAAACAGGTTAGGGCGCCCTCTCTTCGCTTATAACGGGGAGAAGAGTTGGGCCCTTATTTGGGCCTTAGGGAGGTCCATTAGGGGAGCCTTTGTAAATGGGCTCCCCCTATTACAAACGAAGAAAACATAAGGAAATAGAGGGGAAATCAAGGAAATGGGGAAAGGAAAGGAGAGGGAGACATGGGGGAAAGGGTCAATGGACGGTCCGCTCCCCCTTGACGACAAAATGTGGACGAACAAAGACGTCGCATGCGCGACAAAACATGACGAAAATGAGACGAGCGGGAACGCAGAAGACAAAAACACAAGAGAGATAGACGAGAAACAAAAGGGTAACTCGAGCAGCTTCACCCAGTCCTCAACGTCGAGGATGCACGCAGCGCGGATGACGTCAATGACGACTCTTGATGGCGTGCACCATCACCTGCATCCATATCCCTAGTTCATTTCCTCATAATTTCATAAGAAATAATCTTCATTTACAACTTCAAATTCCATCTCAAACTCCCTGTGCCCCTTCTTCACTTTCTCTCTTTATCTCAACATTTGTTCTCTCTATCGTCCTATTTCAACATTTTCTTTCTAAAACCATTTCTATCTCTCCCTAGGTCCTCTATCATTTTCCTTTCAAATCCCAACAAAAAAATCCATCAATAAATAGTTTTATCCTTCATGTGGTGTGGTGCGGTGCCATGTGGCGCTTGTGCAATAAGGACACCCCTCTGCCCGCCAGCCCGCACGTGGGCAGCGCATGCGACCACAAATCACATGATAGCCTTGCGTAGGACTTGGTCAAATCGGGTAAGTCCTAACTATTGGGCCAAGCCTGATTGGGCTGACCCAATATGTCGCCTTAACAGGCCAGACCAGGGCCGCCTACCCATCTGGTCCCCCTCCACCGCTGCCACCACCACTCTGCCAGCGCCGCCACTCTGGCTAAATTTAAAATCTGGGAGGACAACCAAGGCCTTGAGTACGCGAAATCACTTTTTGAGTCCACGATATCTTGTTTTTTCCCATATGGAGTCTGTTAGTCGGTTGTCGATGATCATCGAGGAGCAAATAATTTCTCTTTTTTTGCATTTAAAAATGCTAACCAAATTGCCACCTTACTTCCACTACCAAGGATATGCCTATCTCCCAAGTACGACTATCTTCCTTTCCACGGTATCACTGCAATATCGCCTCTTCGCCTCTTTTTCTGTCTATGATTCGCTCTGCATTATCTCAATCTAATTATTCTGTCCATTCTTTCTTGACCAATGTGACTGATATGTGATTCATGCTAGTTGTGATAAGATGATTGGAAAACCACTCAATGGAAGGTGTTTCTTTTTTTATGTTCCTCTTCTATTCGGAAAAAAAAGGAGAAGAAGAAAATATTGTTAACATTGAAAAAAAAAATTAGAAAAGAATGAGAAGAAGAATAAATAGAAGAAGAAGAAGAAGAAATAGAAGAACAAGGATGAGCTCAAATGTGTATGAGTTTCTTATGTTAAATTTCCCTTCATGGTCATATTGTTCTACATCTTTGTATCATCATATGGGTCCCATCTTTTCTATCTCCCCCATTTCTTCTAAAATCTTGGGAGTAGATTATCTTAGCTAGAACCACATCTCTTTGACAATAAATTTATTCCATTGTTAACGCCTACCCTATCCCTTTCACAAGACTTCCATCTTCTCTATCACAGTCTCGACAATCCCGCCATATATATTCTGTGCTCAACAGGAGGAGGAAATCGGCTTCTTCTATTCTTGGGTAGGAGAAATGCTAATGGAGAGACAAGTACTAGGTGGCCGTCACCCCGGGAGAGAGTGATCTTGCTTGCGAGAGATGCAAGGCCAGAATCAAATGAGTGCAGCGAGATTACCTTATGACTATAGCATCATACCTAGCAATAAGTACACTCCCTTTTCATCTATTTACATGTAATTAATATTTCCCAATGATTTCTGATTTTTCCCTAATTTTCTGTTAATTTTAAGGCGTTTCTGGAATTTATCTAAGCTTGAAATAAAACGTTTTAAATAAAATGGCAGGTTTAAAATTTAGTTTTGAGGTTAATTAGTCTGGGGATGAATCACTGAATTTTCTAGATTTTTCTAGAATTTTCTACGATTCTTTAGGATTTTATTGGATTTTTCTGGATTTTATTTGAGGAAGAAATGAATTTTAAAAGAGGAGAAGGATATTTTTATTTGAGGAAAATGAGTTTTAAAGTATTTTTCCAACTTCGAGGGGCTTTTCGTAAAGTCTTGTTGCAATTATAGCCCTAAAAATAGCTCTCGGTCGTTTCGGCAGGGACATAGATACAATTACGTAAAATTGGCAGGGTATTAAGTGAAAATTGGCTTGGTATTTTTGTGATTTCAGGGAAAATTCAGAGGAGAGAGAATGCGGAAGGGGCATCAACACAAATATTTTTGGGCAGCGTTAGGTGGAAAATCTTCCTTTGAAAAAGGACATTAGCGCCAAATCTCTAGGGATTTTCTTTGGCGTCAACGTGGCCTCATCTCAGCCGTCGGATGAGAATCCGATGGTGCTTCGTGAGGAGGGCCATCGGGCGGTAAGCGCACCGCCTGTCCGGTGCATACAATGCACACGCACGGGAAATGGCGTGGCGTGTTGTCATTCGTCAACGCAAAGAAGAAACGCACGCTACGGGAGTTTCAAAATTTACAAGTTTGATTTTTTTAACCTTTTTTCTTTGTTTTTATTTTTCGCCAGCGGGTACGTGGCGCTCACCGATCAAACCCAAAAAAATAGTTGAAAATGCACCATCCAATGATTAATCAACACATCATTGCGTGTTTCAGAAGAAAATACTTAAATAAATGGATTTAAATCCAATGGTTAAAATTGGTTTAAATTCATTTATTCATATCTTTTGATTGTGAAGTCTGATTGAGATGATTTTATTATGGATTTGTTCGTTTTGACCTCCTCTTTCTATTTGTATGGTTAGATCATCAGATTAAGCCTACATTGATAGATAAAATTTAATTACTAAATAGCGGGAAATGGTATTTTTTACCATGTAACCTAAGTATAAAAGCTGAATTTCGAGAGGGGGAGCTCATTCTGGATGGTGCTCTATCACAGCTGCAAGACAGAGAGGAGCTCCAGCTTGGATCAACCTGTTTGGTACTTTTTCTTTCTTTGTATTTGAATTTTTGGTGTATTCTGGATGATGTTAGTTGAATTTCTTGATCCTTCTTCCTGATTTTGGTCTAAACTTCTAAATCGCTTGGCTTGAGCGGCATGTACAAGCCCTTACTAGGATTGAGAGGAGAAATTCAGAGATTTACCTAGCTATTCCAAGTGCATATTAACAAAAATAACTTATAAAAATGGTTAAATTTCTAGGAGATTAAATTTCCCATTTTATTATCCAATAGAGTAGTTATTTGTTAATTATCAAGCCTACAGAACAAACCAAAACAAATCAAAATTTTCTTCTTAATCTCTCTAGTTGAATTCTTTGATCCTTTTAATTGGATCAAATAATTCAATTTAGAGTCCCATATTTCTATTCCTCTCATCTCTCCTACCTCCCTTTCTAAATTCCTCATTTAATTAGGGTGATTTGATCTTCATTGAATATCAAATTAACTTTAATTAGTGTCAAATTATTTAAGTAGACCATCAATTGAATTAACTTACTATCTTCCCTTGGATGATACCCTTTACTTATCACTACACATCTTAAGTAGGGTTTTATAAATTTTATTGTATAAGCTGAAAATGACAACCACAAGGGATTAAAATATGGTAAAATTGACCCCTATTTTTTGGCATATCAACCCCCCCCATCAATTGGATCATCCCATTTTCCTATATGTTTATTTCACCATATATGTGATTTTATTTTTTAAGCAAAGTAATTTTTGAGATAGAAATCCATATCATTCATATATTTTTTCTGTTAAAAAGTACATTATGCAACATAGATAGTGTTCGGTAAAGTGTCTGCTCAGTGAGCTTTAAACCCGTGGATGGTCTCATCGAATTCGTTCCTCCAAGAGTTCTGCTCAATGTGGTCAAGGACCAACCCCACTTGATTCTCTTTAATCAAATGCATCATTACTGCTACTTTCAGTGTGTTTTCTTAAAATATGGTTTTTGTGCTAAAAATATTAAGTTATTCAGTGATACATTAATTGAGATTTTAGTATATTTGTCCTGATACTCTATAAGAACATCCAAAAGTTTTAATGATAATAGAACTCAACTTTATTAAAGTTGTAATGCCTAAGTATTACTAGTATGTTGATGTCCAAATAAAAGCAAATTCAATAAATGTGGTTCATGTACCTTTAGTATCATTAGGATAAAGTTTTGTGTATTCACAAGAGTTCCTGCATATCCATATATACTTTATATTTATACTTTATAAATTACAAAAAATGTTATACAATATCATTTGAAGTTATGAAGTTCAGAAATCTGGTTCTGTCCTATCAAAGTTTATATGATGTTGAACATCATCGATGGTGTCCTCTAACGGGTAATTCACTAAGTGAATTACCTACATGGATGCGAATGACCTAAGAGGAGTGTACGTGCAGGAGCAACGAGTGGGAACTCACCGAGTTTCGAGCTCCAGGGCGGGTGTCCAATGACGATGACGGTGACATTCTGACCCTCATCGGAGCGACAACGGGCAACTATGGTACTGAACGGAATAATTCCGTAAAGGCTTGCATGTAACGGACGGGCTCGGCCTGTACCTAAGAAAACGTTCAACTCGTAGTTTTCTTGAAGTAATTCTTTCTCACCTAATCTAACTCGAGCGTGGTGGAGTGCAGTCAAAAATATACTGGGAGATGTAATATAACTGACGAGCAAGAATATAACTGATGTAATATAACTAAGTGCGTACCTCATCGGTGGAGTCATTTATCATCGACATCTTCGACGGTACATGGGACAGTATGCGTGGATGCTGTGGAAGAGTGCTGGAGGCAAGCACGGTGTCGCTCGACATGCTGTGGAGGCGCGATGCTGCAGCGTGACGCTGGAGAGAGATGAGGGCGAGGAGAGCGGAAGTGCAGTAGCAAGGTAGCTCAAGCAAACGGCTGAGCTTGGTGGGCGCGTTCTCGTCTAAGGACTTACATGAGTGGAGACGACAATGGTTGCGAGCGATAGTGGGGTGTAAAGATGGTCTGAAAGACAAGCGGAGTGGAATTGCCATCACGAGCAGCGTGGTCAAGCTGTATGATCCTGTTGTCAAATCGTAGACAAGCGATCGATCACTGCTACTCACACAATTGACGGCTCGCAAGCGTGTGATCAATGGTCGCCCATGGGCACAGCTGACTGAGCGTCGCGGATGCACAGAGCGACAACCTGCACCCTAGCGTGTCGGACGTGGCCGGGGAAGCGTCACGACCTGGACAGCATTGGCCGGCGACCAGGCTGGATGGTGTGGTCTGATGAGATCGCAATGGGCGCAGTAGGAAGAACCAACGCCTGATGGCACCAGTTGGCAACCTAGCATCGTCGACCCACCCAAGCAGACTCCGAGTTGTGCAAGTGTGGACCGTCGACTGTTGTCAGTGCGAGGCGAATCCCGGTGGTACTGGCCTAGACGAACGATTGCGAGCAAGCTGGCACGCCAATAAATGACCATAGGTTGACTCGCACATACGCAGTCGGTTGCGCACGCGGCTGTGTGGACCGATCGTGGTGAAGGACAGGCTGGTAGTAGCGCGACCGCGGGTTACACCTGGTCGCGTGGCAAGGCTTCGTCTGGTGGAGATCACATGGCGCAGGGCTTCGGCACTGAGGTTTGAACACAGAAGGGTCAATTCTGCGACAACCTCCAAGGGTGGCAATAGAGGCCCTTCTTCCCGTCTCCCTCATAGCTCTCCTTCTTCCCCTCTCCTCTCTCTTCTTCTTATCTCTTCTTCTTCCTCATCCTTCTTCTAACGTGAGATCTGAACACAAGAACAATAACTGCCACAAATGGACATCCAGATCTGAAATGAACGTGGTCCCATCATGGCCTTATATAGTGTCATGATGGGCCCCTTACAATGAGTCCAACAAGGGGGAGTCCAATAAGAGACCCCCCTTTACAGCATAAATAAAGAAATGAAAAGATTAAACTATGTGAAAATAAAACGACACAGATGGATACAAAAACACGATGATACGAATGCGTCATGACGAGTAGGGTGTGCTCGTCGTGGCGAACACATAACATAAATTAAACAAACGAAAACAGATAATAAAAATGTGACCACGTGCGCGGACGTGCTCTACCCGGGGTATTTAAACCCAGGCGTCTTCGCGGATGCTTTGGCGTGTCGGTCAGGCTGGACATTGACTGACGGTGTTGCTGATGATGGCGAAGATGGCTCCGATGACGTTTCATCGATGTCGTTTGGGCGCGCTCCATCATTATAGTAGATGTTTATCAGAGGCATTAAGATAATTACAATGTGTACTTTATCAGACCACCCACCTCCCAGGATAAAACTATATAAATAACTAATAATGATCCTTGCAAATACTACGACGCATTAAAGTTTTTGGCTAATCAATCATCTTTTAGATAGCGGATGGTCTTTAAGCTGCCACTTGTCATTAACCCCACTCAATGTTATCAGTAACATGGGGATTACATTTTTAATTTTCCATGTGTCTACCATTCGATAGCTACTTTTAGTTCGAAGAGAATTCTGTGAATGTATATTTCTTGATAAGATCCAATTGATAATGATGATTATATATGATTAGATCTTACTTAATAGTTAAGTTTTTAATGTCCATATACATGTTATCAATTATTTATATGAAAATAAAGCATAACATGAGTAACCTAATCAGTCATAATTTATTGAATTTACAAATTTATGAGACTGACCCCACCTTATCCCTTAAATCAAATGTATTATTTCTGTTATTCTATTCGATTTTAATTCTAGTAGAGGATTTAGGTAAAAAATTAAAAAATATTTACAGAACTGGGATATAAGTAAAATCCTAAACCAATACCTGGAATAAAATACAGGGGGCCCTTCTCAAGGAGAATAACTAAATAACCATGTTAAATCCATTTTCAAGGCCAGTTAAGGGAGCAAGTTTTGCAGAACTACTTCAGCATTGGACTTTGAAAGCTACTTGCCAATTGGAGAGTGGATGAGTATGTGGATGAATCCTGAATTCAAGACATCTCAGCCCTATAAAGGCTCTTCCATTAAATCTTCTTCCCTATATTTTTATCCTACCCATTAGATTTTACCCCCAATTATACTAGTGGGTCAAAAATCTCACCTAATAATTTTGTTCTATTATAGATTCATCAAGGGAGAAGGTTAAGGTGATATGAAAATAAGAGAAGAATCTTTAGAGAAGTAATAAACTTCACCGAGGGACTTGACTACCGCTTAACTTGTTCATGTGGTCTTCCACCTTTTTCACTCAGATTATCCCATCGTTTTTGGAGAAGGGCTTTACAATCTCTCTAAGAATGTCCAAAAAACCATTACGTGGTCAAATTTAGATTGTTTTTCATCTACTGCACACAGCCACCCAACTCTAACATACACTAGCCACAACCAGCCATTTTCCCACAGAAAATATTCATGGGTCATGCTACTGCCCTGCAGATTGCATAATGGGGTTAACTTGGTTTGCACTGAGTGAATTCTAATAATTCTTAAAAATCCAGATAGAATCTCTAAAATTGAACTAAATTGTTTCTATAAATATGTATAGTAGTTTTCCCTATAATTCATTTAATATACTGTTCTTTTTAGCAGAAACTGTAAACATTCTAAAGTATTAAACAATATTAAAAAAATCTATACTTTCACAAAAATGAAATTTATAGCTGCTTTCTGTGGTTTGATCCTTACTCAATGACTTCTAAGAAACTACTATAAATACTGCAGCCTGAATAAGAAACTTGAAATAGCTTTACATAATCAAATCCTGGTTTATCACTTCTATCTCTCGTAAAAATAGTAACATTATCACTGATTGTCCTTGAATAGTGGATCATAATCTTGTGTTGTGCACAATGATGCAAAACCTCTCATTGAGTTCTATCATTAACAATGGCCTGTGATTAGTTTGTAAAAAACATGAAGGCTGTTAACACCTATTTGATACTAAAAAATGTGACATCAAACAAACTATTTTGTGTCTTTCTTCGCTGAGCCAACATTTGAAAAAACTATAAGTCTCATGGATCTGCTTCCATTTGAGAATTTCATGAAATCTCTTGTGGCTCTTCTACAAGTGCCGCCAAGATATTTTTATCATCCCTTGATTGTTCCTTTGAATACTAATATCAGTTATTGGGTTGTTTTCATTTCACTGCTGAAAGTAGTAGTAGTTGGGTTTTTAGGTTGTTGAAAAGATGGAGTGTCTTTGAGTCTCGCCCAATAAACTATTTTATGAGGTTACTTCTGGTCTTGAATGTTTGTGTCCATGGTAGTCTTTATTCATCTCATAGTCTACAGTTTCTTCCCTTATTTTCAAAGATCAACATTTCACCCTCTTTAAAGGCAACAAGTTGGATGGTCTATGAAAACACTATGGAAAACTCTAAGTTTGGGATTATTGAAGCATTCATAGTTATTAACTAACCCATAAAATATTTTAATCCGGGTCAAATAAATTTATTACCACCATTATAGACATTAATTTTTCTACACGCCAAAACCATTGCATAAAAATCTAATATCACATTGATGTAGGCAAGATTGCAGACTGTACTCCATAGAAGTGTACATTCCTTTTCTAGTGACTAAAATATGAATATTTCTCCTTAATTTCATAGTAAAAACAAACAAAATCACGGGTCACAGACTGACGCCTTATGTAAGATGATAATTAAGAGGAAATAAATCATGTGATTTTCATTTAATATGTTTAACTGTATAATAAACTCTTCCCCGGAATCTCTTTCCCTTATCAACATTCAATGTACAAATTGGTTTGGATTCACAACGAAGGGAAGAAACCTTAGTAGCAATTGAAAATTTACAAGGTAATTACAAAATCCATAAAAGCAGATAACGGAATCCACAATGTTTAAAAATAACCTAGAAAATGGACTGGTTCCCAACTTCTTGGGCAGTTAACCATGAAAATGTCCAAACTGTATGTTCTTCAACTCAATGAAGGGCATGGACAGTATAGGAAATTATCAATCAAATAATCAAATGAAAAAGTTGTAGGTAAAATAAGAAGAAATCATTGCAATCTCAAAGACATTGTGATGGCGAGGACGCCAACACATCACCGTCGAACGCGTTGTCACGGTCAACCGGAGTCAACACGCCTATTATGGACCCAACGGCACGGTCAACCAGAGTCAACACGCCTGCTATAGACCCAACGGCGAAGTCAACCAAAGTCAACATGCCATGGTCAACCGAAGTCAACACCAAAGTCAACACGCCACAACCGTCGACGAGCACATCTCCACCTGCGCACGTCCCTACGCGCGTCATGACACGACGCCAGAGGCAGATCCATAACTGCCCTTTGGTGTGACACGGCGCACGTCTTTAATTTCTCATCTCTAATTTCTCATCATTTTCTCTTTCCTCCAAGGCCTATATATAGGCCATTGTTTTCAAGAAACATTAGGCAGTCATAATTTCAAGAATTGAGTTTTGTTTAACTCTTCTTGGAGGACTGCCCAGCCTCCTCTATCCCTCCTAACCCTAGCCGTCGTCGCCGCCGCCGCCGCCGCCGCCGCCGCCGTCGCGTCGCTGGTATGCCTCTTCTCCTCCTTCCATCCTCTCTCTCTCTCTCTCTCTCTCTCTCTCTCTCTCTCTCTCTCTCTCTCTCTCTCTCTCTCTCTCTCTCTCTCTCTCTCTCTCCCTCTCTCTCTCTCACTCTCTCTCTCTCTCTCTCTCTCTCTCTCTCTCTCTCTCTCTCTCTCTCTCTCTCTCTCTCTCTCTCTCTCTCTCTCTCTCTCTCTCTCTCTCTCTCTCTCTCTCTCTCTCTCTCTCTCTCTCTCTCTCTCTCTCTCTCTCTCTCTGTCTCTCTCTCTCTCTCTCTCTCTCTCTCTCTCTCTCTCTCTCTCTCTCTCTCTCTCTCTCCCTCTCCCTCTCCCTCTCCCTCTCTCTCTCTCGCCGCCCAAAGGCCGCCCCAACCATGGCCACCCAGACCGCCCAACCAGGGCCGCCCAAGCCGACCCAGCCTAGGCCGCCCAGGCCGCCCCTGCCAGGGCCGCCAAGGCCACCCCCAGGCCGCCCGCTTGGGCCCGCCCAAAGGCCGCCTAACCCCCCCCACCCAGGGCCCCCCAGGGCGCCCAACCAGGGCTGCCCAGGCCGGCCCAACCCGCGCCGCCCAGGCCGCCCCAACCAGAGCCAGCCAGGCCGCGCCTGCTAGGGCCGCCCAAAGGCCACCTAGGCTGCCCAACCAGGGCCGCCCAAGCCGCCCCAACCAGAGCCGCCCAGGCCGCCCCTGCCAAGGCCGCCCCCAGGTCGCCCGCTTGGGGCCGCCCAAAGGCCGCCCAGGCTGCCCCAACCAAGGCCGCCCCAACCAGGGCCGCCCAGGCCGCCCCTGCCAAGGCCGCCAAGGCCACTCCCAGGCTGCCTGCTGGGGGCCGCCCCAACCAGGGCCGCCCACGCCGCCCGCAAGACTTCGACACCGGCGGGCGCTGAGCGCGCTGAGCGCGCGGAGCGCCGGGGTGCGCGTGGAGGGCGTGCAGCGCACCCTACGCACGCTTCACCTACACCTGACTCTGCGACAACGACATCTACTCTCTACCAGGGCCGTTCAATGCCCGGAAAGCCCAGAATCTTCCTCGTCCAGTGGGCCGCTCAACGTCCGGATTCGCCCAACCTCGTCACGATCGGAATTTCCTGCATCCTCTTCACGCACTACGGTGCCGAGGTACGCCTGAACTCTTTGGTGTCAAAAGTGTTCTCCGTCCAGTGTTTTCTCGAGAAGTTTCTACCGCCGCTAGACTTAGATTTGGTTTGGATTTCCCCTTCTTCTCTCTTTCTCGAGTGTTTCTTTGCGACACGAATTCAGATATTGATTTCGATGCTTAGGCATCGTCGCTGTGGGGGAAGACAGTACTCCAGCCCTCGATAAAGGTCGGAGCTGCACCACCAAATTTTCATCGGTTTTAAAGTCTGATTTATGTGGCTGTTTTATCCCTTCAGTATCCGATCCATCCCTAGTCGTCCATCTACCCGTACTCTATCCCGTCAACCCATTCGTCCATTCCTTCGTCGTCCATTCCTTAGTCGTCCATTTCGTAGCCGTCCTACGTCACATTGGCTCATTGCAATCTGGCTGTGTTTATATTTGGTCTAGTCGAATAAATAAGCCAAGAGTTTGATATTGTAAACATGGGTACAAAATATTGTAGGAGCTATCACAGTTGTTTTAAACTTCATTAGCCTGTCCTTAACAAGAATTAATTAGCTTGGAATATTAAATGACTGAACCTTTGATAAAAGATTAGTAGGAAACTCATCTTACATATCGCGTTAAATCAATTCATAATGGACTAATCTATATTATGATATAGATAGTTAACTAGGCATGCCAATAGATGCTATTGGGCCATTGGAGTCATTAACTAGACTATCAAAATGGTCCTAGATGGAAACACACAAATGAAATTTTGGATGTTGGAATATATTCTCTAAGTTAGGGGTTTTATAAAAATTGGAGAACGCCTTAAATGAATTTCACCTTGATTCGAAATCTCCAAGAGCGTATCATTATTGTCTCTTCTCTCCCTGGCTTTCCTCCATTCACCATGCAATCAAAACGTCGTAATGACAACAATAGATCGATCGTAGAGGATCACTAAGATGAAGGAGATTTGATGTGTTGCAGATCACATGGTTACGCCTAGGAGCTGCACAATTGAACTACTCATGGATCTCTTCCATGCCGATGCAATTAAATCTTCTGGTTTTAAAGGACTTCTATGATTTTGTTGTACATATTCCATGCCGATGGAGTCTACAAACTGTTTATATATCTCTTGTGCATTTTCTATGATCATGCTTCATTTCTCTCCCCACCACTCTATGTCCCTCTCATTAACATTCTGTTAGGGGCATTGCAACAGCAACATGCGTGGAACCCATGGCCAATTTCACCTAATTGACTGATCAGTCAGTCAATGGGATTTGAAAATAGCCCTCTTCATCTGATAGACTCTCCCAGGCAGTGCACCACGTACAACTAACTTATGTGTAGCCTTTCTATCGCCTGCTTGAGGATAACTGGCACTAATTGTACATTATCCCATTGCAGCAGTGCCCAGGCATTACCCATCGAGGAAGATGCAAATACATATGACTTCCAGAGACATGAAAGTCGCCGACACACTTCATATCACTCATGATCTAAGCCAAACCATGAGTTAGTTTGCTAACTCTAGAACTGCAACCAAACCATTATAACTCTAAAATATGTCCAAAGAAGCATAGTTTGCTAACTCAAGAACTGGCCCATAAGCTATAACTTTACAAACAATAGATAATCTAATGTTGTTATATGTAAACCACACATGTTTTAATGATGTCTTAAAGATAACCAAGGGCCCCTGTTTTTTTGGCTAATAAAGATTATAGGCAACAAATATATTCTACTAATTATGTTAGACATGTAAGCATTATGAACTACGAAAGACTCTCAAGGGGAAGATTGAGTTAGGGAGGACTGCCTCTATATTTGCATCTCCTTACTGATGATTAAAAGCTCCTCATCTTTGAGTTACATCACAAGCTTCAACTTCTATACAAGGAAAGATGGTGGAACCACTTCAAAGAAGCTTGTAAAATAAACAAAAAAAGGGAAATCAGGAGATGGGGAGGATTTTTGGGACCAGACTCATGAAGCCCAGTGCTTGAGTGACTGAGAGTTTGAGCTTGAAGTAGGGTTGCAGGAGGCCCCACTCTCAGCCGACATACTGATAAGGCCTGCATTCTGCTTCCAAGCCCCAGAGAGAAGCTCGGCCTCTGGAAATGACCCATTTGGCCTTGCATCCACCAATACATCTTCTTCTTCATATATACACTCATTGTTGGACTGAAATGGAGAAGCAAACGTGCCACTCCATGGACAGAAAGAAAGTGTGTTCTCCATGGAAATGGGCTCCTGAGAGTTCAGAGCCCGAAGACTCGCAACCTTTGGTTTACTTGTCCTCTTGGGGCTCTTTATAGACTTCTTCTCTGAAATTTTCAAGGTCGTGGGGGAAACTAGTTAAGAAAAATGCATTTCTTTTCCCCAAACGTTTCCAATGATAGGCATCAGTTGGTGATACTTTTGGGTGTTCAATAAGTTAATATACATGTTAATGTTCCATCTTCAATGGTTGATTTTTTTTATCAATGCCATGCACTGCGTTTAACAAAAGTTATTTCTTTAGAGCACATGAAGGCTATTTGATAGGATGCATGGACACAGCATGGTTCTTTCGTACGGGCCAATGCAGATACAGAATATATAGGAAGATCAAAAAAGGAATCCAAGCCAGTTTCCAACAAAATTAGACTCCCATTTCCTTAAAAGGTCCCAGTCAGAGAGTGGATACACCTCTTTCCCAATACAGTGGTTTCAATGGCAACAACTTTTCACACACCCAAGAAATGAATGCTCACAGTTTAGAGTAAGTGTCATGAACTCATTCGGAAATCAACGGGCAAGTTTCATATCTAAGATTTTTGAAAATCAAGAGCTCCCTTAGAAATAATTCAGGAACTTTAGTCTTAAAGACACAGCAGTTCCCTTCAATAGCAACCATGCAATCAAGCAACATAAAAATTTGAATTATTGCTTGAGTGCCTGAGATGGCTGGGCAATTGGGCATGCAGACAATTAATGCTATGATAGATAAACTAGCAGGTGATAGGAAGGGTTATAATGATTTTCAAAGCCTATAGGCTAAGAGAGAAGAGTGATAAGGTTTTAAGGTGGCCAATAAAAACTCCATCAAGTAGTATGGCTCCTCAAGCCGTATTTACCGTCCTCATCATCAGCCAAAAATTCAGTCATCGTCGTCCATGGGTGGCTAGGATGAACGATAATGATATCATCAACAATCGATAATGGCAACGCTGATGAATCTTGTCAATGACAATCGAGAATGTCAATGATGAAAATACCATCGTCACCCCCAGATAATGAATTTACTATCACCTCCCTGCATTGGCATCATCACTTGTCCAACCCTAAAGATCGATGTTTATGAGGATGACGAGATTTGGGGATGATGATGATCACTGATGGATGAAGATTACAATGAAAATGAATTGTCAGTGTGTGCTCAGCATGAGAATGACAATGACTTGGAGATGACAATAAAAGACAAATGGCCACATGTGCTAGGGCTTAGAATGAAGGATGACGATGCCGATTACGATTCATCTTCCACTGATGGATGAACGATGAATGATTAACAATCACTGGGTGATAGGGTTTGGCAACTAGGATGATGATGGCATCTAGGAAGATCATCCTAGGTACCAAATTCATAGCAAATTGTGACCGTTAATTTTATTCTAAGTACCCGTCCTCCTTTTTCTTCATGATGTCCATTCATTTAGGGTCATTTACGGAGACATTAGAACTTAAGAACATGAGTAAGAAAGGCACTGACCTTGAGGGTTTGCGCTTGGCCGATCATTAGGGCTCCTGAGAGTACCACTCCCAGCCTTCAATTCCTTCATTCTTTTATCTTCATTGTCCTTAATGCTCTGACAGGGAAGAATTCTCTAAAGATCCATAATCTCAAAATTATCTCTCTTTATCGTGCAAACAAATGAAGACTCAAAGAAAGAGGAGATACCTTCATTCTTGTATGATATTCGACCCACTTTGATTTCACTGAACTTCCTAATACAAGCTTCTTCAAATTTCTGGATTCATCTGGAGTCAGCCCTGAGCAGCTCATTTCAAAAGTTCCCTCCATAAGCAGTTGCCTGAAGTAGAGCAGGTTCTCTGCAAACTGGGGGCTGTAGAACATTCCCATAAAGCTGCAGCTAAAATGAATACCTATTAGGAGAAAAAAAAATATTCAGGAGATGAAGAAGAAGTGGACTTCCAGAACACACCTTTCGGGAGGTTTGCTAGCATCGATAGAAGGTAGATACTTTGTCAGCTGCTTCTGTTCTTCAATAGTCAAATATTTCACAAAAACCTCCATATTAACAATTTCCTGTAAATAAAATAGTAAGAATCAAACTAGATAGAAAATTTAAACTCATCTCAATCATAGTGGTCACGCTAAAGAATGCACCTTCAAGTCCACACATGTTAGAGGTGAGTCTTTAGATCTCAGCAAAGAGGACTTCTCCGTTGATGCCTTGTCCCTGTGAGATCAGATAAATTATGTCAGATTTTAATAGTTATTTTGTGCCTTACTAGTACAGCAAATATGGAGATACTTGTGTGGCCCTCCATTCAAGGAATGATCTTTGACGGGAAGAGAAAGAGGGAGAATGATAGAAAGAAAATATAAAAGGCAATTACAGGTCCAGATCGTGGCCTGTAACCACTTTGAAAGGATCTCTCTTGCCCAATTCAACACTTTCTGGACTGCCCTCCAAAGGGGAGAGCTAAAGATATTTAAAGAGAAATACTGCTAAGAGCGATGGAGATCCTATCAAACAGAAGCTCATCAAAATATAAGAAAATAAATAGGATAAATCTTAGAGAAAGGCTACATGTATTTAAAGTGAAATTGTATTAAGGTCAAATGACAAATACCCCTGTCAAGGGCTGGGGGTCCTATCATACAAGAAGCCGACACAATATAAGAAAACATGACGGGTGAACCTGAAGGGTGCTTCCTTAAGGTTGGAATCTTTTTAACAACAAAAAAATAACCCGGAGAAGGGTTGGAACCTTTTCATATAATAAACACTCCAGTATGATAAAATCCAGAGGATAAATCTTAATGAAGGGAAACAGACAATTCAAAAGAACTTATTCTGCCCACAAATGAAGGACATACCCCTGACAGGAGTGGGGACCGTATCATAAGGTTAGGCCCCTATGTAAGAAAAAACGGTATATCACCCCAGAAGGAGGGTAATAGGTACTCAAATTGAAACTGTTCTAAGGACACATGAGGGAAATACCCTTGAGAAAATGTCTTGTTCCCACGGACAAACTTATGTAGTAAAGAGAAGGAAAATACCTATTCACACGCTCTTCAGATTCTACAGTTCTCTTGACCCTTTCGTTGACAAAATCCTTGCCTACACTATTTACAGGAAGAGAAGAAACCCCAGAATATGATTCACTGCCCGGGGTGTTCTTGCTGTTGTCGACTGGAAGGGAGCTTGCTTCAGACTCCTCATCAAGGGTCGCCATGTTTGGGTGCCTGAGGAGGACGCTGCCATTGCCAATCTCAAACGATCCCAAGGGTGGCCCAGCTTCATAAACCAGATCATCCTCTGGTGATTCTGATATGTATGAAGCCTGCTGGTGCAGGATAGAGTGAAGATCTCTTGTCAGCTTCTCAACTGAGGACGGCTTTGCCCGGCCCCCACATGATCTCTTGCGAGATGGTACAAGAGAATCCCATATGTTGCACTGTACTGCTCCTGAATGAAACAAAGTTGAGCACATAGCGAATTAGGGAGAGTCAACGATGAGCACAAAGAGAGAGAAATAAGAAAAGATAGCAGTAAAGTCAAATGTTGGAAGGCCAGGAGGGAATGATTGTTAAATAGGTAAACAGGGGTATATATAAACCTAAGAGGAAACAAGATCTGCATTTCACGTCGCCAAAAAAATTAAATTGTTGAAGAAGATATGTAGAGAAAGCGATGGTGAGTGGAAAGGGGGGAAAACACAACGGAAAACATGCTTTTGAAGCACAATCAATGAAAATGAACATGCCACATCATTTAAGAAGCTGAACTATACAACATATATAATTGGCAAGATGTAGTATCCTTGACATATCCTCTGATAAGCATTGTGTGACCATGTAAATACCCAACACTAATGGGGGAAGGTTAGATGATGGGAATCATCTTAAATTTCTATCCAGCGGATAGCAAAATGAATTCAGAGTGACCAACGATTTGAGGGTTGAATTTGGAACTTATTTTAGAGCACCAGCAAGAGGAGCAATAAAGCACCAAAATTTCAGAGGGAGCTTCAAGATATTAACAATCAGCACACCAACAATGCTTCTAAGAAGTTTATCTGGAAAAGTCTGGCTCATTTAAATGAATCTAGGGATGACGAAAGTAAGCATATTGACATTTGTTGCCCAAGGAAACGATGAGTGGGGATCATAAAACTAACACTCAAAGTGATAACGCATCATTACTCATTATTTCTAAAACAATGCGGAGAAACAACGCTTAATAAAGTCATAACATCCTTTGTATCCCCAAGGTAATTTTTCTTTAAACCATAAACCTTAATTTATTATTGAAGACTCAAGTCTCTTGGCACCCAGAAACAGAAAACTAATTAGGTCTCAACATTAGTATTTCTGCACTTTTGCTACTATGAAGAAGAAAAAAATTAATATAGCGAGATGAGAGTTCCATTAAGTTAATTCCTTAAAGACGATAAGAATTGACATGAGGATATTTGAAAAGTTTGATATGAGAGTTCGATTAAGTTTGCTCCCTCGGTCCTGAGCAACACTTAACCAATTATAGACTATAGATAAAATAAAGTGGCAAGAAATGAGAGATTATGTTGCTGTAACCTAACTCAATTAGTATAGTGCATGAGAGTGAACTGACAGGTCTTCAAAAGGGTCCACCTAGTTTTGAAAAAACTTAGGCAATTATCAACAAAAAATGGGAACCAAGTGGCCAGAAATGAGAGAATATATTTCTTTAAATCAACTCCAGTATTATAGCAAACGAGGGAACGGACAAGGATCGAAGGGGGATCGCACAGTTCTCAACTTAGAAGCACTTATTGACTAAGAATCCTAATAAAGCGGCCTTAGGAACAGAAAAGGCTTTTTATGATTAATTTAATTAATCTTGTCCTTGAGGGGAACGGACAAGTCTTACAAGGGGTTTGTTCCCTCAGTCCTGATCCACATCGGAATTAACTAAAAGAGCAGAAGTAATAACGCCATAAATGGAAGCTTATGTATTTTCATAGTCCCCATTAATCTAATGCATGAATTAGTTCCAAAAGATGAACAACCTGCTGGTTCACTCCCATCTGCACCTCCAAAGTGGGAACAGCTTTCCGAATAAGATATTGCTGACCCAGAACTGGACCTGTTGCTTGTATCCTCCTCCAAAGCCCTGTGGAAGTTCTGATCAGTGACAACGACCTCGCCTTCACCCTCAACCTCGACCCGAAGCTCAAGGAACTCAGCCTGCTTTCTCTTGTGCAACTTTTGGTCGGTAGCTTTGGCCTTGGGAACTTTGATTTCTTTCAGGTCAACATTCTCGCGAGCATGAAGAGGAGTGTAGTTTGTGAGTGTTCCCTTTGTCCTCCATCTCGAACCACAGGCATTGCATAGGATTGGCTTCTCGGGAGGCCCATTGCGCCAAAGTGGGGTGCCTGGATGGTTTAATCTTTCTTAGTGATCAAAATCATAATAATAATCTCGAATGTCATAGTCATGTTTAAAAGAATTTTATCCGTTCTAAGGTCCATCCAGTTGGTATTGAAGTATTTAAGACAATTCTTTGACTGAGGGAAGAAGTTGGAATAGATACAATCTTCCAGCATAGATGGTTTCAGACTTCATTCAAAACAGCCAAGGTATCTCCTCTTGAAAAGACTACTTTCTTTTTCTTTAAAAGACTTGCTTGTAGACTAGAAGAAAATGAAGAAAAAAATGGCGATGATCAAAATAATGATGAGGATTAGAAGACAATGAGGAGAAGAAGAAGAAGAGGAAGAAAAAGAACAAGAGAAGACTAAGAAGCAGAAGAAGATGGTCTTTAGGAGGAAAAGAAGAAAAAGGAAGAGAAGAAGAAGCGAATAATAAAAAGAAATATAGAACATGAAGAATAGTATGAGAAAAATATGAATACAATAATAAGAAGAGAAGAAGAAAAGGAGTAGAAGAAGAGAAGAAGAAGAAGTGGAGGAAGAGCAGGAGAATAAGAGAAGAAAAAGAGTATAAGAAAAAGACAAAGAAGAGGAGAATAAGAGGAAGGATATAAGAAGAAGAACAAGACAAGAAGAAAAGGAGACAAAAAGAAGAAGAATAAGAGGAAGAGGATGAGAGAACCATGTAAAGACGAGAATAGAAGAAGAGGATGGAAGGAAGTATAAGGGGGGAAGAAGAAGATGAAGAAGATGAAGAGGTGGAAGAGAAGAAGCAAAGATGAAGAAGAATTGAAAGAAGAGAAGAAGCAAAGATGAAGAAGATGTAAAGTTGGAGGACAAGAAGAAGCAAAGAAAAAAGAGAAGAGGAGGAGGAGGAGGGGGAGGAGGAGATGGAGAAGATGAAGAAGAGGAGAAAAAGGAGAAGAAGGAGAAGAAGAGAAGGGGGAGAACAAGAAGCAAACAACGAAAAGGAGAACAGGGATAGGAACAAGAACAACAACACGAACAAGAACAATTAGAGAATAAGGAGAAGAAAAAGCAAATAAAAGAAGGAAAATAAGAAAAAAGAAGAGAGGAAGGAGAAGCAGAAGAAGAAATGACAAAGAAAAATAAAAAGAGAATAAGAGGATGAGAAGAAGAAGATGATGATCATAATGATGATGATGACGGTGATGATGATGATGATATGATGATGGAGATGAAGATGAAGAAGAGACAAAGAAGACAAGAAGTGGCAGTACATGAAGATGAGAGTAATAATAATAATAAGAGAAAGAGAATGTGAAGAATAAGAAGTGGAAAAAAATATTAAAAAGTGGAAGCAAAGTAAGGAGATAAAGAAGAGAAGGAAGAGAATACAAAGAAGAAGAATATGTAGGACAAAAGGAAGAAGATGATGACAAAGAGGAAGACGCTGAAGGAGAAAAATAAGAAGAGAAGATAAAGATAACAAGTAGACAAGAAGAAGAAGATGAGAAGGAGAATAATAAAAAGAAGAGAAGGAGAAGATAACATGTAGGCCAGATGAAGAAGAAGAAGAGGAGAAGAAGTAGAAGAGAAGAAGAAGAAAAAGACCAGAAAAGAAGTAGGCGAGATGAAGAAGAACAAGAGAAGAGGTGGAAAAGAAAAAGTGGAAGAGAAGAAGAAGAAGAAGAAGAAGAAAAACAGAAGAAGACGAAGAAGAAAAGAAGTAGACGAGAAGAAGAAGAAAAATAACAGAAAAGAAGTAGGTGAGAAGAAGAAGAAGAAGATAAGAGGTAGAAGAGAAGAAGAAGATAAGAGGTAGAAGAGAAGAAGAAGAAGAAGATAAGAAAAAAGAAGAAGAACAAGAAGAAGCAGAAGAAGAGAAGAAGTAGAAGAGAAGATGAAGAATAAGAATAAGAATATGAATAAGAAGAGAAGAAGTAGGAGCGAAGAAGTAGAAGAAAAAACGAAGAAGAAGAAGAAGACGAAGAAGAATAACAAGAAGAAGCAGAAGAAAAAGAACAGAAAAGAAGTAGGCCAGATGATGAAGAAGAAGAGAAGAAGTGGAAGAGAAGAAGTGGAAGAGAAGAGGTAGAAGAGAAGAAGTGGAAGAGAAGAGGTGGAAGAGAAAAAGAAGAAGAAAAAAAAGAACAGAAAAGAAGTAGGCAAGATGAAGAAGAAGAAGAGAAGACGTAGAAGAGAAGAAGTGGAAGAGAAGAAGAAGAAGAGAAGAAGTGGAAGAGAAAAGGTAGACAAGAAGAAGTGGAAGAGAAGAAGAAGAAGAAAAGAAGAAGAAGAAGAAGAAGACGAAGACGAAGAAGAAAAAGAACAGAAAAGAAGTAGGCGAGATGAAGAAGAAGAAGAGAAGAGGTAGAAGAGAAGAAGTGGAAGAGAAGAAGTGGAAGACAAGAGGTAGAAGAGAAGAAGTAGAAGAGAAAAAGAGAAGAAATAGAAGAGAAGAAGAAGAAGAGAACGAAGTAGAAGAAGAAGAATAAGAAGAGAAGAAGAAGAAGAGAACGAAATAGAAGAAGAAGAATAAGAAGAGAAGGAGAAGAATTAGAAGAAGAAGAAGAAGAAGAGAAGAGAGAAGTAGTAGAAGAAGAAGAAGAATAAGAAAAGAAGGAAAATAATTAGAGAAGAGAAGAAGAAGAGAATGATGAGAAGAGAAGAAATAGAATAGAAGAAGAGGGAAAGAAAGAGAAGAAGAAGAGAAGAAATAGAATAGAAGAAGAGGAAGAAGGGAAAGAAAAGAGTAAAAAAAAAGAAGAGAAAGAAAAGAAGAGCAGGTGAGGATATTTTACAGAAAAAATAACACAGGAAGGAGAAGAAATAATCCACGCGCCGAAGTGGGATGAATGTATATTTTGTTCGTGACAAAACTTTTTAAGACAGTTTTTTCTCCAGGAAGGACTTCAACATAACGTAAGCCATCCACCATAGGTAGTACCCAGAGTTTGATCAGCATAGGTATCGCCACTTGAAGAAAGAAGAAGAATGAAGATGATGATGATGATGAGGATGAAGAGAAGAAGTGAGACGGGTCTTTATTTTTTTGAAGAAAATGACAGGGGTCATTTGGTCAAGCCCTCTGTAGATAAAGAGAATCAAAGAACAGAGGAAAAAACGATTGAGATTTGGATGAGCAGGTGGGGGGAAAAGCAGATGATGACGATTTTTTTCTGAAATAAATGATGATCATCATGAAGATGATGAGCGGGAGAGGAGATTTACAGGAAAAAAGGAAGATTAAGAGCAGAAATGAAACATGGGTCATTTATCAAGCCCTCTGTTTCCATCGAACAAACAAATAAACAAATAAACAGTATAGATTGAGGACGAAAATCAAAGAACATAAGCGAAAACTGGCAGAGGAAGGGAGAACGATCAGGAACAGAGAAGAAGAAGAAGATGATGATGAAGAAGAAGCTCACTTGTGATTCCGCAGTGGTGGCAAGGCCCCTGCTTGCCCATGCCCTTATCAGACTCTCTAAGAGAAATTTCAAAGGCGAGACTTCTCTCCTTTAATCTCAAACAAATATATATCTACAAAACACGAGAAAATCTCTTCCCCAGAAGCCCTCGGCTTCTATAGCCGCCGGAGGAGAGCGGCGGCGAGGAGGAGACGCCAGGGAGGAGGAGAGAAGGTAGAGAGAGAAAGAAGAAAAAGGAGAAAATTCTAGAGAGAGAAACGGGGGAAGAAAGAATGTAGAGAGAAAGAGAGAGACCCAAAAAAATCGCCTTTCTTAGGTGAGTGTTTAAAACGGGAGAAGGGTCTTCTGGGGAGGAGTCGAGGAGGAAGGGACGGCCATTGAAAGAATCAAAATTTTAATGGCGGATGACGACTGCGTGCGGGTAAAACCAAAAAGGAGAGGAGGAGAGGGAAGGCGAAGAAGAGGAACAAGGCCCAGAGTGGGTAAAGAAGCTCTCTTGTGTTATGCGCGTGACTTGAATTTATAGGCACGACCCCACCCCCTCTATCTCCATCTCTCTCTCTCTCTACCTCTCTCTCTATATCTCTCTATCTATCTCCATCCATCTCTATATCTCTCTCTCTCTTTCAGTCTCTCTCTATCTATCTCTATACCTCTCTCTTTCTACCTATCTCTGTACTTCTCTCTGTCTCTCTTTCAGTCTCTGTCTATCTCCATCACTCTCTCTCTCTACCTCTCTCTCTATATCTCTCTATCTATCTCCATCCATCTCTATATCTCTCTCTTTCAATCTCTCTCCATCTATCTCTATACCTCTCTCTTTCTACCTATCTCTGTACCTCTATCTGTCTCTCTTTCAATCTCTGTCTATCTCCATCTCTCTCTCTCTACTTCTCTCTCTATAACTCTCTATCTATCTCCATCCATCTCTATATCTCTCTCTCTCTCTCTCGTTCAGTCTCTCTCTATCTATCTCTATACCTCTCTCTTTCTGCCTCTATCTGTCTCTCTTTCAATCTCTGTCTATCTCTATACCTCTCTCTTTCTACCTAGCTCTATACCTCTTTCTGTCTCTCTTTCAATCACTCTCTATCTATCTCTATACCTCTCTCCTTCTATCTATCTGTATACCTGTCTTTTTCTATTTCAATCCATCTCTCTCTCCCTCCCTCCTCTCTCTTACAATCCATCTATATCTCTTTCTATGGCTTTCAATCTATATCTCTCTCTTTCAATCTATATATCGTTCCCTGGCTTTTAATCTATCTCGGCCTATTTTTCAGTCTATCTACCAATCCCTGTCAATCTATCTATTTCTGTCGCGCTCTCTTTCAATCTATATCTCTCTCTTCTAACCTATTTCTCTTCATCTACCTCCCTACGTTTCAGCCTATCTCTCTTTCCCTCTCTATATCTCTCTGTTTTTTAATCTATCTCTCTCTCTCCCTTCCGCTCACTCTCTCCCTCCCTCTCTCTATCTAGCTAGATTTCTCTTTCTCTCTCTATTCATCTCTATCTCTTTCACTCTCTCTATGTAACTCTATCTCTATCTCTATTTCTCTGACTCTCTCCCTATCTACCTCTCACTCTATCTCTCTGACTTGTACATCTCTCTATCTGTTCCCATCTCTTTGACTTGTCTATCTCTCTATCTATCTCTATCTATCTAGCCGTCTATCTCTATCTATCTAGCTATATATCTTTCTCTTTTCCTCTCTCTATCTATCTTTATCTCTATGATTCTATTTATCTCTATCTCTCTCTTTACATCTCCACATATCCTTCTCTCCCTTCTCTCTCTTTTTCAATCTCTACATATCTCTCTCTCTCTTCTCTCTCTCTCTTTCAATCTCTACATATCTCTCTTCTCTCTCTCTCTTTCAGTCTCTACATATCTCTCTCTCTTCTCTCTCTCTCTATCTCTGACTTGTACATCTCTCTCTGACTTGCCTATCTCTCTATCTCTCACTATCTATGTAGCCATCTATCTCTTTCTATCTAGCTATCTATCTTTCTCTCGTACTCTATGTATCTCTATCTCCTCTCTTAGTCTACCTATCTCTACCTCTCCATCGGTCTATAACTCTCTATCTCGCTATCTCTCTCTCTCTCTATCCCCGTTGGTTGGGTCAGCACCTCAACGCTGAACCCATCACCCCATTCTTGCCGCCTCGCCCAGCCCCACAAAAAATATCTCCCCCAATTTTCCCCATTTCTCTCTAATTCTATGGAGGAACGAGCGAGAACCCATCTTTTTCAATTACCCTTCTCGCCACAACGAAGAATATCGATTGGAATCAATTCATATACTCTTTTTTTTTTCTATTTCTTCTCTTATCCTATTCAACTCTCTTCTATCATTAATGTTTGCTAATATGCCACTGCGATTTCGTCCATGTCTTATCTTATTGATGCCAACACGAATGTTTAGTCTTAATTAAGAGTGCTCTCCAAAGAAATAGATTGATGTCTCAGATGAGAACTTGCGGTATTTCTGATATGGGTGTTATTCATTATCCGAATATTATGTGGAGGAAAGCGCAAGCACCCATCTTTTTCTAGAGCCCATCATGCAAGGAGGAAGAATATTAATGGAATAGACTCTTTTAACCTTGTTACTCTTTCTTTTGAATAATGCATTCTTCTTCCCAGTAAGTAATTGTCTTTCCTTTTTTTTCCTGCTCTTATCCTCTTCAGCACTGTGGGGTCTGCGTCAGAATAGAGGGCGGTGGAAAGGAGAGGGAGGAGCAGACGTCAAGGCTAGGAAGCCGATGGAGTAGGAGTCTTTGCATTGTCCCACAAAGGAGACTTGCGTCCCCACTTGAGTTAGGGTATAAAGAGTAAAGATTTAGGAGAAGGGTCTGGTCACCCCCCCTGGGCTATCAGACAATGGACACCAGGAAAAATCTTTATGATAAGTCCAAGATAGGGGACTATAAGCCTTTTTCTGGAACACTATTTTAGCACCCATCATTGGACATTAAGGGCATAGTTTGGCAATATTTTAGTGATTTAGTTGGGCATCGTGGTTTCAATAATGGTGTTTGTGGAAGGGGTCAATGACAGAAAGAAACTGATAAATGAATAATTAGGAGCGAAAATAGTTCAATAACAAGAACATGAATTACTAAAGCAGATGATTATATTTAAAGTGTGCTTATAGTGCAGAATGTAACACAATAGATGGAGCGAATTTCCAATTTGGCCGCCAGAATGTATTTTTAAACAGTAGATGTCTCAGTGAAAACAAAAAAAATCTCTTTAAAAAGTACATACTGGGATGATGATCTGAGGATACAGTATAAAAAATTAGAAAGTCAGTTCACTTAATATATTCTCCAATAGTACCAATAAAAGATAACGTTGTAGGTTTGTCTTAGTGATTGTAAAGATAATAAATAAATGAGGTCAACGGAAATCAACTAAAACAAGCTTAATAATTCACTAATAAAAAAAGTAAAGATATTGAAGGATGGTCTGCGCACCCCCTCCCCCAGATATCAGACAATAGGGACGAGGGAAAATCTTTGTTAGAAGTCCAAGATAGGGACTATAAGCCTTTTCTGAAACACTATTTGGAGCAGCAATCTGTGGAAATTGAAGTCAGAGTTTGGCAGTATTTTGATGATTTAGTTAGGCAACATGGTTCAATAATGGTGTTTGTGTGTGGGAATCAATAATTGAAAGAAAATGATAAATTATAAATATGAGAAGATTTAAGTGAATAAAAATAAGATGAATAAATATGCTCATTGAGCAGAATGTAACACAATACACAAAGGCTAATTTCCTAATTCGTAATCAATGCATATCTTTGGATAGTTGTCTCAACGGAAACAGTAAAAACTTTTTACAGATTCCACATGGAGCTGATGACCTAACAGTACAGTGTAAAGTTCAAAAGTCAATTCAAGGAATCTAGCCTGCCAAAGTACCCATAATATATGAAGTCAACTGAAATGAACCAAAATTATATAAATAATCCACACATCAAATACTCTATATAACAATATCAATGCTTAAATGTAGTTGGAAACAATATAAATATATTTTATACTTACATAAATGTCCTAGTGAATAAAAACGCTGAGAATTTTAAATGGATTATGTTTCACAGGGTACACAAAACTTGTGCTGGGAAAAAAAATTAATATGGTGACTGTTATCATAATGATATCATCATAAAATCAAAAACATGTGTATATTATTTTTATTTGTTTTTCTTCATAGGAGTAAATATAAGTTGTCATTGTAAAAGTATAACTAATTCTGAAATGAATTACAAAATATTTATCAAATATATGGGTACATCCAAAGACCAAAAATCGTAACTACCTAAGAGATCTCATCAGTTGCAAAGAAAAGTAAAGCTTGGAAATATAAAAATCATTTATAATGATGTATAGACACCAATAAAATATTATAGATATTTAAAGACATTTATAAAAAATCAGAAAACTAATAATGTAATCTAAAGTTTCTAAGGCTTATAAAAAAAGTGAAGGTATGAGTCCATACATGTGTTGAGTAAAAGAAACACATTCGACAAGTCTAGTCACCTCCTTGGGCTAGGGCACAATATTTGTGGTAAACTCACGGATAGTGAACTATGAGCCTGTTTCATCTCTCTTGACATCGAAGATAGATTTTATGAATAATTTTAGGATCCAACAGCGTAAGGCAGTTTGTGAAAAATGTGTATTCTACATTACTAATTTCTGGGATGAATAATGTTATAGTATCATGGCAATTATGTGTTTGTGTTGAATATAGTTACGTGCCATATTTATAATTTTTAAATTATATTTAATTACATTTTAATTATTTTTAGGGTAAAAAATGGTTCTTCCCTAATTTATTAAGGATATTTACAAAAATTATAACATTATGTATGGCTGTTTGATGCAAACAAAATAAAAATGAAAATGAGCATTCATACAGCATTGCTTAAGTTTTATTCCCCTATTCTTAGGCTCCTTCGATTTCACTGCCTCTTATCTTTCTCACCCCTGTTCAACCAAAATTTGTCATGGTATTAGAGCAGGTTTCAAGAAGAATAAGTGATGAGAGGAAGAGACAGATGGGCTATCGAAGGTTCATGGAATGATAATGGAAGGACCATGAAAGATCATGGAAGGACCATGGAAATATGAGGCTCACTTTTAAAATGTTTCAGGAAAGTGACACATTTTTCTGCTCATTTTGTGGTATGCTAGATCATGTTGGGGCTTGTATGATTGTCATATATTTGACCAAATGCAGGAAAATAAGACACAACTTGTCTTTGACAACTAGGCGTGCAATCCAGGTGTTTGGCTACGGTCAATCTGTGACAAATGGGTGGACCATAAAAAATTAATAACACGCCAGTTTTCAGATTTAATGCATGTGCATGATGTGTGCTATCATGGGGACAAAGGGAAGCTGGCACACAAAAAATATAAAATGGAATGCTTAAACGCACAATGGCAAGCATAAGTTCATCAGAACAGCATGAATGTGAAAATCAATGTGATGACATTAAATCATTGTCATTATTTGGTGCTTGTTGAAGGCAAATTACATGTGTATTTTTTATGTCCTTGTGATTTAATTCGCCCACGTCAAGTGGAGTTCATAATTATGAAAAAGTCTCTCAAATATACATAGTAGGAGTGAGATCGTTTCTACAAGGACTGGCCTTTAGAGGTAAATCTAATACTTTAGTTAGTGTAATGTAGAATTCAGCATGATAATGAGGATAATAAAAGAGATAAGTTGACTAAGATATAGGAGAAAGATATAGCAATGACATATTATTTATTTATATAAATAAATTAATGAGGTAGAAATACTTCATATAGCTTAGTGATGTAGATGATAAAATAGGTATTTCTACTTTTCGAAGAATTAAGTAACTAAACAGAGAAGATATATTCTAACCTTTAAAATATTTTAATTTATTAGATAAAGTAAGAGAGGTTTAGAGTGACGGATATTTGTGGATGTCAAGCCAATAACACTACCATGTTTATTTAAGTTCATTGAATATAATATTTGCATTCATTATTATTCCGTGTTATGTTTATAATGAAGTCCATGAATACATGCAATGACTTATTAAATTATGATGAGATCATAATATAGTGATCACTAGTCTTTTAACACATATTCTAAATATTCCTATTCGATGGATAGTCAAGACGGACATCAAATTATCCGGATAGCATAGCACTAGTTGATCCTATTTATACGAAATGTATAGCTGATCTTGTGGCTATTAGTGTGGTGACATTAGGGATAGATAATGGGTGCTCTTGGGAGAAAGAGTTCACTGAATTGATCCGTACTAATCCTTGAATAGTATAATACCTAAACATCAATCAAGTTGATTCAAGTCACGGTTGTATAAGTGATACACTTACCTTTGACACCAAGGACATCTTGTGAATGGACGACTACGTTTTGACTATGACTTACGAGCCTCTAATCATGGGATTCAAACAAGTTATAGATTAGATGCAGGGATAAACTTATTGAGATTTGAGTGGTCAAAACGGGAGCATCATCCCTTGGTATAAGAGGAGATTGACTCAAAGAAGACGATGTAGAAAATCCCTCGCTAGGGTAGTGAGGATATTAGAGAAGGTGTTCTCCAATGATCCCCGTTATGCATCATTACTAATCTAATGTCCGATTAGGACTTGACATTAAACCATACCCTAAGTCGGTCGAGAGTCTTGTGCGGATGATAGATTATCATTTATGGAAACCAATGACGGTAAAGGTTCCATGACAGTTCGAGACTACTCGATATCTTCTAGAGCACGAGGTGTAGCTCGGCACCCCACGGGCTGGAAACTTAATTTATTGATTGGGTTAAATCAATCTTTATTTAATTAATCTATATGTTGATATAGTTAATTAATAAGGTTGGACAATAAATATTATTGGCCCATTAAAGTTATTAAGTAAAACGATACATGGGCCTAGAGGGTCACATGCAGAAAGTCATAAGGGCATTGGTGGATATATTCTACTTTGGAGGGTTTTTGAGAAAAACCTTGAGTGAAATATAAAGAGGAAAAGGGGTCTCATTTTAAGCACCCATGCAAGCCTGATTTGAGAGCCCCGCCCTTTCTTCATTCTCTACATCACCGAAGGAGAAAAGTCTCCAAGAAGAGTTGAAGAGGAAGAGGTGGAGATCCAAGTGCCACGTGATCGCGTGGATACTTCTTGAGGCCGAACGCGTGAACGGCTTCAGAACGATCTTAAAGTGAGCATGTCAAGAGTGGAATATATTCCCCAAAAAGGTACACTCAATATTTTGTTTTAAAGATTGATTGTGAATTGATCTACACGCTTTCGCATCCATGGAACGTGTTTTCCATGGACGAACCAAGGCACAAAACCCAACACAAAGAAGACATAAGGATTAATAGAGTTAATTAAGAGGACTGTATGAACCTATTTATTTTGTTTCATGTTTATGATAATAGAAATAGAGTTTATATAAATAGATATACATAAGAAGTACTTTTAGTATTTTTTTTTAGAGTAACATTGGGAAATTTTGGGGAAACTCCTTGATAACCACTAGGCATTTGTGAAATGCCTCAAATAGGATGTGCTATGAAAGATGATGGAAATCAGATTTTCCAAAATTGGATTGAGATCAAAAGTAGAATTAGAATGAATAATCAAAAGGAAATTGCAACCAAAGTGCTTTCAAAATATCACGGTAATGATGTGATTCAGGCAGATTAGGATAGGGGTGTCATTCCATGTACCACCAACTTTGGCACATGTCTCACCAGTCCACCATGCATTCACACTTTTGGTGTGTCCTAGAGCTCCTCTTACGTCTTTCTGAGCATAGGGAATAGTTGACGCGTTGTCATGCCCCTCCTTTTGCTCGTGCCATCATTAAAAGGGTCTCCCCCCATCATTCTGCATCTCAATTAGGATATGGCAAATTAAGGGGCCATCGTGCCTTTATGATGGACCTCCTGTAGCTATAGATGGAGTGGGCTGTCCTTGGGGTCATCCGATGCCGTCAGATCATCTGAGGTGGTACAACCTCAACCAAAAATCACCACCTTGCTAAAGGAGGACGATGACAACAATGAGATTCATGTATCTGCCCTAGAATGTAGGAGGACAATGCCGACGGAGGATAACCCTTTAAAAAGATAAAAAATAGTGATTAAATCATAGCCATGGAACAATCTTTTCTTTGGGTGTACCCTTGTCATGTCAGTTGTTCGTGTCAACGTGCCCTATCAATAGCGCACATTCTGATTTGCACATCAAGGGGCCTCGTTGTCCTCACCAATGGTTGTAGGGCCAAAATTTTATAATAATACTTTAAACAAGCCGTATGATGCATGCTTCAAGATGGGTCAATTCGAAGTAGGCAAAGGCAGGCATCATTCATTACGTCACTTGTCACTGTGATGTACAAGTGACGGATGACATGACAGTGATGTGTGAAGAATTTTGGTCTCGTGATAGTGACGGTGACGTAGTATCCATGACATGTGATGTGACAGTGATGAAGGGTCCCAGACTCCTGACGTGATGGGACGAACTACACGAATGATGCTGGTGACGGATTTTTAAAAGCATTTAACAAGGGCAGAATGGGGAAGAAATTCTCCTTACAGTAATAGGATAAAGTGTGGACAAAATAAAAAATTAAATTTTTTATATATTTAAGTCCATTATAATATATTATCTTTATTACATATTTGAAAGGAAATGTTATTGGTCATATTAAGTATAGTAATTTGCAACGATTTATGGGAAGTATTATACAAGAGCCTATTAAATATAAAAATGTTAAATTACGGAAAGAGTAAATTAAACGCGAGTTGTTTTGCCTCTTTAGAATAAGAGGATAAACCGAGTGTACAAATTTGAAATTTTTAGTATTTTAAAATATTTCAAACTTAATTATATAAGAAGTATTATAGAAGAGCCTATGAAGTATAAAAATTTAAATTATTATAAAATTAAATAAAACAGAATTTTTTCTCCTTATAATAATATGATAAATAGTGTAGATATATTTAAAAAATTTAAATTATTATAAAATTAAATTAAACAGAATTTTTTTCCCTTATAATAATAGTATAAATAGTGTAGATATATTTTAAAAAATTTCATATTTAAATATTTAAAATTTCATTATAATGTTTTTACATTATTGAAAGGAAATATTATTGATCATATTAAGTATATTAAATTGCTAAGATATATAAGAAGTATTATACAAGAGCCTATGAAGTGTTAAAAATTTTTAATTATGGTAACATTATATTAAGGGGAAATTGTTTTTTCTAGTTAGAATAAAAAGATAAATAGTTGAAAATTTTAATAATTTAAGTAATTTAAAATTGTAAATATTTAAAATTTCATTAAGGTTTGTTATTTTCGTTACATAATTAGAAAGAAATATAATTGGTCATATTAAGTATAATCTTTTGCCAATATGCTTCTTTCCTCTCTGCTTGTCACTCCCTTTCTCTAGTGGGGTACCCCATCGGTGAGTTCAGTGGGCCAATCTTTATCCATATGGTCATTAGAGGCCAGAGTCCCAAGGAAGGGGCATTAGTCGTTAGACAAATACCAGAGCATCATGACTAACTCTAGAATCAAGTGATGACCCCTTGTTAAAAAGGTCAAGAATGGCCGCTGTTGTGGTTGCATGGTTCTTTGATACAATTGTCTCATACATCAATAACTTAATCTTCATATGCTCACACACTTTTAAGATCAATGTGCTTGTCCATTAGTCAGCTTTCTTCCCGAAGTAAATATTGTAGACACGTCAAACGTCTCTCAGACAATATCAATATGTCTCATTAATGCATTCTGATGTAACACAGCATGCTAGTATCGAACGGCTCGTGTCACACCACACGTGATGAACAAGGATATGGGATGCCACAGAATCAAAAATGTAATAGTTTTAAATCTGACAAGAAGTACGACGAAACTGACAGATCCGAGGCATTGGGACAGATTGACAACATGAGGAGTCATTTCACAGACGAGCTCCTAATGACTCGGGTGGTTGGCTCGAAGGCCGTTAGAGTGGGGGACGATCACCATCCCTACACGCCCACATCCGTCGTTGCGAGCGACGCAGATCGAACACTGTCAAAGAATTATCCTAAGATGAAACAATGGCCAATTGTATAACACGTATGAATTCTGTAGGGGCAATGGAGCAATCGAAGACCAGCACTGAAAGAGATAATAATAGTGCAAAAATAAGGAGAGAGAAAGATGATGAAAAATGCAAGCGTGAGCCCAAATGCCGTGACTGGGCGGGGCCGGCTGCAACCGGGCGAAGTAGTTGATGAGGGACCCTAGGAGAGTGTGAAAGATCTCAGGCTTGGGTTGCAACGACCGGAGGGTCATTCAGCTCCAGTACTTTCCGAGTCGACAATCACATCCGTAGTTCGACCTCGCAGGGGTTGTTCTTTGCCAGAAGAAGGGGCAGTTTGGGGCCGCGAGCACGTCACCGGCGATCACCCTAAGATCAGGGCATCCACTCCCGTGTAAGGGAAAGACTTGGTGCGACCTTTAGGGGTCTCGTAGCGCAGCCTAAGAAATGAATTCCAAGAGATCTGATGAAACCCACCTGAGTGAGGAGGCTCTGGTCGACGTCGACTGATAACATGCAAATAAGAGCTAATAAAATGCTAATTTTATCATATTTGTGGGCTTTTAATGTTTAAAAACATCAAATTCTAGTGCATGTTATCAGGATTTTATGTTAAAACAACACTTTTTCTTAATTTTCAAGAGAAACAAGACTTTTGATAAATAATTAGGTTAATTAACACATTTTAACATGTTTAGAATTGAAATTTATAAGGAATTAAATGTTTTTAGTTGACCTAGTTCCATAAAAAAAATTAACACTAAAACTGAGGTTAGAAATTAATAAAGCATTTTTTACGCATTAATAAATGGTTTTCCAATATATTTGAGTTGCTTTTAAATAAAAATCATTGTTTTATTGAAACCGGCCCTTATTGGGCCATTTTAAGCGCTAACGGAGTTGTTGAGTTGCGCAGAGCATATGCGGAGCGCGCAAGCCAATCTGGTTTTCAATAGGCATCTCCAGTGCGCGACACGCATATACACAAAATCATGTATGTCGCACACCATGCATGAGCAAGTGTGGACGAATGAGGTGCGACTTAACTCGCTGCGTGCGACGCAGCGAGTAAAGTAAGATAAAGCTTGCTTGGACCAATGGGATTGCAGATCTCCACAGTCCACGCAAGCCTTATCCGTGCAAATCGCACATACGCAGCACCACGCGTACGACGGATGACATGTAGGCGGCACCACGTGGCCTAAGCGCAACGCGTTGCTCAACCTGCGTACAAACCAAATAAAATCAAATAAATAACGGAATCGGAAGAACTCGTTCTTCTAATTCCGAGGCGATAATTGGGGAAAAGAGAAAATTGAGGTTTGTTCTTGATTTTATCGCTCGAGGAAAGATAACCTGGCTTCCGAGACGACTCAAGAACAGCCCTGAGTGCATTTGGAGCTCGATTTGGACAGTAATTTCGATGGTCTGGCGCCGCATTCTTCCCCAAAAATCTAGCCTCAATTTGTGGAAAATTTGGTTTTCCGTGCGCGGAATCTTCGCAAGTCGAATCATAAATCATTCCTGGTATTTCTAGTCTCAATCTGAATTCATTGTACAGTTGATTTTGTGTTCAATTTTAACAATTTTGTGATTTGGTTTACGTTGAAATTTTCTTCTGAATTTGTTATTTAATTATTTTGATTCTCGAATTTCAGTCATTTGTTTTTCAATCATGTAATATTCATTAGCTAATGGAAAATGATGTCGAATCAAATTGAATATCAAATCCTAGCAATTAGTTCCTAAATTCCTTAATTAGCAAAGCGTGATCAATCTTTGTTAATTGAACATAGTTTTATGATTTCTATATTTAATTGGGATAAACGATTCAGGCCTGATTTGTTTATCCAAATTCTGGAGTGAATTTGGATAAGCAAATTCTGAGCAGATTTTCTGATCCATTAAGAATGGGTAAAATTTTAATGGTAAAAAAACTATTTATGAATCAATTAGAAGTTAATAAATTTGCAGATATATTTAAAATTCTCTAAAAAACCTAAAAACACAATGCGAACAGATTTAAGTTTTTCAATCAAATGAAGTATTGGTATCAACTGTCGACTTCCAATCTAGTTTTAATCATCGAAACATGTTGTGAAAAGTAGTATTAAAATTTCGAAAAGTTAAAGTCCATTTGGCACATAATTAATCCAAACTAGGGGATTATTTAGCAAATCTTATCAAGAATGGCTAAGTAATCATAAATTTGATTCTCATTGATTGCCAAAAACATAAAAAGCTAGTCATTTTGAGTCTCTGTTAATTGTGATAACTTGAACTTAAAAAGTTAGAATATTAGATACAAGCTACAAGCATTTCTTATTACTTGAGTAAAAAAATTTTCATATCAGTTAAATCTAGAGTTCTAGTCCCTAATGAGATAAAAATTGAACTTCACTATCGCCTCCCTAGTGTTCAACCCCTTACTTGAGTACTAAGGGATAAATAAATTTTATTGTTTAAACTTGGAAACCCTTAGATAATGACAATACACACACATTTTTTGAACTTATCATCGAAGTCGGCTTCGGGTAGAAGCTGGTGCACGATGCACCCGAGTGGTAAAAAAATGGTGGGTCATCACACGGCTTATTGAACCTGTAGGGACTCGAAGGAAAATGGCAGTTTTTTTTCCTTTTCTCAGCCGCGCTCCGGCGAGGCAATCGTCGATCATTACTACTAAACAGCTTCGTACTGATCAGTCAACGGAGGAGAACTCAGCAACCGCGAAATCAGACTAGACAAGGGCTACTGTGCTATAGCGGGCGAATTATGCAGGTCGATTATCATCGGTATAGGGAACCCCCCCCTACGTTCAGAAGGAGTAGCGTCTTCTAACGTTACGCACCAACGGCAGTGGAGGGTTCTGGCACTGATCCCTTCACCGTCGTTCTAGTCAGGCACCCTGCGATGCGGAGGACGTCGTCTCGCGTGGTTGGGCACGGGAATGAAGGAAGCGCAACAGGATCGCTGGGGTTGGTCGTGACCCAAGGAGAGGTAGTTGACTGGCAGGTGCAGAAAATCTCACCAATGATCACAACTCCCGCGTGAACACTTCTTTACTCGACCGAGGATGATAAAATGCATTGTTGCCCCCCATCGGGGTGGGGGAGTCCATATCCAGTATTCTCATCCAAATTCATCTTTCAACACAAAAACAACGAGTCTTCTTCGTTCCATAACAAGTCCATGTTTAGTCGATTGCCTCCCCCTCTTATTTATAGTGAAAGAAAAGAGGGGGGAGGGGGAGAATTAAGAGTGTCCTGATGGGCCTCCTTTAGGGGGAGAAGCTTAGTGGGCTTCCCCTCTAAAGGTTCCTTCAAGTGGAAGAAGCCATGCATGGGCTTCCCCCCTCAAAGGTGTAAACCAAAAGCATAAAGAAACCAAAACTCACAAGGGGAGGCCCGTACACATGCAGGAGGGGGCGTTTCTACAGTCGAATTGGTGACAAAATAAAAACAAAATGATGCAAATAGGAGGACAATACATGTAAAGGACCTCTGTAAAACCGTAAAAACAACCCGAACATGAAATAAGAGACGCGAATGCAAGTTTCAAACCTTGTAGCAAAAACTTGGGTTCTTCATGTCAGCTCGAGCTCTATTACATGGCTGAAGACTAGTCCGGTATGCTCAGTGGGATTGTCCTCCATCACCTTCAAAATGTGAAGCACTTCTATGACTCTCTCACTGTCTTTGAGCCACCAACAAAGTTATTGTCTTGTAAAATGGCCCTAAGATGTCACAAAAAGTCAACCAACATTTCCCACACTCATTAAGAGAGACTCTCATGTCATTCTCTATTACAGTCAATATTTGTAAAGCTATGACATCTATGACATCCCACTTTTCCAATGCTGCATGTAACATGTCATGCGCATTGTTCCATCATGTTGGACAATCCAATGATACTTGGTTGCGATTCTTATGTCCGAGGCCTTTGCATGTCTTCACGTACTGTTGGTGTGGTTGAGACGATGCTCGGATGCATGTGCCCAAGGCTCTCAGACGAGTGACCGCATCTCCCATGACAAAGGCCTGATCATAAACGGTCATATCTCCATGGCTCACCATGGTCTCACGCATGGCATCCAAATAAGACATTTTAATTCTGCTTGTTTTTACTTGGACAATTAAGGTCACGGTGGCCAATTGTTTTTTTTTGTTTTGTTATTTTATTTTATTTTTAGGTTTTCCATTAATCAGGACGATAGATGATGCCCATAAACTAGTTCACTAGCATCCAACTCTCACGGGACGATCAGCACGTACTCTATTTTGGTTTGCATTTTTGTTTCCCTCCCCTTGTTTTACTATTATTTTCATTGGGTCAATGGATAGAAGTAGGGGGGAGTTTACTTAGGTGTGTAACTGAAAATACAATATGTCTTTATGCATGAATGAATTATATTTTTCATTTTTTGAATTTTTTTAATGTCATTATCTTAAATGCAAACTTCACATATAATCTGATGCTGGACGTCGTCAAGACGTTGTCCGGTCGTCACCGAGGGTATGGGCTCGGTGTCGTATCGAGGACTAGTCTGACTACGTTGCGCGATGTCGTCCGACGAATGCTAAAGACAGGTAGGAAATGATGACGGAATGTAATGAGATCCTACGTGTTGTACGTGCGTGCGCCGACGAGCAGTGATTGCCGTTACAGAGAAGTGACGGGTCGCCTTGAGTGAACCCTCACGGACCTCCTGAACCTCGCCCGAGAGGGTCGAGGGTGAGTACATCGCCGAACGGGGAAGCCCTGCTGAAGTGCTCACACGCGTCAGGGGAATCCCGACTCGTACCGGACGGGTAAGACTCTCGTGAAATGTCATCGTTTTCTCAACCTGTCTCACGCTCACCTAACTAACCCGAGTGCGGGGGAGACAAATCGAAAGCGTACTGAAGGACGTAAGAGACTGAAAAGAGCAGGGTAGGGGTACCTTCGTCGCGCTGGCGACGGAATTCTCAAAGTGACGGAGATCTAGAGATGGCAGGAATCAGTGGGGCGAGGCGAGTCGGTAACGAGGGCGCCCGAGGCGGGCAGCGATGGCAGCGGTCGAGGCGACGGCGGCAGCAGTTACGGCGGGTGGCGTGGTGCGCGGATTAGCGAGTGTAGGAGCTCGGTGCGCGGGCGGTCGTCGCCAGGCGGTTGTCGCCTCAAGCAGGGACGCGCACGGGCAGGCGTCGCTTGGCGGTTGCAGCTGCAGGCGGGGCGGGCGTCGCTTGGCAGTTGCAGCCGCAGGCAGGATGCGCGCCAGTACGCGCGCGCGGGAGTCGCGGGCGCGTGGCGTGCGCGTAGGCGGGCACGACGGTGGGCAGAGTCGGGCGCACGACTGCGCGCAAGCGAGGTGGCGGCGCTCAGCGTCGGACTGCACGAGCGGGCGCCGATTACGGGCGCGGCCGTGGGCACACCCGGCGCAAGGCTGCCCGCGGGCGCGGGTCAGGGTGCGGGCGCGGGGCTGCCGCCCGACGCGGAGGTCAGTGTACGGTCGCGGTGAGAACGCGTCCCAACGGCAGGTAAGCGGCGGACGCGACCTCCAGGGAAGTCGGCGTGACCAGCAGTGTTGGAGAAGGGCTGAAGGCGACGATGAAACCGGCGACGACAACAAGGGGCGTGGGCAGCGGCGACCGGCGGTGGAGGCGCAGGCCGGGGCGACAGTGAGGTCGGCAGCAAAGACGGTGCGGCAACGCGGGGTAGCGATGGTCGGGTCGCGCTCAGAGGTGCGGGATGGCGACGGCGGCTGGGGGCGGCGGCAGAGACGAGATGGCGGCGCGGATCAGCGGCGGTGATCCGCGGCCGCGGCGGCCGGAACTGCGGGCGGCGGCGGCCGGAGCAGTGGGTGGCGGCGGCGGTAGAGTGGCGGGCAAGCTGAGGCGTTCTTCCCTCCTTTCTTCTTCTCTTCTCCCTTCTCCTTCCTCTCTTCTTCTTCTTCTTCCTATTCTTCTTCTTCTTTCTTCTTCTCCTCCCTTCCTCCCACGATCTGACTCTTCGACTCCCACGTAAAAAATAACTTCCAAATTTTCAAAAAGTGAATGTCTAGTATGGTGAGGAGCAGACATAAAATTTGATAACACCCTAAATTCAGTATTTATTTCAAGCAATTTAGCATAATTTTATGCATTTAATGAGATTAAAATGGGGTTTTTATCATATATTTACATGTAATTAATGTTTCCAAGTGATTTCTGATTGTTCCCCAATTTTCTGGTAATTTTATGAATTTTGTTGGATTTATTTAAGCTTGAAATAATTATTTTGAAATGATAATGGCAGGTTTAAAATTTAATTTTGAGATTAATTAGTGTGGGAATGAATTACTGAATTTTCTAGAATTTTGTTGGGTTTTTTAAGATTTTATTGGAATTTTCTGGGATTTATTTCATGAAGAATTGAAATTTTAAACAGAAAAAGGATATTTTTATAAGGGGAATATGAGTGTTAAAGTAAATTTCAAACTTTGAGGGGCTTTTCGTAAATATGTGTCACAATCATACCCCTAAAAACGGCTCTTGGTCGTTTCGGCAGGGGCATAGATAGACTTATGTATAAGTTGCAGGGATTTAATTGAAAATTCTCATGGTATGTTTAATAATTTCCGGAAAATTCAGAGGAGAGAGAGTGCGAAAGGGGCATATACACAATTATATTTGGACAGCATCAGGCGACAATTTCAGATTTAAGAAGGCCTTTAGCGCAAAATCACTAGAGTGGTTTTCGTGCGATCGATGTGGCCTCATCTCGGCTGTTGGATGAGAATCTGACGGTGCTTGATGGGGGGGGGGGCACCGGGAGGTAAGTTCGCCGCCTGCGCGTCGCATACAATGCACGCGCATGGGCTGTGAAGAACACATGTTTAGATGCATATTATAAGTACCACTTACATATTTTTAATCTTTTCTTTTGAATTTTATTTTTGCAAGGGGGTACGTGGCGCTCGCCAATTCAACCCAAAAAAAATATTTAAACTGCGCCAGCCAATCAAAACATGGCATATCATTGCATGTGTAAAAAAAAAGATAAATAAATGGATTTAAATCCAATGGCTAAAACTGGTTTAAATTCATTTATTCATAACTTTTGATCCTGAAGTCTGATTGAGATGATTTTTTATGGATTTTCTCTTCTTGACATCCTCTTTCTATCTGTATGGTTAAATCATTCAGATCAAGCCTAAATTGATAGCTAAAACTTAATTACTAAATAAGGCTAAAATGATAATTTTTACCATGTAACCTAAGTATAAAGGCTGAGTTTTGAGAGGAGAAGCTCATTTTAGATGGTGCTATATCACATCTGTAAGACAGAGAGGAGATCCAGCTTGGATAACATATTTGGTACCTTTTTTCTTCTTTGTATTTGAACTTTTAGTGTACTTTAGCTGATGTTTTAGTTGAATTTCTTCATCGTTCTTCTTGAACTTAGTCTAAACTTTGAAACCACTAGGCTTGAGAGAAATGTACAAGCCCTTACTAAGATTGAGAGATTTACCTAGCTATTCCAAGTGCACATTAGAAAAACTATAAAAAAGATTTAATTTTTAGGAGATTAAAGTTCCCTTTTTATTATCCAATAGTGTAGTTATTTCTGAATTATCAAACCTACAAAACCAACTAAACCAAATCAAAATTTCCCCCTCAACCTCTCTAATTGACCCCTTTGATCCTTCTCTTTCGGTCAAAGAAGCCAATCTGGAGCCCCTTATTTCTTCTACTCCTCTCGTCTCTTCTACCCCCGTTTCTAACTTCCTTGTCTAATTAGGTTGATTTGATCTTCGTTGAAGATCAAATAAATTCTAATTAATGGTGAATTACTCAAGCAAAGCATCAAATTGGATTCCTTACTAGCTTCAATTGGACGATACCTTTACTTATCACTACACATCTTAAGTAGGGTTTTTTATAAATTTTATTGTATAAGCTGAAATTGACAACGACAAGGGATTAAAATTTAGTAAAATTCATCCCTATTTTTGGTTCATCAAAATTCAGAGGGTAGAAGTAGTTGTTGAGTTCTAGGGGCCTTGACATGGATGAATAAATGAAAAACGATTTGCAGCGGAAGACTTGAACGAATCGAACGACATCAACAAAAAATTAAACGAAGTACCTTTCTACGAATCTCATTCGTGATTCTTTGATCCCAGAGCGAGACGAGTTGAGCTGCTCAGGTTTACAGCCTCTAGACATATCCACGAGATCCTCAGGTCTCCTCCTTCTCCTTGACGAGCCCCGTTCTACCTCCACTATCGTTGTTATGCCGTTCCGATTGCATTGGGCATGGAGAGGGGGTGTGGGGAGAGTGGAGAAGAAGGGGAAGGCCCTGAACAATTCTGGCCTGGGTGAATTTTGTTCAGGGCCTTCCCCTATTTATACTAAGTGGGTATTTTTCATAAAACCCACAAAACTTAAGTGTATCTTCTGATGTCCAAAAGACCATTTGCATGTGACCCTCTAGGCCCTTGTATCAGTCTAGTTAACGACTCCAACGGCCCAATAACCTTTATTGGCCTTCTAAATTAATTCACTATATCATCATAAATATTAATTAATGTCGAATCAGTTTAGCCCAATCGATAGGTCGAGCCTCCGACACGTGGGGTGCCTAGCTACACCTCATGTCCTAGAAGATACAAAGGAGCCTGTATCAACTTACTCATGGAACCTGTTCATTATCAGTTACCATGTATGTATAATCCCTCATCCACTTGATGCTCCTTGGATGACTTAGGGTATGGTCAACTATCAAACCCTAATCGCTCATCCGAGTTAGTACTGATGCATTCGGCAATCATCGGATAACTCTTCTTTGATATTTCACTGCCTTGCCCAAGGACTTCATTGCATCATTTTCCTTGAGTTATCACCTCTTATACCGAGGGTGGACGATCCCATCCTGACCACTTAATCATTTTCGTGAACTTATTGATGTACCTAAACTAAGACCGTTTAGAATCCCACGATTAGAGAGTCGTTAGCCATAGTCAAAGTACAACCTTTTGTCTACAAGACGTCTTTGGTGTCTCCGGTCTAAGACCACTTACACAAGCATGATGTGAATCAACCTGATTGACAGTTCGGTATAATACCATTCAGGGATTCGTACGGATCGATTCAGCGAACTTTTTCCACTAAAGAGCACCCACTATCTATCCTTAGTGTCTCCACACTAATTGGCTACAGGACCGACCATACTCATCAAATGAGTGAGGCTAGATAGTGCTATTCTATCTGGATACTTTGATGTCCTTATCGTATATCCTTTGAATAGGAATGTTTAGAACACATGCTTAAAGACTAGTGATCTCCGTATAACGATCTCATCATAATTCATTAAGTCCGATCATGTATTCATGGACTTCACTATAAGCATCACGCGTTGATGACGCACAACATCAAGGATCATCAATGATGTCATCCGCGCGTGCGCCTATGACGTCGACGACCGAGTGAAAGAAGCTTAAAAAATTACTTTGTTTCATCGCTCTTTTCGCACATGTTTTGTCTTTTCCCGTACTCGCCTTCGTGTTTTCATCTCATTCACGCTCTTTTTCGTTGTCCACCATTTTATTGTCAAGGGGGAGGAGCCTCCCGTTGCCCCCTGTTTCCTTGATTCCCTCTTCTTTTTTTTATTTCTTTAATTTCCCCTTTTTGTCTTGGAATGGGGGCCCAATTTATAAGGGCCCCCTTAATGGGCCTCGTCTCCCCTTTTGTTGACCCACTTAGGGGGCCCAGACCTTTGCCCTATATAAAGGAAGAGGGGGGCACCCTAAGAAAATCAGAACAGGAAGAAGAAGGTCATGTTATTATCTCTCTTGGTCTCACCATTTAAAAAACAAGAAAACGGGAAAAGGAAGAAAAAAAAAGAGAAGAAAGGAGGAGAGAGAATGGGCGGAACGAAACGGGGTCGGTTCGCACCTGTTCTGTCCTACCCATGCACTCGTTCTAGGGCTCTGTTTGGTGGAGCACACCGTCAGAGCCCTAGGCGGCCACCGCCGCGGGTGCGCCGCCACCGTGTCGCCCCGCTGCCGCCTCTAGGTAGCCCAAGATTGGAGCCGCGCTCTAGGAGATCACCACAACCGTTGGCTCCAGCTGTGGTTGTCGAATCCCCCGTGTCGCCGGCCCCCGTTGTTTGCGGTTTCGCGCCACCGTCGCGTTACTGCTAGGCACCGATCGACGCCCGTAGAGCTGCCATCGTGGGTGGGCTGCAACAGCACGAGGCCAGGGCGGCCTAGCCACCGAATTGGGCTGCTGCCTTCCCGAGCAAGCCACAACCACCTCGAGTAGGTCGCACTTGCCCCAAGCAGGTCGTAGTTGCTCCGAGCGGGCCGTAGTCGCCCCGAGCGGGCTGCAGCTGCCAAAGTTGCGACCACCGTCAAAGCGGCTGCAATCGCCAGAGCAGCTGCAGCCTCCTAGCTGACCGTGGGCGCCGGGCATCGCCGCCGCCACCAAAGCACTCGTCGCCGCTAAGGCGGCTGCCACCGACGATGCCGGACACCACCACCAGGCGACGCCGTTGCCCCCTGTGCTGCCACCTCACTAGGTGACGCCACCAAACACTTCCACCGGGCCCCGCGCCCCCGCCGATCGTCGCCGACCCGCAACGCCTCGGCGAACGACGCTCGGGGCACCATTCCTCCCCCCCCAAAGAGGTCGTTGCCCTAAGCGTAGGACATCCTCAACGAATCTTCTGCCGACCTTTACGTATAGCTCCAGCATCACTGTGCTCGACGAGCCGCCGTGATCTCTTCGGCGAATCTCCACCCTACCCACTCCGAATCGCCGTTGACATCGACGAAGCCCTGCACGACGAGCAACGTGCCGATGAGGTACGGCGTCCTCTCCCGCCGCTCATTTCATTACTGTTTGTAGTACTCGTTCATCTTGGCTCCACTGCGCTCGAGCAAGGTAGGCGAGAGAGACATCTTGAGAGAAAATTATGCCAAACTGAGTGTCTTACCGGTACGGACGAGACCGTCCGTTACGTGCAAACCCTACAGATAGATTTCATTTGGCCGTAGACACCTTCGTCGCTCCGACGAGGTTCGAGAGGCCCCCGTAGCCGTCACCCAGCAACCCGTCCAAGGTTGGAGCTTGGCGCCTCCCTCGAGTCGGAGCCTGCACGTACGACACATAGGGCACTCATCTTCGCATCATAGTTACATCAACCCATTAGGGTCTTGATCCGTCAGACGACGACACTGCCGTAGTCCAATACCATCATCCCTTATCGGCACCGAACCATCATATTCGCTGTTGACCAGACGACATCCCCGACGACATCCCCGACGACGCCCGGCATCACACGTGCACTATAATGAATATGTTTTATTAGTGAACATGGAACAAGATGTGGAATGTGTGATTGGCTTGCCGGTCACATATATTTCAATCAGTGGTATCATTGTCGAAAGGAGTGATGAGTGAATTTGTTGGATCCCACTCTTTGGTCAAGGATATGAATCACAAGGAAATTCATCTAGAAGGAGAGATGGTCATTTCTTCAAGTCTTAAGCACATAATCACCTGCCCTTAAACAATTTAAAGACAATTTGAGAACCATGTGTACTACCTTGCTTCATCACCCACCACCCATCTTTTCCCACCTTTGTATTTGTGAACTTAGATTTTAGCTATCTTCCATGTAACTTAGAAGATGCCAACTCCCAAAATTTTATTCTTCTCTTCCCCTTTGTGATATCATCAATTAATGTTATATTTTCATTATTATCTTCATCCTTGTTTATTATACATCTTTACATCTTATATTGTCTCATTCTCACTAGCATGGGATGGATTGCTTTCCTTTCAAGTATAAGAATTTCATCTTGTGTGCTTGTGTTGTTTCACTTCTTCTCATTTTTGGAGAATTAAATGAACAAGGGAAGGGAAATTTAATGGTCCAAATACTATACAATTGTTGCACATGCCCCCTACATATCAAGAGCATCTAGCTAGATCAACATTTCATTTATTCTCTTGTAGAATGTGATCTCATGTGTATTGTTCATAGTCGTTCCCCGCTTAAAAAAAAGACAAAAAAATAAAGAAATAAAAAATACTATTATAGTGTTTTGTTTATTTCTTCATGCCCATTTCTCTTTTTTTATATTTGTTGTCACCCTTTGTTTACTTGGATACATGCCTATCTTATCCACACTGTTGACGAACTCCACTTCCTCATTTTTGTTCACCTTCTTCTTGTGTATTCCGCTCATTCATATATCAATGGGAGTGGGCTTGTTTAAGTAACATCTACCCATATGCCATCCATCATTTTCCCTTCACCCAATCCTTCCCATGTTGATATCCCCCACCTTCCCCTTCTCTTACCTACCTATAGGTACCCAAGTTTGAAGTTAACCTCATCAAACATTTATTCATTTGGTACACTCTTTATATTCTCTGCTAGAACTTGACTGAGAAGAATGACTGATTTAAACTTTCAGGTCAATGAGAGGTATTGTGTGGGTGAGGTGAAGGCTGCCTTTCTTGAGAGGGTGAGAACGTTTCATGGTGACAGTATCATACCTAGAGAGAAGTAAGCTTCCCTCCTCAAGACTGCTATCTCTTTCTACCACCACAAAGCATTTGATCATTAGTGCTTTAGTATTTTATGGGCTATTTATACTTAAATATGTGATTGATACTCATAATACTTCATAACTAAGTCTATTTGTTTCAAGGGATGGATAAACTTCTCAAAGAGAATCTAAGGCACATTGCTAAGGGACTAGCAATGAATCAAGTTGGGGGGCGTTGATAACATGATAAATTCATGTATATTTTCATACATTTTAGATGTTTTTGGTATTATTAATTTAGAATTTATCATGTTATTACATGATTCGACAAAATATTCATGCACTAGCTATAAATTCTATTTTTTTTGCACATTATGGTTATCTTTGACTAAATTGATTGAATTCTTTGAAGTCAATCAATTGTAGTACTGATGAGTATTCTATAGTATCATATGTGCATAAATATATAGGAATGAGAAGATGTTAGCTCTTAAAGACTTGGAGAATTTTTGGGAGCTTAGTTATTCTACGAAGGGGCTTGAAAGGATCAAGAAGAGTTGCGGACCTTCAAAAGAGAAATCTGAGGAAGATGGGCCACTACCTGACCTTCCCATTGGCCTCTAAAAAGCCTTATAAAAAATAAGCTAAGGAATACAGGGGGAAGCTCTCAATCAATCGAGAAGAAAGAGGTTAAACTACAATAGAAAAGACTAGAAAATGCCCAAAGGAGTATTTTAGAAATTGTACTAACGTATAGATATATTTTTTCTCCCGCATTTCCCATCAATCTTGACGTGCTCTAGCAAGTTCCTGGCCAGAAGGAGAAGATATATTTAAAAATCCGGGTTGTTCAACCATCTTAATGTACGTTTGTTGAAGTTTTCATTCAATTTGTCTCTTGTTTGCATTAAAAAATGCCTCATCCTGATAAATAAGTATCCATACTTAATTGAGGGCTTAAAAAACTTACATTGAAGGTTTAGGAACCGAGATCTCTATTTTCCCATCATTATCAATCAATTTACCGTTAAAATCCATAACATTCTCACCCTAAACACTTATTTTCCCTACTTTCTCTCAATATAATTTGTTATTTCTCTTTCTAGACCTTCATCCCTATCCCAAGTTAATCTCGTAAAATTTCATTAAGACTCCTTCATTTGCATCTTCAAATTCTATCTCGAATGCCTTTTACACTCTCTCTTCATTTTCTCTCTCTATATCTCCATATTTTGGCTTTTTCTTTCTCTAGCTTTGTTTCTCTTTAAATCTTGAAACTTCATCTATATCCCTTGTTCATCCCCTCAAATTTTTATACAAACTCGCCTTTATTTACCCTTTCAAAATCCCTCTCAAACTCTTTTTACATGATTTCTTCATTTTCTCTCTCTATCTTCTCATTTCGACCTTTTTATCTCTAAATATGTTTATTTCTCTCACCAAAATATTCCTTATATCTCTCTTTATCCTCAATTTGTATCCTTTTAAAACTACGATTTTCCCCCTCATAGCCGTCGTGCTTTGCCTGCCACGGACACCCCTCTGGCCGCTGGTCCATCTGTCTAGGACTAAGCTAAATTGGCTATGTACTGCCCGGTTCAAGCCTAGAGGGCTTAGCCCATTTGGCTAAGTCCTTAGCCAAATTGTGCTGAACCTTGGAAGGCTGATCCATTAAGACGAGCCTATATGGGCCACACTAGGCCTGCTGGCCCATCTGGTCTACTTCCGTTGTGGCCTGCCCACCGCCACCACCAATACGTCGCCATCACTGTCGCTCTGCCGCCAACACCGCTCCGCCGCCACCACCACCGATACGCCGCCGCCAGCACCTCTCCGACACTGCAGCCACCGCGCTGGCCACTCTGCCACCACCGGCGATTGCCAGAGCAGGTAAGTTCTCTATTTTAGCATTTAAAAATGTTAAAAATCAGTAAAATACAGGAATAATTAGAATTATTGCATTTAAAAATCCAAAAAATAGGAAAAAACCAGATAACCTCATAATCAATTTACAGTGATTTTAACATCTAAAAAGTTTCTAAAAAAATCTCTAACTCTCGTTTTAAATTTTTCTATTGATTTTTGGTGCAAATTAAATGCCAGAAAATTATAGACATATGTATTTTGATTTCTGTTGTGAAGAAAAATTATCAAAATTAGCGTAAAATATTTTTAGTGTTTTCTTTGTATTTATAATTAAATTTAAATCATATGAAATGACATAAAGTTATTACAAATCTAGAAAAACCAGAGAAATTTTATTTTTACTTTGTAAATCATTTTGTTCATTCGATGGATGAGAAAAATTTGGAAATTAAATTTCTGCCTCTCCATTGATCGACCCTTACATTTCTTATATTGATTATAGGGTATTTAAGTGGAAATTTTCATAAATATGTTGGTTAAGTCTAACCAAAATAATGGCATGAAGCCCCTAAACTTGGACTTATCAAAAAAAGGAGGGAAAGAACCCTAATTTTTTTTGGCACGCTTATATTTTTTTTACGGCGTTTTACACTTTGTGGGAATGTTTCATTGGAAGTTCCAAAACCTTAAGTACATCTTCGATATTTAAAAGACCATTTGCAGGTGACCCTTTAGGCACATGTATTTGTCTAGTTAACCTTTATTCAAATGTTAAATTAATCAAATATATCATTTTATAGATTAACTAAGGACGTAATGATTTCAACTTATTGGATAAGTTGCGTCTCCAACCCATAGGGTCCAAGCTATACTTCTTGCTCTAGAAGATACAAAGGAGCGCATTGTTTATGCATGCCCACTCATGGAACTTGTCATTCATCATTTTTTATTCACGTATACTGCCTCATATACTAACACATCATATTATAACTTAAGGTATGGTAAACTATGAAATCCTAACCAATCAACTAAGTTCGACATTATGCATTTGAAAATCATGAGAGAATTCTTCACTGATATTGATAACTCCAAAATTTGGGGTTTTATATTGTTGTTTTAATACAGACTTAACAAAAAATATTTGCAAAACTTTTCAACTTAAATACTCTACAATTAATAAAGGGTAAGCGACGGGTCAATCCACCAGGAGGCACATAATTTACTTTCATAATTTTCCTCAACCTTAAAATAAAGAAAGTAATTTTAAAAGTGAAAATTAGAATTTTGAGATTTTTTGGATTTTCACTTAATTTATGTAATTTCCTATTTATTTAAATCGAAGTAGAGTTCTCTCATATAAAGAAAATGCTAAAAATATTTTCCACTAATTTTCCTCATTTTTCATAATAACAGAAATTAAAAATAAATATTTCAGAACTTTTTCAAATTTAATTTACACCAAAACCCACTAGAAATATTAAAAACGTGAGTTTGAAATTTTTAAGAACTTATTTAGATGTTAGAATCATTGCAAATTTGTTATAAGGATTTTTTGAATTTTTACTATTTTTTTCGGAGTTTTAAATTCAAAAAACAAAAAATTATAAAATTTTTTATGGTTTTTACTATTTTAAATAATTTTAAATTATAAAAATAGACAATTTACCTGCTCTGGCAATCACTAGCGACGGCGGCAGCAGATCGACGATGGCACCAGCGATGCAGTAGCGGGGCCAATAGCGGTAGAGCGATGGCGGCGGACAGGATAGGCTGGCAAGCCTGGTGTGGCCCATATAGGGCTGGGCTTATTGGGTGATAAATTTTAATTTATAATATAAAATTGATGAATATTGCATACATATATGTGTTGTATTGGCCAAACTTGCATGTTATCATATCTAAATTGACATAAATATCTTGCACTATAGTTTCGATATTTGTTTTTAATTTTTTTAGTATGTTTACATGACATCTTGACCTCAGTGCATTGAAGATTTATTTTTTACATAGCATAAAATACTTGGCTTGAGGCTAGTTAAGTCCTTTACTAACTTTTCTGAAATTTGTCCATATTTTCGTTATACTTTTTTGACCAGTATTGAGCCAAGAATAACTTTTATAGTTACGAGAATACATTTTATGATTTATTGGGTATTTAACAACGGTTTTTAGCGAAATTACGTGGCTTCCACATCATTTGGCCCAAAAATTTGGTCCTATAATTGGACGTGTGTGGTCGTTGGAGTAGCAACCGTCACCACCCTCCCTCCCCTTCCCCCATGCTTCCCACTTTCTTATTCCCCTCTATGGATCTATAACATCCCCAATCTTTCATTGTTTTCATGGGCGAATTTGATTTGAAGAAAAGTCTCCTTCGAGAAATATTGCTCATTGGTTTCTCCTCAGCCACCATTGCTGTCGCCATTGAAAGTGCCGCCGCTGCCGCCGTTGAGGGGACGCCTTCCACCTACCATCTCCCTTTAGTGAACCAACCATGGATCATTGGGAAGTTATTTTTCTCTCTTTCTCTTTCTCTTCCTAGGCCATTCCCTCTCGCAATCTTATCCCTTTATTGTTGGCTCTCTCCTTATCAGTTCTCCCTCTCTTTTCTCTCTCTTGTTCTAAATCTCTTGCTATCGGGATCTCTTCGTCTCTCTCTATTGGACGCGTTTTATCCATCTTGGTCCCCCCCTTCTCACTCGTCCTCTCTCTTCATGTTCTCTCTTGATCATCTCTCTTTCTAGCTCTTCCCAGTCACTCTGTCCTCCCATTCTCTCTCGATTGTCCCTCTTTCTCGTTCTCTCTCAATTGGCTCCGTTTCTAGAGCTTCCTCTTTTCTATTGCTAATTCTGTTGTGCTTTGTCTCTCTCATTAACTCGTCTATCTCTCTCTCTCTCTCGTGCTACACCTCTCTCTATGACACTCTGTTCACGTCCGTTCTCTCTTCTATATTTCTCTATCTCTACCGTGCTCTCTCTTAATAGCCCTCTCTCCTTTCTCTATCGCGAATCCTCACTAGCCATTGCCTGCCCCCTCTCTTCTGTCGCCTAATCCTTCTCTCAATCACACACCCTATCATTCATGCTCTCTCTTTATCTATTTTCTCTTCATTCCATTTTCTTTCATTTGCACTCTCTTTCTCCCATTATCTCCCTCATCCAGGCTCGTTCCAACAAACTCGCTCTCTCTCGATCAAATTATCTCATTCTCTGTCTTTATCGCATGCTTCTGCTTACCCTCTATCTGAAACACATTTCCTCTCTCACTCTCTCTCCCGTTATTGCTCACTCATTAATGCCTTCTTTCTTCATCTCCGTAACGCTATTTCTCTCCCTATAACCCTCCCTCTCTTTCTGACTTTTCTAAACATCTCTCTCTCCAGCTAGTCTCTCCTCGGTATACCCACTCCTTCAGTGAATCAATCGACCGTCAACTCAATGATAAATTCAAAAATCAACTTAAGGTGATTCAACAGTCATCCAAAACCTCCATCGACGAAAGCCTGCAACCCGTCAACACTAGACTTTTGACCCCTGTCCGCAAGGCCGTCCTGCATCAATTCTAAATACCTTTTAGTAATTACAAAACAAAATTAAACATAACAAGGGCTCACTTGGTACAAAATTAAGTAAAATTTGAAATTAATTCGTAAAAAATAGAATGGAAAATTATTGAGAAGTACCTCCCTATGCTTCCAACCCTTTCTCATTTTATATTTTATAATTGTGATTAAGGGTAAATACTAAAAATTTTATTGCATAAGCCGTATTCTAAATGACATGATTAACTAAATTTACTTACCAATTTTTTGGCTTATCAGTGGGTCAGCCCAATATGGTTCAGCCCAATTTGGTTAAGTAACGACTTAGCCAAATGTGCTAAGCCCTATTGGGCTTGACCTAATCTGGTCAGGAATTAGTCGATTTAGCTAAGTCCTGCACAGGGCTACACTATACCCTATGGTCGCGTGTGGACTTTTTAGGAAGAGGGGTGTCCCTACAGCACAAGTGTGACATGACACTATTAGGTTTGTTACCTTGCTTCATCCATGGAAGACTGATGCCGCACATCATCTAGGGCGTCGTCCAGTCGGTACCGAGATGATGCTCAGTTACCTAGATAGTGGTGTCGAACCTCGTCAGTGATGTCATCCGAAGAATAAATCCCCTATGAGAAAGTAACTACAAAATGATGGTCCTACGTGGATGTACTTGCTAGCCCGGACTCATGGAGGTCACCGGTCTCCGAGCTCTAAAGGGGAAGTCAGGTGACAGTAACAGTGGCCTCTTGACCCTTGTCTAAGGGGCTGATAACACCCAAATTTCTGTTTTTATTTCATGTTATTAGCATGATTTTATGCAGTTAAAGAGATTAAAATGGGGTTGTTATCATATATTTACATAAAATAGTGTTTTCTAGTGATTTCTGATTTTTCCCTAATTTTCTGTTAATTCTATGAATTTTATAGGATTTATTGAACCTCAAAATAATTATTTTTGAATGAAAAGGGCATATTTAATATTTTATTTCGAAATTTATCAGCATGGGAATGAATCAGTGAATTTTCTAGAATTTTTTACGAATTTTTAGGATTTTTCTGAGATTTATTTGAAGAGGAAATGTATTTATTTCAAGGAAAAAAGTATATTTATAATAGAAAAAGAAGTATTTTTATTATTTTCGAACTTTCAAGGGCCTTTTTGCAAACTTTCGTTGCAAAAAGACCCTGAAAACAGCTATCGGTCGCCACTACAAGCGTAAAGATCCAATTTAAAATTTTACAGGGTTTATTTGCAATTTTTAATATATATTTTTAATGTTTTTAGGAGCAATCGGAGGAGAGAGAGTGCGCCAGGGGCATATACGCAATTACTTTTGGGCGGCGTCCAAAAGCAATTCCAGGCTTTCTAAGGACTTTTCTGCAAAAAGGAGGATTCAAAATGCGGCAGCCAATGAGTGAGCGACACGTCATTGCGTGTTTAAAAACGAAATTAATAAATAAATCAATTTTAAATCCAATGGATTAAATTGGTTTAAAATTGATTTATTAATAACTTTTGATCCTGAAGTCCGATTGAGATGATTTTTTTATGGATGTGTTTGTCTTGATCCCCTCTTTCTATCTGTATGGTTGGATCATTCAGATCCAGCATACATTGATAGATAAATATTAAGTACTAAACGGGGGTAAAATGGTGATTTTTACCATATAACCTAAGTATAAAAGCTAAATTTTGAGAGGGGGAGCTCATTCTGGAGGGTGCTTCATCACAGCTGCAAGACAGAGAGGAGTCCCAGCCTGGATCAACAGTTTTGGTATTTTTTTCTTTCATTGTATTCAAACTTTTGTGCATTTTGAATGAAATAGGTTAAGTTGTTTGTTTCTTCATCTCCATTCTAGTCTGAACTTCTAAATCGCTTGGCTTGAGCGGCATGTACAAGCCCTGATTAGGATTGAGAGGAGAAATTGAGGAATTTTACCTGGGCATTCAATTGCATTACAAAAGAAAATTCTAAAAAATTTAGTTTTAATTCCTAGAATTCTCAATTTCCCCATTTTAGTTCTGAATTATCAATCTGCAAAAATCAACCCAACTCATTTTAAGAACCCTCTTTCAACCTCTCTAAATGACTTCTTGGATCCTTTAATTAGGATCAAAGAAGGAAATTTAGAGCTCTTAATTCTTCTAATCTTCCCATCTCTCCTACCCCCCTCTCTAAATTCTCACATAATTAGGGTGACTTGATCCTCATTGAAGATCAAATTCACTCTAATTAGGATCTAAAACACCAAAAATTAAATCAAATTGAAATTCCTACTTGCCTCCCTTGGACGACACTCATACTTATCACTATACGTATTAAGTAGAGTTTTATAAATTTTATTGCATAAACCAAAAATTCACAACGACAATGGCTAAAAAAATTGCGTAATTTTCACCCCTATTTTCGGCTTATCAGGGGCCATAACGGCTACGGTAATGAACGGAATTAAATCCGTAGGGGCTTGCACATTATTGACGGCCTCTACCCATAAGAATAAGACACTCAAATTTGTAGTTTTCTCAATTCTCTCACCTATTTCTAGCCCGAGCGTGGTGAAGTGCAATCGAAAGTATAGTGCAAGTAATATTATAACAAGCGAGGGGGGGACAACGTACCTCGTCAGTGAGATGCTTGCCGTCACATATTGCAGCAACAGGTGCGGGTAGAGAGGAGTCGGAGAGGTATCGGCGTTGCTCGACTAGCATTAGGTGCAAGAGCGGCCACTGGAGCTTGGAGGCAAAAAGCGAAGGTGATAGAGAATCGGTGGCGGTGTCATTGACCAATGGCGTGATGAGTGAATGGCCGGCAACAACTCAACTAGCGGCGGCGTGAAGCCAGGTAGACGTTAGTCAGGAGAGGATCCGGGCGTCCCTGCATCAAAAGTCTCTCCGAGTCATCATCTCGTGCATGGTTAACTATCATTTGCCGTATAGCCATGAGCGACTCATACCATTCGAGCGATAGTACCGGGGGGTTGGTCGCAGCACACTCCCTAACACTAAGTGGGTCTAGAAAGGCCGGGTCAGGCGACAGAAAGGGATATTGGTTCAAAACCAGGTCTGCCACGTTAAATGTGGAGCGAGTCCTCCATAGGGGAAGATACCTTCGCCTTGACTTAGGTGAGATTCCCCACTCATTGGAGGATCAAGGACAGGCCGGCCCTATGAAGACTTAGCTTTGTTGTTGTCCCACGACAATAGCTCTTTGGTCTAAGTCTCAGTACCATACGGCGTCCCATGTCGTACACTGGAACAAGCGATGTGAGTCGGTGGCCTACTTGTGCGATGCAACGAGACTTGTGGTCGTGGCATGAGGATGGTGATGTAATAATAAAACATGCAAGGCAGATGCATAACCATGACATTCTGTGGGTGCTACACTGGTAGATTGATGAGGAACATGTCTGACATTGATCTTGATTAGAGTCAACCAGACAGGCAGATTCACGGGTGAGTAAGAAAATGTTGCTCGACCATTGTCCAAGGGGATAGCACAAGGATCGTGATTGATAAATCCAAAATGATAGTAATATATGTTCAATTCTAGCCAATTTATCTACTTCTTTATCTTTATCTGCATATACTATAAACATTTATGTTAAGTTGTGAAAAATCATGAAATAAATTCACCTCTTTCAAATTTTGAGTTAATTATTGGCATTTGTGTGACTAACCCCACAGAACTCAATGAGTTAAGTGGAATGAATCTCACTCTCTTCTTAGTTTATGTGGAAGATACAGGAATTAGGTGAAACCTTCATGAACAAAGGGGATAATTAATTTAAGTAGAAGCTATTTGGCCCAAAGGAGCAACCCCAGCCACAACCCTGGGCCAAGAAAGGAGGCCCAAATCAAGACAGCTGGCTCTAGTCAAAAGGCCCACTAAGGAAGCTCCATTAAGCCCACTATGAGAGGCATCTTGGGCCAAAAAAAGGAGGGCAAGACGAATGTCCAGTCATGATTATTTAAGAGCATTTTAGGTGCTTGGATGCTGATTGGAGGAAACCCTTGGAGGTGGATCCAAGCCAGAGAAAAAGATCCAGCCATTCAATCCATAAATCATCCAAGGATGAAGACTTAAAGATAGCATTTTTAATGCTAATTAAGGAAAGAAGTCTTGAACGTCCCTGGGGTATTTAAAAGGACTCAATGATGATTGGAGGACCATAATGGACGTGGATCATAACCCAGAAAAAAAGATCTGGCCATCCATTGTATTAAAAGTCCAATGGCTCTCATCCATTGTATATAATATAACTAAGTATATTACACATATCTTACGTCTCGATCTTCTATTGGGCATTTGGTCGAACACCTCTCGAGTGTTCGACTAAATCGACCCATTGATTATCAAAATCAATTTTATAAACTCTATAAAAACAGATAGAAAATATAAAAGATAAAATCTATCCTATTTAGATATTCTATAGGGCATTCTGTCAAACACCTTGAGCGCGTTCGACAGAACTGTCCCTTTACTCCCTATTTTCGACTACAAGAATAATTAAAAACTTTATCTATATGGTAAATATTATAACTTAATAAGGTATTCTCCTCAACTATAGGCAATTATATACATATCTAGTCCCTCATTGCCTCTAGTAGTCCATTTATTCCATCTTAACATCTTTCTATACTTAAAACTTAATATATTATAGTTAAATAATTACTTAATACTTTCTCTTCACCTATCTTCTTAGTATATATAATACTACTATAACCCTTTCATGCTCTCTTAATATATTTATCTAGCTCCTTCTACGTATTCTTATTCTTTACTCATATTAAACTACTCATTCTTATTAATTTCTTATCTATCTTATTATCCTTCTCAAATATAATATCTAACCTCTTCAATTTTTTTTATAACACAGCCCAGTTCATTCCATGTTCCAAAACTTCTCAGGCCTCTCGCGTTGCCCAACTCCATTTAAATGAAGTTGTTCATCTCCATGATTTCTCAAAGAGTAAAGTGACTAATAGAGGTGTACGCTTCACTATTTATTCTTTGAAAACTCTTTGGTATGTTTTATGAACTAGACTCAAAGTTCTATTACTCTTCACCCAGGAAGTTACGGTCAAACTGAGGTTGTCAATGAAGGTTTATTAAATCTTGTACAATCTTTAGTTGGGGATACCCTCAAATAGTTAGACAGAATCATTCCGTGTTTTGAGTTTGCCTACAACGTATCTGTTCACCATACCACCTGCATGAGTCTTTTTCAAAATGTAAATGGTTATTCCTCGCTAAACCTACTGATTTGATTCCAATGTCACCGCATGCTAGAGTTTCAAAAGTCGGTGAGTCATTTGCACAACATATTTAAAGACATGTGAGAACATTCATCATCACATCATGAATATTAGTCCATCATATAAACAAACAATACCTTGGCGTCATCATTTTTGAGAGTCTAACAAAGGTGATAGTGTGATGGTGAGGGCAAGGCCGGAGATATTCGCTCCCAAACAGGCTGCTAAGCTTCATGCTTGTATAGGGCCGTTCCTGATCCTCAAATGTGTGGGGAAAAATGCCTATATCATTGGTATTATCCTCTAAATGGTGGATAAGCTCCACTTTCAATGTCTCTGATTTGGTTCTCTACAAAACTCCACCTATTTCATCTGATGACCAGTCCCGGTCCATGGCCTTTCCAAAGCGCGAGTTTGCCTTGTCTACTCTACCCACTTTATCTTCCAACTGGCTTAGAAAAATGGATGATATATTGGATGAAGTAATACTTTTTCCAAGGGTGGAAATTTGAGGAAGTTTCTTGTTCATTGGAATGGCAGACCTTGGACAAATGATTTGTGGATCACAACAAACGTTTTGGCCCTAAACCCAAGTCTACTGACCCATTGGAACTTCCTAAGGTCAACTCATCATAGTCAAATTGTTCTAACCCCAAGGGAATTTATGGCACACACAACCTTGCCCCATCATCATAAGTGACAAGACCACTGCTAGATGAGATGACTTGTGTAATGACACGTCGCCATCGTCAACCTTGGAACCAGATTTTCTAGTTATTTTTTCTTTCTTCCATGGCTTATAAATAGGCAAATGCTGTAAAGGGTTAAAGGTGAATTTTTTGAATTTAACTTTTCTTCTAAGTATTTCCCTATTTCCTCTTTGCGCACGCTTCCGCCTGTTACTACCAGTGCCACCGTTGTGATGAGGCCACCCTCCCTACACCTTGATCCGATCGTGAAGTTTCATCCACATCCACGTGCGCAAGCTGTTTGCATCTCCTTAGCACTCCGCCATTGTATGCACAACCGCCATGCGCAGCCGCCGCAGCCATGTGGTGGCCGCACATAGCTCCACACCCATGCAGCCCATGGTCATCTGTTCATGTCGTAGCCAGCCCAACTGTCGGCTCACTTGGCTGCTACGTGCATACGCTTGCCCCGTGGCCGCCGCATGCAGTCAGTACCTGCGTGACTGCCACACGTAGGCATTCCCCCATGCAGCACTGAGCGCAGCTGCTTGTCAATAAAAAAAAAATTTTTTTTTTACCTCAGTTATTCTTTTGACTACTTCTTTCTATCCCTACTTATTGGTAGTCATTATTACACTTATTCCTTATCCTCCCTACCTATAACACAACCATTGAATTCACCTCTAAAGACCAGTCCTTGTGGAGTCAGCCTCCCTCCTACTATACATTCTAGTGAGTTTTCTATCACTATAAATTTTATTTTATTCGGCCAGTTATTTTACAATGACAGTAACACTAACATATTAATTTGCTTCAAATGACTGACAAGTGAATAATGATGCTTCAATTTTATAAAAGCAATTCATAAGCCCCAACCTCAAATTTACCATAAAGATATTTATGCATGATGTGAAAAGATGTATCCATCCTTGCTAGATTTAGATGCAAGTTCCTAAATAGCGCTCGTATCTTTGTTTTTTTTTGTCAATTTCATCTTAAGGGAGACAATTAACATTCCTGAACATTTTATATTTTCCCAAGATATCTTCACATCTTTCATTTGTAAAGGGCATGGAAGATGAGAATTCATAATCAACATAAAAATAAATTCCTATTAACCATTCTGGGACTTTTTGTCAACTTCCTTACTATGTGCATTCTCGTTCCTCATTTGGACACAGTTTTCATTGTCCCCAAAGCTTTGACATCATGTTGGATCATTTGTCCATGATCTTTGCTGACACAAATAGTAAAAACAAGGAAATGGGAGGTTAGTCGTCAAAATTAAGTGTTTTTTTCACGAGTTGGATTTAAACTTTAGGTATATCTCTCACATTAAAATATAATTTAATGATTTTTAATTCATAAAAACAGAAAATTTAGAAGACAAGGCTAGAAATATTGCTTAAGAAAAATCCACTTTATTGATTAAGGTGGTGATGGAATCAATCAAAGTTACGAGAAAGAACAAGAGACGAATCAGGAGAGAGGGATTCCTCACAAAATGAGTATGGGATGCTTATTCATTATCTCTAGACAGTAATGATAACCCAATGACAGGTGTCAACCTACCAGGATGAAACTCTACTAAGAAATGTATTAGGATTAATGGCCTCTTTTTAAGGTAACAGAAAGGAAATTCATTTGCCGTTGATGGCATGATCTACCCTTGGGGATCCTCTCAGGTTTTGGATCTCTTGTGGTGATCCCCATTAATTCAGATGGAGGAGGACATTTATAGGGGCACAATGGCTGTATCTACCTTGTCAGTTTGACTATTTCGGGTATGCTAAGGATATGCAATTAAATCGCAGTCATGGACCCCTTTTAACTTAAGAGCACCCCCTATAAGTGGCTCCATCAGGCGCCAAGTCAGTTGGCCCATCAGCCATATGTGATTTGAATTACCACTTAGGTAGCCCCATTGTCCTTGTCAGCCTCTACAATAACCTAGAAGTCTTTAGAGCGAAAAAGAAAACAAAATGCTTAAAAAAGGATGTACTTTAAATATTGTAAATTATTGTTCCTTTAGAATATCAGCTGCGGAAGATTATACTAGTGCACTTAAATTAGCATGATATGACCTAATGGATAAACCCAAAATATGGCATTAAACTACACACATTGTGAATGGATTCTAGTGATGGGGAACCATCTTGCCTCGAAGACTTAGTTTCTTTGTTTTGTTAGCACATATGGTCCTACATTTCTGTGCGTAGGCACTCCCATGTATGGGCGTGTATTTGGAGTTTTCTCGTATTAGGGCTCTCTATGAAACTCTTTCGGACCTTCTTCCCTTTCTTTATAAGAATGAAGGCCCATATTTGTCTCCTAAGAGGGGGAAGGGTGCCCGTTGTAAGAAGAAGAAAACAAAAAAGAGTAAAAAATGTAATCCTTGAGAGTTCCCATTTTCTTACTTGTTTTGTTTTTATTCCAATTATAAAGTTTGATAAAATGAAAATAATACCCCTCGGCGATTAGGAGGAAAATTAGGGCTTTGGCTCCTACATCGTGTGAGTCGTGTGGACGACAACATCGCCACCACTGTCACCCTGGATTTTCAAGCCCGCCCAAATGCTGGCCACCCACACGGCAGCAGCCATCCTTGACTCTAGCCACATCCACAAGCCTTAATCGTGGCCGCAACCGCTATCTGTGACCATGGTCGCAGCTGCCACAGCCCGCCCACAGCCGCGAGCCGCAAGTCGCGGCCGCAACCACACTCCATGGCTGCAGCAATGAGCTGCGAGCTGTGGCCGCAAACAATGGCCGCAGCCGCACGAACTGGCCTCAACATCATTCCCTGCTCATGGATGACAATCACTAGGCGCGGCCTCAACCGCCAGCCATGGCATCAGCAACAGCCACACCTTTGGCCACACGCATAGACGTAGCTGCCCCCACAACCGCACGCGTGATAAGCTTAAAAATAGTGTGTAAATATATCGTTGATTTTGCGTTTAGACATAACAATAAAATTTATAAATACCCTTAATCACTAAAGATAGTGTATAGAGCAAGCATTGGGTCGAACCACAGGTAGGCAACAAGTAAGAATTTTTATCCAATTAATAAACCTTAATTTTGATTTTAAATATTACGTTCAAAAATCTCAAGATAGGATAATTTTAATTAAAAGATTAGATTTATTCGGATTATTAATTTACCAATTATTATAAAATTTGAAGACAATTTTTATGAATTAAAATTGGGAATTTAATGATCAAGAAAGGATTTTAAAATTGGACTTCAAGATGGACGAATTTTTGGATGAAATTTGATATTTATGGTTTTTATATATTAAATTAAATCTCCAAACAATCAATTTGGAAATCTAGAGAGAGAAACTAGACGAATTAACCTAGAGAGAAACTCAAGAATTTGGGGAAAAGGTGAAGTCTGACCCTAAATTAAAAATCTAAAATTGCAGAATTATTCCAAATTTATTGAAAACTAAAGATCAAAAATCAGATCTCGAATCAGATTCAAAATGCCACGCTAATTTCATTCAAAACAGCTTCTAGGGCATGTACATTTCGCCCATGCCAAGGCGTTTTAGAATCTCTCAAAAAGAAGTTTAAAATACAAATCAGAAACTTACAAATTTGAATGCAGAATCAAGAACTGTCAACTTCCAAAGCAACTCATGTGTCCTTCTGGGCCAAATCCTTGGGGAGAGCTTCAAAAAGTAAATTTTGCCTTTTTCTAGACATCTCTTTAAAGATCCAACCATAGAGAATGTAGAGGGGGAAAATACAAACATGCCCTTAAAATTTCAGCTTAATCGAACGACTAGATCTCAAGATATCATTATTTTACTAACGCTTAATCTCCACCATTGGATCTCTTTTATCTTTAGTAAAAAATGGCATTTTCTATTGGCTGGCATTTTTTTCTCATTTTCTGCCTTCTTGGATCGCGTTCTGACACGTCATTGTCCGCGTTTAAATGATTGCCTCAGTTATTCTTTTGACTACTTATCTCACTTATATTGTGGTAGTCATTGTACTTATTCATATTCCTCCCTACCTATAACACAACCATTGAATTCACCTCTAAAGACCAGTCCTTGTGAGTCAGCCATCCTCCTACTATACATTCTAGTGAGTTTTCTATCACTATAAATTTTATTTTATTAAGTTATTTTACATATTAATTTGCTTCAAATGACTGACAAGTGAATAATGATGCTTCAATTTTATAAAAGCAATTCATAAGCCCCAACCTCAAATGGCTAGAAATGCTCCATGTCACTTCGTCAGCTCCTTTTAAATAAATAAATAAATAAAGAAGAGGTGAGTGGTGAGCTGACCAAAAATTTTAATGCACGCATCGCTGATTTCTGCGTGCATTTTAATGCACGCGTCGTACCAACTCAGGTACGAGGTAGATAATCATTTAATAAATGCACGCGGAGATCTATTCTAAGCGTGCATTTATTGCACAAAAAGTAACTAAAAAAAAACATTAATTCTTACCTTTAAGCTCACAGGCCGTGCCACATTGTCTTTCGACCAAGCATTCGCTCATTGTGGCATTGCGATTCATGATGCCATAATGAGCCAATAATGCTCTTTTTTTCTCTCTCTTAATCTTATTTAAATAATATGCATCCACTTATTCGCCCGAATTTTGGGCGAATGACGTGGATGCCACTTGATTTGTATGTATATAAATATATTATAAATGCTTTCAAAAAGGCCATTTAAATACTATATGAATTATTTAAATTTGTAAAAATAATTTCTTAACTAAATATTGGCCAGCAAATTATATGCAAATATTGAAAAATTCCAGAAAAATTAGGAAAGCCTTACCAACCTTTAGCCAAGTATTTAAGGGCCTGTAAAAAATATTTCTTCAATGAATACCATGTTAAATACCACGTAAAAAAGAATAAAAAGTAGAAATAATAATAAAATCAAAGTGTAAGTCGTTTATCTTCATTTTTATATGATAACATGCAAATATGGTCATTAAAACACATAAATATAATGTAAAATTCATGAATTAATCATGTTAATTTTCAAGTTATCAAGGCGGCAGCGGCGCTCCGGCAAACATACGTTGGAAGCCCTGATTTCCCCTTCTTGAGGGGTACTTTTGTAATTTTCCTCACTCTAAAACTAAACAAACAAACACATAAAAATACTAGAAAATCCCAAAGGATTACATTTGCCTGCGCACTAAAATGTAAGAAAGTAAGAAAGAGAATTACAAAACAAAGAAAGAGAGTACAAAGAGAATTACAAAAGTACATGGGATTGCCTGCGCACTAAAATGTAGGACCATACCTGGTCCACACGTGTGCAAACAAAACAAAGAAGATGAGTCTTCGCGGCTGGATGGTCCCCCTTCACCAGGATCACAAATGCAATATTCTGGCTTGGGAGGACCCTCAAGCCAGTCCAAGTGCTTTGACAACCATAGGAGGTTTTTCCTAAGATGTTTAAGGGCCCAGCAGCATGCAATGTTCCAAACTTCCGATCCAAAAAAAGGTATCGGCGGAGGACCCTTCTAGTCGTGGAACCAACAACAAGGAGATTGCATATCGAGGTTAGGCAGCGGTGACCCACACCATCACCCCTTTATCATCAGCTCAGGGCGAAAAAAATAGGATCTTTAAATTATCCTGTAGAAAATCAGTTGATGAACACTATTGAGTTGATAAAGTTTTGTTTGAATAGAAGAGAAGTGTGCTTTCATTGAATTTCCACGAGTTTTTTTTTGTGCATTACATTGAACACCTCCAGAATATTCAAGAAAGTTTCATTTTTTTATCTAACCCGGATGTATCCTTATATTTATAATATATATATACTTAAGAAATAAAAAAATACTTAGTCAACCATCTCATATTTTGGCATCTTTGGGCATTCTATTGAATATCTATAGTGTGTAGACAGAACTACCCCATTTCTCTAGCGTTTTGGCAATATAACGTACATAATATGCACATATATTATGTATACTGATTATACACTTATATAACTATTACAATCAACTCACCAGAGATATATCTATAAACATCCTTCCATGATACTCTGATTAGCCTCTTTACTTTATCTTAATGTATTTTTAAATATAATTTCTTGAATTACTCAAAAACTAAACGAAAATATATTGTCTATCGTCTCTTCATATTAAGCTTTTAGTGTATCTTTATATTACTATACATATATTTTCATCCAATGGTGTAATCACAATTCTATTACATTTCCCTCTTTCACTCGTAGTCTTAACTTATATTAAACTAAAAAAATTGATAAACCAACTTCTTCCATATTAATACCTTAGGTACATTATTTACTCTCTAACTAAAATATTAATCTCATTATCCTTATACTCACTTTCTATTTTCCACGTAGTTTTTCACTGAATAATTAAATAACCTCCATGTCCATATTGTAAGGCCCCAGAGTGTGCGAAATTCCTCAGTAGAGGGCTGCATGCTAACTGTGGGGGCATGTTTGTGTGCTGGACTCCCGATTTGGAGACCGAGTCCTTAAGTACGACATTACAACACACAATGTGTGTGGTGACTCGTGACCCATTTCCAGCCGAATAGAGTGTAGATGGCGAGGGGTTGGCAAAGCACTGATATCTTACGGCAATGATCAATCATAAAGCCTCTTGTTCTAACCGTCACGTCTGGCGCTATAGCCCCAAATGCGATCATATAAGCTGCGAGGAAGCGATGCAGTTACCTTATCCTGATGGCGGCGGACACTGAAGCAGATGGTTCCCCGATGTTGTTGGATGCTGCCGCGACAACCTTCAGTTTTAAAATATCGATTATCATTTCGTTGAAACAGCAGTAATCATTCTAGGAGCGGAAATGGAGACTGTAGTTATCTGATAGGATCCGTGAACAATATCGAATTCGAACAACGCGTTCGGTCGAATAGCCAACTGGAAATGTAGAAGATCAGAAAATCACAGAGAATGGGATAGCGTTCCACCAGAGGGTGAGAATCGTCGATACAATTGAGAAATGAAAGTGTAAACCCGGATCCCTCGATCACAATCTGAACCTGAGGCCTCTCCTGCTCTCCAGACCTCCAGCATAGCAGACGCTTGACTTTCTTGAATCTCGATGCCTGTGCTGGCGTCCTTTTTATTTATAGGGTAGTTATTCCTAATGTAGTTAGGCTGACATGGCATGACTAGAGTAGTGCTCCTCCTCCTCTTCAAGCCTGAGGAAAGGGATGTCGTTCTTTGCCATTTACATCCCAAAAAAATATAGCAACAATGCTGCTTTTATTCCTGGATCATACAATACATAATTCACCACTTTTTGTTCACTACTTCATTGTTTGTGCAGTAAAATAATTAAACTTGATTTTACAGAATGGTTAGTAAATTGGCTTCTTCTCTTCTGCTTTAACCGCGACTTAATCCAGATATCTCTTTCTGCAGACTAAACAGAAGACGACACAGTTTCTGGCTATCGGTTTTGCAATTTCTATTTTATTATGTCGTTCAGAGAGAAACTGTGGATACCAAATAGAGGATTTTAGTCATTTTAATACGAGACAGAGTGCAAGGCATGAATGAGAATTGTCAACTTTCTCTATTCCCCTACTTCAGTTATATTTCCTACTATTTGAGGACAAAGTTTAGTGTAAGAATTGGCGTTTGGTTGCCATTGGCTGTAAGATTGGAAGCCAGGGGTGTTCCATCCTTATGATTGCTTTATTTTCTTTATCTACATTGTGATCCAACTAGTAATCCTTGTAAAGTCCGGAATTCTCCTCGCATCATTTTTTTCAGTACTAAGCATTAAGGACTTCAGCTCGATATCGATACTTGCGCAGCCTCAACCTCGACCAATAGTTCTAAAAGTAAGATTATACTAGTAACCAACAAGATTCAGATTGGTCAAATATAGACAGGATGAAAGATAGATGGCCGCAATTTAGTATACTTGGGATAAATATTCATGGTTGGGATTACATCAACATAGTGACGTTATAACTTACTATATTTTTTGTTACAAATGATAACAAACATGTACAATCCTCATTTGCGGAGAATTACGATTCACAACTGTCTTCACCCCTTGCGTGTCTTTCTCTCGCTCTCTTCTTCTTGAATTACGATTCTCATCGCTCTACTCTTCTTGAATTCTCTTAAATTTCATTCATTAAGGAGAAAAATGAAAAGCAAATGGGATAGATAACAAATTCTAGTCGAGTACCATGATTCTTTTATCATTTCCAACGAATGATGTAGATGGCAGGGGTTGGCAAAGCACTGATATCTTACGGCAATGATCAATATAGAAACCTCTTGTTCTAACCGTACGTCTAGCTATATTTAGTACGATCATATCTCGCTAACGGGAAACGATAAGTTACCTTATCCCTGATCGGCGAACGGACACTGAGAGCAGATGAAAGTTTCCCCGATGTTGTTCGGATACTGCACGACAACCTTCAGTTTTAAAATATACGATTATCATTTTCGTTAGAAACCAGCAGTAATCATTCTAGGGAACGAGTAAGGACTAGTTATCTGATAGGATCCGTGAACAATATCAATTCGAACAAAACGCCGTTCGGTCAAAGATAGCCAACTATGGAAATGTAGAATCAAGAAAATCACAGAATGGGATAGCGTTCCACCAGAGGTGGGAATCGTCCGATACAATTGAGAAATGAGAAGGTAGCAAACCAGGATCTCTCGATCCGCAATCTGGACACAGGCCTCTCCTGCTCTCCAGACCTCCCGCGCACTGACGGGCCTTTGACTTTCTTGAATCTCGATGCCCCTTATGCTGGCGTCCTTTTTTATTTATAGGGTGGTTATTCCCTAATGTAGTTGGGCTGACATGGCATGACTAGAGTGATTGCTCCTCCTCCTCTTATAGGTTCTTGGAAAGAAGTTATCATTATCCCACTATGAATTCGTCCTTCTATGTCACACCCCGTTTTCCTTTCTCAAGATATGTTACGACATGAGCGAGCTCACAGCCATCTGACAAGACGGTATTGTCATTTACTATATAAGGATCCAACCATGCTATATGCACAAATCGATCAACCCTTATGTTTTGTGCACATATGGTAAATCCATGTGAGAACACGGGAGCTTAAATATACTCCCTGCTTGGACTTTAAGGTTGTCCTCAAGCTTAAATTGAGGAAACGATTTGTGGAGTAGTTGCGCATCTTCCCAGGTTGCCTCGCATGATGGTAAATTGGACCATTTTACTAGCACTTCTAACCCCTTTGAAGTTTGTCGAGTTTGGAGAATGCTCTCTGGAGAAACCTGCCATTCCAGCTCTGGAGTTAGAAACGGAGGAAGAGATTGTGCACTATGTGAATCTCCCAAGGCTCGCTTTAATAATGATGCATGAAATACAGGATGCAATGTCGAAGATGTTGGTAGGTCTAGGCGATATACAACTTGACCAATTCTTTTTAAAATTTTGTATGGCCCAAAATATTTCGGGCGTAACTTTTCAAAAGCCCTTCTTGCTAAACTTTTCATCCTGTAAGGTCGAATTTTCAAATAAACCCGTTTGTTTTCTTTGAAGGATTCATCTCTTCTATGTTCATCGGCTTGAGCTTTCATTCTAGACTGGGATTTAGATAAATGTGTTTTGAGTTTTGTGAGCATTAAATCTCTTTCTCTTAATAGCTGATCAATGGAGTCAAAAGGGGAAGCTGGAGAGCCACTGGCTCCATTTTCTTGGATTATCTGAGGAAAAACAATGAAGATAACATTCCAACCCTATGTTAGTGGCTTCAGTCTGTCCATCTGTTTGTGGATGGTAAGAATAACTGAATTTTAACTTCGTGCCCTATAGTTTGTGGACTTCCTTCCAGAAATTACTGGTGAATAAGCTCCCTCTTTCGGAAATGACTGACCGAGGAGTTCCATGCAGTTTAACAATCTCTTTAGTAAACAATGCTGCAATCGAATTTGCTGAAATGGGTGCTTGACTGCTAAATAATGTGCATATTTGCTTAGTCTGTCAACAATTACCATTATAGAATCAAACCCATGTGATGTGGGTAAGCCTTCTACAAAATCCATAGAGATATCTTCCCATATTTGTGTAGGAATAGGAAGTGGCTGTAATAGTCTGGCTGGAGATAATGTTGATGCTTTGTGTTGTTGGCATATGTGACACTGACTTACACATGTCTTGGTCACTTTCCTCATTTCGTTCCAGAATACTTGAGATATTCTTTTAATAATTCTCCTGAATCCACCGTGTCCTCCTATTTTGGAATCATGAAATTCTCTAAAGACCAATGGTATCAAAGATGAATTTTCACTAAGCAAAATACGATTTTTGTAGCAAAGGAGGACTTGGCAAATAGAATAATTTGGAACTGCTTCAGCATCTTGCTCTAATGTGCTCTTGATTTTAGGAGGCCTCCGATCTTGAAGGATTTCTCGATCGATTGTGGGCTTGTCTAGCCAATGTTTGATTGTAAGTGAGCAGCATACTCCCTCCTCTTCATTTATAGATCTGGAGAGGGCGTCCGCTACTATATTTTTCTTTCCTGTCTTGTAGTGAATATCAAAATTGAAACCAAGCAGTTTAGATAACCACTTATGATAGTGTAAGGGAACTTCTTTCTGTTCAGATAAAAATCTCAGACTGAATTGGTCGGTATATATAGAGAACTTCTGAAACATAAGGTAGTGCTTCCATTTATGGATAGCCCACACCACCGCTATCAACTCCCTTTCATATGCAGACTTAGATTTTGTTCTTGGAGATAAAAATTTGCTGAAATATGCAATTGGATGCGATTTTTGTAGTAAGACTGCTCCTTCAGCATGACCTGATGCATCAGTTTCTAAGGAGAACGGTAGAGAAAATCAGGTAATTGTAAGACTGGAGCTGATGACAATGCTGCTTTTAAATTCTTGAAAGCTATTTCAGCCTCATCTGACCATCTAAAATAATTCTTTTTCAATAAAATAGTAAGTGGTAGGGCAAGCTCTCCATATTTATGGACAAAAGTTTTGTAATAACCAGTTAAACCCAGAAAACCTCTCAATTGTTTAATGGTTATTGGAGACTTCCATTGTGAAATGGCTTCTATTTTTTAAGGATCAGTGGATGTGCCTGCAATTGATAGTCAATGCCCCAAATACTCCACATACTTTCTTCCAAATTGACATTTTTCTGGTTTGATGTGTAAACTGTTTTGGGCTAAAACTTCAAATACGGTGGCTAGATGTTCTTCATGCTGACTTGAATCTCTGCTGTAAACTAGAATATCGTCAAAGAACACTAGTACAAACTTCTGTAAGTGCTTTTTAAATATCGTGTTCATGAGGGATTCAAATGTAGTTGGGGCATTAGAAAGTCCAAAAGGCATTACTTTGAATTCAAAATGACCCTGGTGTGTCTTGAAAGCAGTTTTGTGGATGTCTGAAGGGTCCATTCTTACTTGAGAATAGCCAGACCTGAGATCCAGTTTCGAAAAAGTAGACATTCCTTGTAATTCTTCCAACAACTCATCCACAATTGGTATAGGAAAATGATTAGGAATGGTCATCTTGTTCAGAGCTCTGTAATCGATGAATAATATGTAACCTCCTTCTTTCTTTTTAACAAATAAATCTGGGCTTGAGAAACAACTATTTGATGCTCTAATAATATTCATATCAAGCAGTTCTTGTGTCAAAGTTTCTAGAACATTTTTGTGCAAGTAAGAATATCGGTAAGGTCTCATGTTGATTGGTGTGGATCCCGGCATAAGATGAATATTATGATCACAATCTTTAGAAGGTGGTAACTCTCTTGGTTTTTGAAATACCGATGCAAATTTGGACTGTAATGCATGCAAATATCAAGCAGGATTGAGAGATTTTACCTCGGCTGTGGCAATGAGGTGTCGTTGATTTATCCAGTGCACATGTCGTATTGAATTTATCCAGTATTCATTAACCCTTTCACCTTCAAAGGAAGAGTGCAGCTTCCCATTTAATTCTGGGTCTGACTTGATAGTAATAATCTGCCCTTGCCATAAAATTTTCAACATAAGATGATCATAGTTAGAGTGAAACCAACCCAAAGATCTGAGCCAAGTAATGCTGAGAATGATATCCAACTTTCCCAATTCAGATGGAATCATATTCTGTTGTATGGAAATTCCTTGGAATTGCAAAGGTACATTAGTGCAAAGTCGTGTGGTCTGTTTGTATGACCCATCAGCTAATACTATCTGCAGTTTATGATAAGGTTGTACTAGAATATTCATTTGAGCGATTAATTTGTTGTTGATGCAGTTGTAAGTAGCTCCCTCATCAATCAATATTTTCACCCTCCTACCTCTGAGAAATCCCCATAGCCTCAAAGAACCATGTGTGTTATGAGGAACAAAATTGGATTGAGGTTGGACTGCCATAAGGATTCCATAATTTGCTGGATCTTCGTCTAGTTGCATGAGGTCTTCTTCAGGGACAGGTTGGGCGTCTTCTTCTTCTTCCTCCTCTTCAGCATATAAATGTTCACCTTCTTTTGACATTTGTGGCCAGGGGTATATACTTCGTTACAACTGTAACACAAGCCTTTCTCTTTTCTCTAAAGGATTTCATTTGTAGATAATCGAGTAAATTTCTTCTTTCCTTGCTTGTTGGCTTGGTCGGTTGTTATGATTGGAGCAGATGGGCGTGAAACTTGTACATTATTCTGATATTTGCCAGGTTGAGTATAAGGGGGCCCTAACGATAATTGTTGTTTGGATTTGAATTGCTCCCTGTGCTCGTCTTCCTTACAGTTCTATTATCCAGCACCTACAGACTGCTTTCAGCTTCTAATGAGAAATCCATTATTTCCTGTATGCCATATGGTCGATATTTGTTCAATTCTGATCTAATGTCTGGTTGTAAGCCCCTGAGATACGCTATCTCATGCACATCTGTAGGTAAATGTGATAAGAATGCGGCTAGGTCTTCAAACTCTGACCTATAATCGATACTGATCCATTCTGTTGTAAATTCATGAATCTTTCACAAAGTGATTTAGAGGAGAGTTTGTATCTTTTTTCAAAGTATTGACGAAATATGAACCAGTGATCAAATCCAAAATTTCTTCTGTGTATATGAACCAGCCTTGAGCAGGACCTTCCATATGCAAAGATACTAAATGGAGTTTCTCAGAATCAGAAATGCCATGTACCTTAAAAAATCTTTCCACAAAATTTAGCCATCCTTGAGCATTTGCCCCATTGAAGTATGGCAAATCTCCCTTTCGAAATTCTGATTTTCCTTCTGTATATGCTTCTTGATTGACTGGTACTCGTGCTCATCTTCTCTTTGGTTCCTCTCCTTGTTGATTCGAAGCTTTAGTTGAACCTTCTCTTTTTGAATTCATCGACTATAATTGTATCAAAATATTTGAAAGAATGTCGGCAGTGTCAGGTTGCTCTTGTAGTAAACCTTTTCCTTTGTCGATTGTTCCTTCCATGCAGCCGCAATCGAATAAAACTGAATAAAAGAATAGAGGTATTCTTCTGATAATTGTTGGAGTAATCGTACTTTGATTCACGCAAATATGAAAAATCTGGTGTCGCTTTCTTGAGATCAAGAATCAGTTATCTGTCAACAAAAACTTGGTCAAATTCTATCAATCGTAATTTTGATGCAATGAGAGAATGATTTCTTGAAGTAATTCGCCAGAATACTGTTCGCTAGAAAATTCAAGAAACAGTTACTTTCACCGGATTCTTTGAAACTGCCAGCTAATCAATGAGAACCCTCTTTAGCAGAAATACTCGGTCGGAAATTCCTTTTTGGTGTGCAATTGTCGCAGGATCAGTGCTCTGATACCAGTTGATAGGATCCGTGAACAATATCAATTCGAACAAAACGTCGTTCGGTCAAAGATAGCCAACTATGGAAATGTAGAATCAAGAAAACCACAGAATGGGATAGCGTTCCACCAGAGGTGGGAATCGTCCGATACAATTGAGAAATGAGAAGGTAGCAAACCAGGATCTCTCGATCCGCAATCTGGACACAGGCCTCTCCTGCTCTCCAGACCTCCCGCGCACTGACGGGCCTTTGACTTTCTTGAATCTCGATGCCCCTTATGCTGGCGTCCTTTTTTATTTATAGGGTGGTTATTCCCTAATGTAGTTGGGCTGACATGGCATGACTAGCGTGATTGCTCCTCCTCTTATAGGTTCTTGGAAAGAAGTTATCATTATCCCACTATGAATTCGTCCTTCTATGTCACACCCCGTTTTCCTTTCTCAAGATATGTTACGACATGAGCGAGCTCACAGCCATCTGACAAGACGGTATTGTCATTTACTATATAAGGATCCAACCATGCTATATGCACAAATCGATCAACCCTTATGTTTTGTGCACATATGGTAAATCCATGTGAGAACACGGGAGCAACGCTACTCAAGTCTTTAGATGAGATTAGCGGAAGGCAGAGGTTCGCAGTTGTTTTTAGTTGAATATGTTATGATGGGAAGGACGAAGATCAAACCCATTTTTATCTAAAGACAAAGACCCTATTTGCAGGCCGTCTTTTACGATCTGAAGATCAAACTGTGCTATATACATCAGTTGATAAAACCCATTTTTCTGCAGAGAATAAGATTAAAGAGGTGCAGCCTCTGCTCCTTATACCTCAATAATTCCTTGACTAGGTGAAAACCTAGCATTCATCAATACTTTTAATATGCAAATTCTAGCTTTTATTTTTCCTTTTATTCTTCCAAAGGCCATCTTCTGTTGGGACGCAATGGCTAAGATAACAACTTTGTAAATGCGCAAGGGCCTGCGTCGCCAACGGCACAGAGTTGCACCACCATCTAGACAGATTCTTAAATTGGCATTTGGCAGCAGTCTCAAGAAGTGTGAAAGAGATGGCAACCCTTCAGAAAAGAACATGGAAGGTTGTAAGCACAAGGGCTCTCAAGGAACGATCTGCAGCTTGCCTAGCACTCAAGGACGAAGGGAGAACCAAAAACGTAAACACAAGCAAGGAAGAACAACAACAAGAGTTCACACACGCACCACACAAAACAGCGTCCTTCATAAGGAGCATTTAAACAAACAGAAATCAAAATATAGCAGTTGTAACCGTCAGGCCCCACTTCCTCCATCGTGGCTTAATCGATGCCATTATAACTCCGCAGATCCGACGGCTACGATTTAACGCCTGCACTTAATTAAAATAAGACGTTAGATCGTGATCCTACGGTGAGGATCACCCCTTCAGTCTCCTCCTTGATCTGAATCTTCTTTCACCAGCGAGAGACCAATTCGCCGGCGGAGGTCTGCAAATCTTATAGTACTGAGAGGTTTGGTGAATATATCACCGAGCTGATTGTCTGTGCACACGTGCTTCAGCTCCACCTTATTTTCTTCTACCAGATTTCTGATGAAATGGTAACGCACTTCAATGTGTTTCGTTCGCCCGTGATGAACTGGATTTCGGCTGATTTCAATTGCCGATTTGTTGTCGATGCATAGATCAAAGTTCTGCTAATGTTCTCCATGCAATTCATCTAAGAACCGACTAATCCAGACGCCTTGACACGCTGCTGTAGTGGCAGCAATGTACTCGGCCTCATAGGATGACAGGGCTATCACTTGTTGCTTGCAAGAATTCCACACAATAGGCTTGGATCCGTAGAAGAAAATCAGTCCAGATGTGCTTTTGCGATCATCCACATCTCCTGCATAGTCACTGTCGCAAAAACCAAGTAGGTTGCATACCTTGTCATGCTTGTACACCAAACCATGTTTGATGGTTCCCTTCACATATCTCAGTATCCTTTTTGCAGCCGCCATGTGAACTGAGCTTGGTTTATTCATAAACCTGCTCAAATAACTTACAGAAAAAACCAAATCAGGTCGGGTTAGTGTCAAGTACCTCAGACACCCGATTAGTTTTCTGTACATAGCAGGATCCACTTCGGCCCCTTCTTCTCTGCTCAAGTTCAAACGATACTCCATGGGTGTCTTGGATGAGTTGCAATTCTGCATGTTAAACTCATCAAGAGTTTTTTGTGCATAGAGGCTTTGAGATAATCTGATCTCGGAGTTCTTCTGCAACACTTCAATGCCCAGATAGGAGCTGAGCAAGCTGAAATCAGTCATGTCAAACAGTGTCTTCATTGATTGCTTGAATTTGTCGATGTCTTCAGCACTTGAGCCAGTGATGATTAAATCATCTACATACACTCTCACCAGTAATCTGTGTTGATTTACTTATGAGATATACACTGCCTGATCACTCGAACTCCTCTTGAACCCAATTCTGGTCAAAGCCTCATCCAATTTCAAGTTCAATGCCCTTGGTGCCTGTTTGAGCCCATATAGAGCCTTTTTTAGCTTCAGGACATAATCTTCTTTGCCTTTCATCACAAATCCTTCTGGTTGAGCCACATAGATCTCCTCAGTTTCACCATTTAAGAAAGCCGACTTGACATCCAAATGATGTAACTCCCACTTCGACTGAGCTGCTAGAGCCATGAGAATTCTGATAGACTCCAGTCTTGCCACAGGTGAGAAGACTTCATCGAAATCAACTCCCTTTCTCTGGCTGTAGCCTTTTGCAACTAACCGAGCTTTATATCTTGTCACTTCTCCTTCAGAATTTCTTTTGACTCTCAACACCCACTTTACCCCAATCGGCTTGCATTTCATAGTTGGCTTTACCAATTCCCATGTAGAATTCTTCTCAATAGCTGCTATTTCTTCGCCCATGGCCTTCCTCCACACTTCACTTTTAGCTGCTGCTGCATATGACGAGGGCTCGTCACTTGAGAGAAAACACACTTCATCATTTTCCACTTCTTGAGTTGTTTCATAGATGGACTGTATGGATCTCATCCTTTCAGGTCTCTCCTCTTCGTCAGAAGGCTGATTTTGGTCAATATCTTCATGTTGAGGCACGTTCTCATTTGAATCTTCAGCAGCTGTGGAAACTCCAAACGTTAAATTATTTGCTGAAATAAAAGTGAGGTTTAAATCTTCCCTCACCTGTTGACCAAAATCCCAATTTTCTGTCTCTTCAAAAATGACATCTCGGCTTATGACCACTTTAAATGTTTTTGGATCAAGACACCTGTATGCTTTTGTCCCCAATTCATAACCGATAAAAATCATAGCATGGCTTCTATCCTCAAGCTTGCTTGTTTTCTTAGTGCTCTTCACATGTACCACTGATCCAAACACCCGAAAGTGCTCCAGGTTCGGCTTTCTTGCACACCACTTCTCATAAGGAGTTGTACCTTGGAGACTTTTACTAGATGACCGATTGCGAACATACACGCAGGTGTTTACAGCTTCTGCCCACGGCTCCAGAGGTAATTTCTTTTCCTTCAGCATACTTCTGACAAAGGGACATTATTGTCCTATTTCTCCTCTCCACGACTCCATTTTGCTGTGGTGAGTACGGGGCAGTGAGTTGGCGCTTAATTCCATTTTCATCGCAATAATACCTGAACTCTTCAGAGTTGAATTCTCCTCCACGATCTGTTCTGAGACATTTAACCTTTTCTCCACACTCTGATTCAGCCAGATTTTTGAATCTTTTAAAAGCACTGAACGCCTCTGATTTTTCCTTCAGGAAAGCTACCCACATTAGGCGTGAGAAATCATCAACAAGCAACAGAAAATACCTGCTGCCACCGATTGTTGATGGTTGAATAGGCCCACACAGATCACTATGTATTAGCTCTAGTCTCTGGGAGGCTCGAAAGTCTGAGGCATTTGGGAAGGATTTCCGCGTTTGCTTCCCAGCAACACAGTTCCTGCACAATTTTTCAGAAAAATGTACCGGAGGTAGGCCCATAACCATGTTGTTTCTTCTCATATCATCTATGTTCCAAAAATTTTGATGACATAGTCGAGAATGCCACAGCCACACTTGCTTCTCTTCTTCTTGTGTGATCTTGCAGATTTCGGACTCAAATAGCTTGAGAACATACATACTGCCACAAGTCTTCTTTACTTTAGCAAATACCCTTCCCACATCATCGGTAATAGTAAGAAAACCTCCACTTAACGAGCACTTAGAGCCACCATCGTCCAGTTTTCCAAGACTTAGAATGTTTGCCCTGAGATCAGGTACATATAACACTCCCTCGAGCTTTAACATATCACCATCTGAACTATGAACGAAAACAGAGCCTCTGCCTTCGAACTTGATTGAGGATCCATCGCCAAATTTTACCACTCCACAGTGATTTTCATCCAAGGAATGAAAGTAAGACTTCTTACACGTCATATGAGAGCTCGCACCAGTGTCAAGATACCACACTTTATTCTCGAAACTGGGTTCTTTAACCCCTTGCAGCAGAGCCGTCTTCGATAAGGCCATGAACAACTTCGATTCTTCAACTGTTATGTTGGCAGCTTCTTCTCGAGCTCACGGCTTTTTCTCATTTGTGCACTCATCTGCAAAATGCCCAAAATTTTGACAGTTATAGCGTCGCACCTTTGATTTGTCAAACGGTTTCCTGTCTCCATCTTGCTTTTGATCTTCATCTGGTTGGGTTTTGCTTCTGCCACATCCTCTTCCTCTGCCTCTTCCTCTGGAGGACTGTCCTTCCTCTTGAGCCTTTGTCTTCTTTAGTCGATTCAAGGCACGAGTTAACAGGGCCTGCTCCTCTTCTCTGGCATCTCTCTCCGCTAGACGCATCTCATGGATTTTTAGCGATCCAATGGCTTCAACAAGAGACATGGTCTCCAAATCACCGAACTGCTCGAGGGTAAGTGTCAGGGAATCATACCTTGGTGGCATGGACCGAAGTAGTTTCCTAACCGCTTCTCGGTCTTTGATGTTGTCACCGCACTGTCTCAACTCGAAGACAACACTTGTAAAATTATCAGTGAACTCACTGATTTTCTCTTCCTTCTTCATAGTAAGATTCTCGAATTCTCGCCGTAGGCCTTGGGCTCTGGACTGGACGAGACGATCTATTCCCACATGGAATGATCGGATGATCTCCCAGTTCTCCTTGGCAGATTTCTTGATATCCAGCTGGACTCCTGACGTTTCTGGAATCGCAGCTAGCATGGCGGAGAGAGCTAACCTGTCTTTCTGCCGATTCGTCTCGGTTCCGGCCACCATATCCCACAGATTTTGGGCATCGAGATGTACTTCCATTCTCATTGCCCAGTGCCGGTAGTTCATCGCTGAGAGCTGCGTCAACGGCGTCGGTACTACGACTTCGAGCTTCCTCATCGAGTCGTCAGGCGTGGTCTTCTCTCCTTGTGTTGATGGTTCTCCATGCTTCGGCATCGCGGCAGATCCCTGGAATCAGAAGGCTCTGATACCACTTGTAAGCCCAAGGGCTCTCAAGGAACGATCTGCAGCTTGCCTAGCACTCAAGGACGAAGGGAGAACCAAAAACGTAAACACAAGCAAGGAAGAACAACAACAAGAGTTCACACATGCACCACACAAAACAGCGTCCTTCATAAGGAGCATTTAAACAAACAGAAATCAAAATATAGCAGTTGTAACCGTCGGGCCCCACTTCCTCCATCGTGGCTTAATCGATGCCGTTATAACTCCGCAGATCCGACGGCTACGATTTAACGCCTGCACTTAATTAAAATTAGACGTTAGATCGTGATCCTACGGTGAGGATCACCCCTTCAAAGGCTGCCGTGGGGGCTACGTGGAAGAAGCTGCCGGGGTTTACCTCTCCCAGAGGGACGGGAGCGAGTCCTGCCGGCGAAGTTGCCGACCACGGTTGGTGAAGAATGTGGCTCTGCGTCAAGTCATGGACGTGCAAAAGACACCAGGGAAACCCTAGGGGAAACTCCTCCTCAGACGGTAACGCAGAAGTACCTGAAGAAGCAATACGACGCGAAATAGAAGAAGAACAAGATACCTGGGCGCCCATAAGATTCTCTAAGAACACGATCTGGAGTACTCCGTCTCGAGTGAACGAGACGAAGCTCAAGTATAAGAAGCTCAAGAAAGAGAAACTCAAGTTCAATCCCAAACTCAAGGTCTTCATCACCACGTGGACTTTCGCCCAACTGATTTCCCTACAATTTCTCGCGTCGTTTATTCCGCCGAATTCTTGATTTTTCGCTTTCATTCGCTACGGTTCTCTTTCGCTGTTCTCGATTTCGCTATTCGTTTTCTTCGATTGGTTTATTCCCGTTGTGCGCAAACCCTTCTGTTACGTATTTGTTCTGTTTTTCTTCCTCTTCGACGAGAGATTTTGAAATTGTTTTGATCAATTAGACCGCTGATTTCGACGACTGATCTTCGTTCTTTCGGCCCACTCGTTCTTTTTTCTGTTATCATTGTCAACGATTACGCATTTCCCTGAGAGTCTTCCTTTGAAACTACTAATTCTTGATTTCTATTCGCTTCTCTCTTGGCGTTTTAACTCTTCATTGTTTCCCTGTTCCCTGTTCCCTGTTCCCTGTTCCGTTCTGTTTTCTTTCCGTATAGTCTTTGATTGATTGTGTTGAGTAACTACTCTTTCCCTGTTCCCACTCCGATGATTTTCGCTCGCACCTTTGTTTTCTAGCATTTTGCTCCTCCTTTTTCTCGTCCATGATATCGAGTTGAGCTGACGCCATCCTTATCTACTGCACCGTAGCGGGATATGACATGCTACATCTGATTCCATATAGCACTTACATCTCGCTCGCGCAATCGGATGCGGCTGGCTCCATTGCACTTTACACAGTCTTTGTCTACCCCCAACATAATACTCGCCGGCTGGCTTCTAATTTCACCATAGAATCAGACCACAGCTTTGCAGAGTGACCTGCTATTAACGCCATAAATCGCGCAGTCAACCGAAAACCAGGTATGATTCGCGCATAAATTGTTTTAATTATTCCACCGGGTACAAAAGATTGTCATTAGTTTCATTTTTGTCCACTCCCTCTCGGGTTGGAAGAAAACAAATATTGTAATACTCACTGCAAGCTATAGAACTCACTATACCTACGTTCAACATTACTTTTAGTCTTCGATTCATAGTACCCGCGAAACCTTTAGCTTCGAGGGACTAATTTCGCTCTAATATTTTTCAATAATTGTTACCTGCGCTAGATTTGGATGCATGCTTTTGTGAGCGTCCATTCTCTACAGTTAGGGAAGGTCGTGAAGTGGGGTGCCAAAATTCGCACCAAGTCTGCAAATTTTTGCACGCACAAAAGGGCATGTGCGACGTGTGGTGTGGTTTTGTGCAGAAATTTGCACCGCACAGCATACTAATTCGCACAATCTGTGGGAAGCTGCCCGCTCAAGCTGTTCCCGTGGAGGCGGATGTCGGTGAGCCAGTGGGCGCTGACGATGCTCACCAGCCACCCGCCAGCAAGCCTGTTGTGGTAAAGATGGAAGCTTTCAAGCAGTGAGAGGTGGAAGAAGGCTGCTGGCAAGTTGGTCTGGGATGGCGCCAGAGAGGCAGTTCCTATAGATCTCAATCGCGGCCACGGAGGAGAGCTCGACGAGGGCGGCGAGGACCGGCCCGCGGAGGTCGTTCCTGCCGAGTTCAAGCTGCTCAAGCCGGCGAAGCTGCCCCACGGAAGCGAGAGGGGGGGTGGCCGTCCGCAAGAGAGGGCAGCAGGGCAGCAGGCAGCTAGTAGAGTGGCAGGACGGTGGGAGGGGGCGCGGGCGGCGGCGCGGGTGGCGGGGAAGGGAGGCGGTGGCGAGGAGGAAGTGGGCTGCCGGGGGAGGGGCGGGCCGGCGGCGGGAAGGGGGCAAGAGAGGCCGGGAGAGGAGCGCGGGGCGGCGGGAAGGGGGCACGAGGGCCCGCGGGCGGCCGGGGAAAGGGGGGGGGGCCGCGGGGAGGGGGTGCGGGCGGGCAGGGGAGGAGGGCACGGCAATGGCTGGGAGGGGACGCGAGAGGCCCGGAGAGGAGGGCGGGCCGGCAGCGGCGAATGGGCGCAGGGGATCGGGGAAGGGAGGGGCGGCTGGGAGGGGGCGCAGGCGGCCGTGGGAGGAGGGCGGGGCGGCGGCTTGGAGGGGGCGCAGGCGGGCATGGGAGGGGCAGGGCCCCGCGCTTGGGAGGGGGCGTGGCGACCAGGGGAGGCGCGGGGCGGCGGCTGGGGGGGGGGGGCGAAGGGCGGTCCGGCTAGGATGTAGACATGGTTGTTCCGTTCTGTTCGTTTGAAACGAACACAAATTTCGCATGGTCGTTCTGTTCATTTGGTGCGAATTTGTGCGAATTATTTGTTCTGTTCGGTTTTCCGAACAGAACAAAAACGAATTCGAACAGAACATCGAACAGACCCGTGTTCTGTTCTTTTGTTCACTTTGTGCGAATTTTAGTCTAATTTTGTGCGAATGTGAGAATTTGTGCGAATGTGCGAATTTTGTTCGTTTTCGAAAAAAGAAAGAACAGAAAAAAGAACAAGGGCCTGTACGGTTCTTTTGTGCGAAATTTGTGTTCGTTTCAAACGAGCAGAACGGAACAACCATGTCTACATCCTAGCGGCCGCTCCGCCTCTCGCCCGAATGGGCGCAGGGGATCGGGGAAGGGAGGGGCGGCTGGGAGGGGGCGCAGGCGGCCGTGGGAGGAGGGCGGGGCGGCGGCTTGGAGGGGGCGCAGGCGGGCATGGGAGGGGCAGGGCCCCGCGCTTGGGAGGGGGCGTGGCGACCAGGGGAGGCGCGGGGCGGCGGCTGGGGGGGGGGGGCGAAGGGCGGTCCGGCTAGGATGTAGACATGGTTGTTCCGTTCTGTTCGTTTGAAACGAACACAAATTTTGCACAAAAGAACCGTACAGGCCCTTGTTCTTTTTTCTGTTCTTTTTTTTTTCGAAAACGAACAAAATTCGCACATTCGCACAAATTCTCACATTCGCACAAAATTAGACTAAAATTCGCACAAAGTGAACAAAAGAACAGAACACGGGTCTGTTCGATGTTCTGTTCGAATTCATTTTTGTTCTGTTCGAAAAACCGAACAGAACAAATAATTCGCACCAAATGAACAGAACGACCATGCCTACTAGGATGGGGCACGGGTGGCCGGAGGAGGGGCACGGCGGTGGCTGGGACGGGGCGCGGGCGGCTGGGAAAGGGGGATGGCTGCGGGAAGGGGGTGGGGCGGTCAGGGGAGGGCGGGGCTATGGCGGTGTGGGGGGGGGGGGGGGGGGGGGGGGCACCTTGAAATATTTCACACAGTCGCACATGAGCGAACTGCACAGACCCGTGTGCAGTGTGCGAATATTCTGTGAGGTGTGATGTGCGAAATTTGCACCGCATTGCCTAAACGCACGAAAAATTATCGCTCGCACATTTGGACCTTCCCTATCTACAGTAAACCAAAAATGTGGTACGTCTAAAAAAGTGATCATGTTTTGTTCTTGTGCCTTGCTGCATTTTATGTTAACTGCCAACAGGTTGCCTTTAGTTTCACTATCTGTCCATTTTCTCTTACATTATAGGAGGTCATAGAAGCTTTGAAGTATACAGACCACAAAATCAGTAAACCAATATGTCTCCCTCATTGTGTATTTACCGTCCACATGCCATTATTAGTTTCACTATTTGTGCATTCTCCTGTCCTGAATAGATGTCTTTGATCACTTCTCCATTTGTTTTAGTGCAGTCAATAGGTTCCACTTCAATGGATATGCTTTCATTCATATGTAGTGTTAAGGAACTTCGAAGGTGTGCCTTCTGAAGATGTAGCTCCACGCTTCTGTCTACGTCGATATGTGGTTGCTGTATTTGTAATTTTTCTTCTGTATGTGACCGTAGTGCTTACCATTTAGCACACTTTGTGTCAAATGAAAAGTAAGTAAATCCTATAACATTTGGAAATATTTTTTTATAATTTGATTACAGCTAAGCATTTTTATGCATTCGTTATGTGATTATACAATCATGACTTAATGTGTTCGCTTGCTCGTTGGTGAGAACCTCTCTGAGTGCATGCCAAATATTGAATTATAAGGGTTTCCTACACAACAAATCCCCACAAAAAGCACCCCAAAGGTCTGCCAATAATCATCAATAGTTGTTGTCAGTTCTAGATTAGGTCCAATGGTCTTGGAATCCACCATCATTGGTTGATATGTTTCCTGTTTCTCTTTTTCATGTTAGTATAGTGCCTAAGGGTCCTTACTCCACGAGAAAATTAGCACTTTGTCCAGCAAGTGATGCACCCAAAAAAGAAGAAGATAATAATCATTGACAGCCAAAGTCTACATAGCATATATGATGTAATACAACGTCGGCCGGGATCGATCGGCTCGTATTACGTCACAGGAAGTATGATGCGATGACGTGAGATGTAATTCAATGCACGGGAAAATAGCGGATGAGCAGTAGAGGGAATCGGCGGATAACGGTGTCGGTCGTGCCGGTCAACGAGAGAAGAATGATCCCTAGATCAAACTCCCAAATGACCCGCGAAATCAACTAGACGTCTAGACAATGAGGGGCGTATGATGGCCCTGGAGTGTTCGACGTCTAGGCCAAAGAATATCCGTCAACCTCAAAGAATTCCTACACTCGACGACAGTGGCTATCCTATCCATGAATTGTAATGAAAATAATGGCAGAGGACGCGATAGCGGAAGACGAGACTGGAAAAGATAATAATGCTGGTAAACGGAGGGGAGACGAGACTAACCTTAACTCCCGCTAATCCATGGCGTCAAATCTCGTTCTGGCAGGTGATGTGGTGTAGATGGTAACATGTTGGTAGACGACTCTGGTGTGATTGCTCGGACGTTGGACCGATGAGTGCAGGAGGTGATCAAGTCAACCGACCTTGGGACCACGGCAAAGGATGTGGCAGCAGACGGGCACGCGCGGAGGTGTTTTGGTGCGCGCGCGCACGGGCCGGCGCGAGGAGCACGACGCGCGTGGCGAGCGGACGCACCGCGCGATGGTCGCAAGTGAGGGCGCGCAGATGCCTGCAGCGGCGGGCGGAGAGGAGCGCGGGAGGGGTACCCTCTCGCGCGGGCGTCGGGCGTTGAACGGTGGAAGGGTGGTCGAGCGGGAGGCGAGGGCGAGGGGCCAAGAATCAAGAGGAAAGAAGTGTGGGAGAATTGAGGGTTCAAGAATGGTAATGGGGAAGGGTCAAAAACGAGATGGGGAAAGGACCAAGAATGAGATGGGACGGATCAAGAACGAGATGGGAAGGATCAAGATTGAGATGGGAAGGGTTCAAGAACGTGGAGGGATGGATCAAGAACGAGATGGGAAGGGTCAAGAACGAGATGGGAAGGGTCAAGAACGAGATGGGAAGGATCAAGGACGAGATGGGGGGGTTCAAGAACGTGAAGAGACGGATCAAGAACAAGATGGGAAGGTTCAAGAACGAGATGGGAAGGATCAAGAACGAGATGGGGGGGTTCAAGAACGTGAAGGGACAGATCAAGAACGAGATAGGAAGGTTCAAGAACGTGATGGGAAGGATCAAGAACGAGATGGGGAGGGTTCAAGAAAGTGGAGGGACGGATCAAGAAGTTCAAGAAACTGGGTGGGACGTGGTAGAATCAAGAAACGGGGCGAGGGGAAGGAATCAAGAAAACGTGGGGGAGGGGAAAGAGGGGAAAGTCAAGAAATGTGGGAGGATGTTCAAGAACGGTGGTGGGGTGGATCAAGAATGAAGAGAAGGGTGGGGTATGGATCAGGAATGGTGGAAGGGTGGGAAAAGGTACCAAGAAATGGCTTTCTTGAACTGTAACAACCAAGAACCCTCCAAGAAAGAGGAGTTCTTGATGGATCTGGGGTGTGCTCCCTCGGTAGAGCAGATTTTCCTGGTTGATGGCGTGTCGGCGACGCTTCTTGAATCTCCCAAGACCCCCGGAGTAATCTCGACGAAGGCCTCTTTCGATTCTTGATGGCGGCGGCTTCTTGAAACTCTTTCCTCGCACCGGAGTGATCTCGACGGTGCGCTTTAACATGTCTCCCTCAGAGTGATCTCGACGAGAGAGACGTGGGCTCTACCCACGGAGTGATCTCGACGTGGGGTGGGGCTAGCCAAACCCCCTACACTACTCTCTATGATAGGGGGGAGACGAATTGTGAATAAACTTTTCAATAATGACTCCAAGGTGTTCCTTGGGCATGCCATCCCCTTATATAGTGAGGATGGGTGTCAAGTGAACGTGGGAGAGGACGAACCGTCGCGAGACGTGGTTCGGCCTCTCCTTACAAATTCAAAATACAAACATAAAAAGCAAAAACGACGAGGATGGGGCCCAACAATATTGGCCCAGTCCACGAATCCGAAAATACAAACACACATGAAAATGAGCATAAGTAAAAAGATAAAAGTTCTTACGCGGGGTACTTAAACCCCGGGTGGCGAGCGTCGGCGCGAGCTGCTCGGCGTGGCTGACGACGTTCCGTCGCGTCATCCTCGAGATGGTTCTTCATCATCGTGGCGTCGTCCTCGAGATGGTCCTCCATCATCCTCCCGGGGTGGGAGGAGCTCGACTCCGGCGAGCAAAGCTCAACAAGGTCTTCAAGTGGAGGCAGCAGGTCCGATCGGAGTCGGCAAAGGTCGTCCTCGGAGATCCACGTGTCGTTGGATGATGGTCGCCCCTACCAATGGACTAGGAAAGAACGGCCAACTCGCTCCCCCTCAGCATGAATTACCTCCTGCAGTATCGTTTCTATCGCGTCTTGCCGTACAAGGAGGGGAAACGGAGATGGAGTGGGTTTGCTCTCACTTTCATTACTACTAAGGCTCAATTGGCTGTTAGGCTCGATGACGGGTGGCGAAGGCTGGTATCGGGATAAGTCACTGACGTTAAACGTCGAACTAATCCCCCAATGTGGTGGGATGCTCACGACATAGGCGTTGTCGTTGATCCGTTGGGCAATCGGGAAAGGCCCAGCGCTACGACCATGGAGCTTCATAGCGACCCCAGGAGAGAACCTCTCGGGCCTCAATCTGACCAAAACCAGTTCTCCCTCAGAGAACGACATGGACCTACGACCCTTACCCGCTGACGCCTTATACTGCTCATTCATGATGCCTTATACCGCTGACCCTTACCCGACACGCCATCAACCAGGGAAATCTGCTCTACCGAGGGAGCACACCCCAGATCCATCAAGAACTCCTCTTTCTTGGAGGGTTCTTGGTTGTTACAGTTCAAGAAAGCCATTTCTTGGTACCTTTTCCCACCCTTCCACCATTCCTGATCCATACCCCACCCTTCTCTTCGTTCTTGATCCACCCCACCACCGTTCTCGAACATCCTCCCACATTTCTTGACTTTCCCCTCTTTCCCCTCCCCCACGTTTTCTTGATTCCTTCCCCTCGCCCCGTTTCTTGATTCTACCACGTCCCACCCAGTTTCTTGAACTTCTTGATCCGTCCCTCCACGTTCTTGAACCCTCCCCATCTCGTTCTTGATCCTTCCCATCACGTTCTTGAACCTTCCCATCTCGTTCCTGATCCGTCCCTTCACGTTCTTGAACCCCCCCATCTCGTTCTTGATCCTTCCCATCTCGTTCTTGAACCTTCCCATCTCGTTCTTGATCCGTCTCTTCACGTTCTTGAACCCCCCCATCTCGTTCTTGACCCTTCCCATCTCGTTCTTGACCCTTCCCATCTCATTCTTGATCCGTCCCTCCACGTTCTTGAACCCTTCCCATCTCAATCTTGATCCTTCCCATCTCGTTCTTGATCCGTCCCATCTCATTCTTGGTCCTTTCCCCATCTCGTTCTTGACCCTTCCCCATTACCATTCTTGAACCCTCAATTCTCCCACACTTCTTTCCTCTTAATTCTTGGCCCCTCGCCCTCGCCTCCCGCTCGACCACTCTTCCACCGTTCAATGCCCGACGCCCGCGCGAGAGGGTACCCCTCCCGCGCTCCTCTCCGCCCGCCGCTGCAGGCATCTGCGCGCACTCGCTTGCGACCATCGCGCGGTGCGTCCGCTCGCCACGCGCGTCGTGCTCCTCGCGCCGGCCCGTGCGCGCGCGCACCAAAACACCTCCGCGCGTGCCCGTCTGCTGCCACATCCTTTGCCGTGGTCCCAAGGTCGGTTGACTTGATCACCTCCTGCACTCATCGGTCCAACGTCCGAGCAATCACGCCAGAGTCATCTACCAACACGTTACCATCTACACCACATCACCTGCCAGAACGAGATTTGACGCCGTGGATTACCGGGACTTAAGGTTAGTCTTGTCTCCCCTCCGTTTACCAGCATTATTACCTTTTCCAGTCTCGTCTTTTGCTATCGCGTCCTCTGCCATTATTTTCATTACAATTCACGGATAGGATAGCCACCGTCGTCGAGTGTAGGAATTCTTTGAGGTTGACGGATATTCTTTGGCCTAGACGTCGAACACTCCAGGGCCGTCATACGCCCCTTATTGTCTACACGTCTAGTTGATTTTGCGTGTCATTCGGGAGTTTGATCTAGGGATCATTCTTCTCTCGTTGACCAGCACGACCGACACCGTTATCCGCCGATTCCCTCTACTGCTCATCCGCTATTTTCCCGTGCATTGAATTACATCTCACGTCATCGCATCATAATTCCTGTGACGTAATACGAGCCGATCGATCCAGGCCGACGTCGTATTACATCAGTGCGCCATTACTTGGGATATCTGAATCTCGGTGCGCGCGTTGTCACTTTGGCTTGTCGTGCAAGCTGGATGCGAGTCGGCAGAGAGCTCGAAGGCGATGCTGACTCCTTGAGCGATGGTCCTACAGTCTCGGATGGTGTCGCGCCATCAGTCCATTTCCTAGTCTTCCTACATCAACTTGATATCAGAGCCTGATAAACGCAAATAAGGGTAGTCATTTCCATGCATTATTTATATTAAATATCCTAAAAGTAAATACAACATTGCCAAAAATGCTTATTTTGCATAGTAATGAGATCATGCTTTTTCACTTTCCCAATGATTAAAAAGCTTACATTTTCTACTTAATGAATGATTCCATCAACGCTTTGAGATGCATTTCACAAGTTACACATTTTGGGATTTACCTTTAAGAGGATTTGAGGGATATTTCTAACCCCCACTTGGCTCGTGTAGTCAAGTGGGATATAAATCTAACGATTTCCCTAGTGTGTTGACACTTCAAGTCAAGGTTAACTTTTGATGGTCACAAAACTACGAAATTTTATGGGGAAGTCAAGACAGAAGTCTTGAGGCTTGGGACAAAATTTCAAGTCAAAAGGAGCAATGAAGAAAAAGATGCGTGCTAACTAGTGGAGTTGACTCAATCGATAGGCTTGGTATAAAGGAGCTTGAAAGAGACCTTCTGGAACGTCCTTGTAGGCTTCCAGGTTGATCAAGGCACATGAGGGTGACTCCAGCTGGCAGATCCTGGTTGGAGGAGAGCCCAGGGTTGAGATTCAGCCCAGGATTCATGAGGTGGAACCCATCCATCCATCCATTCAAGCTCAAATCCAAGGGCTAGGAATGAGTTGTAACTAACGCTAACAAACTCTTTCTTTTCCCTTCCCATTGGTTAGAGTTTGTTGTAACTAACTATAGACATTTGGAATCTGGCTCGCTAGGGTCTGATCACCTGGATTGAGGCCTCAAGAACTCAATCCTGGACATTCATCGATGATCCAACAACCAAGAATGGCTGGAACAAACACATGTACCCCTATAAAAGGACCCCCCCTCACCCTCCTTGAGGGCATCCAAGAATTAAGTATTTTTTTCTTCACTTTCTTTCTTTCTTGAGCTTGTTCCTGGGTCCACCTTCATTCAGAAGGTGCAAGGAGTCTTCCAGAAGCGTCGTGGATCTTGAAGCCAGTTGGTAGGGAGCTGGAGCAACAACCTTGGGCCCTTTGGGGTGTGACAAAAAGGTTACGTTCTTCTTCTCACCCTATCTCCTCTTAGAATTCTCTTAAGCTTCTTGGCTATCCTTAGGCAGATAGCCAACGTCTCATGCTTTCCAACGCCTACTCACACGTGTCAAACCGATATCTGGAACTCCAGATATCGTTGTTTTGGTCCACCGCACGTGAGAGGACGTCCGCGGGCGTGACCAGCGGCGGAGCAGCGAAGCCCAGCGCACAAACAGCGGGGGAAGCACCCAAGCTTGTGCGCTATCTCTCTCTTCCTCTTCTTTTCTCACTCAATTAAATTCACAATTTTTCATCTCTCTCTAGAGACGATAAAAAATTCTGAAACAATTCTCAAAAATTATTCTCAATCTAAACTTTGCACGGAAATTTTTCACACTAGGTAAAATTCATATCATCCTTATTAATTGAACATTAACCTTCCTAATCACAAAAAAGATTACAAAAAAAGGTTTATATGAATCTTGAACTTGCAATAATAATTGAAATTCATCCTAACTAGCTACCTAGCTTCCTGAGGGATTGACCCTTACTAAAATACTACTAGTACGGAAATAAAATTGTTGATTGGTACTTAACTATCCTTACAAACGACTTAAGATCAAATTTTACCCCTTAGTTTGGAAGAATCAGAGCCTAACCTGTGTTAGCCGTGTCGTTTCCGCCAGAGTAGACCAACCCCAAGATGCATGCATCTGCGTTCAGCCAAACGAGTCTTCGCTCCAATGACAGACCAACCCCACGATGGTCGTGATGTGTCAGTTCCCGTCCATGAGTTGTCCTCGTTTGGCCCACCGACCTCCTCTCGAGGCAACATTGATCGCGTGTTAGACGCTGTCCAAAACGGTTTTCGTGATGTCAATACATGAATTACCAACATGGACAACCGTCTAACCAGTTCAATCGATGTAGTTAGTGAATGGACTTACCAACTCGAGAATAAAGGTCTGATCCTGAAGACCATTACCCACCTGATCCTAGATCTCGAGATCGTGATAGGAATCATCATGGCCTTGATGATCCTATACGACCCACAGATAGATCCGAAAGCCGAAATCAGAATCGTCCTGTATGAGACGATCTGATTCCTCCAGAGATTTGCACTCCGGTCCGTGACAGGAATCGTCGAGACGATTACTATCCACCTGAGCCTAGGACCCCAGGTCAGGATAGGAATCATCCCCCACGGAACGATCCCTATCCACCTGTGGATAGAGCCCCGGTGCATGATGGAAATCGTCTACCACGAGACGATTACCATCCACTGGAAGAGAGGGCCCAAGAGCGTGATAGGAATCATCCCCCACGGAATGATCCTTATCTGCCTAATGATAGACATCGTGGATGGAACAGGAATTGTGTAGACAGGAATGATCCTTTTCCACCTGAAGATGTGGTCCCCCTCGCGATCACCGTCGTGCGGATCACGACAACCAATGGCAGCAAATTCAGCGTAGCGTCAAAGTCGATGTTCCATACTACAAGGGATCTAGGGACCCTAAAGAGTATCTTGATTGGGAGTCCAAATTGAATAGTTATTTCAAGTGGTACAATATGCTAGAGTGGCAGAAAGTCCACTACACCGAGATGAGATTAGGGGGACATGCGAAAATCTTTTGGGAGAACCTTGAATTTTCAATTTATAACCGTCGTGAGGCACCCATAGATACTTGGGCCCAAGTGAAGGACAAACTAGGTGAGAAATACGTCCCACTTTGCTTATATCACTCAATTTGAGGAATTCTATATGAGCTGTCGAGTTGAAGAGAACCCTCGAGTCGTTATTTCCTGTTTTAGAACTGGTCTTAATCCTTATTTGGAGACAGAATTGCTTGTCCATAAGGCCACGACGCTCAAGCAGGCCTATCAGATTGTAGAGGACCTAGAACTTTGTCAGAACTTATACCATACCCCCGTGTACAATTGCCCTGCTCTTACCGATCTGTCGTACTTATCCAATCCCTCTCATCCCAACCGTGGAGTCCAACACAATCCTCCGTTAGCTCTCCCGGCACCTCCCGTTTCCACTCCCACTCGTACCACCACTGAGCACCACCCTCCAGCTCCGACTCCGTCCTCTACTATTCCAAATACTCGTACATCACCTTCCCTCGAGTCCACCGCTAGATCCCCTCCTCAACCTAATCCCGCACAACTCGGTCCTTCCCGCTTGACTTGCTTTAAATGTCAGGGACGTGGTCATAGAGCATCCCAATGCCCGTCCCAAGCCCTACATATTGGATTAGAGCCTGTGGAAGTTGATCCGACCGTAGAGGAGCAACCCATTACCAAAGAACAGTATAGGGTAAATCATTACGTTGTATCAATGCCATCTCCGATGTTATGATTTCTCGCTTGGGATTACCGTTGATCAATCACCCTCAATCCTACCGTATCCTGGATCGATGCTACATCGATCCCTGTGCAGAATCAATGCCTCCTACCTATCAAAATCCAGTCATATGAGGAAGATGTGTTGTGTGATGTGTTGCCAATGAAAGTTGGTAGCATTATCCTTGGTCGCCTTGGCTGTACGATAACGACATACACATTTTCGGTACGAGTAATACATGTTCATTCCTCCATCAAGGGAAGAAAATCACATGACACCCTTATACCCGCAACGCTACACGTCCAGCTCCGAAATCAGCATCTTTAGGTCTATGCATTCTCGATGGGCGCCAACAACAAAAGGAATTAGATAGTGAGATGTCTGTTTGTCTGAAAATGATGTCTGATCGTCCCTCTGAAAATTTCACACCCCTGCCACCAGAGGTACCCTATATACTAGCTGAATTTGACAACATCTTTCCTTAAGATTTACACATAGATCTACCACCTATGCGCCGAATTCAACAAGCCGTCAATTTTATTCGTGGGTTGTCTCTACCAAATCTACTACGATCGTTGGTTGGGAACCATCTTAAGTCTTGGGATTCTGTCATTCCGCGTGCCGAGTTTGCCTATAACGTGTCAATCAACCGTACCATTGGCATGAGTCCATTTGAGATAGTGCATGGTCATTCACCTCATACACCCACTGACCTTATACCCTGTTACTACATACTCGAGTCTTAGATGATGCTCATGAGTTTGTCAATCATATTAGACGTCTGCATGAGGAAATTCATACATGCATCATTAATAGCAACACCTCATACAAACAGACCGCAGATTTACACCGGCGTTTTCGCAAATTTAAAGAAGGTGACATGGTGATGGTGAGGGTTAGGCCGGAGAGATTCTTTTCCAGGCGGGCTATTAAGCTTCATGCTCGTAGTGCCGGGCCGTTTCCAATCCTCAAACGAGTAGGGGAAAATGCCTATGCCGTGGACATACCCTCCACGTGGGGGATAAGCACCACTTTCAATATCTCGGATTCAAAGCCCCACCTCTTTCACCAAAGGTGGGACGGTGCGGAAGTTTCTTGTTCGTTGGCAGGGCAAAGCATCGACGGACAACACGTGGATCACGGAAGAGGACCTAGCTCGCCTACGACCGGACTTGGTGTTCCCGATGGAGTCTCCTGATGCTCACTCGACAGAGTCGAGTTCTTTGCACCCTAGCAGAATTGGTGGCATGGACGCCAACGCATCGACACCGGATGCGTGTCCACCATCAACCAAAGTCAACATCTCCACTATGGACACACCGCCACAGTCAACCGACGTCAATGCCTCCACCACGGACACGCTGCAATCGTATCCACGCACGCTCCTCCACGCATCATGACACGTCGCCAATGGCAGATCAACAACTGCCCCTTAACGTGACACGAAGCACGTCTCGCGTCTTTAATTTCTCGTCTTTAATTTCTCGTATTTAATTCCTCGTCTTTAATTTCTCGTCTCTAATTTCTCGTCTTTAATTTGTATTTTCTCTTTCCTCCAAGGCCTATATGTTTAGGCCATTGTCTCAAGAAACAATTAGGCAGTCATTATCCAAGACTCGAGCTTTTATTTAACTCTTCTTGGAGGACTGCCCAAGCCTCCCTATCCCTTCTTCAACCCTACCTCTACCGCCTCCGCTGTCGCCGCCGCCACCACCTCGTGTCGCCGGTTGACGTCCTCCTCCTCCTCTCCATTCCTCCCCTTTCCTCCCTTTCCCTCTTCTCTCTCTCTCTCTCCCTCGCCCTCCCAGGGCAGGCAGCCACCCAGGCCACCCAGGGCTACCGCCCAAGGCTGCCCAAGGCAGCCACCCCAGGCCGCCCAAGGCAGCCACCCCAGGCCGCCCAGGGCTGCCACCCTAGGCCACCCAAGGCAGCCACCCCAGGCCACCCAAGGCAGCCACCCCAAGCCGCCCAGGGCAGTTCGCCCAAGGCTGCCGCCAGGCCGCCTAGGGCTGCCTAGGCCACCTAGGGCTGCCGCCCAAGGCAGCCTCCCAGGCCGCCCAGGGCTGCCGCCCAAGGCAGCCACCCCAGGCCGCCTAGGGCAGCCCGCCCTAGGCCGCCCAAGGCAGCCACCCTAGGCCGGCCAAGGCAGCCACTTAGGCCGCCTAGGGCTGCCGCCCAAGGCCGCCCAAGGCCGCCCAAGGCAGCCACCCCAGGCCGCCCAGGGATGCCGCCCAAAGGCAGCCACCCCAAGCCACCCAGGGCAGCCCGCCCAAGGCCGCCTAGGCCGCCCAAGGCTGCCGCCCAAGGCTGCCGCCCAAGGCCGCCCCAGGAAGCTGCCCAAGGCAGCCACTTTAGATCACCCTGGACAGTGCCCGCTCCCGCTTACTTCGTCTGTGCCTGTTCGTCCGTCTCGCTCTCCGCCAAGGCCGTACAACGCCCGGAACGCCCACTCTTCTCACCCACTGGTCCGCTCAAAGCCCGGATTCGCCCCGACTTGTCTCGATCAGAATTCCCCGCAACCTCTTCATGCACTACGGTGCCGAGGTACGCCTAAACTCTTTGGTGTCAAAGTGTTCTCTGTCGAGTATTCCACGAAAAGTATCCACTGCCATCAGATTTGTTTTGATTTGGATTTTCCTACAATTCTCTTTGAGAGTTTCTATTGTGAAGTGAATTTGGGTATTGATTTTGGTGCTTTGGTATCGTCGCGGTGGTTGAAGACAGTACTCCCGCCCTCGACGAGGATCAGAGCTGCACCACTAGTGTTTCATCGGTTTTGAACTCCAAATTCGACCGTGTGGATTTCTGTGGTCTGTTGTATCCCTCCCTCACCCAATCCATCCTTTGCCTTCCATCCATCCTTATCATCTTCTCCGTCCCTCCAGTCGTCCATTTCCTAGTATTCCTACATCAACGTCTCTTTTAAGCGAAGGCCAATAGAATTGATACTCCACTCCCGAATACTCTTGTTCACTCCAAAATGACCACTAAGGCCTCCAGCGGGAGTTTCCCAAATAAGAAAATCTCGTATAGAAGTATGTGGAGTGCATAACCTCTTTCCATAGAAGAGGTAACCATCTGAAGTGTAGTAGTCTCGTAGTTCGGCGCACATTCTTTCTTTTAGAACACGTAGAATGGCTCCAAAATTGGGACTGCCTTCGTAGTCATCTTTGACCCATTTAAAATCCACAACTTGGGTTTGCATCATATTTAGAACTGGTGGCCGCCGACTTAAGGCATCGGTCATGGCATTATCCTTGCCCTTCTTATGCTGGATTACAAACATGTAATCTTGTAGATATGCTATCCATCGAGCATGAAATTGCTGACCTTCCGATGATCGTGTACGTGGCGGAGAGCAGTGTGGTCCGAATACAGGACAAACTCCCATGGCAGGAGATAATGCCTCCAATCGCCTAACGATTGGACCAGCAGAAAAAAATCTTGATCGTAATTGTCATATTTTCAGCGCGTGTCATTTTGTTTCTCACTAAAGTATTGGATGGGATGTCCTTCCTAAGAGAGGACACCTCCAATGCCTATTCTAGAGGCATCACAGGCGACTTTGAACACTTTACCAAAATCAAGTAATTTTAGGACCGGTGCTTAGGTCATAAGTCTCTTTACGAGCTCAAAGGCCTTGTTGGCTGTTGCGGTCCATTTGAGCTTATCCCTTTGCAATAGATCAGCGATAGGGGCAGAAATCCAACTAAATCCTGGTATGAACCTTTGGTAGAAGGTGGCTGGTCCTAGGAAGCTTCAAACGTTGTGTACGTTCTTTAATTTTGGCAAGGATGTGACGGGCTCTACCTTGGACGGGTCGGCTGATTCTCCATTAGTAGAGAAAATAAATCAGAGGAATGATACTTCCGAAGTAAAAAAACTACACTTTTTGGGTGAGCATAGACCTTTTCCCCTCGAAGTGTGGAGCATACGTCTCATAGGTGTTGTAAGTGATCATTCCTGCTAGAGCTGTAGATAAGGATGTCGTCGAAATAGACGACGGCAAATTTTCCAATGAAGGGGCAAAGTACCTCATTCATCAGCCTTTGGAAAGTACTGGGGGTGTTAGATAGCCTAAATGACGTCACATTCCATTTGAATAGACCGTCCTTTATCTTAAAAGTGGTCTTCCATTCATCCCCTGGGCGGATTCTGACTTGATGATATCCACTCTTTAGGTCAATTTTAGAGAATATGATGGCTCCAACCATCTCGTCGAAAATGTCTTGGACTCGTGGATCAAAAATTCATACTTCGCACTGATTTTGTTGATCGCTCTTGAGTCACAGCACATGCGCCAAGTTCCATCCTTCTTAGGCGCAAGAAGTGGTGGTACGGCACAAGGGCTGAGACTCTCTCAAATTAATCCCTTGGCTAGGAGTTCCTTAACCTGTTGATGTAGCTGATGGAGGACCATCTTGAAGACGACACGGCGGAACATCGTCAGCCATGCCGAGCAGCTCGCGCTGACGCTCGCCACCCGGGGTTTAAGTACCCCGCGTAAGTATTTACATTTCACTTACGTTTGTCTTTCTATTTGTTGTATTTCTGGATTTTATGGATTGGGCCAATGTTGGGCCCCGTCCTTCGTCTTTCGTTTTATTTTCGTCTGTATTTCAAATTTGTAAGGAGGCCGAACCACGTCTCGCGATGGTTCATCCTCTCCCCACATTCACTTGGCACCCATCCTCACTATATAAGGGGATGGCATGCCCAAGGAACATTTGGAGTCATTTTGTTGAAGAAAATCACAACTTGTGTCTCCCCTACCATAGGACATAGTGTAGGAGACTTGGAAAGTCTCAACCACGTTGAGATCACTCCGTGGCGTAGAGCCCTCGTTTCCACGTCGAGATCACTCCGTGGGAACGTGTTTAATCACTCCGTCGAGATCACTCCGGACGAAAGATTTCAAGATCCAAGAAGTCGTCACCGCTGGGAGCCTAAGAGGTCTTCGTCGAGACCACTCTGAGGTCGTCTGAAGCTGCCGGTCCATCATCGACATCGCCTTCCACGGGATCGCCGAGGTTCTCACTCAAGGCCACCCAAGGTACCTCGGAACTCCTTCTTCTTGAAGGGTTCTTGGGTTGTTACTGCCCTAGAACCCTGTTCTTGGTGCCATCCTCCACCTCCACCCTCCTTCTCCCTCCACCATCCTTGCCCTGCCATCCACGCTCGCCCAACCTCGCCGATCCATTTCCTCCTCCCCCCCCTCCGTTCTCGCCCTGCCACCCACGTCCCCCCCCACCAACCCCTTCGTTCTTGCTCTGCCGTCCCATACCAGCCTTTCCCTCCATTTCTTGATCCTAGCCCGCGCCCTTCACCTCACCTCTACCCTGCCCTGCCACCTACGAACTCCCCCGCGCCCCCTCCCGCCTTCTTCAATCGTCCTCGCCCTACCACCCTCGTCCGGCCATTTCCCATGTCCCCTCTCTGCCGCTCGAATTCCTTTCTTACTCCACCGCCTCGCCCTGCCACCATCGCTGTCCGCCCCTCAGCCCTCCCTTCCTGCCTTCTCGCCCTCACCCTCCCTGCCCCGCCTTCCTTCCGCTGCATCCGCTTCCCCACGCGCGATCCTCTACTTTGAGTGCGCGCGCGCCCCGCCCGCGCGGTCACTCGTCATCCCGGTCGTCGCGCGCGCTCACGGCACGCCCGTGCAGCCTGCTGGCCGCGCTCTCGTCACGACCGCCCCGCCTAGCGCTCGCAAGCCATCAGCCTGCGAGCACCCTTCGCATGCTTACTGCGCGCTCGGTGAGCCGATTCAACTGAGCACGCCGCGTGCTCACCTGCTGCGCGCGCCCGTGCTTCCTCGGCCACCTAGTAACCGCATGTTTGGTGTCATCGATCTCCGGATTCTACATCGTCGAGCAGTCGTCTCCTACGACACAGACGCACTTCATCTACGACTCAGGATAGATCATTACACCATGGATTAGTGTTAACTCAGGTACCATCTCGTCTCCTCTCCATCCTTCTAGTATCATTGCTTTCTACAGTCTCGTCGCCCGCTATCACATCCTCTGCCGTCGTTTCTCGATAAATCTCTCAGATAGGATTAGCCACCTCATCGAGTGTAGGAATTACTTGTGGTTGAAAAGATAGCTGCTGTCTTAGATGTCGAACATTACAGGGCCGTTAGAAGCCCCTCTCTACGTAGTCGTCTAGTCGGTCTCAAGGGTCATTGGGAGTTTGATCCTAGGATCATTCTCTTTTCATTGATCGGTGTGAACTTACGCCCTTGCTTGTCGGCGCCCTTCCCTGCTCATTCACCGTTGTTCTCATATGTTGAACTGCTTTCAACGAATTCATTCATCATATCCTTGTGACGTAATACGAGCCGATCGATCCCGGCCGATCGTATTACATCAGTATCTCTACGTACTTCGCTGGGTCCATACGATAACTTGGTAAATTTGGGAGAGACACTCCCGGTACTAAATCTATGGTGTGCTGTATGTCACACATCGGGGGTAATTCGTTAGGCAATTTCTCTGGGAATACCACTTTGAATTCCTCTAACAACTAAATGACCTCTAGGGCCGTGCTATCGGGCTCGGGTTCGTCAGTGGGAATGACTAAAGTAAGTGCAAAACAAACTGGTGTATCCACTCAGTCTTCTTCTAATTGCCAAAGAACGATACATCCATTCGTGATTAGGAAACTCCGGGGTGGCTAGATAGTAGTCAGGGGCAATAATGTGGGCAAGTTCACTTGTTTGGTCGACAGGTACCATATGTGTCGTCCACCACCATAAGCGAATGTGCAGGTGTTTGCCTGCCCTAAAATATGGACATCATGGTCAAATAACCATGACCGTCCCAAGATGACACTACCAATCTTCATTTGTAGGACGTCACACGACACTTTCTCATCATAAGTGTTCATCTTAAGTGGGACGTAGCACTACATCCTGACTGGTAGAGTCGAAGCGTCTATCCAAGAGATGTTATATGGGCGGGATGTGGAATGAGTGACAATCCCATCTTAATGGCGGTCTCTTTGGATACCGCATTTATGATGCTACCACTGTCAACTATGAGCTTCAATGTACGTCCTCGACTTTTTACATACGAGTAAAAATAGAAGTTCGTTGAACCGAGTCAACGTGAGTGTGTGGCTGAGTTCATCGATGGCGGTAGAATGACCGCAAGAGTACGATAAGGTGGGCCGTTACTTGACCCAGTGGAAGGAGTCGACTGTTGAGGCTGAGTGGGCCTAGTTCGAGGGGTAATGAATGCCACCATAGGGCTTGGGGCGGGAACTCATCTAGGGGTTGTCCAAGCGGAGCTCGTACTACCAAATTCCATTCTGTTCCGCTGAATCCCTAAGTTGACTATTGGTGGTACCGATGCCGATGCCAGCAGGGTAATCTGTATATAACCCAAGGGCTTGTCATACCCTTCTTCTTTGGGAAGTTCTTCAGGAAACTCGTCGACCTCCAAGTCATCTTCCGGTAAAGGTTCTACCAGGTTCCCATGTATGTCCATGTGCAGTAAGGATGGACATTGGGTTCGTCGATGTCCAAAACCCTTGCATTTAAAGCATTGCATGGGTTCTCAAGCAGCGACGAGAGCTCAGGCCGTGGACACAACCGATGATGCAGTTGATGTCGCGGTCATCGTCATAGCCGGTGCATGTGTATGTATGTCCATGTACTCGCATGCCGAAGTCACTTTGGAGGCCATGGATGAAGAATGTGATCTGAACTTGAGAAGTTTGCACAAAGTTACATCACATTTGGAATTCTTCAAATTCCTCAATGTAGTCACTAACCTTACGCCTTTCTTCCTAAAGGTACATCAATTTTAATAGGAGGCAAGTCATATACAACTTGGGAACGTATTTGTCCTTATGGCATCTAGACATTTGTTCCCAAGTTGGGGAGGGTTCTTTTCAGCATCGGCCCGTTTCCCTCTCATTTTTCCAGAAGATTTTGGCTTGTCCGCCAAGCTGGGCTTCAGCATATGACACACAGATCATCATCCATGTCATACCACTGGAAATAACTTTCCAAGTAGGATTCCCATTTAGTGTAGTCCTTAGGGTTCCTTGACCTTTCATAGATGGGAACTTCAATCCGTACGCTCTTCTGGATCATTGCCCTATGAGCTTCGTGTCGACGATCTCTTTCATCGTGCTCATATTGACGTCAATTTGGTGGTGGATGTCTGGCATCATGTGGCCCGTAGTAGTCAGTAGGGTCAGGCATATGGGCCACATTAGGAGCAGCCGGTGGGACATACTCCCCAAAACCATGATGTGCAGGTTGCACGTAGGTGGGTGGTACCACTTGGTTGGCCCCGGGGGCAGTCGGCCCATAAGTGGGTGGTGGCCCGTAGGTGGTTTGATTTAAAGGCCTAGTGGAGGACTCCACATGATACATTGTGGTGGCACTGGTTGAGGCTCATGAACGTGATAAGCTTCACGTGGCACATATGTCGGTGTCGGGGCATACTAAGGGACGTAGGTAGGGTTTACCGGCGGTGCCTAGTATGGGTGAGATATAGAGGAAACATATGGCCCTTGATTAGGGCCTAAACTTGGAGTCTGACCGTACTATCCGGGCATGGTATTTGTTCCATTTGAGTACTGAGGTCCATTTGGACCTACCGGGTAGTTTTGCATTTGTGGTGCAACATATGGTTGGGTTCCGACACCTGGCGGTGGCGCGACACCATATTAGTACGCTGGAGTGCCATTACCTTGACATTCAGCATAAGCGAGACCATCCTGTCATGACGGGTAATGAATTTCCGGTTGACGAGAATTTCTATCTGATGGGTAGCTTCAATCCTCGTGGTATCGTGGGAGACGATACCGATCTGGAGGTGGTGATCTTCAACGGTGACCCTCCCAATGATGTTGGTGATAACTCCATTGTTGACACGTGGGTGGTCTGTTGGGTTGTCCGGCTTGAGGTGGCGTAACTTCCCTGGCAAGCGGCAACGTGGGACTACTCCTCATTGGAGCTGTGCCGCGTAGTCGGGGAACTTCATCCGCCGATGAAACTCCTGAATTTCCACTAGACGGCTACCTAATTAAAAAAGCTGTAGCAGAAGAGATGAGGTCTTCGTACAATGTAGAGGCATCCGGTTGAGATATCCTGCTAGGAGGAGAAGGGACTCGGGTTACCGGGTCCATAACTATTTTTTGCGGTACTTCGACCTCCACGTCCATAGGACATTCATCCTAAATGTGTCCAGACGATGGAGCCCTTAGTGGAAAGTCCACGAAGTCACAATCAAATATGGGATCCTGACATACTCCTCTTCTACAGTATGCCATAGGTGTGCGCTAGCCTGAACCATTGTGTGGTCAATAGTTCCGCTTCTAGGTTCACTATAGGTTCTAAAATGCAATGCGAATGACGTGTAATATGATGTTATGAATTTTGATGTATGAAATACACGAGGATACTAGAAAAATCAACTAAGACATCAGACAGACCCTGTTAAGCGAAAGCTAACACGATCGGCTCTGATACCAACATGATGTAATTGGTAGTCGGCGGGGATCGAGCGACACGTATTACAGCACATGGATAAATGATGCAAGTAAATGATGCAAAAGTATTATGATGCCAGCTGGAGATCCAATGACAAGTACGGGAAAAGATTAATAAAATTGGCAATCAGCTAAATTGACGAAGTTTGACTGGGACACAATCGACTTCCCAATGTCCCTTTGGACCAACTAGACATTATAAGATGATAGGTAAAGTAAATTACCCATCAACGTCCAATCATCCTCAGTAAGTGACTAAGGGTGTACCATAAGGAAATCCTATCTCTCACATAGGTGGGCAATATTTAGATGACGGCCGCAGACTCTAGCTCTCCAAGGTTTGGATCACAAATCAACAGTATTGTAAGAAATAACCAAACTGCAAACAAAGTAGATAATGAAGACAAATAAGATAAATCCTATCTCTCACGACATTTATAAGATGATAGGTAAAGTTAATTACCCATCAACGTCCAATTATCCTCAATAAGTGACTAAGGGTGTACCACAAGGAAATTCTATCTCTCACGTAGGTGGGCAATATTCAGATGACGGTCGTAGACTCTAGCTCTTAGGGGTTTGGATCACAAATCAACAGTACTGTAAGAAATAACCAACTGCAAACAAAGAAGATAATGATAGAACCTGACGGGTGATATCCATCGATGGCACGATAGGACCGTAAAACAGATCCAAGCAAGGCATAGTGCACAACCCTGAATAGTGAGTGGGGCCACACGAGAAGCAACCCGCTGGCACGTGATAGGAGCAGGCACACGGTTGGAGGTTTGCACGGATGCGGGCAGTTGGTGGGCGTGCGGGCAGCACTAGCGCACCGTAAGGGAGAGGCGAGGGGCAGAGTGCCGGTGCAGGGCATGCACGTATGCATGCGGCAAGGGGGGTCACGCAGTAGTGCACGGCCAGGAGCAGGGCGGTAGAGGGCACTCAGCAGCAGGAGGGCCCGCGGTCAAGACCCAGACCAAACTGACGTCGGCACGCCGTGGTCACTGGCAGACATGCAAGATTAAGAAAACTAGGTGGGAGACGGCTCCGATGATTGGTGGGTACGAGCACGCGCTGGCTGCGCTGGCGCGCAGGCAATGTCAGAGTGCCGACACAGAGTAGGCACAGGTGCGCACGCGGCCAAGGATGGGCGCGCGGCAGAACACGGGCACGGCGCGCACGCGGCCAAGGGTGAGCATGAAGGCAATGGTCGAATAAAGTGCATCCAAGATTTCTCCAAGGAGGCTTCTTGGATGATTCTTGGATTAACAACAGACTAGGGCTTGGAGTTCTTGATGCTGAAGACGATCCGAGGATGAAAAGTGGCAAGGACAATGGTCCACGATAAATCTTGACGTGGAAGGGGGCCACGATCCCACGATCTACTAGATGATCTAACTACTGGCAATAAGAAAGAACAAGGAAAATTCAGTTTCAACTTTTCATTCAATTTCACCTAAAGGGTCCTCTTGGGCATGCCGACCTTTATATATGGTCGAAGGCATGCCCAATCAGCCATACGAGAGAAAATCATCTCTTGATGAGCGGCCCTTTCAACCTGATGAAAAATGACGAGGCGCAAAACACAATGGGCCCATCCACAGTTTGAGAGGACATTTCATCTAAACAAAATAACGAAAAAAAATAAAGCACGAGCTGATTTGTCGTCAAGAAGAGTACTTGAATGACCTGTCGTGGGCATCGCCTCGAGCTGCCTGATGAGGTTGTTGACGTCTTTTGGTGCTGGTGGCGAGATGATCCCCCATCAATAGGGTTCCAAATAGGAAAGGATGACAAGTGCTTCTCATTAATTGATGGAATAGGTAGATAATGTAACAGATCACTTATGTTAAAGGTAGGACAAATTTCCCACTCAGGATGGATAGTCGTTACTTAGGCGTTGTCGTTGATCAGCTAGGCAATTGAGAAAGGCCCTATGCTACAAATATGGAGTTTCGTAGCGAACCCTAGAGAATTCCTCTCAGGCCGTAATCTGAGTGTGACTAAATCACCCTGTGCAAATTTAGTTGACCGTCATCCTAAGTCAGAAGCTGCCTTATATTTTTTGTTCTGAGATGCAATGCGCAGATGAATGATTTGATGCATGTTTCTTATGTGTTCGGCTAATTAAAGTCCTTCTTCTAAAGTTCTAGCATGCGGGTCTAATGGCATGAGATCTAATGGTTTATGTGGTAGTTGACATTACACGGTTTCAAACGGTGGCTTTCCCATAGTACATTTCACCGAAGAATTATTGGCCAGTTTTGTGCAAGGTAACACGTTAGCCCATGAGCGGACGTGTTCTCCAACGATGGGCCTCAATAGATTGCCAAGACTACGGTTGACAATCTCAGTTTGTCCATTATTTTGGGGATGATAGGCCGTAGAAAACTTTAATTGGGTTCCCATGAGAACACAAAGGGTTTTCCAAAAATTACTTGTGAATCCCACATCCCAATCCGACATAGTAGTCTTAGGTAATCCATGTAATTTTACTGTGTTTTCAAAGAATCATCGTGCGACACACGAAGCATATGCAGTTTTAGAGCATGGCACAAAGATGTGGCATCTTAGAAAATCTATCGACGATGACTATGATTGAGTTGTGTCGGCGTAAAGTCCTCGGGAGTCATAATACAAAATCTATACTAACGTCATCCCACGGCATGTTGAGGACTGGGAGTGGCGTATATAGTCCTCCCTTCTATTTGGTCAGTTTGGCCCGTGAGCATGTTAGGCATCGTGAGACAACTTTGCTAACCTCTCTTTTAAGCAAACTCCAATAAAATTGGTGTTCTACTGCCTGAATGGTCTTGTTGGCTCCAAAGTCACCACTACGTCTTGCATGTGTTTCTCGGATTAGGAAAACAAGTATAGATGTTTGCAGAATGCACAATGTTTTCAGTAGCAAAAGGTATCCGTCTGAGGCATAATAACCTCACAATTTAAAGTTCACTCGTCCTTTAAGGGCTTGAACTATCTTTCCATAGTCAGGAAAACCCTCGTAGTCATCCTTTACTTGGTCAAATCTGAGGATTTGAGTTCCCATCATGTTTAGGACCAAATGCCTTCTACTTAGAGCGTCGGCCACGACGTTGTCCTTTCCCTTTTTATGTTGAATAATAAAGTATAATCCTGCAAATTGGGGATCCATCGGGCGTGGCAATTGCTAAGTTTCTTTAGATCGTGCAAACACCTAAGGGCGCTTTGATCGAGGTACAAAACGACTTCCTTGGGTAACAAATAGTGTCGCCAATGGTGCAACGATTGCACCAATGCATAGACCTCTTTGTCATATTTGTCATAACGCTTCCGGATGTCATTTAACTTTTCATTAAAATATTCAATGGGATGCGCTTCTTGAGAAAGGACTTCTCCAATACGGATGCCGGAAGCATCACAAGGTACTTGAAATACCTTAGAAAAATCTGGTAGTCAGAGGACGGACGCCTGGGTCATGAGTTTCTTAAAATTTTCAAAAGCTTTATCGGCCGTGGGGGTCCACTCGAGCTTGTCCTTGCCAATAAGGTCATTAATGGGCACTGTCGGGGCACTAAATCAGAGTACAGTTCTTCGCTAGAAGGTTCCTAAGCCCGTAAAGTTTGGGATGTCGTGAATGCCCTTTAGCTTTGGCCATGATGTACTGGTTTCAACTTTAGCTGGATCAGCAGCTACTCCGTAGGCTGATAGAATACATCCGAGCAAAGAAACCTCTATTGTAGAAAATCTGCATTTCTTTGGGTGAGCATGGAGTTTTTTCCCATCTAATGCAATACATACATCTCGCAAATGTTGGAGAAGTTCATTTCGATTGTGATTGTGCATCAGCTTATCTTCAAAGTAGACGACAAAACTTCCAATGAAAGGCGGAAGCACTTCTTTCATTAATGTTTGAAATGTACTAGAGGCGTTACATAGCCCAAAGGCATGATATTCCATTCAAAGGGCCATATTTGATTTTGAATGCTGTTTTCCATTCATCTCGGATCAAATTCGGACTTGATGGTAGGCACTGTGTAAGTCAATCTTGGAGAAGATAGTAGCTCCAGCCATCTTGTCAAATGGATCTTGCACTCGAGGATTTGGAAACTGGTATTTAATTGTAATTTTGTTGATGACTCTTGAATCACACCACATGGGCCAAGCTCCATCTTTCTTGGGCACGAGTAGGTCTGGCACAACGCAAGGGCTAATACTTTCTGAGATTAATACCTTCAATAGGAGTTCCTTAATCTTTGCTATAATTCTTCAATCTTGATTGGATCCATCCAGTAATGTGGGAGACTTGGGAGGGATGCTCCCGGCACAAAGTGGATGGCGTGTAGGATATCACACATTGGCGGAGCTCATTGGGTAGCTGCGCTGGAAAAACTTCAGCGAACTCACTCATAAGCTGAATTATCTCCGGTGCCTTAAAATCTTGCTCATGTTCTTTCTCAATAGCCGGCAAAGGTAAGTGCAAAACAAACTGGTATGGTGTCCTGGTTTTGCTCTAATTCTTGTCTAAAAATACAGTTGTTAGTGAATATTGGATTTTGTGGCCGTCATGTATAATCCAGAGTTAGCAATGATGGCGGAATCATTTGTCATGACGATGGATACAAAATTAGTCGACGACCACTATAAATGAACAAGCAAGTGGATGTTTGTCTTGCTAACTAAACATCATGGTCAAATAACCATGGTCATCCTAAGATAATGCACCCAATTTTCATTAGTAGAACATCACATGGCATCTTTTCACCATAGGTACTCATTTTTAGGGGCACATGACATTGGGACTTCACCAGGAAGGTAGAAGCTTCAATCCATGATATGTTTTAAGGCATTAGATGCGGGATGAGGTTGAGGCCTAGTTTGGCTGTCGTATCTTCAGATACTGTATTAATGCAGCTCCCACTATCTACCGTCAGTTTATAAGTACACCCTCCAATCTTGACATACAAGTAAAAGACGGAGGTGCCTTGAGATAAATCAGCGGTCATTGGCATCGTTGATGTCGACGGGGGTGGTAAGATGACCACTAGTGTAGGGTTTGGCGCTTCTACATGTACTTAGGATATCGAAAAGAACGTGGGTGTCATCGTTGGTCCAGTTCTTGGTGTAATGAATGCAACCTAGGAGGCACAGTAATGTTCCTCGCAAGTGGTCGCCCAATAGCACTAGGGCTTCCCGAATCCAAGACACCTTATTGAATCCTTAGATTTACCATTGATTGCGATGGAAAAAAATGGGCCAGAGTGATCTGTATGTATCAAAGCGGCTTCTCGTATTCCTTGCAATCGAAGAGTTCACCTGGATACTCATCAACCTCTAAGTCATCATTAGGTGTGATTCCAATGGATTTCCATTAATATCCACATGCAAGAGTGACAGACAGTCGGTACGTCGGTATCCAAACCCCTTGCATTTAAAATATTGCAGGGGTTCACGCCAGATGTTGGGCGCCAGTGCAGTGGACACAACCAATGAAGTGGGTTGCGCTGCAGTCACGGTTGTGGCTGGCGGTGAAGCAGTCCTAGCTTTGGTAGTGGTTCGTATTTTCCACCCAGAGCTAGTAAAGGTCCTAGTAATAGTGGTTGCGGGAGTGGTGGCGGCTGTAGGTTGTGGTACGACGGGAGTGTGCCGAGCAACATTGTCGATAGTATATTCGTTACTCTCAACCAAGCTATAGCCTGACTCCACCGTTGCTGGATTTTGTTCCAACACTCGAACTACAAAGGTTGTTTTGTAGACCACGTATCAAGAATGCGGTCTGAACTTGTGAACTTTTCACAAATTTACACCGCATCCGATGTTGCTTGAATTCCTCTATATAGTCTTAACCTTTCGTTTTCCTTGCTTAAGGCCCATCCATTTATGTAGGAGCCTGGTCATATAAAGCATTGGAACATACTTGTCCTTAAGGTTTCAAGACATTTTATCCCGGGTAGGCAGAGGTTGTCCATGGCGTCGGGCCGCTTCCTTCCCATTTTGTAGAATTTTTTGGCTTGTCCTCCAAACCATGCTTCACCTTATGACACGCAGAGGTCATCGTCGATGTCGTACCATTGGAAATAACTTTTCAAGTCAGATGCCCAATCCGAATAATCCTCAAGGTTTCGTGAACCTTCGTAGATGGGAAGTTCCATACTTACACTCTTTTGTATCATTGCTCGATGCACCTCTCTTTGGCGATCTCTTTTGTCATCCTTGTAGTGACGACGTGATGGTAGTTGTCATCTGACATCCTGTGATTCATCATATTCCCTTTGTTCGAGAGCTGGGGCAATGGGCTGAGCTGGTCATTAAAACTTATCTCCATATCCATGTTGTGCTTGGTGCATATATAGAGGTTGGGCTACTTATGGCACTGAAGGGCTGGTTGGTCCATAGGTCGGTGGCAGCACATAAGTGGGTTGAGGTGCCGGCCGTGCTAGTGGTTCTACTTGATATGTTGATGGCGGTACCGTAGGAAAGTCGGGAGCATAGTGATGCTTCTGTGGCGCATAAGTAGACGCTGGTGCGTAAGGTAGTGGGACTGTCGGGGGTGCCGATGGCGCCCCGTACGAGTGAGGTATGGTGGAATTAGATGGCCCTTGGTTAGGGACATGGGTAGTAGCTGGACCATATAGTCCGGCTGTAGTGATAGGTCCGGTGGCATACGATGGCCCACCTGGACTCACTTGATAACCCTACGTATGGGGCACAGTATGGGGACCCGGTCTAACGTACGAAGTGGGTGCTGCTCCGTACGTATACCCCTAGGCATCATACTTAGGGTCTCTCATGTTATATCTTGTTAGAATGGGACCATCTATTTGAGGGGAGTATCAAGCTTCTAGTTGACAGAAGTTCCTATCTGGTTGATAGGGGCATTCTTCTTGGTACCATGAATGGCGATACCACTCGGGAGGTGGTGATCTATGTCATTGGTTCTCCCACTGTTTCTGTCAATGGTATCATTGTTGGTACACTGGTTGTCTGTTATGTTGCTCGTGTGGTGGAGTTGGAGCTCAATAAGTTGGAGGTGAGGTTGGGCTAGTCCTCATCAGAGCCTTACCCTGTTGTCGGGGAACTTTGTCCATCAAAGGTACTATAGGATGTTCGTTCAACAGTGGTCTAGGTATAGGGATCGAGATGACAGAAATACAGTCGTCGGACCGAGTAGGTGGGACGGACATAGAAGACCCACTAGCTGTAGTGGGGACCCGTGGTGTGGTGTCCCTAACATGTCGAGGTGGCAGTTCAGCCTCGGCATCATCAGGATGCTCGTTCTGGCAATGATCGGTTTGGGGATCTTCGGGTGGAAGATCCACAATGTCAGGATCAAAGATGGGATCATCCTCGACATAATCATTTTCTGCGGTAGACCGTAGCTGACTTCATGTTTGAACTATTTTAGGTCAACCATCACATTTTGGAAATGATGGGTACGATATGCAATTATGTGACGATTTATGCGCTATGCGAATGAATTTTGAAACATGACACAAATCACTAAGTAAAGAAAATGCAGCTTGGTATATTACTGACCATGTTAAGCAAAAGCTTACACGACATGCTCTGATAACAATATGATGTAACATGGTAAGGCTGGGATCCATCGGCACATGTTACAATACCATGAAGTGGAAATAACAGTCTACGATGCAATATGATAATGAAATGAGTATGCAAATTCAATGAATCAATATGAAACAATACTAACAAATTCCAAAGTTCAGTTAAAGCTACCAAGTTTGACTAATCAAGATTAGACTCCTCAACGTCCCTTCGGACTGACCAGATGCCTAACCATTTAGAGACATTGTCCATACTCGGTGGCATCCAAATCCTTTACAAATACGGTTCCGCCGTATCACAAAGAAATATCCTAACTCTCAACAATTAGTGGCTAATTTTCAGGCAGTGGAACACAAATCAACGGTACTGGAAGCAATAATTCAACTACAAATGAAGGTGAGACGATGAAACCTATTTGGGCTAGGTCTGTCGTCCCCAGCACTGTTGATAAGGATTTCACGCGAGATCACGGGGAGGCTAGGTGCACGTCTGATCTAGGAAGCTGGCCCAACTAGAGGGCTTGAATCGTCAGATGAGTATGGATTGAACTGGGCGCGTACGAGTTGGGAGTGTGCGCAAAGGGCAGGTGTGCTGGTGTCGCACGGGTGAGCATGCAAGACACTTGCACCTGCCGCCAAGTGGTGAGTGATAACTTGCAAATTAAAATGCTAAGTTGATGAATATTATATACATATATGTGTTTTAATAGCCATATTTGCATGTTATCATATAGAACTGGACATAAATAACTCGCACTCTGATTTTATGATTATTTTTAATTTTTCTAATATTTTTATATTGTATTTAACCTCACTATATTGAGGAAATATTATTCTCCGGGAATAAAAACTTTTCTAAAAATTAGTAAGTTATGATTTTAATTATGATTTTTTATTAAATTGGTGGCGTCACATGATTCGCTTGAAAGATTGGGGCGAATGATTGAAAGTTCAGAAAATTAGTAACCATAGTCTCATCGTGGCATCGCTATGCACGATGCCATAGTAAGCAAATTATGGACGATAAAAAAAACCACGTGGGATAGACGGCGAGGACAAAGGCAAGTTTTGTTTGTTTTTATTGTCTTTGTATGTAACAAATGCACACTGAGAATCAATCTCTGCGTGCATTTATAAATTCAGAATATGTGTGTACACTTAATCAATCAGTTGCGTGCATTGATTGCATGCGACAACTGAATTACATGCATTTATTAATTTATATAAAAAAAGGAGAGAGATTCCACATGCCTTTACTTTCTAGTAAGCTCAGCTTAATATTTATTTAAAGGAACAAGACACGTTCACGTGGCATTTTTTCATCCACTTAAATGCATCACTCAATATGCAATGATTGCGGCATGTAGAAGCATGCAACGACGTATCAAAACTCAATCCGAAGGTGGAGAAAACAAGGAAAAAGTGCCAGCCAATAAGAAAGTACCATTTTTTAGATGTTTGAAAGAGAGATTAAATGATCCACCGACCTTAATTAAGCACTAGTAAATCTGCGATATCTTGAGATCTAGCCGTCCGATTGTGCCCTAATTTTAAAAGTAGGTTTGTCTTTTCGCCCTCTACAATCCAGACCATTGGATTTTTAAATGGAGTCCCCAAGGATTTGCACAGGAATGACACAGGTGATGCTTCAAAGTTGACAGATCTTGGTTCATCATTGAAAGTTGTAGGTTTCTAATTTGGTTTTTGAACTTCTTCTTGAACGATTATAAAACTCCAAGGCACAGGCACAATGTACATGCCTTTGAAGTTGATTCGAATGGAAATTTGCATTGCCTCTTTATTCTGATTCAAGATCTGACTTTTGATCCTTAGTTCTAAGTTGATTTTCAACCAATTTCACATCTTAGACCTCTAGATTAGGGTGGAATTTTACCTTTAATTCATTTTCCCCCAAACTCTTCTACCTTCTTTCACTATGTTAATTTCTCTACTTTCTCTCATTAAATTTAGAAATTTATTGTTTGAAAACTCAATTCAACATATCAAAAAACCGAAGTACAATATTTCATCAAAAAATTCATCCATCTTCAAGTCCAATTTCAAAAAAATGCTTTCTTGATTAATATTTCTTAATTTTAATAGATAAAAACTATTTTCTTAACTTATCTTGATTGAAATATTAGAAATCCGAATTGAGCTGATATAAGAGTCAAAACTATCCTATCTAGAGTGTCGTGATAAAAAATACTATGATCATTGTTAAGCTTTTGCTAAATGTTGATTAATTACAGAACAAAAGTAAACACAAAGAAGGCCCATTGAATGCAAAATTATTTTATTATTGAAATAATTAATCTGAAATAGGATAAAAATTATTGCAGAGTGCCTTCCTGTGGTTTGAAGGGTTTCTTGCTCGATACATTGTATTTAGTGATTAAGGGTTACTATAAATATCATTGCATAAGTCGAAAAGCAAAAAAGAATGACATATTTTACACACCAACTTTAGACGTATCAATTGGCGTCCTTGCCGGGCGATGAGTATCAAAAATTATACATCAATAATATTTATATCTAGTATACACAAAGTGTTCATACAATGTTGAATTGAATTCAATCTTGCATTTATTTTAGAAATGTGAAACGCATCGTGAAAATTGCAAAATTGTCATTTCTCTTTCTCTTATGTTGATTTTTCTTGTTCAGCTAATCTGATTTTTTTTACCATTTGTTTGATTGACATTGCATGCTTGGTAGTTGATGCAGGACACTCGAGGATGACGCTTGACAACTAGATGAATCGATGCTGACGACTAAGGGAGAAGGGGATGACAACGACGGGTGGAAGTTGCAGGAAGGGTTGAGGATAAGGTGGGATAAACAGACCAAAAATCCACATGATCGCTTTCGGAAACGTAAAGCTGATGAAATAATGGTGGTGCAGCCCCTTTCCTTGTCGAGGGCGGGAGTACTGTCTTCAGCCATCGCGATGATGCCAAAGCACCAAATCCAATACCTTCGAATTGCGTCTGGCGGTGGATGAATTCTCGAGGAATACTGGACGGAGAACACTCGAGACCAAAGAGTTCAGGCATACCTCGGCACCGGGGTGCGTGATGTGGCTGTGGGAAATTCAGGTCGTGACATATCTGGGCAATCCGAGTGTTGTAAGGCCCACTGGACAAAATATCTGGACGTTTGGGGCATTGAGCGGCCCTGGCAATGAGACGGCTGGACTAAGCCTGGTTGCTCAGTGGTCGGAGGGCTTGGGCGTGGGCATCGTTGGCGGGACGATTGATGTGCGCTTCGACAGGGTGTTGCGGTTCCAACTGCTCCAGGTTTGGGGGGAGTCACCCCGTTGCGGGGTTTGGACCAGCACCCAAAAACCTAAACGATATGCGCCGCGGCAAGTAGCTTCGAGGGCATCCGAAAGCACGGCAAGTTGCTTTGAGGGCGTGCGGAGGTACGGGCGGCCATGCACGCAGCGTACGCGAGCTCTTGAGTGTGCGGGCGCTGGCGTGCGGTGGCACCAGTGGGCGCTGGTATGCGCTAGCGCTGGCGCCGCCGGTGGCGGGTGATCGGCGCTAGGGCATGGGCCCAGGCGCGGGCGGCCTGCGCGGGCACTGGCATTGGCGACTATTTGCGGGTGGCTGGCTCTACGTTGTGGGCATGAGCAGCATTGAGCGGGCGTCCTGTGCTTGCGCTGGCGCTAGCGACTTTGTTGGGTGGCCGGCCTTGAGAGAGTCGCCTACGCTGGCGCTGGCTCTGGTGGTTGTGGGTGGCTAGTGGCAACTGGACACCCTTGGGCGGATGGCTGGAGCCACGTGGCCGAACCCTAGGGCAGACGGACCAAGAAGGGGAGGGGGATGGATAGAGAGAGAGAGAGCGCAAGAGAGGAAGAGAGGATTGACGAAGGAATAAAAGAGGGAAGAGCAGGAGGGAGGCCGGCGACAACGACAATGGTGGCGGCGGCGGCGATGGGGAGGAGATGGGATAGGGGAGGCTTGGCAGTCCTCCATGAAGAGTTAAAACAAACTCAATTCTTGAATAATGATTGCCTAACTGTTTCTTGAAACAATGGCCTATACATATAGGCCTTAGAGGAATGAGAAAATGTTGTTAATAAAAGAAATAAAGACGAGCAACGTGTCATGTCAGTGGGCAGTTGTGGATCTGCCTTTGGCGACGTGTCAAGACACGTGAGGGAGTGTGTGTTGGTGGAGACGTGCCTGATGCTGGCGTGTTGACTTGATCCTCTGACAATGGCAGCACGTACTTAGCAGAGACATTGACTTCAGATGACGGTGGTGGCGCTTCTAGTATCAATGTGTTGACGTTGTCGCCACCAATTCCCCCGGGTTGCGAAGAACTCAACTCCATCAAGTAGGCGTCAGAAAACTCCAGCGGGGTCACCATGTCAGGGCGCAGGCGAGCCAAGCCCTCTTCCATGATCCACGTGTTGTCCGTCCATGCTTTGCCCTACCAACGAACAAGAAACTTTCACACCATCCCACCTTTGGTAAACGTGATTATTTCGTCCAGTATAGCCTCGATGTTCTCTTGCCAATCAGAAGGTAGGGAAGGGGGAGTGGACAAGTCAAACTCACTCACCAAGAAGTCTGAGGGTAGAGGAGGGCCATTATATCAAAGGGGTGGGGCTTTAAATGCAACTAAATTCAAAATATTGAAAGCGGTGCTTATCCCCCACGTGGAGGGTATGTCGGCGGCATAGGCATTTTTCCCTACTCGTTTGAGGATTGGGAACGGCCTGGGACTACGAGCATGAAGCTTAGTAGCCCGCTTGGAAGAGAATCTCTCCGGCCTAACCCTCACCATCACCATGTCACCTTCTTTAAAATTGCGAAAATGACGGGGTAAATCTGCGATCTGTTTATATGAAGTGTTGCTATTTATGATGCATGTATGAATTTCTTCCTACAGACTTTTAATATGACTGGCGAACTCATGACCATCATCTGAGACTCTAGCAGGCGGTAACATGGGTATAAGGTCTGTGGATTTACGAGGTGGATGACCATGTACTATCTCAAATGTACTCATGCCAGTGGTACGGTTGACTGACGAGTTATTGGCAAACTCGGCACGCGGAATGACAGAACCCCAAGACTTAAGGTTGTCCCCAACCAACGATCGTAATAGATTCCCAAGGCTTCTATTAACGACCTTAGTCTGCCCATCATTTTGGGGATGAAAAGCCATAGAGAATTTAAGCTTTGTGTCCAATAGATGCCATAGGGTTTTCCAAAAATAGCTAGTGAATGTGACATCTCTGCCCGATACTATGCTTTTTGGAAGCCCATGGAGACGGACAACTTCATCGAAATAAAGCTGAGCGACATGAGAGGCATCAGAAGTTTTAAAACATGGAATGAAATGGGCAATCTTTGAAAAACGATCTACAACCACCATGATAGAATCATAAGGCTTATTCATTTTAGGAAGCCCTAACACAAAGTCGATTGATGTAATACGATGATCGTGCCGGGATCGAACGGCTCGTATTTCGTCACAGTGCAATGATGAGGGGATTCGTAATTAATAAGAAATGAATGCACGTAGAGAAACTCCTCAATGAGCCAAGAAGACGATTCTAAGAGAGGGATGTTGATCAACGTCGTCCACCAAGAGGAGATATTGATCTGATTAGACTCCTGATGACCATTGGGACCAACTACGACGTCTAAGGACTAAGGGGTGTTTAACGGACCAAAGATGTTCAACGTCTAAGAATCGGAGATTTACCCTCTACAATAAGAAAATCCTATCTCTCGACAAAAGTGGCTATCCTAAACAATTCACGGAGAGCCGGGCAGAGGACGAGATAGCGGAAGACAGTACTGCAAAACGTAATAATACTGGTAGTAACGGAGGGGGGACGATTAGGTACCTGAGTGTCAATAGTCCACAGCGCAGTAAGTTGTTTAAGATGACAAGAGACGAAGACGAATCTCCTGGCAAGACCGCGGGCAGGCGGAGCGCGGCGAGGGCTCACGTGTGACGTCAAGTGGTCGGCAGTAGCGGGCGCGAGCAAGGGAGCCCCGCGGTTGGCGGAGGGACTGGCGTGTGCGAGCAGGGGACTCACGTGTGGCACTGGACTGGCAGGTAGGCTCTGGGCGCGGTAGGGGGGAGGGGGTGCGCGGTGTGGGGTAGTGCGCGCGCGGACAGGTTCTTGTGCGCGCGGCAGCAGGGGAAGGGCCGGCAGGCGCGCGGACAGAAGCTTGTGCATATGGCGGCGCGGCCTGGTGCAAGCAGCGGCGACCGGTGCGTGGCGGCCGGTGCATGGCAGCGGAGGGCTCAGCCCAGGGCACGCACGTGGACGTGATCCTACATGCGGCAGCAGGCGAACAAGGCGGCAAGCGTGCGATGGGGACGCTGGCGCGCGCAGTGGCGAGGCCGGGCGAATGAGGGCGACAGCCTACGCGCGGCAGGCTGAGCGTGCAGGCGAGGCGGGTGTGCTGGCGGGCAGTGGAGGCAGAGGCTTGGAGGCTGCGGGGATCGGTGTAGAGCTTCCAAGAAAGAGTCTTCTTGAAAATGAACCACACCAAGAACCTCAGGAAATGACATTTTCTTGATCTAGAGCAGGTTCTTGCTGGCGGTCGGTGAGTTCTTGGGAAAGAATGTGGATGACACGTACCCAGAGTGATCTCGATGAGAACGGCTGACGACGCTTCTCCCTCGTAGGCGCTTTCTTCAATCCTTGTGAACCCTCTAGAGTGATCTCGACAATGGATTCCTTCAGCTTCAAGAGAAAGCAGTTTCTTGAACCTTTAAGCGACCCGGAGTAATCTCGACGGGGCGTTGTGACATGTTGCCACGGAGTGATCTCGATGTGATGGCACGGGCTCTAACTACGGAGTGGTCTCGACGTGGGCGAGGACAGCCACGCCTCTCTACACTCAAGTCGTAGCTATGATAAGGTGGAGACGATTTTGGTAATTTCTTCAACAAATGCCTCAACCTTCACTTGGGCATGCTATCCCCTTAGACAATGAGGATAGGTGCCAAGTGAGATCGTGGAGAGGATGAACTGTCACGAGACATGGTTTGGCCCCTCTTTAACGATTACAATCAAATGAAAGCATAATGCGGACAAGGCCCAAAACACCGGCCTAGTCCGTAAAGTCCAAGAACGAAAACAAAACAAGACAAAACAAATAAAAGACAAAGATAAGATGCTTATGCGGAGTACTTAAACCTTGGGTAGCGAGCATCGGCGCGAGCAGCTCGGCGTGGCTGGAGTCGTCTCATCTTGGCGTCAGCTGGATGGTCCCCCATCATCCTCCTGGGGTGGGAGGAACTCGACTTCGGCGAGTGAAGCTCCATAACATCCTAGAGTGGCTGGATCAGTTCCGGTCAGAGTCATCGTAAGTCGTCCTCGATAATCCATGTGTCATCTGATGAAGGTCGTCCCTGCTAGTGGACTAGAAAAGTGCGACCTACCCGCTCCCCCTCAGCGTGAATTACCTCTTGCAGTACCGTTTCTATCTCTTCGTGCCGTAGAAGGGTGGGAAATGGAGGAGAAATCGGGTTACTCTCACTCTCTTCACTACTAAGGCTCGAAAAATTAGAGTAGATGAAGTCAAATATCAAGATAATTTATATAAATCTACAGGGTTTTGCACTGCTGCTAAGGAAAGGGGTTGCATACTCTCTAGTTCACATCCAGGTATGGAGTTATTTATTTATTTATTGAAGAATTATCAAAAAAACAAATCCATGCATATACTTCTGGAACCCTCCAAAAATCATCTAAGGTATTCTAAATTTCAAAGATTACCACATGCATCAATATGTTTCAAAATAAATTACTCTAAGAGTGCATGATTGTAATACTTCAAAATTTAACAATTTTAAAGTTAACAAATTGAACTTTGACAAGCCAAAAATAAGGGTGAATCATGCAATTTTTTATCCCTTATCGTTGTTGACTTTAGCTTATAAAATAAATTTTATAAAACCTAAACTTAAGATGTATAATGATAAGTATAGGTATCGTCCATGGGAATCTAGTAAGGAATTCAATTAGTTATCTACTTGAAAATTTTGACCTAAATAGAGTTAATTATTATTCAATGAAGATCAAATGACCCTAATTAGATTAAGAAATTAGAAAGGAGGGTAGAAGATATGGGAAGTAGAAGAATTAGGGATATCTAAATTGAGTTCTTTGATCCAATAAAAAGGAACAAAGGATTCAAGTAAAGGGGTTAAGGAGGAGATTTCATTTTAGTTTGTTTTGGGGGAATTGGATATCCAAATTCACTAACTACTGTATCATAAGACAATCTAATATATCCTAGAAATTAATTTTTTTCATAATTTTTTTTCTTAGTGTGCAAATGGAATACCTAGTTCATTTTCAGAATCTCTCCTCTCAATCCTAATAAGGGATTGTACACGCCGCTGAAGCCAAGTGATTTAGGAATGTAGACCATGATCAACAGGAAAATTCACAAGTTTCCCTAACACATAATCCAAATTACACTTAAATTCAATACAATGAAGTAAAAAGTACAACATTCAGACGATATAGGCTGGTTCTCCTCTCTGTTTTGCAACTCTAAAAGAGCCCCTTCTAGAATGACTTCCTCAACTCGAATTTCTCATTTTATACTTAGGTTAAATTCTTAAAGTTACCATTTTACCCCCAATAAGTAATTAATTTTTATCCATTTGATTGTGACCATATAGATAGAAAAAGGAGATCACAACAAGCAAATCCATAAAAATTTGAGCTCAATCCAACTTTAGGATCAAAAGTTATTAATAAATAAAAATTGACCAATGTGAGTCGTTGGATCAATTTTTATATATTTAATTTAAATTTGAAACACGCAATCGCATGTCGCCTCCTGATTGGCTGGCGCATTTTAAAGTTGTTTTGGCGCTTCCTCTCATGGCACGCCACATACACCTTGGTTGAAATAAGAGACAAATAAAAAGAACACAAGATACATATCGATACATACTTACATGTACGTTTGTAATGCCGCTAGCCAATATTATTTGGCCACGTCACCTACTAAGCATGTGCATTGTATGCGCAGCACAGGTGGTTAACTTACCACCCAAAGGAAGGTTTTTCTCTGAATGCATTAAAGCCGTCGGATTCCTTTCCGACGGCCGAGATTACGCCAAGTGGCCTTGGTAACTCGATTTCCTGAAATTTTGCAGAAAAGTCCGTGCATAAATTGGTGCGCGCTCACGAACACCGCCCAAAAAGCATTTATGCATATGCCCCTTTGCTTTCTCTCTCCTCCATATCTCTATAACTATAAAGCAAATTAGTGTACCCTTCTGCCCTCTGATTGGCTGAGAAGAGTTGGAGAGAGAGAGAGAGAGGGAGAGAGAGAAGAGAGTGAGAAAGTGAGAGAGCCTCGTCCCCGCCGCCGCCACCTCCGGCCTCGCGCGCCCCCTCCCCGCCGCCACCTCCGGCCTCGCCCGCCCCTCCCCCCGCCGCCGGCGCCCCCCTCCCTTCCCCCTCCCCGCCGCCTCTCGATCCGGGCAGAGGTCGACCCGCTCGAGCCGGCGGAGCCGCCCTAGGGAAGCGGGGAAGGGGGGGGTTGACGAGGGGGGCGGCGCGGCGGCGGGAAGGGGGCGCGGACGGCGGGGAAGAGCCAGGGTGGCAGCGGGGGGGAGGGCGGCATGTTCTTCTTCCTTTTCTTCTTCGATCCTTCAATGGCCGGTGTGTGCTCAGATTTTGTTCTCAGTGATTCAATTAAACATAATTTCATGTTTCATGCTGTATATAGTTCGATCGTAAGTGCAATTCAACTTTAGTTTTTGAGATTTTGATCAAAAGTGCACTTCGGAGTTATTTTTTGACGACTCAATCGGGAACGTATTTCAAATTTTGCTTTTTATGATTTCAATCACAAGTGCATTTTAGTTTTGTTTTTGAGGATTCTATCAGAAGTGCAATTCAAATTTGGTTTTCAACTATTCATTTTCAAATAATTCGTTTTCAACTATTCGGGAGGCAACTATTCGTTTTCAACTTCGGAGTAGCCTTCAACCACGGTCTTCATCATCCTCAATTCAACCACGGGTTCCTTCTTCTCCCCCACCCATTCTTCCTCGCTCTATCTACATTTTAAGGTTAGCAACGAGACAGCAGCCTTCTAATTGCTTAAGGCTCCTCCTCCGGCACGCTGTCGATTTCCTTATGGATTCAACTTTCTTTCGAATGCGATCAGAGTAGCAATTCAAATTTTGTTTTTGATAATCCAAACAGAGGCGCAATTCTAAATTAGTTTCCAAAAGTTAGATCAAACATAATTTAAATTTTGTTTCTGATAATGCTCTCAGAAGCTCAATTTTCAGTTAGTTTTCAAAGATCCAATCGGACACACACTTAAAATGTCCTTTTTAAGAATTCAATGAGAAGCCCAATTCAAATTTATTTTTTGAAAGTTTGATCGGACATAATTTAAATTTCGCTGTAGAAAAAATTCTCAGAAGTGCAATTTCAAGTAAGTCTTTTAAGATCTGATCGGACAGACAATTCAAATTTCACTTTTAAGAATTCGATAAGAAGCGCAATTCAAGTTTTGTTTTCGAATGCGATCTGGGTGACAATTCAAATTGTTTCTGATTATTCAATCAAATGCACAATTCTAATTTCGTTTCCAAAATTTCAATCGGACATAACTTAAACTTAATATTGCACTCAAAAGCGCAATATTAAGTTAGTTTTGAGTATCCGATCGAACTACCATTCAAATTTCCCTTTTAAGAATTCGGTCAGCAGCTCAATTCAAATTTAGTTTTTGAAATTGTGAGCATTTCAATGATACTTACATATTACTTTTAAGAATTTCAAATTTTCTCTCCACTCAAGCGAGCATTGCGAGCGGGCCACACTAGTTTCCTAAAAACCATAACAAAATCCCAATTAATTTGCTAGAAAACCTGCAAATATTTTAATTGGATTTTTACGCCTGCAATGGGTGACGGAGAGCCATTTTAAGAGCATATTTGCAACCAAAATTTAAGAAAAATCCCTCTACCATTAGAAATAGCTTTAAAACTCCTATTTTCCTTATAATTATACCCTTTTCTATTTAAAAATGTATTTATTTCTCAAATAAATTCCCAAAATTTTTGATAAAATTTTAGAAAAATCTAAAAAAAAACCTGTAATTCATCCCCACATTAATTAACAGTAAAATTAAGTTTTAAATCTGACATGTTCATTTAAATAGAGTTACTACAAGCTTCAATAGATTGCATAAAATGCACAAATGAACAGAAAATTTGGGAAACATCATAATTTACCTAAAATATTAATTAACATGTAAATATATGACAATAAACCTATTTTAAATTCTTTAAATGCATAAAATTATGTTAATTACTTGAATTAAGTACAAAATTTAAGGTGTTATCATATACCCCCCCTACTTAGACATTGCTAGTCCCTTAGCAACATCTAGGTATTTCGGCATATTCTCATTTTTCATCATGTGGGTCAAATTGGAAGTGGTAGACATATCAATCACAAGCTCAGATGAAACACTAAATGACAAATTGAGCGTTAACCTTTTCAGGAATGTGGGGTTTTCTTCTCCTTGGTTTGAATGCTTCTGTAGATGAAAAGGGAGTGTACTTGTCGCTAGGTATGACCCTATACTCCTATGGTAATCTCTCTGCACTCATTTGATGCTGGCCTCACTTCTCTCGCAAACAAGATCACTCTCTTATGTGGTTGCGGACACTTAGCTCTCAATTAGCTTTGCTCCTACTCAAGAATAGAAGAAGCCAATTTCCTCCTGTTGAGCATAGAATATGAAAGATAACAACAATAATATATGGTAGAATTCTCGGGCGTTTGATTGAAGATCTAGAAGTCACATAAATGAGATAGGGTAAGTTCGATGCATTGATATTCAAAGAGAGGCGGTGCTACCTAAGATAACCTACTCCCAATATTTTAGAGGAAGTGGGGGAGATAGAAGAGATGTGACCAATATGATAATACATACATGTAGACTCATATGACCATGAATGGGATATTACATAAGAAATTCATACACATCAAAACTCCCCTTATTCTTTTTTTTTTAATATATATATATTTTGTTTTTTCTTCTTCCCCCACTCTTTTTTTAAATAAAAAAGCGGCATGACAAAAATCACCTTCCATCCTATAAATAGTTTCTAAACATCGTATCACAACTAGCGCTAAATGCCATAACATCACTCAACCTTTGGAACATAGAGCTTCTACCCTTTGACCTTCCATCATCTAATCACCCACTAGACACTCTCCCCAATTTGAAATTGAACCCACATTTCTCAAAATCACACATTGTTTCGCATCCAACAAGCTCTTGATCCGCTCTAGGAGCTTAAATTCTCTACACATGTTCTCAAACTAATAGATGAAAATTTTGATGAAGGTTGATTACGGTTATGAATAGGTTTAATTCATGAAATATTCCCCAGAATAAAATTCATAAATCACAGTTTGCCATATAAAATGAGCTAGTTTCCCCCCCCCTCCCCCCACCCCACTAGAACAAGCATGTTCCTCAATCCATAAGTGAACAAATGACAGAAAGAAAAGTTGAGGGAGAGGATGGCAAGCAATGGGGATGGACTTTGCAGTGTACCATTGAGTGGACAAGTAAAAAGATCCTGGAGACATTGTAGCTGCATCATATGTCATAAAGGTTCAACTTGGTCAATAGCTGCAACTGAAGAAAAACAAAAAAAGTAAAGACAACGAGTACAAAATTCCTGAGACGAATAGCAGAGAGAAACAATTGAGCTTAGAAATCTAATCAAATGATGATGCTACGGCTTCCAAGGGAATATCCTCATTTGGTGCTGGTGGCTCATGTTCAAAGAAAGGCTTCAGTCATTGCCGTTGACCTTTAATTATGTTCCTAGCTTTGTATCCTGAATGAGGACGGACCCATTATCGAAAACTTGGCACACAATAAAAGTGCCCTCCCATCTTGATCTGAGTTTTCCTGGAAAAAATTTTAGTCCAGAATTATAAAGCCAGACTTTTTGGTCAGGGATGAAAACTTTCCAGTGAATATTTTAATCGTGGAATGCCTTCATTTTTGCCCTGTAGATTCTAGAGTTTTCATACGCTTCATTCCGCAACTCCTCCAATTCATGTAGTTGCAAAAGACGGTGTTCATCTGCATCATCTAGAGAGAGATTAAGTTTCTTGATTGCCCATAAATCCCTATGCTCTATTTCCAAGAGAAGATGGCAAGCTTTTCCAGAGACCAACCTGTATGGAGACGTTCATAAGGGTGCTTTATATGATGTCCGACATGCCCATAACACATTTGACAACTTGCTCGACCAGTCCTTTCCATTAGGGTTGATGATTTTTTTCAATATTTTCTTGATCTCTCTATCGTTTTAACAAATCTTTGACGTTCGAGAGGCAGGCCACATAGACAGCAATCCCGAAGCCCTCGAAGCATTTTTTTTTATATATGTCTCTATCTCTATATCTATCTCTTTCAGAACCTCCTTCCCTATCTCTGTAAGTATTTCCTGGGCCAATCTGACGTGTCAATGTCCTGGTTCTGGAAGGTTCTAGATAATGTGGGGTCCACGTGGCAATATTTAATTGGCAACTTCCGGGAAGGAGGCGAGAATTTGTTGGGACGATCTCTGCCGTTTGATGGGATAATCTGGCAGAATGGACGGACAGGATTGAAAGTTCCACGTCATCGGGAGTTTTGCTCAAGTTTCCTGCACTATATAAATAGCAGATTGTCGGAGAGATTGCTTGAATTCTCGACTTTGAATCTTGTCGCAGGATTGGAATTTTGATCTTTGAGAGCAGATGGACTCGTTCTTCCAGTCTCGGGCGTTTGGGACCGGAAATTGGAGCTATGAATCACTCAAGAACTTTGCCCCAATCGACAGGGTTGTTCAGAACCACCTCAAGCGCGTGAGATATCTTTTCTTCTTGTTTGATGGTCTTCATTGATGCCCTAGGCTTACGTTTATTTTGCAATTACTCATCGTTTTTTTGTGGGGAAATGGTTTATTTATTGTTACCCCTAATTTTTTCGTTTTCATGATGATCCTGTTTCGCTTTGGTGAAATTTCTTGTGTGCGGGTTGGGAGTTTTGTGGTTTGATTTCCTTTTCATGTCTGTTGAGACTGTACCGAGGGTTTACTGGAGTGGTCTCTTGCGTCCTGCGAGTTGTTCAAGATCTTTGCCCCCACCGACGGGGTTGTTCAGAAACCCTCGAGCGCGGGAAATAGTTTTTCTTCGCTCCTTGACCTTGCAACCTTGTAGACTTTACAGGGTTCTATTTTTTTTTTTACTAATCGTATCTTGCTGGAGGAGAACGGTTCTTTTAACTAATCACGCGAATTGCTGAGTTTTCATGACGATCCGATTTCGTCTCAGTGAAATTTCTTGTGTGAATTTTTTGGAGTTTTGCGGTTTGATTTCCGTTCCAGGTCTGTACTGATGGTTTCGAAAGTGTCCTCTGTCTGATTGTTTTCCGGCCTTAGAACCTACCAGACTTTATTGATAACAATTCCCTCGTTTTCAGAAAAATAATTTCAATTGCCGCTTGCCATATCTCGTATTTTTCGGAGGAAAATGGTATCTTAAATGAGTCTCTGATTCCTTCGTTTTCGTAATGATCCTATTTAAATTCAAAGAAATTTCTTCAGTAAGGTATTGAGAATTTCTTTCTTTGATTTTCCGTTTCATATCTGATAGTTTACCAAAGTGACCTCTTCTTTTTCTATGAATCTTTCATGAACTCATGAACTATGCCCCAATTAAAAGGGTCGTTCAGAACCACCACAAGATCGTTTGATATCCTTCTCCCTCGTTAACATTCAAATATGTTAGATTTTCTAAAATATTATCTTCAACTTTTCCGGTTACCTTATGGTCATCTTCAACTTTCGTTGGTTGAAAATTCATTGACTTTGGGGTCTGTCACCCACCTCCTTTTATTTTTGTTTTTGTTGATCATATCTTGTTGGTTCCTAAAAATTTATGCGTCCAACAATAGTATGTCCTGCACTAACCTTCATCATTGTCGATAAAAACTATAGTTGATAATTCTAAAGATATTTGTATCGTGATGGCAGGTTTATCTGACATTATGTTTGGCCGTGGTGGCCTCTGCTGGGGGGGCTTATCTTCATATCCTGGCCAACATTGGTGGAACATTGACAGCCATCGGGTGCATGCTCTCAATCGCTTGGTTAGTGGGTACACCCGTCTTCGAAGAGGTACTATCGTAGTTTTAATTTTAGAATTTCCTTCTGTTATCTGTCGCCAGGCCGTTCACTTTGCTTATCAATCAACAGAGAAAGAGATTCGGTCTCCTCATGTTGTCTTCTCTTCTTCAAGGAGCTTCTCTGGGCCCTCTCATTCATCTCGCCATTCAGTTTGATCCAAGGTATGCACTTTTAAAATTCAACTTTCTGGGATTCACTCTCCACAGAGATTACTATAAGATAACGAGAAAATATTGATTCATTGCCAATTGTTTGTTATCATAAACTTAGCTGATAAAATTTTATTTGGAACTCGCAGTATCCTCGTGACAGCATTTGTGGGAACTGCGGTGGCTTTTGCCTGCTTCTCTGCGGCTGCGCTGGTTGCCAAGCGCCGGCAGTTTCTCTTCCTTGGTGGCCTCCTCGGGTCTAGTCTCTCTCTCCTCCTCTGGTTACACTTTGCCTCCACTATCTTCGGCGGATCCACAGCCGTGTTCAACCTTGAGGTACCTTCCTTTTAAATCATGCAATTTTCAATTTATATGACTAGATAACACTAATTTTAGACTAATAGAAATAATTGTAAGAACAATATGCCACTTTTAAGAAAAAATATCTTAGAAAAATAGAAATTAGGATTTGACGACTGGGTTAGAATGGACCTGACCTGGGTTTGAGTCAGGTTGGCCCTCAGGTCGTCTAAACGGACCTGCTGAAGTGGGAGGGTTGTGAAGTTGGGTTATCCTTTCATTGGGTTGACCAGCCGTCTGATACGATATCCATAAAAGTATATGAAAGGAGGAAGAGGAATAGGCGGTAGGGAAGTGGGCCAGCTGGAGCTGAGCTGGCCAAATAACCACCTTCTTGAGAGTTGGTTAGTTAGGAAATAAATGAGTATAAATAAGGAGGCAAGGGAACAAGAAGGGGCATGGAGTATTTCGACTTTTCTTGAGCAAGGGGTCGGGAGTATCGGAGCTGCATTCGGCGAGAGGTCTCTCTGGCGTGCTTGAAGGGGGAAGATCGAAGGCGCCGTGGGTATTCTACACGACAGGAGCAAGGAGCGCGAAACAATTTGTGAGTCCATTCTTACTAGAATTTTACCATTCGATACAGTATTGTATCATTGGTATCAGAGCTACGATCTTGGCCACAATGACGTTGAAAGAAGTGGAAGCGAGATTGGAAGAGAATGAGGCAGAGTTGGGCGAGCTGAAGGTGGAGCAGAAGAGGATCACAGATGAAATGAAACTGATCCGAGAAGAGGCCAGAGAAAACGGCGAACTGCTAAGACAAGTGCTGCGTACCCTGGTGACATTGAATCAGGGAATCACGTCTGAAGAACGAGTTCCGGAGGAGGAGATACCGAGAAGCCATAGCAAGAACAAGAACCAAGTACCTGGGGAAGTTGAGACGAGGAACGACACAAGATCGGACAATCGAAATAAGGAGCATATTCAACAAGTTAGAAGCAAGATGGAAGCGCCCAAGTTTCGAGGAGACGATGTAGAAGGCTGGGTGAGGGGTATGGAGAGGTTCTTCCAAGTCCAGGAAGTAGTATGGGAAGATCGGATCGATGTGGCAATGGCAAATTTGGAAGGCGAAGCGCTGCAGTGGTACCTCTGGACCACTGACAGGTACAACTTTCTCGGTTGGAACGATTTCAAGATTCAGATCGGGAAACGGTTTGATGAAACGCTAGCAGATAACATCAAACATCAGTTTATGGATATCAAGCAGACGGGGACAGTGAAGGAGTACCGGAAGGAGTTCGAAAGACTATCAGTATATCTGCCTCCGATGCCAGAAGACATAATGTACGACATATTTTTGAAGGGGTTAAAAACAGAAATACAGACAGAAATGGATGTCGAAGAATTCTTAGGCTTAAGAAGACTGATGGATTTGGCACTGAAGACAGAGAAACGGCTTACTGCTCTGTGGAAGGCCTGGGAGAGTCATTCTCATATGGGGGGACGATTCCCCAACCAAGCATCTCGCTTCCAGGGAAGTAAAGCTCCCACGACTTATCATCAGGGAGCAGGAGAGGGAAGTCGCACCCCAAACAAGCTCAAGGAGACAGAGACCGTGCAAGGGACACCGGCATATAGAAAGAAATTGATGCTGACTGGAGAGGAGTTCCAGAGACGACGTGAGAAAGGGTTGTGTTACCACTGCAATGAAAAATTCGGGCCGGGTCATCGATGCAAGAAGACTTTACAAATACTAATCGTAGGAGAGGAAGAACGAGACAAGGACGACCCTGACATGACAGCCATGGCGGAATGGGAAGAAGGAGACATCCCCCCGGAGGCACAATTATTATCAGCCCATGTTTCGCTTAATTCGATGCTGGGATGGACACATCCAAGATCCATCAACCTAAAAGGAGAATTACGGGGTAGACAAATTACTGTGCTAATTGACAGGGGGGCTTCTCATAACTTCATCTGTGCAGTACTGGTGAAGGAGTTCAAATTCCGAAGTGACTCTTCAGTATTGTTTGAGGTTACTTTGGGAAATGGCGAATCAAACAAGGGCCAAGGATTATGCGTGGGAGTTGAATATACACTTCAAGGCATTGAAATGATCAGTGACTTCTTGCCGTTCAATTTGGGAGGGGTCGATATGATACTTGGAATGGCCTGGTTATACTCGCTGGGATGGACTCAAATCCATTGGGGAAGGCACATTCTGAAATTTAGAAGAGGTGAAGAGGAGGTGACCTTGAAAGGGGACCATAGTTTGACCAGGACAGCTATGAATATAAACTCAGTTGACAAGGAGATGAAGAAAAGTCAATTGCTCGTGATGGAATTATATCATGTCGAGAAGAATATCAGCCCACCTCAGACTTTGCACAGAAGGGTAGTGGAAGGACAATTGAGACAAACATTTTCCAAGGTCTTTGAACCTCTCTCTGCATTACCTCCTGCCAGGCCTACCGATCATGCCATACAGCTGTTACCTCAAGCGCAACCGATCAATCAAAGGCCATACAGATATTCATATTTGCAGAAGGACGAAATTGAAAAATTAATTAGTGAACTGTTGCAGGCAGAATTCATCAGGCCGTCGCATAGCCTTTTTGCAAGTCCAGTTTTATTGGTGAAAAAGAAAGATGGGGGTTGGAGATTTTGTGTGGAGTATAGAGCGTTAAACAAGATAACGGTACCAAATCGGTACCCCATCCCTGTCGTAGAAGAATTACTGGACGAACTACAAGGTGCAAGTATATTCTCCAAATTGGATCTGAAGTCAGGCTACCATCAAATCAGGATGAAGGAAGAAGATATCCCTAAGACTGCTTTTAAGACCCATGAAGGCCATTATGAATTCAGAGTCATGCCCTTTGGGCTAATGAATGCACCAGCGACATTCCAATCTCTGATGAACCACCTGTTCCATCCTTACCTCAGACAATTTTTGCTAGTGTTCTTCGATGATATACTGGTTTATAGTCACTCACTGGAAGACCACGAGAGGCATCTACAACAGGTTTTTCATGTCCTGGCCGAAAATGATCTTCATGTCAATCCGAAAAAGTGTCAATTGGCGTGTGAACAGTTAGAGTTTCTGGGGCATTGGATCTCGCAACGAGGGGTCATGGCTGATAAGGCAAAGGTGGAGGCAATGCTAAATTGGCGAGTTCCCCAAAATATCAAACAGCTGCGTGGGTTTTTGGGACTCACCGGGTATTATAGAAGATTCGTCCAGGGTTATTCCTTGAAAGCGGCACCATTAACAGCACTGCTGAAGAAGGATGCATTTGCATGGAATGAGAAGGCACAAATTGCATTTGAGGTACTCAAAAAAGCAATGAGCTCCACACCAGTACTAGCATTGCCGAATTTTAACTTGCCCTTTGTCATTGAAACTGACGCATCAGGAGTGGGTATAGGAGCAGTACTCCTACAGAATGGGCGACCCGTTGCATATTACAGCCAGGTCCTTCCGATGAGAAGCCAGGTTAAGTCAGCCTATGAACGAGAACTGATGGCCATTGTGTTGTCCGTTCAGAAGTGGCGTCACTACCTGACGCATATGCCATTCATGTCGCGCACTGATCAGTACAGTCTTAAATATTTGTTATGTCAGAAGCAGATTCAAGAGCCCTATAGTAAGTGGGCCTATAAACTACTTGGTTTTAATTTTGAGATCGAGTACAAACCGGGCAAGAATAATGTGGAAGCAGATGCATTGTCCCGAGCTCCGATAATATCTGAAATCAGAGCTTTGCACATATCCCGCCAACAACTTCTGGATCAATCCATTATTCAGAAAGAGTCAGTCAAGACCCAAAATTTCAAAAGGTGGTGGAGGACCTGAGACTCAGTCCTCTATCACATTCCAAATTCAAACTGCATAATGGTATCTTACTATATAAAGGCAGACTCGTGTTGACTGAGAATTCATCACTATTACCCAAGATCTTGCAGACCTATCATGATTCCGCATCAGGTGGACATACAGGGTGCAGAAGAACATATAAGAGGATTGCGCAAGATCTTTACTGGCCAGGCATGAAGATCCACATTAAGACCTACGTCAACCAATGCCACACTTGCCAGATTAACAAGGTATCCTCCTTATCACCGGTGGGGTTGTTACAACCGTTGCCAATCCCAGAACAAATTTGGGAAGATATATCCCTTGATTTTATTGAAGGGTTACCCACATCAAAAGGATTCAACTGCATTATGGTTATAGTTGACAGACTGAGTAAATTTAGTCACTTCCTACCATTGAAACACCCGTTCACAGCCGGGACAGTGGCAGATCTATTCGTCCGAGAAATTGTACGCTTGCATGGGATGCCCTTATCCGTTGTATCGGACAGAGATAAAATCTTCACCAGCAGTCTATGGAGAGAGCTGTTCTGTCTTCAAGGCACAGCATTACGCATGAGTTCATCGTACCATCCTCAAACAGATGGTCAGACAGAGGTGGTGAACAGATGTTTGGAGGCATATTTACGTTGTTTTGCATTTGAACGACCTAAATCATGGTCCCAGTGGCTACATTGGGCTGAATTTTCGTATAACACAGCCTTTCATTCATCGATCCAAATGACACCCTTCAGAGCAGTATATGGCCGGGATCCACCGAAATTGCTACACTATGGTTCTCCATCGTCACCTCTTGTGTCAGTAGATAATCTTTTAAAGGAAAGAGATGATACCCTGAAAATACTGCAAAACAATTTACTAGCCGCGCAATCTAGCATGAAACGTAAAGCTGACAACCATAGAAGGGATCTTGAGCTGCAGGTGGGTGATCTAGTTTATCTGCGTATCAGACCATGCCGCATGAAATCACTTGCTAAAAGAATAAATGAAAAATTATCTCCGAAGTACTTTGGCCCTTTTCGAGTTTTAGAAAGAGTGGGACCTGTAGCCTATAAGTTGGAATTGCCGGACGGCTGCTCTATCCATCCTGTTTTCCATATATCGAAACTGCGGAAAGCTCTGGGCTCAGGCACGCAAATTCAAGTACTTCCCCCAACATTTACCGATAACTTGGAGTGGCCAGTATATCCAGCAGAGGTTGTAACTGCCAGGAAACGGAACGGTATCGTGGAAGTTTTGATCAAATGGGCAGGACTTCCAGATGAAGATGCTTCATGGGAACCCCTTCGGAATCAATTTCCAGATTTTCACCTTGGGGACAAGGTGATAGTCGATGAGGGGGGAAATGATACGATACCCATAAAAGTATATGAAAGGAGGAAGAGGAATAGGCGGTAGGGAAGTGGGCCAGCTGGAGCTGAGCTGGCCAAATAACCACCTTCTTGAGAGTTGGTTAGTTAGGAAATAAATGAGTATAAATAAGTAGGCAAGGGAACAAGAAGGGGCACGGAGTATTTCGACTTTTCTTGAGCATGGGGTCGGGAGTATCGGAGCTGCATTCGGCGAGAGGTCTCTCTGGCGTGCTTGAAGGGGGAAGATCGAAGGCGCCGTGGGTATTCTACACGACGGGAGCAAGGAGCGCGAGACAATTTGTGAGTCCATTCTTACTAGAATTTTACCATTCGATACAGTATTGTATCACCGTCCCGATCCAATCATTACTGATGTATTTGACGAATCAAATACATGGTATTATTAATTAATTGAGAATATTAATTGATAGTTGAATTAAAAAAAATTGTACAAGAATTTATTTTCTTTTCAAATGTTTGGCCCAACTAATTAGTGGATAGACTTAAGCTGACTTGTCGAAGTCGACTTCGGTTTTAAATTTCTCAATTTTTCTCCTTTATCAATCGCGTCTGTGCTTATCTTATTTCCAAACAGCAGCATACACATACCATCATGTTTTTTTTATCCTCGTATTTTAACTTTGTGGTTCATTTGTCTCAAAATCAGTGATTATTTTTTGACAGCTCTATCTTGGATTGCTGGTCTTCGTTGGGTACATTCTGTTTGACACACAGCTGATCATCGAACGCGCCCGCTCTGGATCTTTTGACTATGTGGGAGATGCCCTGAAAACCTACACCAATCTTGTTGCCGTCTTCGTTCGGGTCCTCATCATCTTGGTAAGAGAAAGAGATAGACATGGATAGATGGATAATTATAAAGGATTGAATGCACATAGAGTGATAGAAACTGTTATGGATAAATGAATAATTCACTCGGTATGGTTCTGGTATACTAGATGGATAAAGTGAGGGAAATAAAGATTGAAGCAGACACATAGAAAAGAATGGGATAGATAGATTTGCAATATGATGATTGGATAGGGAGAGATATTTGGATTTGAGAGGAGGGATTAACTTGGCTTGTAGCTGACTGGTTTTCGTTTGTTTCTATGCTTGGAACGGCAGTTGAAGAACGGGGCAGAGAAGGAGAAGAAGAAGCAGAAGAGGAGATCTCATGATTCCTAAGCATGTAAGGATTCCATCATTCACACTTAGCAACATAGGCCTCTTATGAACTCACCGTGTAAACATGCCTTTACTTTTTTTAGTTTTAAAACTGTGTATTTTACTCACTAAGTTGACAACTACTTCTCAAAAGTTTCCTGCAGTTAATTAAGCTTTGAAAATTTCTTACAGTTTTATGTTATTGTGAGGAAAACCCATTTCACTAGATTGTTTATACCTTATAATCGGTTACTTGAATGGGTCATGACATTATTTTTTCCATTTTGATGATATATGACTAACACCTTGAATTTTTATTTTCACCTTCAAAATTAAGAGAATGAAGAAATAACTCTAAATTTTGACTCAAATCCATGAAACAAAAAATGATGAAAGTTATACGCCTTAGCCTTATTGAAAATGATTGATTGCTATGTTGAAAATGAGTCAGGTTTAGCATTGCTCATACCAAGTATATGATGTATGTTATCAACATCTCTCCCTTAATAACCAGGTTAACTTGGATTTTATATCATGAATAATCTGGTTGATGACAGTTTGCTTCAGTGGAACATGAGAAAACTGATTGCATTACTGTTAGTTAATCTTCAGGACAGAGTGTAAGAAGTGAGAAGATTCTTCAATGAAGAAAAGTAGCCAGTAGATTCAAATGATTTGAATGAGCAGCTTTTTGGTAACTGGTCCCAAGTTCATTTCAAATGATTCAATCAACTCATTCAGCTTATTGATTTTTGTTCACATATATTTCCCCAGGATAAGGGAATCATCTACTTATAGTAAGGGAATTACACTCTCACCAAACCACTTGACATAAACAGACTGATCAGATGCAGTGCAATTCAAGCATAAATTAATTTGTTTCTGTACACTTCCTAGGGAGCTTTTTGAAGGCCATACAAGCTCTTCGTCAATTCGTAATAAAATTTAATTTACCCTTGATTTTGAGACGTTCTAGTGCTATATATAGCTCCTCCAAGTCATCATGAAGAAAGTCCATCTTCACTACTATTTGTCCAAATCAAAGTATAGTTAGGTTCAGACCTTGATTGATAATCTAAAACAATATATGTAGCAGAATAAAGGACTTGAATTAACATTTAATGTTACAAAACCGAAAAAGATCTAAGAACCTTTTGCATCATTGAATCTAAGAATAATTGATTACTTGAACAAGCCTTTGGTGTCTGGCCTGTAAATGTATCCATGTGGTTCTTGGAATATTGAATATCCTAGAAATTTTTCTCAAAAATCACCATTATGGAGTTGAGAAAATATATTCTCGACATTCCAATGATGGTGACCAAGAAGGTAGTCCAGAAAAAAACGAGGGGCCTCCCTTGGGAAACTTTAATAGTTGTATTCTCAAAAGATGATTTGTCCTTGTATACTGAAGGAGGTTTTTTTCTTAAAACCTAATTTATGTATAGCGTAGAGTGCGACCCTCTCGCGCCATCCACTGGTCTAGCTTTAACTTTTTATTAGCTTACCCAATAAGTTTAACTATAAAAAATATATAGATTAATTAATCACAAATAGATTAAACTCAAGTAGTAGTTTTAGTTCCAAGCATGCGATGCTATGCACATGCTCCAGAGGATACACATGAATTTATCTAACTAATTTGGTGGAGCTTTCTTGTTATCCCTTAATGTGGTCATGTCATCCTTTATTCTTAGGGCTCTCCTTGGATGACTTAGGGCATGGTTGACTATCAAATCCTAATTCATCAACCAAGTCAGGACTGATGTCTAAGAAAATCAGAGTACCCTTTCTATGAGATTTCAACTACCTTGGCAAAGGATTTCATTGCATCATAGTCTTAGAGTTTGTGGAGTAAGGGGAACTAGTGTAGATGGCCTAGTAGGAGGACGTGATTATATGGAGAGGGAGAGAGTCTAGTGGGTTTGCATAGGTGTAGGGTGTGACAAGCTATTGGGGGAGATTCTCGTATGGTTTTAGGGGAGCCGGCTCAACCAACAGAATACCAAGTGGGGATAGGTTAGATGGAACCTCTCATAACATGTTTTTTTTAGTTATAGATCAAATATATCATGTCGATTGATATGAAACCCAAATGATTCACATATCTGAAAACTGTAAAAAAAAAATTACAAGTGCATATTTGATTGCTAGAAATCTGTTAAGGAAACTGTAAAAAAACTGTAGAGGGAAAAACCCAAAGCTTAAGTGGTGAAAAGAGAAACCACAAGAATAAGTGCTAGCAGCATAATAAGAACATGAATAAGGGTAAGGAAGTAGAAAATGATTAGTCCAACGAGAGCACAGTTTTGGTACAATGTGATGAATATTTGATTCTTTCCACCAAAAATGAGATCTTTTCTTTTGAATAATGTGAGAGACACATGGTTTGTTTATATAAAGCTGGGCAATAAAGGAATGCCAGACATCATTCAATGATTTGGAAGATATCCTCGTCAAGATATCATTATTCATTTGTTGGAACATGTGTGCAGATGTTTTATTAACATTCTTAAGATAATAATGATTTACATTGGTCTATGTTTGCAAAAACTTTCTAATTGCTAACACGAGTGCAAAAATGTTGAAGAAATCTCCTCATGGGGACCTTATTAGTTTTGAGGAATAGTACTTAACAAGCAAATGAGGATATTATTCCATTGATAATCGGTGTATTTTCCTGAAGGAGCCTTCTCCTGTACATATATACAAATATCTAAGATAAAAGTTGGAAGTATATCACTGAATTGATGAGAGACCAATAAGATTACACCAAAAAAATTTGGGATATCTGTTCTTGGTGTTTAGAGATGTAAATTATTAAAAGAATTCAGTACCATTATAATATTTTAAGAGGGAACTTTGGTGAAGAAAATTACAAATTTCATTATGCCTATTCTTTGTGTTCAATTGATCAAATAATCATGAATGAAGAATTGGTCAATATAATTTCTCCCTGAGCAATTGGAAACGACGACCAATTTGGTAATCACCCTTTTAAATTGGTTCTATTAGTATGGAGTCAAGATAATATATACCCTAGTACAATGGGAGATTTTGAAAAGTGATTGAAAATATTTTTCTGTGCACCAAACTCATAATACTTTATTAAGCTCTTTCATGAAAACATTGTACAGTGGCAAATAATTAAATGATTTGAAATTAGTCCTCGTAAATGTTTTAATTGTAACTGTAAATTAATTACTAATAATTTCAACTTTCCTGGGTGAACGCCTACATAGCTATCGAAAATTTACTAAGATCGTAAATTAACTAGTATTCATTAATACCCATTAGGTTACTCTGAAAGGGATGGATTGTTGGAACAGTGCCTTGTATTTACAATTTGTTGTAGTCATAGCAAATATGAAAACCTGATTGTAGATGAATGAATTATTGTATATTTAAACATTTTAGTAAATATTCATAACTACTTTCGCCATCCGCCATAATTAACAACAATTATGTTTCAAATCCAACAACAAACGTGCAGGATAAATACTATTTCAAATCCAACAACAAAATTCAAGTTTATTATGAAAGTAGAAAAGAGAGCTTGGGATCAGATCAAATTGATAAAAGACTCATCAGTATATGGTCGTCGACCGTTGGATCATCAGCCTACTCATAGATCCAAGGGTGGAGGCTGCTCTGCCAGTTGGCAGGGCCATCAGGGAACCACAGAGCAATCTCCTTTCTAGCACTTTCAATAGAATCACTACCATGAATCACGTTCCTGAAAAAAAAATTCTACTTATCAGACACTAGGCAGAGTAATAATTACATTTTATCGCAGAAAAGAATCCAACACTTAAAGAAATTAATTAAAAAATTACGATGAGCACAATAATAGAATGAATAATAAATCAGAATGATCATCATACAAAATACCTCAATATCTCTCGATATGTGTTCATCCCCCACGGTAGTAAAATTTGAGATGCGAATGGGACCAAATTAGAAGCAAACCCCTTATTTTTGCAGTGATTAAAATGTTGATCAACTATTAGTCATGCCATAGTTATGACGAAGATCTTTATTATATTGTTACATCACAATTGTAGAATAACATGACGGTATCAACTAGAAAAGCAGATATTTCAAAAGAAGCTAATGGTGTCAAAAGAATTGTAACACAACACAAAATTTCCAAAATTTCTCACTCACGGATCTTGCAATCGCTGATAATAGTATTTCAAACATTGAAAACGTTAAAAGAAGCATAGTATTCAGAAGGGCAAAAATCATCATTACGAAGGTAAAATAATTCAAAGATATCAAATTATGTCACTTATGGATCTCAGAAACGATTATCGATGATTCAAAAATTGATGGAATTAAGAGAAATCTCGAAAAATTGATTAAAATATGCTTAACGATGAATATCAAATACCTGCCGATCTCGACAGCGAAGTCGCCGCGGATGGTGCCCGGAGCGGACTCCGAGGGATTCGTGGCTCCGATGATCTTGCGGCCGGTGGATACGACGTTCTTCCCTTCCCAGATCATGGCGACCACCGGGCCAGAAATGATGTACTCAACAAGCCCCGGGAAGAAGGGCTTGGCGGACAGATCCTCATAATGCTTCTCCGCAAAGGACCTCTCCACGATCTGAAGCTTCAGACCTAGCGCAAGCAAGAAACATAACAAAAATGCATATATAGATACGTTCCAGAAATAAATCAAAAGAGTGGAAATTCCAGATTAACCTTTCAGTGCGAATCCCTTCTTCTCGAATCGGCTGATGATCTCGCCAACCTAACCACGGAATTCGTGGAAATCAGACCAAAAATACCAAAAAAGACACCGATTTGCTACGTTTTGCATCCACGTATAAACAAATCTAGAATATACGAGTACGTACCAGGCCTCGCTGGACGCCATCGGGCTTGATCATGATGAATGTCTGCTCCATTGCGCCGCTTCTCCCCAATCTCAGTCAGACGATTTTTCCCAAACCCTAATTTCATTGAAGAAATGGAGCTCCTATTTATAGGCACAGAAGATTATTGGGCTTCCCTTAATGGAGACAGCTGCCCATTGTCAACGGTCATTTTTTTGAAAGAACACACATTTACATTTTTTAATGTAAATTCCCTGGAATGTAATGTAATGTTCTCTCTCTTTTCTAGGGAGTTTTGGCATTGGTTCATCTCTCTTGGTATCCTTGAACTAGGGTTCAATGTCCATGATTATAAGAAACAAGTCGTCGTCGTCTTCGTCATCTGGCCAAATCTAAATAATGATGCTACTTTGAACTGGTTATTGGCACAAGCCTGGTGGGGTTAAGTTGTATATGGTAGAGAAAACTAGTCAATCTTGCCTAGATTAGACGAACCAGTTGTGATTGTATGTATCATTCGTCCAGTTCTAGATGATGACACTGACGTGAACTAGTGTTTTACACAAGCCTGGTGAGGTTAGGCTGTATGGTAGAGAACGCAAGTCAACCCTGCCTTGAGTGGAAGAACAATTTGTCCTTGTATTCATCACTCGTGCACATCTAGGTGATGACAGTATCTTGAAATAGTGTTTGGCACAAGCCTAGTAGTGGGTTCAGGTTGTATGGTAGAGAAAGCAATTCAATCGATCCAAGAACTTGTCGCCGTTGTCTTTATCATTCACCCACATCTAGATCATGGCACTACCTTGAACTAGTGTTTCGTACAATTACAAGTTTGTATGGTGGAGAAAGCAATTGAAGCCTGCCTAGAGTAGACACGACTGAAGTTCTAGTTCAAGGTAGTTGGGTCAACAAAACTTGATCCCAGGTTAACCATACATACACTGGAACAGTGGTAGGGTTGGTTGATATGGATGGGATGTTGAGATGATTCAAACAAAAATTGTCCCAACCACCAACCTGCCATCTTGGGTGGGGTTGGGTAATCAATTATTGTTTATTGGACAACCCAAAACAACACCTAACCTGCCTTAGTAGATGAATGTTATTAAATTTGAGTTTATAGCTTCAAATTGGCCATACGGCCAACATTTACATCAAACATTTCAAAATGTTATAAATATATTCAGGCTCATTATAAATTATAAAGCTAACTTGTCTATATAAATCATGTCATAAATTTGCTTTATTAAAGCGAACTTGGAAAAAGGTGCTCAAAATTATGGACTCATGAGAGGTTAATTTATATTTGTGTCAAATATTTCACAAATGGGCCTTGTTATAGCTCTATCAAGAAATGGATAACGAAATACTTCTAGTAATTGAAAAAAAGGCTTTTTATGAATAAGAAGTAACTAATAAAGTGTATAGCTTTCTTTTGTCAGAAATAGGTGTGGGTTATGGCCATCTCAAAGGTTGTGCTTATATATTGATCCAGCCATGCCCTAGAAGCCATCTAGGGGGGTTTTATATATTTAAGGTGGCATGTTTATAAGATGTTATAGGTGTGGAGTGAGTTTAAATATCCCAATTACACCAACTGGTCCACGCACATGACATAAAGGAAAAAAAGATAAAATAGTGATACCACTATAGGTAATGGACGAGGCCTCATGTGCCTCCACCTCATTCTTGTCCCTTAGATTTGGTGATGCATGGAGGAGGTATCATCATAGAGGTGAGCAAAGGGTACACCATTTAGGCGAGATGATGTGCATGCCCGCCTCTTCTACACCATGCAATACACCACTCACGAGGACCATCTGGTGCAAGGATGCAGCAAATGCAGAGAGCTGGCAAGGTGAGTCTCTCGACACAATGGCAGTTGTGGGCCTCTTAAAGAAGATTTTGCTTTGTAGTATAAAGGGAAACGGGTTGCGAGAGCATACCACAGTTGGGAAGTACATATGAAGTTTGGTTCCCCTTTCACAATTGGTGATGAACGCTAGTCAGGCGCGCACGACACCACCAGATATCCTGCCATACCCTCTAGAGAAGCCATTGGGAGCATGAGCCTACATGTAGCATATCGACCGAGAACCGTGAGTCTGATTCTATGATGATACTGTGAAGGTTGCACTCCTCACAAAGGAGCAAGCCATCACATATTGCCATCGTCTGAACTCCATAGGAATTCCAGGTATTATGTCTTTTGGTAGATATATTTTCTTATCTAGGTTGCTCTGTGTTTATTTCTTTATTAACTCGTATGGTTTAAACAAAAAGATAAAATTGAACTTAAATATATGCTTAATCATTGTTTAACCATTGCAAAAATGTGTTGGAAAATCATGACATGATAACAGTTTAACCTTGATTTTTTTTAGCATCTCTTTTAGATATTTATGTCATATATAATGATTCTAAACATGAACAAAACTATTTGGTGTACCACCTCATGGTTTTGTCTCAACTTAACTTCATCAGTTTCTCTTGTATAGCTTGATCCATTACTTTTCCTATTGAGAAATATTGTGCATGGACTCTCTATCCTTGGAATAATCTGGTAGATCACTCAAAGTCCATGATGAAGTGGTCATTGTAAACCAAACGAAGAATGTGGATAAATTCTTCTTAGCTTGCGCCATGGGCATGTCCAAAAGTAGGAAGGAAAAACCTCCCATAGCAATGACAAAGGGCATGGAAATAGTTGAGGGGAAGGAAATGGTGGTCGTAGAAAGGAAAAAAAATAAAAAATATAATAACATCAATAAATAAATTGAATATATTTGGTTTTCATAATACTATAAATAAATTTCATCATTTTACTTACTTACTACATCAATTCTATAAAAGTATTAATCCTTAAAAATGATGTATTTGGCATCTGAAAAGTTAACATTTAGGTGTGTAACCTAGTCGACATTTTAATTCTGAGACTTATGCAAAAAGTATATAATAACCCTAATTCACTTATTGCTTTAGTAATTGGTGAGTAAGGGGTCAAACCACATAAAAGGTTAGTGATTAAGATTGATTTTTAAAGAATTATATGATTAAGAAAGTGGTTAAGATGAGAGAGCGTGAAAGAAAAGATATCTAAATGTATATTAATGTTTTAAAGCAAAAATGTGATAATTATAATTTCGTAATTCCTACTCATAGGTATTAAGAACATATAATAGAGCCTATGATTATACTAAAATTATCAAATGATGACTGGATGAGTGAAATTTTTTTATTATAATGAGAAACCCTAATTAGGGATTTCATATGAAAACCTAATTAGGAAAGGATATTATAAGCTTTTAATCCTTACTCATAGGGTTTAATAATCTATAACAGAGGGTGAATTGATATGATAATGTGGAATGGATTGAAAGATGGGGGAAATTAAAATAAAAATCCTAATTAAGTTTTTGAGACTTGCCTCTTCCTTTGGTGATGCTCCCAAGCATTAATCTCCTTTCATGGGCTTGTATATAGCGTCCGGTGCCTTGGCGTGTTCCAATAGACACAAAGATAGATCAAGAGAGGGAGGAAACTCACTTTAGAAAGAAGAGAAACCCAAAATTGGCACTCCAAAGACTTTGTTTCACAAGGTCCCCCAAATGGGGAAAGACAAAAAGAGTACACAAAATTTTTGGACCTCTACACCTTTATTTATGAGAAGAGAGGAAATTGCCAAAACAATTTCAGCCACAAATTCCTCAGGAATAAGGAGTTATAACCATTTGAAAATTGCCTTAATTTCTGCTTTTTAGGCATTTTTATGATTTTTTGTAGACTTTAAGGCCATTTTATCAATTTTAATCATTGGGGGTAGTGTTTGCCCGTCCCGATACCAGTATCGGATTACGGTATTAGGACGGATGCTGTATCGGATACCGAAAATCAAATTTTTGGTATCCGTTTTTTCTGATATCCTGATATCGGTTAATGATATCGGATATTGGTTGCCACACTACCGACATCCGATATCGATATCCATCTCGATGTCGTCATCCGCCTCTGTCTCAGGGGGGAGGATGACAATATCAGAAATTGGTGTTTGATATCGGATTCCAATTCCAACTTGAAAGGGTTGTATAAAAATTTAATTTAATGATTATCAAGCAGCCATTAGACAAGTCAACGTGCGGAAGAGGTTCGATGGGAGCTTTTTATTTTAATGAGGGGCACGTTTAATATATACGGCTTGAACTTTTTTTTCCTTCCATATAGGATAACAGCAGTATTCCAAGTTTCACATCAAACTTTTAATCCTTTATCCCATATGGAAGAAAACAGAAAATTCGGGCGGTATTAATTGGATGAAGTATTGACATATTATATATATTTTTATATAAATGGCTTAAAGTATACCATATACTTATAAATATATTGCTAGATCATTTAATTAATATTATACCTTGTTTAATATATATAGAGCATGATTTTTGCTTTCTTCAATATGGGATAACGGGATTCGAAGTCTAATGTAAACTCCGAATCCCGTTATCCCATATGTAAGAAAGTAAAAAACTTACTGTATAAATTTACCGGGGTTAAAAATATAACAAAATTGTATGGCCTTGGATGTATTTAAATCATTGAAAATGATGATTAATATTGTTTTTTTTTTGTTGATACCAGATATCAATATCCGGATACCGGTTTCGATATCCAGATATCGGTTGTACGATATTAGATATCGGACGGATATCGGTTGGACAAACATTAATTGGGGGTCATTGGATGAGTCGACTCAATTGCGAGTCTTCTTCCAGCCGTCACATGTTTCGTGCTTCAATCAGATGGTTTTTCGCCCGTCAGATGCGATGGACACTAGGTCCATTGCTTAGGATCGTGCCATGTGTCCCTAGAAAGATCCTGCACAAAAAGACAAAATAGAAGGTAAGCTCACCTCCCATCTTACCTGATTGCGATTGAACGATCCCGATGATGCCACATCACTTTTCCTTGTGAAAAGATTAATCCCATATATTTTAATGATAAATCCAAATTTATGGTTTAAATGTCATTGCTTTAATTGAGACAACCAGAAATGATGTAATGCGATGGCCGGGATTGAGCGACTCATGCTATACCACATGGGAACAAACGTGGAAAATGATGCAGCGGGTGAAATGATGCATATGTTTGAAAGTCAACGAGTAAGTCCGTCGGAATTCGGGTGACCTGAGACATAGCCAAATGATGACATGGGAAGGTCTTGGCACGGATGAGCTCCCAAATAATCCACGTGATCAGCTCGAAGGCTGATGGAGAGGGGTATGTTCTTAGTCCAAGAGCGTCCGCATTGTCATCGTAAACAAGCGGGTCTGACACTGTCAAAGAAATGTCCTAATACCTAAAAATGACTAACCCTATAACACGTATAAATTCTCTCGGGGCAGTGGAGCAATCTAAGACTGGCACTAGAAGACATAATAATATTGCAAAGTAAGGGGGAAGAGGACGAAACATGTAGGATCGGGCCCAGGCGTCCGTGGTGGCTACGACCGTCATGAAAGACCCTAGAAAATCTGGGACAAAGGTGCCTCTCAACGCCCATTTTTACGGAGACGGCACAATGGTGACTCCGCGGTTGACCTTTCATTGGGGGAAGGACCGGATTCCTGGTGGGCCCAATCTGAGTGGGTTGATCAAAGCCTCCTAGACGGGTTGGAGGAGTCAGCTAGAGTCAAGACGGCTGGGGGTGAGCACCCACGACCACCCATCCCCAATATGATGGTGGGGCAGTATTGGCATCGTCAGGGAGCTTGCACTAGTGCAGATACTGAACATCTACAGGAGAGCTGGAGTAAGTTGACCCACGTGTCAGGTTGACTGCATCATAGAAGAGAGAATTCAATGGCGGTCGATGTGAGTTGTGGGAGAGGGGCACGCGAAGGTCTGCTAACAGCATGGGGGATGGGGACGTCGAGAACATCTACCGAGGGAATAGATAGCCCATAGTTGACTTCGAATGATGCTCCACGCCGGGTTGGAGAAGCTATAGAGGTAGGAAGAAGGATTTCACTGCTGGAGTTGCTCTTTGGAGTCACTGTCATGGTAGGAGTCTTGGTTTACACCCTTGAAGGATTTCAAGGATGCTTCTTCTAGCAGTGGGAAGGGGAAACCTGACGGTGCAACACCGACGGTTTCTCCCTACAGACTTCTGAGTAACGAACAACACAAGACTCATATTTTTTCTTCAAAACAACAAAGTCGATGACAAGTCGAGGGCCTCCCCCTTTATTTTATAGTGAAAGCCCTAATGGGCTCCATGAGGGGGAGACACTAAGTGGGCTTCCCCCCTAAAGGATCCTTCAAGGGGAAGAAGCAATGCATGGGCTTCCCCCCTCAAGGGTGTAAACCAAAAGTATAAAGACACAAAAAACTCAAATGGGGGAGGCCCGAAAACACGCAGGAGGGGGCCTCCCTACAGCCAAAGGGGTGGAGAAATAAAAACAAAACGACGTGAAGAGGAGGACCATACACGTGAAGGACCTTCATAAAACCATAAGACAACCCAAACATGAAATAAACGATGCGAATGCGGTTTCTCAAACCTGGTAGGAATGCAGTTTTTGGTGTAAATTAAATGTGGTTGTCCTCCATGTCCTCAAACATGGAGGACAACTCAGGTTCTTCACATCAGTTCGCGCTCCACAATGTGGCTGATTATGAGTTTGGGCGTGCTTGACGGGATGGTCCTCCATCAAAAAATATGTATGAAAATTTCCACTTACATACTTTATAATTAATATAGGACTAGTAAGGAGTCGATCCATAAAGAGGCAGAAATTTATTTTCAAATATTTTCTCAAGCTTGGAATGAAGGAAATGGGTTTAAAAGTGAGAAATATAATTTATGGGATTTTTCTAGATTTTTAGTTAATTTATATAATTTCCTATGATTTTAATTGAAGCAAAAATATGTTTAGAATTTAATTCACACCAAAAATATTAGAAATATTAAAAACAAGAGTTAGAGATTTTGTAAGAATTTTTTTAGATGTTAAAATCACTAGAAATTGACTAGATTAATTTTGGGGATTTTTCATATTTTTTTGGAATTTGTAAATGCAGAAAATATTTTTTCTGAAAATTTTCTATTTTTCCTATTTTTTAAAATTAAATAGTAAAAATTATAAATTTACCTTTTCTGGTGCGTCGACGGCAGTAGTGGTGGAGTGGCAGCCTCGTAGGCAGCATGCATTTGTGGGGACAACGGTGGTGGTGGCAGCGGTGGAGTCATTTGGGCGTTTGGGTCGGTGGTGTTGGGTTCTAAGGCCTTGATCTGGATGAATAAATGAAAACGATTCGCAACGGAAGACTTGAACGAATCGAACAACATCAACAAAAACATTAAACGAAGTACCTTTCCACGGATTACATCCGTGATTTCTTGGATCCCGAAGTGAGCCGAGTCGAGCTGCTCACGTGTGTAGCCTCTAGATGTATCCACGCGGTGGTCGGCACGTTGGATCTCCTCCTTCTCGTTGACGAGCCTTGTTCTTTCTCTGTCGGCGTCGTTACATCGACCCAATCACATCAGGGAGGGAGAGGGGGTGTTGGAAGATTAGAGAAGAAGGGGAAAGGCCCCTGAACAGTTCTGGCATGGGTGAATTTCGTTCAAGGCCTTCCCCTATTTATACTAAGTGGGTATTTTTCATAAAAACCCCCAAGACTTAAGTGTATCTTCCAACATCCAAAAGACCATTTGCGTGTGACCCTCTAGGCCCATGTATCAGTCTAGTTAACGACTCCAGCGGCCCAATAACCTTTATTGGCCTTCTAAATTAATTAACTATATCATCATATAGATTAATTAATGTTGGATCAATTTAACCCAATCGATAGATCAAGTCGCTGACACGTGGGGTGCCAAGCTACACCTCATGTCCTAGAAGATACAAAAGAGTGTGTATCGACTCACTCATAGAACTTGTTCGTCATTAGTTACCATGTATATATAGTCCCTCATCCACTTGATGCTCCTTGGACGAGTTAGGGTATGGTCAACTGTCAAACCCTAATCGATCATTCGAGTTAGTACTGATGCATTCAGAAATCATTGGAGAACTCTTCTCCGACATTTCACTGCCTTGGCCAAGGACTTCATCACATCATCTTCCTTGAGCTGTCACCTCTTAGACCAAGGGTGGACAATCCCATCTTGACCACTCAATCGTCTTCGTGAACTTCTTGATGTACCTGAACTAAGACAGTTTAGAATCCCATGATTAGAGACTCGTTTGCCGTAGCCAAAGTACAACCGTCCGTCCACAAGACGTCTTTGGTGTCTCAGGTCTAAGGACCACTTACACAATCGTGACGTGAATCAACCTGATTGACAATTCAGTATAATACCATTCAGGGATTCGTACGGATCAATTCAGTGAACTCTTTCTACTAAAGAGCACCCACTATCTATCCTTAGTGTCGGCACACTAATGGCTACGAGACCGGCCATACTCATCATATGAGTGAGGCTAGATAGTGCTATTCTATCCCGATACTTCGATGTCCTTCTCGTGTATCCTTTGAATAGGAATGTTTAGAACACATGCTTAAAGACTAGTGATCTCCGTATTACGATCTCATCGTAATTCACTAAGTTCGATCATGTATTCATGGACTTCATTATACGCATCACACGTGCACTATAATGAATATGTTCCATTAATGAATATGGAACGAGATGTGGAATGTGTGATTGGCTTGCCGGCCACATATATTTCCATCAGTGGGCGCATTAGATTTATAACAACAATAAAAATACATGCATAATTTTTCCTCCATCAATGATCCCATGGGCCTTGAACCAAATCTAGAGTAGGCAAATTTATAAAAATAACAGGTGCACATTTGGAGCTTCTTAATTTGGAGTTGAGAGTCAATTAGATTACCCCAGCGGGAGGTGCTAAAAATAAATAAAAGCAAACTACCACCCTGAGTAATCCAATCACATAATGCATGGAGCTGAATGCTACATGTACTAAAATTATGGAAGAATATTTCTAATTCATTTTTTGATGTGCCATGTACCAGTATAAGCATAATGTGTCCATTAGACTCAGCCCATTTGTGTTGAGTATGCTTTGCATGGATAAGAAAAATAATGAAACAGATCAACCAAAGATGGGCGATACCAAAAGCATGAACTAAATACATAGTAGGGAAGAGTTACACGAATATATGGGCACATCGTTAGAGCTTCTTAACTTAGTATATAAAGTGAAGTAGATCTCCCTAAAAAACCTCGAGACTACACTTTGATGGATAATAAAAAAATCCAGAGCTATCGAATAAGATAATGAGTACTCAATTATGAAATAATATTACCAAAGTCGGGTACTTACCAATATGTTTGTTGAATCCAATTCATTGCCATGTAGTACGCTTGGGTGGAGAAAGAAACAACGAAATACATCACCAAGCGATAGATGATCTCAAAATCATAGATCAAGATCTACATTAGGCATAGTTATAACGAAGTAAAGCCACCCCTTGGGAGTTTAGAATCAAGTGAATTTTATTAAATTTGCACATCTGATGCGCATTATCTAACCTTTTAATGTATCCAACTAAATGACAGTTATTTTAAAGTATTGCCAATTCTTTTAGGGTTCCCCAGTGAACCTAAATGCAACATGAAATTATGCATATTCTAAGGCCATTTTTGGGATCATTTTATTTATATAATCTTCAATTTATCTGAAGTTTTGTCTCATGCATTAAATTAGTATTTGGTTACAAAAATAAATTTTAATGTAGTTTCTGCATAAATTAGTATTATAATTATTTTCATACTAAATTAGCTTTAAAAATATTAATGGTTAAGTTCTTTCTGATAGTTGTTATATATTTTCTGGGACAAAAATTAAATAAAAGAAGTAAAAAATTGGGGTTGAGCTAAGCACCAGTAGTGACAACACTCAAGCCGGCCACACTCAAGCACCATCACCGATGAGTGTCGAAGTGATCCAACCCATCTATAGACTGCGAGTATTGTCGCACTAATGGAGACGCATCACGGCCCTCAAACACCTGCACAATCAAGCCTAGAATGAGCCCAAGGAGCCCATATGGTACACATATGGACATGGATACACACATGAGAGAGGAAGGGTTTAGTTAATGCAAAGGGGGTCCTTAGCAGACATTTCTATACTTGTTTTATTTCTCAATATTGTCGAAAAAATGGGATAATGCTCAACACACTGCTTTCAGCTCCGTGTCGGACCAAGCCAAGGAGATAAGAAATAGATCTCGGCCTAGTGGGATGTGATCTAAATAGAACTAGGAAGAAATAATGACCAGGCTTCGAGCCAACCACGCATGAAGCCCATGTCATATCACACCATTTTTAAGTGAGCAGATATAGCCTCAGCCTTCCGATGTTCTCATGGAAGATCGGACAACGAGGTCTATCTCGCACTATTAATCCTCTTTCTCTCTTTTGTTCAAGCTTGTGATTGGTCACAACTGCTGATGTGGATGGTGGGGCCAAGCAATAGATGGATCGAGATCGAGGGAGGGGTGACAGGGCCAATAACGTAGCAAAGATGAGTACAACATTAATGAATGGGTCCAAGGCTGTGACTTAATCACACTCGTTAAACCATTCTTATGGGGATCGAACAGTCAAGGAGTAAAGACGTCCTTCGTGGCCTCCAGCCGTCGACCCCCTTGACCTGGTGGCGAGTACAACCACCCACCATCATAAGATGTGACACATTTTCTATTTATAATATATTATAATCTATTATAATATATTAAAAATAGAAAATGTGTTTTTTCATCTCAGGATGAATTTTGGAACGAAAATTCATCCGAGGAGGACTGCACGGGACAAAAAATCGTCACGAGATTATTGGAGGGGATGGATTTTTTTGTTGTTGGACGATAAATCGTCCCGTCCTATGTCCGACATAAGCTTGGGGATGAAGGATGGGACGGTTTATCGTCCAACAACAAAAAATCCATCCCCTCCAATAATCTCGTGACGATTTTTTGTCCCGTGCAGTCCTCACCGGATGAATTTTCGTTCCGAAATTCGTCCTGAGATGAAAAAACACATTTTCTATTTTTAATATATTATAATAGATTATAATATATTATAAAATTTCCTACAGAGGCTACGTGGCAAAATCTCAACCGTCGGATGTGAATCCGGTAGTTTTCCATCCCCATTTGTCTGTCCCTCATCAGGAGACCTCCGGACGGACAATTTTTTATCCCACAGGACAAAAATTGTCCCGTCCGGTGGTCCCAGGATGAATTTGTCCCAAAATTTGTCCTTATCCTCAAACGGGATGATTTTTTCATCCTTAGACGATAAAATTGTCCCATCTGCATCCCAGATCTATAGACACAATTAACGCAGGAGATGTCCCTTGTCATGACATATCCCCAACATTAACTTCAGACCTAGGATCTGAGTGTCATTTAAAATTAGATTTGAATTCTATAGTCATTTAAAGTTTTCTCTTCCCTCCAAAACCTATTGTTAAGCCCCAACTAGGTGACATTCCCTGCCTAGAGTCCTGTGTGCTTATTGAGAGGGCATGTTTGCATTGGACTCATGATCTGTAATGACTGAGTTCTATTTAGTGCTATAACACAGTAAAGGTGGTGATGCCCAACCTGATCTATCAGGCCATCACCCTCGTAGTGGTGATACACTTTGGATGGTGCACGTGCCCGTTCGTACTTAGGCGCGACAGATCAGGCGAGGTCTGCGCGTGCTGGGCGCATAGACTAACAAGAGCACGTGCAGGGGCGCCAAGCACTACGTGGGAGCACCAAGCTCTACACGTGGGCGCGGGACGTGAAGGCTGGGTGCCGCGATGTAGTACGCGAAGTTGTGCCGGGAGCCGTGAAGCAGCCACATGGGCATCACGCGCATCTCGTGTGTGGAGCGCGGGGTGGGAGACATCTCGCCAAGAGACTAGGCTATTGGCACACAGTGAGTACCGTGACAACTTGGCCGCTTGGTGTCACCACGGGAAGCACTAGGCGTGCAGCGCCTAGCTTAGGGAGCTGAGCACGGCGGCGTCTGATCAGATCGAGTGAAAGGTGTTAGCGCGGGTACTATGGTGTGTGTGATCGCCTAGAGGCTGGGGTGGCATGTGTGATCACCACGCCCATGGGCACGCGGCGCGTGGACCCGGGCGCACCCGTGTTGCGGCGATGCCGACGTGCGCGCGGGGCTGCGGGCCTCAAGGTGCAATGGCACCCTACCAATGCGCGTGGTGCCTCGTCTCGTTACTTCGATATCAACCCTGGCCTTCCCCCACATAATGTTAATGACTACGATGTAACCTCTTATGATGTCAATGCAGTGACCCTCTTCCTCGACAGGGCTGCGTCCCCTCCCTTTCCTCTAACCCCTTCTATGCGATCTTAAGCTATTGCAAGAGACTTCCGCTACAAGAGATCAAGGCTGCTTAGTGTTCTACTCTAAGCACTAATGCCGGCACATGCCAGATTCGAGCAATTATCCTAGCGTAGGATTTGACTGCGTGACACCTATACATAGGCCAATGCAGTACTGAACTACTTGGTGATTTTTTCATTGGAATTGAACTTTTATTCTAAAGAAAGTTGTCCTTATCTCTTCTCTGCTGCCGCCGCCGCCGTTGAGAGGAGATCACAGTAGCCACCGCCAGCGCGTCAGCCGCATGGCATCGCCGCCACTACGTGCAAGGTCTGCCCACGCAGCCACCACGCACCGGGCCGCTCGCGCGGCCATCGCACGCTGGTCCCACCATCAACACGTCGACAACTTTTTGTGTCACCCCATCAACACTATGCTGGTGCTAAAAGTCCATTCTTCCCTCTTTGGTATTCTGCCTTATTTCCTCTAGTGTTTTCTCATGTGTCTTTCCACCGCCGTTGTACTTAGTAGAATAGGTGTGCATCTTCTCATTATCAACTGCTCGAGATATTAAATTTGGAGCTTTGTTTTCACCGTGGTGGTTGTAAGACATTCCTCCCGCCCTTGACCGAGTAAAGGGGCTGCATCATCAACATTTTCACCGGATTTAAATGATCGACAATTTATTGTGTTGATTTGTGGTCTGTTTTATTCATCCTTAGTTGATCGTTAGCCTATCCTACCCGCGTCAGTCCTAGTAATCTTACATCATCTTGTGTTTTTTAAGCATCCCCAATAATGCACACTAGAGGTTCAATTTTGGGGGCATATACTTGAAGCTCCAAAGGTGTAAGCATATTTTACTTTAAATTATGCTTACTATTTATTTATTTCAATGAATTTGTAATTACCCATACCTGGTTGGTACGTTTCATTATTTTTCGTCCCCACACGACCATATTGTACGCCAAGGTGTTGACTCCATGAAACAAAGTTTGCTTAAAATGGTAAGTGGCAGAAACCGTGCAAGAATACACAATTTTTTCAGATAATTTGTGTTTAGTTACCATGGTGCTGTTTACATCGTGTTTGGATAATCCAAGACTTTAGTGTTCTTTTAGTTATTTAGCACCCTTAACTATGGACCTAAGATTCAATTTGGTTTAGATCTATTTGGAGTGAAGTGAATGAACCCCAAATTGAAACTTAGGTGTGTACTCTAAGGGGTGCAAAAAAAACCAAAAAAGAACAATGACCCTAGATTAACCAGTCCCATACTACAAGCAACATAGTAGTATCTAAACACAAATTATGGAAGATTGTAGGTAATTCTTTTAGGCTTATGCCACTTTTAAGCAAAATGTATTTCTTCAAGCACCCTTTACACTACACATCTGAGTTTTCATTTAGGGTTGATCTACTCACTCGTAACAGTGCACACCATGTTTTGAAGAGCTCCTAAGGTATAAACATATTTTCCGATAATTGACCCTACTCTTGATTTAGTTCAATGACTTTGCGGTCCACCATGCGTGGTTGACGTGATTCATTATTTTTTTCTCCATGCAAGCATATTGCAACCCAAGGGGTTTGCTCCAAGGAAGACATTTTTCTTTAAATGGTATGTGGCTGAACCTAAAACAGGTTTATAGGTACCATTCTAGTTTTTATACAAGGAGACTAGTTAATTTGGGGTTGTCTTATGTTTTTTTTAAAAGCACCCCTTAGTGTGCGTACCTGACTTCCAATTTAGGGTTCATCAAGTTCACTCTACATAGATCCACCCAAAATTAAATCTCAGGTGTGGACTATAAGGGTGCTGATACAAAAGTTTGAAAACACTACAGCTCTCAATTATCCAAGCAGATGATGTTAGCAACATAATATCAATAAAACACAAATGATAAAGGATTATATATAATTCTTTTAGAAGATGATGTTAGAAACATAATATCAACGAAAAAAAATGATGAAGGATTATATATAATTCTTTTTGGGTCCTGCCACTTACCACTTTCACCAAAAAACGTTTCTTGGGGCCTACCCCTTTGGCATGCAGGATGTTCATGTGGAGAAGAAAAATAATGAAACATATCAATGAGGGTTGGGGAATCACAAACTCATTGAAATAAATCTAGAGTATCCATATATTATAGGAAAATACGGTTACAGTTATGACGCTTCTTAACTTGGCATTTAGAATCAAGTGGATACCCCTAAAATTGAACTATTGGTGTATAAAACATGTGCAAACAGTCAAACTTAGGATTATTTAATCATGTATTTTATCTAATTATATATTGTAAAATATTTCCAGTTATTTTAGGGCTCCCTCAATTATCATTTTAAGAACATGTGTCCCTAGAAGTCAGCCCCTTGGCCTTTCATGTACTCACATGGACAATAACAATTGCACAAAAATAAACCAATGATCTCAAAGTATACGAACCAAAGCAAAGTAGACATAGATTATATTAAAATATTCATACACCTTAAAATTAAACTCTTGGCATATAAAACGTGAGCAAACAGTCAAACTTAGGATTATCTAATCATATATTGTATAATATTTCCATTCATTTTAGGGCTCCCCACTTATCATTTTAAGAAATGTACAAAACAAACCAGAGTAGACATAAATTATATTAAAGTATTTGTACACCTTTGAAGATTCTTAATTCAGAATTTAGAGTGAAGTAGATCAACCCCAAATTCAATTTTATGTGCGCAGTGTAAGCAATGCTGAAAAAAAGCACAAACAAAAAATATGACCCTGGATTATCAATTCACATAATGTATCAATGAAATAATAGTTAAACACAAATGGTGTAAAAATGTTGCCAATTCTTTTAGGGGTTTGCCTCATAACTTTTAAGCATAATGTGTTTGTATGACCCACCCTTTTGCATGCAGTAAGCTTACATGGAGAATAAAAAAAACAAAACAATCAGTAAAAGATAGATGAAACAGAATCTTTGACCTAGTTATAGAATATCCAAACGTTATAGAAATTTTGGTTTGACCTTTGAAATTTCTGAACCTGACATTTAAAATTAATTTAGTGCCCTCAAATTGAACCTTTGGCATGCATTATGGGGGGGCAAAAAACATACAAGAAACCACTACCCTATAGAATTATCCAATCCCATATTGTATGCTAGTACACAATAGCTAGCTAAACAAGAATTATTGTATAATATTGGCAATTCTTGTAGGATCTCCACACTTACAATTTGAAGCTAAATGTGTCCCTTGGTGTGCAATATGCTCTCGGGGAGAAGGAAAAAAATAAAACACATCAACCAAGGATACGAATCCCAAACTCATTGAAATAAATTAAATGAAGGTAGAAAATATAGAAAAATATGGTTCACCTTTGGATCATCATAGCTAGTAACTCAGAGGGAAGTCAATGCCCCACAATTGAACTTCTGGTGCAATTATGAGGGGTTCTAGAAAAAACACAAGCAAACACAACAACCCAGGGGTATCCAATCAGATAATGTACAAAAGTAAATGATAGAATATATCACATTCTTTTAGGGTTCAAGTAAACTAAATCTAGAATAGGCACATATTATAGAAAGTATGAGTTCCCCTTTGAAGCTTATTCGTTCAGAATTTACAGTGAAGTAGATCAATACCAATTTAAATATCATGCTGTGCACTGTAACGGGTGCTGGAATAAAAAAAGAAAAATATGTAACACTACAACCCCAAATAAAAAGTTCACATAATGTAAGAATTTTGTGAATTCTATTTGGGTTCTACCACTTACAACATTTATCATAATGTGTGTGTGATACTTTCTTTTCGAGAACGCACCAGCGGCATGACCCAAAGAGACAATACTAACCTGGTTGCACGTGCGACCCTATAAATAAGGTTCGATTCCAACAAGAAAGGGAATCACCATTTTGAGACGTCGGGCAGCAGAAGCTGAGGCTGGAGTGGGAGATCAACTGCGACCAGAGAGGGGAGAGTGGGAACGGGGATTCCTATTTTCATGTCTATCTTCTATCTTCTTGTTTTTCTCTAATGATGGAACAACTCTTGTTATGCAACCTCGCTACACTCGTGGAATATTGAATCAAATTCTATTGTTGATCTGAAATCCTGGAAGGTTTCTTGATATCACTCTTTCTTGATACTGAATAGTATCAGTCTGTTGGAGACAATCCTGTGGCATGCAACATGCTTGGGTGGAGAAGTTGAAGACAACATAAAAAAATGAAAGATACAAAAGCATTAAACTAAATCCACATAAGGTTAAAATCAATGGAAAATATGGATACTGTTTTTGAGTTTGTTAACTCAACATTAGAGTGAAGTGAATCCTCTTTCCAATTGAAGCATATGGGTGCTTCTCTGCGTGCAATATGCTATGGTAAAAAAATGGAATATGCGTTGAATCTGGACTTTGGCTTGCAATATGCTTTGTGAGTAGAAAAACAGTGAAACACATCAACCAAAGATGGATGCTCCCAAAAGAATGACTGAAATAGGGCACATACTGCACATACGCTTCCATCGTAGTTACATCGGCCCGTTAGGATTACTCGTTGGATGATGACACCGTCGACGTTCCATACTGCTATCTCTTATCGGTACCGAGCCATCATACTCGGTGCCGACCAGACGACGTCCCCGACAACGTCTTACATCTCATTTCTTTCTTCTCTAATGATTTGAAGTGCAATGTATCTTTTAGAGCTAACGGGTTGGTATTCACTTACCATTTGAAGTAATGGCTAACACTATATTTTTTGCTTGAAGAAGATATATCCTTCCGTGGAGTGCGACCTGTCTCTTCGAGTCAAGCCCTTGGAATATCCTTCCATTTTGAAGAAAAATAGGCAAACACATCAAATGAAGAAGGATTAAAAAAATAATCTAGAGTTCACAAAAATTGTTGAAGATTATATGTAGACCTTTGGAGTCCCTATGTTGCCATTTGAAGAGAAACAGAACCTCTCCAATTCAGCCTCTAGCATACTCTATGACAGGTGCCAAATAAAGAGAAAGCAAACACATCAAACCAGGATTTCTTGTCAAAAAATGGGTGCAGCTAAATGCAATATAGAATTTTGTTGTAAACGAGTATTACGTTTTATTTTTGGGTTGCATCCCTTACCACTCAAAGTGAGACCTGTCTCTTTGAGTCGAGCACTTCATAGGCACTACACTCCCAAGAAGAAGAGAAAAAGGCAAACACATCAACGAAAGATGGTGGATTCCAAAACCATTGAACCTAATCTAGAGTTGAAAAGAATTGTTAAAGATTATAGGTAGACCTTTGGAGTGCCTTTTGTCAGGATTTGGACTGAAGGAAATCCCTTGTAATTCAATATCTAGCATGCACTCTGAGAGATGCTCAACAAAGAGCAAGCAAACACATTATGAAATAAACAATGAATGCTCAACAAGTCATGATTGTCTAGTCACATAATGAATGCAGCTAAATGCTTAGCTGGACTCACATTATGAAATAATGTTTCCACTGAATTTAGGATTCGTTCACTTTTCATTTGGCAACAAGTGTGTCAAATGATAAGCACTATGGTCACATGGACAAGAAAAAATTACAAACACAACAACCAAAGATGGGCGTAGACAGAAGCATGGAACTAAATCTAGAGTAGGCAAAATATATTAAAGTACATAGGCACACCTTTGAAGTTGCTTATCACTGCATGTAAGTTAAAAGCAGGTCCACTGGAATGGAACCTCTTGCCTGGACTAAGATGAGTTGTGGAATTAAGTGAGCGAACACATCGACTGGAATGGAACCTATAGGCAACTAAAATTATAGCGAAGTATAGACTAAGCAAGATGTACACCGTAATCATGGACGAAGAAATGACAATTTGTGATCTCCTACAACACCAGAGGCAATGCAAAAATATTGAAACTAATAACGGCATGTTGGGGGTTAATACAGAATGAACGAGACATACCAGGTTACTGCTTTTGTGATCTCCATACTTAAAAGCTTTTGTGACCTCCTACAACCCAAGAGACAACGGACCAATAGTGAAAACTAATGGCAACATGTCCCCCAGTTAACATAAAATGTGGCAGGGCACAAGAACAAAACAAGATCAATGAGTTAGACGTACCAGGTTTTTGGTTTAGTGTAGAAGAGAAGCAAACTGGTGTTGCTAGCGGTTAACTGTAGAGGATAAGCAAACACATCAACCAAAGATGGACGCTCACGGAAGCATGGATCTAAATTTATTGAAAAGATACTTGCACCTTTTTGATTTCCTATGCTCAACTTTTGGAGCGAAATTTGTCCCTTGAAGCCAAGCATTTGGCGTGCACAATGCAAAGAAGGCAAAAACTAATATTGAATGCAGGTACAGAGAAGGCTAGTGAGTATCGCAATATTTTTCTTCTCGTTCTATGAAGGATTTGTGGACAGGCCGTAGTTGAGAATGGAACATACACTACTTCTGAAGGTATCAAGCATTGACACTAGATACTTCCGGAAAAATCTGGAAATATCCAAAAAAGTACAGACCTTCCGGAAACCACATGGAAGTATCTAGAAATATATATATATCTCTCTCTGGTAGGATCTTTCTAGAGATCTAAATGTTTTCTTCAAGCATCCATTGATGCCTATATAAGCACCATAGAAGCCTCTCATTTGAGCAAAGTGAGAGCACAAGCAAGTGTCAAGCAAGGAGCAAGCTAAGGAGCAAACTCAAGGAGTGAGTGAAGTACTCAAGTGTGTAGTGGAGAGCTTTGTACTTCACCTGTAATCTTCTTTGAGTAGCGGAAGTTTTTTCTTTAAGTTGTTCCAAGTCTCCATTGCCTACAACTGCAACCATTGATGAAGAAACACAGTTCAGAGCTTTTGTGAAATCGTACACTAATTCTTGGTTATTCATGCCACCACAATTTTCCTGTCGCTTAACTTCCACTTTCAGATTGTTCACAGGATCAACGTATTGGGGGGCGAACCCACCCGCAAGCAGCAACCGCGTCCATTGGAACGTGCGAAGATTTCTCGGTAAAGCGAAAGTTGGATTGGTTTCGCCATTTTGCCGTATCTTCTGTTCTCTGCGACGTGGGCTGTCGTCGTTGACCGATATTTCTTCGAATGGGGAAAGAGTAGTTAATCAACACGATCGATCAAAGGGGAGATGAAAAAAAACAAAAGGAAACAGAGAAAAGATATGGACTTTAAACGCGAAGAGAGAAGGGAACAGAAATCCAAGAATTAGTGTAGCAGAAAACTTGTTAGAATGGAGTAATCATTGACTAGAATAACCGGGAAATAACGACTGGGCAAAAAGAAGGAACAGTCATTGAAATCAGCAGAAAAAATCGTCACAAACAATCAAGAAGAACATGATGAAAATGTAAAATCATGAGTTCGTGCACAACGGGAAAAAACTTCTCAATGAAGAAAACACAGCGAATGAAAACAAAAAAAATGAATAATTCAGCAGAATAAAACAACACGAACATGTGTAGCAATATCGGTCAACGGCGAAAGTCCACCGCTATTTGAACGTACAGCGAAATGGCGAAACGATTCCAACTTTTGCTTCACCGAGAAATCTTGGCACGTTCCAATCCAAGCGGCTACCGCTAGCAGTGGGTTCACCCCTGGGTACGTCAATCCTGGTTTGAACTAAATCTAGAGTTGCCAAAAAATATGAAAGTATGTAGACACATCTGATGTTCCTTAACGCCGTATATGAATAAAGAAATATCCACTGAAATGGAACCTATTGACTGCACTAAAACAAATCGTGAAGTTAAGTGAGCAAATACATCCATTCAGGATGGGAGAATGCACAAATATTGAAAAATATAACGGCATGTCAGCGGTTTGTACAGGATGAGCGAGACATACTGGTTTACTGTTTTTCTTGTCTTCACACTTGAAAGCTTTTGTGACCTCCTAAAAGCCAAGAGACAACGGACCAATAGTGAAACTGACAGCATTTAAATTGAAGCAGATTGCCTCTAATTCAACCTCCAGGATCCACTATAAGCGGTTGCGAGATAGAAAAAAGCAAACACATCAACGCATGATCGCCCAATCTGCATATATATGGAACTAAATCCTGCCTGAATTGTAGTTATAAATAATAAGTATCCTTTCTGAGTTCATTGGCTTATGATCTAGAGTGCAAAACGCCCTTCACAGTCAACAAGTTGGTGCTCACATACCATTTCAACTAATGACTACAATTAAATTGATTTGTTAAAGAAGAACTAACCTTCCATGAAGTGCAACCTGTCTCTTGGAGTCAAGCCCTTCCCAGGCCCTATACTTTCATAAAGAAAAAAAACATGGAAACACATCAACCAAAGATGGAGGATTTCAAAACCATGGAACCTATTCTAGAGAGTTAAAGCGTTAGAGAGTATAGGTGGACCTTTCTTGTTCATTTTGTCACCCTTTGACGTGAAGCATGTCCCCTCCAATTTAATCTCTACCATGCACTATTGGAGCTGGCAAACAAAGAGCAAAGAGACACATTAACCCAGTATGTTTTAATCAGAAAATCGGCGTAAATATGTTCTATGTGAAATTTGGTGGTGAATGAGTATTATCTTTTATTTATGGGTTACATCCTTTACTAAAGTGTGATCTTTGTCTTGGCAGCAAGCCCTTTGTAAGCGCTACACCTACAAATAGACGACAAGCAAACACATCACCCACAGATGGAGAAAACAAAACATATTGGAGATTATAGGCATACATTTGCGGTTCATTATTAAGTCATTTGAATGAGGCTAATCTGCTCAAAATTCAAGGTCTACCGTGCATCATGAGAAAATACGAAAAAGCGTAAGAAAATATATCAACTGGGATTTTCTAATTATTAAATGAGTACTGCTAAATGCTATCTGGGATTTGGTTGTGTCTAAAAAGATTACCTTTTATTTTTAGCTTGCATCGCTTGCAAGTTTTAGTGCAACCTGTCTCTTTGAATCGAGTCCTTGGCAAGCACTACGCTTCCATGAAGAAGAGCACCATGCAAACACATCAATTAAATATGAACATATTAAAAACTCGATAACTCAATAGAAAGTTTAGAAATTGTCGGAAGATTATAAGCAGACATTTTGAGTTTCATATCTCACCATTTGAAGTGAAACAATTCAATCTCTAGCATGCATAATGACGGGTCACAAAAGGAGAGTAAGCAAGCACATACACCCAGGTTTTTCACAAAATAAGTGCAGCTATATGCAATGTAGACTTTGGTTCTTTTATTTTCGGGGTGCATGACATACCAGGCAAAGTGCCGCCTTTTCTGGGGATTTGGAGTGCTTTTTGTGGGGACTTGGAGTAAAGGAAACCCTTCAGTTCAATATCTGGCATGCACTTAGAGAGGGTCTCACAAACGAGCATGCAAACACATTAAGTCATGATTGTATAATCACATCACGAATGCAATTAAATACGTAGCTGGAATCAAATTATGAAATCATGTTTCCACTTGTTTTAGGCCTTGCTTACTTTTCATTTGACGCCAAGCGTGTCAAATGGTGAGCAATACGGTCACATGCAGAAGAAAAATTGCAAACACAGCAACCACATATCGTCGCAGACAGAAGCGTGGAACTAAATCTGGAGTTGGCACACCTTTGAAGTTCCTTAACGCTTCATACGAATGGAAGCATATCCAGTGAAATGGAACCTATTGCCTGCACTAAAACGAATAGTGAAGTTAAGTGATCTCAGACATCTATTCAGGACGGGAGAACGCACAAATAGTGAAACTAATAACGGCATGTCGGCGGTTCATGCAGAATGAGCGAGACGCATGACGGTTTACTCTTTTATCTGATCTGCATCTTTGAAAGCCTCTGTGACCTCCTACAACCTAAGAGAAAACGGAAAGATACTGAAACTAAAGGCAACCTGACGCCAGTTATCATAAAATGCAGCAGGGCACAAGAACAAAACATGATCACTTTGTTAGACTTACCACGTTTTCGGTTTACTGTAGAGGGGAAGCATATAGGTAATGCTAGCGGTTTGTTGTAGAGGATAACAAAACACATCGACCCAAGATGGATGCTCAGTGAAGCATTGCCGGAATCAATTAAATGCAATTAAATGCTTAGCTGGAATCAAATTATGAAATCATGTTTCCACTTGTTTTAGGCCTTGCTTACTTTTCATTTGACACCAAGCGTGTCAAATGGTGAGCAATACGGTCACATGCAGAAGAAAAATTGCAAACACAGCAACCACATATCGTCGCAGACAGAAGCGTGGAACTAAATCTGGAGTTGGCACACCTTTGAAGTTCCTTAACGCTTCATACGAATGGAAGCATATCCAGTGAAATGGAACCTATTGCCTGCACTAAAACGAATAGTGAAGTTAAGTGATCTCAGACATCTATTCAGGACGGGAGAACGCACAAATAGTGAAACTTATAACGGCATGTCGGCGGTTCATGCAGAATGAGCGAGACGCATGACGGGTTACTCTTTTTTCTGATCTGCATCTTTGAAAGCCTCTGTGACCTCCTACAACCTAAGAGAAAACGGAAAGATACTGAAACTAAAGGCAACTTGACGCCAGTTATCATAAAATGCAGCAGGGCACAAGAACAAAACATGATCACTTTGTTAGACTTACCACGTTTTCGGTTTACTGTAGAGGGGAAGCATATAGGTAATGCTAGCGGTTTGTTGTAGAGGATAACAAAACACATCGACCCAAGATGGATGCTCAGTGAAGCATTGCTCCAAATCGAGAAGAGAAAAAAAAATATGTTAAAATCAATAGGCACACCTTTTGGACTTCTTCCATTCGACGTTTGGAGGTAAATCTGACTCTTGAAGCCAATCGTTTGGCGTGCACTATGCAGAGAGGGCAAAAAATATTGAATGTCGGAGCTGTGAGTTATATAGCCCGCCGTGAGTGTCCCAATATTTTTCTTCTCGTTCTGTGAAGGATTTGTGGACAGGGCGCAGCTCAGAATGGAGAGAACAATAGTGCAGCCATTGACGCGGAAACCACTGTTGAGAGCTTTTGTGATCTCCTGCAACCCGAGAGGGAACGGACAAAAATTAGACGAATCCCAATCTATCGTACCGGGCAGATGAATTAAAAGGATTTGTGCCCGAAACATACCCGGTTTTAGTTGACTGCGGAGGAGAAGACATATGGCATCGATAGCAATACGATTCGAAAACATGTGGTTTAATTCTATGGTGAAATCAGAAGCCAACCGGCGAGAGATGTGTCGGGGGGAAGGCAAAGACAGTGTAAGGTGCTATGGAGCCAGCCGCATGGGGTTGCGCCAGCGAGATGTATGCTATATATGGAATTAGATGTAGCATGCCATATCCCGCTACGGTGCAGTAGACAAAAAATGGCGTCAGCTCAACTGGATATCATGGACGAGAACAAGGAGGAGAAAAAGGCTGGACACTCAAGGAGCGAGCGAAAACCGTGGGAGTAGGAAAGGGAAAGGAGTAGACACTCAAGACGATCGATCAAAGACGAGATGGAAGGAAAACAGAACGGAACATGGAACAGGGCTACGGTGAAGACTTACACGCCAAGAGAGAAGGGAACAGAAAATCAAGAATAGCGTGGCAGAAAGCTTGTTAGACGGAGTAATCCTTGACGAGATTAACCGGGAAAGAACGAGCGGGCAGGAGGAACGAGCAACAGCGATCGAAACCAGCGGTAAAAAACGTCAAAAACAATCAAGAAGAGCAGAAAGAAACCGTAAAATCAAGAGTTCTCGCGCACAGGTGGGAAAAAAGCTTCTCAAAGAAGAACACACAACGAAAGAAAGCGAAAAATCAAGAACTCGGCTGAAAAACAACGCGAACAAGTACAGGAAATCAGTTAGTCGAAGAAAATATCGGTCAACGGCGAAAGTCCACGTGGTGAAGAAGAACGGAAGATGCGGCGAAACGGCGAAACTAAACCAACTTTCGCTTTACCCAGAAATCTTCGCACGTTCCATTCCAAGCGGCTGGCGCTACCGATGGGTTCGCCCCCCGGCACGTCGATCATGTGAACAATCTGGAAGTTGAAGTTGAGCGACAAGAAATCGTGGAGGCGGGAATAACCGGCGGGACGGGAAACGACGACGTAGATAAGCGCGGCGGCCTCCTCGATGAGCTCTTGCGGGATGCTGCGAAAGGAGAAGCGGCCGCGCGGAGGGCACGCGCGGCGGAAAACGCGTCTCGCGGCTTTCAGTGCTGTCGTCGGGGTGGAGAACATGCCCATCCGCGGGTGCAACTCCCGCGGAGGAAGCACCGTCCTGCGGAAGCCCCCCACGCGGTCGCCGAACGTTATTGTGACGGTGAAGAGCGCGGAGGCGTCGAAGAAGGGCGTCGCAGGCCGCGGGGGCTCCTCCGTCCGCGTTATCATCGAGTACTTCCTGTTCTGGGCGCCAACGAAGGGCTCCGTTTCTTGCGCGTCTTCCTGGGATTGAACTGGAGCTTCTCCTTCTTGAGCTTCTTGTACTTGAGCTTCTTCTCGTTCGCTGGAGACGGAGTACTCCAGATCGTGTTCTTGGAGAACCTCATGGGCCGCCCTCAAGATACGCGCCCAAGCATCTTGCTCTTCTTGTATTTCGCGTCGTATTGCTTCTTCAGGTACTTCTGCGTTACCGTCTGAGGAGGAGTTTCTCCTAGGGTTTCCGCGGAGTCTTTTGCGCGTCCACAACTTGGCCCAGAGCCACATTCTTCTCCAACCGTCATCGCCAACTTCGCCGGCGCGACCCGCCCCCGTCCCTCCGAGAGAGGTAAGCCCCTGCAACTTCTTCCACGTAGCCCCCACGGCGGCCCTCCACGTTCTTTTCCGAAGCGAGGCCATCTCTTTCGCTCTTCTTGAGACTGCTGCCGAATGCCAATCCAAGAATCTGTAGAGACGATGGTGCAACTGTGTGCCGTTGGCGACGCAGGCCATTGCGCATTTACAACGTTTGTTATCTTAGCCGTTGCAGTCCTCCTAAGAGAAGATGGCCGTTGAAATAATGAATGGAAAATTTTGCATGTTAAAATTATTTATGAATACGAGTCATTGAACGATGCTCTGTTATCTCACTTTTACCGGAACAAGACGCTTCATAGCTGATCGTTTGGTACTAAAAGTTGGCCTACAACTTTTCTTTATCGACAAACATTATGTGAATCTTGCAATATTTTTCAGGGTCCACCATTTTAAGGTGGGCCGGCCATTCGGGCCGGATGCGGTCCGATGGTCAAACCGGATCGGGACCGGACTAAAATAAATGAATGAAAAATACCTGCTTCCCCCTCGTGCTCTTTCTCGCCCGTCTCTCTCCGGTTCTCTCTCTCTCGCTCGTAATCTATCTCTCGCACACTCGCTCGCTCGTTCCCTCTCGACGCTCGCTCTCTCTCTCTCGCGTTCTCTCTCTCTCACGCTCGCTCACTTGTTCCCTCTCGACGCTCACTCTCTCTCTCGCGTTCTCTCTCTTTCACACTTGCTCGCTCGTTCTCTCTCAACGCTCGCTCTCTCTCTCTCTCTCGTTCTCTCTCGACGCTCGCTCTCTCTCGCGCATTCTCTCGCTCTGAGACACTCTCGCTCTCCCGTTCTCTCTCAACGCTTGCTCTCTCTCTCGCTTGTTCCCTCTCGACGCTCGCTATCTCTCTCGCGTTCTCTCTCTCTTACTCGCTCTTCCGTTCCCTCTCGATGCTTGCTCACATTCTCTCTCTCACATTCTCTCTCTCACACTCACTCTCTCGTTCCCTCTCGACGCTCGCTCTCTCTCTCTCTCGTTCTTTCTCTCACACTTTCGCCCTCCCGTTCTCTCTCGACGCTTGCTCTCTCTCCCATTCCCTCTCTCTTTTACTCTCTTTCTCCCGCTCTCTCTCTCTCGCACGCCCTCTCCCTCTCCTGCTCTCTTTCTCCCGCTCTCTCTCTCTTGCACGATCTCTGTCTCGCACTCTCTCTATTCCGTTCACTCTCTATCCCGTTCTCTCTCTCTCTCTCTCGTATCTCTCTCTGTCCCGTTCTCTCTCTCGCTCGCACACTGTCTTCTCTCTCCCCATTCTGCACTCCACCACGCTCGAGTTAGAATAGGTGAGAGCTCAAACATATATAACTATGCACTGAGTGAATTCCTTGTTACATGTCGAGCTGCCCATTAAGTGCGAGTGTCTACGGATTTATTCCAATTGACGTCGTAGTCATCGTCATCACTCCGACGAGGGTCAGAAAGTCATCGTCACTGTCAATGGTCACCTACCTAGAGCTCGGAACTCGGCGAATATCCCACAAGTCAGAGCCTATACGTATTCCCCATCTAGGATCCCGCATCCCATAGTTACATCTCCCCTTAAGGAAGTACCCTATAGGGACGACATCCCCATAGTTATCATTATTTTGCTATGGATTCTCAGTTCATGAGTTAAATGGAGTATTTGGTTAAAATAACAGCTTCTGACATCATTCCACATATATAAGAGTTCCATTTTTTTATTTGGCGAAAAACATGGCGCTGGGTACGGCCAACCCTGAGGTTGTGCTTGTAGACCGATCTAGCCGTGCCTTGGACTCCACCTAGGGGGGTTTTATTTATAAAGTGTAGTTTTTATTAATGTTTATAGGTGTGGAGCGAGTATAAATATCCCAATTACACTCGGATCCCACTCGTCCACGCCCATGTGCAGGAAAGGAAATGATACACAAGTGATACCTTGCAGGTGCTCAGAGAAGTGCTCGCGTCGACGCCTCACACGAGCCCCCAGCATGATGATGGTGGAAAGATAGTGGAGTTGTCCCCACCTTTAATAAGAGCATCGATGAAGTGCGTGGCGAGGATCTCATCTGAGATGGGCGCAGTCCACCCTGTTATTGTGATCGTCGAATCAAGCGTGAGCACTCCCACCTCGAGTGCTCCACGCGATCTGCTACTTTTGCAGGGCCTCCTTCAACAGTGTGTGGCGCGTGTAGAGGTTTGGCAAGCCGAGACGTTCGACGCGATAGCACCCCTAGTGGTTGGAGGGAGCACCTACCAAGAAAGGAAAAGGGAGAAAGGGAGTCGTGTGTGTATAACGTGGTTGGCGACGGCATTTGGTGTCTGGTTGCCTTCTTGCAGCTGATGACGAACGCTAGTCATGCGGGGGCAGCACCGCATGATGTCCTGCCATGCACGGTGTAGTCGCCATTGGGAGCATGTACCTGCATGAAGCATGTGGACTAACACCTGTGAGTCCGATTCTACGATGATATTATGAAGGTTTTGTTCCTCGCAAAGGAGTAAACCATCACGTAGCGCCATAGCTTTGGCTATTGTGTTAGTTTGTATGCCATAAAAAGAGGAGAAAGCAAAGAAAATACACCCTAAATGATCCCGGAGCATGCCACATCCCCTCGCTGGCCCCGGGTTCCCTTTGGACGCACCATCCACATTTAGTTTGTTTCTGCCATTTGGGTGTGGGTGCAAATGGATGACCTGTAGCTGAATGCAGATAGGGGCAAGGGTCACCAAAATGCCCTAGGCACGAAGGAGATCATATCAGAGTGCTGAGCTGTAATCGCAAGTGGGGATGAGATGGTGGATGCGCCGTATCCACAGCATGACACGATGCATGATATCCATGGCACGCATGGGAGTCCCTGCAAAATGAGAAGAATTTCGCCCCTTCCATATCTCCTATAGTAAATAAGCTATGGTGATCTGTAGGATGGGGCTCCATTTAGAGCATATTGGCAAGATAAATATCTTGCCAAAACACTCCAACGGGGTTAGTGGAATATGAAGGAGTGGGCGCGAAAGGTGCGTGATTTGGCGCCAACGTTCTATGATTGTCTCGCTGTGGAAAAAAAAATGTTCGATAGTCTCAATATGTGGAAATGTGGGACAGCAATTGCAACGTGAGGTGAGAAAGTTGCTTAGACGGATCACCCGATCATTAGTCGGGAGGCCACGGGTTAGGAGTCTCTAGAGGAAAAAGGAGACGCCGGTATGGATCACCGAGTACCAGATGCGGCGACCCCAGTGCTGGATGGGGGATTGCTCACGGAAATACACCCAAGAAGAACTGCATGAGTTTGCGCCATCGAGTGTGAGCGTCCAAATAGCACAATAGAGAGTGGACCCGATTAAAGTGTTCTAGACCTGAGGTAACATGGCAAAGGGGAGGCCATGTTGCTCCCATAGGTATGGCATGTTGCCCATAAGCAGCTGGGCCACTGTGAGTCGCGCTCGATGTGGTACAATGCGGGGATGGCAACCGAAAGGCTCGTCAGCGTGCCAAGTATCAAATCAGGCGTTAATCGTACCTTGGCCTATACGCCAACATGTGACCTAGGCAATCTCAAGCCACTATGGTGCCACGTCTGCCATCTCTGATGGCCCCAGATATCCATCTCTCAACGGGCCCACTCGCCATACTTAAAGGAAATAAAACTTCTCAATAGACAGTGTATGGTGCACATGCGCCATACGAAATTCGAATTATTTTCATGTAAAATGTGTGTTAACAATATTTAATTATAATGCGTGGCATTTTTGTCTCTAGTAGTTGTTATCCCTTTTGTTGGGCTGAGAAAAAAATAAAGGAATCAAAATATTAGAATAGCAGAAAACAAAAAAATAAATAAAATAGTTCTAGCAGCCAGTGCACCTAGCTTGGACTAGTATCGCGCAGGCCCATCTATAGCTTGTACTCCAATGCCCAAGCAGCACCACCAGTCACCAGGCAAGCACACACCAGGCTCAGAAAAAGGCCTACAACAAGAAACTGACTTTTGCCCGACATTGGGGTCCTAGGCATGCACATAGCATGGCCCACGCAAGCACACTAGGGATAGTTCATTTATTTCATAGAGATATCCCACACATAATTATATACAGATTTCTGTTACTAACATCTATGATACAGACATGCCTGATTGGGAATATAACTAAAATTGCCAACTTCTTCCAGATCTGCACAAGGCACGCCGGGTGTATTAAAAACTAAATGAGGCCCAACGAACTGCAACCTTACGCAAAATAGAAAGAAAGTATAACTAGCATTCGAGATGACCCAATCTGAAAACCATGCCATCACGAGCCAATCAAAATGTGCGAATATAATATTTATTACATAAGATTAGACCATGATATTGGAACATGAGATTTAAAACACAAAGTTTTTGTATTTGTTCCTTCTTTGTAGGCCAATGATTAGATGTGGCCAATGACAATGATAATGCACAATGCAAATGACAAGTCAACAAATAGATTATTCCTGTCTGGTGATAAGGGGATGGTGTGGCGAAGAAGAGTGCACCATACTTTGTGAGGCCCATGGCTACAATTTAGTCATAAGCATTGGATCATTCATAAAGGGCAGTAGAAAACCAAGGACAGATTTGTCCATCTCTAACTCAAGGCATCACCTCTATTGGTCAGATGACAGTTACTGCCCATAGGGGCCACTTGGGGCAATCCTACAGCCGCTAGATGAACCCCATGGCCAGAACACTTTATCTATAGTCACCGAAGGCCCACCAAAGACCTTAATAAGGGCCATACGTGCCCTTGATCATGGTCTTCTAATTGAGATCTAAACAACAATGTAAGGCCTAGGGCCATACATACCCTTAATCATGATCTTCTATTTGAGATGCAAAGAGTAGTGCAAGGCCCTCTTGACGGCCTATGCAGGCTCATTGTGTTTGGCAACAGTTCTAGGGTAACAAGCCACGCTCTTACGAGTACTAGAGGACGTTAGAGCATTGTAGGTTCATCCAGCATAACAAAGGTGGGCAGGTTTCCATAGCAAAAGCAAGGGTGGCAATTGATGCCCTTATTCTCCCCCATCAAATCAGGGTGATTCAAGTGGGTTTCTCTACGAAAAATGGTATGTATTCTGCGATTTACATATTTATTTAAAAATCACATATGTAATACTATTTCATCAAATTTCATGGATCAGCCTCCTCAAGGGATTTCGTTGAACATGTATTAACCAGGAAGCATATCCACAATTTTATTTGATTTCCTCAATCGGCTATATTATAAAAATACTGAAAAATACTTATTACATACTGTACCTATAAAGTTCACGTTCTAATATTATAATCTACCTATTAATTACTTTCACAAACCCTAACCATCTTTTCTTATCTGTTCCATTTATATTAAAGTGATATAAAATCAAATCAAATATATGCTCTCACTATCCTTTAGTCTTCAAATTTTATTATATATAATACCTCTCTCCTTCACTAAGCTATATAAAACTAGCTAATATGTTTCTTGTTATCATTATAATTGTTATCATCATGTCTCTGAGTTGCCCCTCTTGGTATATTTTATTAAAATAAACACACCTATATACTAACTCATAATATAAAAATCCATCATAACAATATTTATTTCCTTTTTAACACACACATGACCTACTAAGGCTTAAACTAATTAATATTTCTATCTTCTACGAAGAATAGTGTCTTATTATTATCTTTAACTTAATAATCTTATATATCTTCATCTACTTATCTTACTTATCCCTTCATCATAATACTTCAAAAAAGTTTCTTTATCTTACGTACTTACTATATCAAGTCCCAATAAACTATTTTATCCAAATAAATGATAGAGTAAATGTCCTACCTTATAATTGCCTTACATATTTATTCTCTGTTTTTCTCCATTAACACTTATTTTTACCTGTTATAATATAAAATCCTAATTTCTCCACTTCCCTACCATCTTGTTCTACCTACTCATAATCACCTTTTCAATAGCTCTATAATGATTATGGCTTCTCTTAGACAACTTTTAAATAATCTATTTAATAACCCTTATTATCATCCTGATTTATCCATCACCCTAACATAAGTATTAATTCTACATCTAAAGGCCAGGACATGTGGCAGTGACCTCACTCCTGATATTGTAAATCCAGTTTTGATCCATAACGGACGCACACATTACCATTTTATTTATCTAGCTGACAGAAAGTTTTCTCATACCAGTCATGTGGTTGTTGGCAATATTATTCATGTACTAGTCGCCAGGAAGCAGATGATCTCCTTCACTCTTTTGTAGTAATGCATGATCTTGAGTTTACATCAATGTCATGATAATTTCTGACTCGAATTTGTGTTCAGTGGTGATAATATTTTTCTCCTCTTTCTCCTCTCTTCGTCATTCTAAAGAAAAATATCCATAACTTTCACATTCTCAACACTAGTTTCAATGCATCTCAAGGTTTGTAGTATTTATCATTAACCCATCCATTGCTTGCAATATGGCACCAATAAGATCTTCCAGTACTACAATAGCACCCACATCCACAGGAGAATTTGTCTTCATAATTCTTTCTAATGCGTCTTTCTAGAATAATGTTCTCCTCCATCCTTGATTAGTGCTACGTCAATATGTTATTGTAAACTTGTTTTAAGATTCCACTTCTATCATTGTCAGCAACTCCAACTCTTGAAACAGCTAAATCGAGGATGCAATGGAATCAAATTTTGCTGGAGTGACCTTGAGAAGCTTGTCATCAAAGCTCATTTTCTCCTATAGTTTCTCCCATCATCCATAGCCAATTGAACTAATTGGAGATATTTATTGGGAAGTCAGCCATAGGTTCCCCTTCTCCCATGGTTAGATCGTCAAACTCGCCTCTAAGAGCCTCAACTCTGGCCTTACGTACACACTCAGCTCTTAAATTCTCCATATTCATTATCATACATGTCAGATTGCAATTCAGACCATCCAAATTAGGACATAGATAACTTGCCATCCTTCTTCGTCGCCATCTCTGCCTCACTAGCTTTCCATGTATTATTAAGTTCTTAGTCTATGGATAATAAAATATGTGTGTATATAATTGCATGTCATTAAGCTATCAATTGTAATTATTGGGATTCATCAAATTGTAGTGATAGGATAACGATATTGATAACAATAAGTATGGCTATTAAAGGTATACAGGCTAAGTCTACCTTAATTATAATGATGGGATTAATTAAGATGGACAAACGAGGTAAAAGTACCGCCTCTTCCTATAAATAGGGGCAGGATCCTTGGGTCATATGGTAATTGACTTTTCTCCTAAGTGTCCCATTACTCAGAGATACTTCAGGAAGTGATTCAGTATTTTTCCAAAATACCTCCCTTCAAGACTGTTTGACTCGACTAAGAGAAGATGCAATGGATCATGGTATGTTTTACATCCATTCTCATTCATGTATGATCTTCATCATCCATAAGAATGGGAGGGAGCATCTTGCGTATCCAATGTCCCATAGAATGTGTGTCTCCAACAAAACTTGCATTCTCATCACCGAAAGAAATAGTTGTGCCTAGAGTGAACAGGAGAACCGTATCCAATCTCTGCCATAGACCTGTTGGATGGGAAGCTGGACCTTTCACACCTTCGGATATGTGTTGAGAGTGAAGAAACGAATGTAGATCAGGAGAAAAGGACAGGGGTGAAGAAGAAGTCTTCAACTTAACATAAATGAACTAAAACAATACATATTTAAAAAACAAAAGAAGAGAGAAAACTGTAACCACTGGCGAGGTTTACTTTCCCAAATAGCTGACAATGGATGGACAAAATAGCGGGACAAATAAGTCATTGGAAAATGGGGATTGTGGCAGTATTAACTGCCTTCAACGGACTGGGCTTAATGTCATCAATATCTAGGCATCACCTTAAAGGATCCAACAGAGCCCCCATCCACTGAAGACACCCCACCCCACCAGCTTGAGGCGAGTTCAAGAACTCCTCTACTGGAATAAGGAGAAAGGAGAACGAAATAAAATATTTGTGTTGTGAAATCCATCCTTCAAAATAAAGGAGCGACACCCCCGTCTATGACTTGAAGTAGACGAGTTCATGCAGAAATTTCACGGCTTTTCCATCTTTCCCTTTTGCGCGCGAAGCTCGTCGGCAGAGAGGAAGATGCTATGGAAACCGTAGGGCACCCGACTGGGGAGCGCGATCTCGGCTACCACCTCCAGCTCCGGTGACCTCGCGTCCATGACCAGAAAGCTTGACTCTTTCGCCCCCTCGTTGCGGAGAAACGTGACGAGATACCCGTTGTCCTCCTCGCTCCCCTCTTCGGTGCCGGCACGAAGATGGGCTCGCCGCCGAACCCTTCCCAGCGCAAGATAAGCATATCGATTCCTTCCCCCTTGATACCTTGGATTAATCACCCCAAATTCTAAGTTACCAGCTGAGAGCGGCATCCTCGTCAGAGCCCCGATACTCAAATCAATCCGCACCATCTCCACGCTGCAATGAACCAGCTCCGGCCTCTCCAGCGCGTGCTCCACGGACAGCACTTTTGGCACGACGAGAACGAGGACTTTACCGTCTTCTTCCTCCCAGGCGTTGATCGTGTGGAGCGGGTTGGAGCCCGGCGCGTCGAACCATCGCATCTCTGACTCTGACGTGGTGTAGCGGGTGAAGGATATGTTCCTCCTCCATCCAAGGTGGTGGGAGAAGGAACGCCACCACCAGTGATGACAACCGAAGCTCCACCTTCAACTCCGGCGAACAACGGCGGACCACCGCCATCATGTCCAATGATGTATGACGGAGCGTCTCCTTCTTATCCGGGAGGCAGCCAAGAGGACCTTGAAGTGCTAGGAGGAGGACTGGAGGTTGGCATGTGATAAGCCGAAAAATCACGTAAAATTACGTGGTCGTTGCACTTTTTAGACTTATGCAATAAATTTAGAATTCCCTTAATTACTAAATAAGAATATAGAGCAAGCAAGGGGTCGATCCGCAAGGAGGCAACAATTCAGAATTTTCAAACAATTTTTATGAATCAAGTCAAGTAATTTTGAATTTTGCAATATTTAATTCAATTAATATTAAATAATATTCTTAAAATAATCAAAATTAAGTAAAACTTAATTTTGATTTCGGTCAGATAATTCCAGATAAGAATATTATTATTATTTTAAGCTCATAAATTTTTTTTATATAAATTATTAATTTCCCAATTTAATAAAATTTATAATAATTTTCAGAATTAAAATTGGGAATTTAATAATCAAGAAAGTGATTTTTGAATTGGAGTTCAAAATGGATGAATTTTCGGTTCAAATTTTATTTTTGGGTTTTTTATATATTAAATTAAATTCCTAAACAATAAAAACCGAAATCTAGAGAGAAACAAATCAAATTAACCTAGAGAGAAAGTGAAGAAATTGGGGAAAGCCCCAATTTCGACCCTAAATTAAAAATGTAATGAAGCAGAAATGTCCTAAAATGATTAAGAATTAATGATCAAAAGTCAGATCTCGAATCCAAATCAAAAAGAAGTGCTGATGCATTCAAAACATGAATCTAGGGCATGTACATTTCGCCCATGCCAAGGCGTTTTCGAATCGTTCTAGAAGATGATCAAATACAATTCAGAAACTTACAAATTTGATAAAGAGATCCAGATCTGACGACGTCCTGAATGCCTCCTATGTCCTTCCTGGCCAATTGCTTGGGGAGAGCCTCCAAAAGTGAATTTCGCCTTTTTTTCTGACCTCTATTTAAAGATCCAACCGTCCCGATTGTAGAGGAGGAAAAGACGAACCTGCCCTCAAAATTTCAGCCCAATCGGAGCTGTAGATCTCAAGATATCGCAGTTTTAGTGAGATCAAATGTGGGCCGTTGGATCTCTTTTATTTTCTCTAAAAAAATCGGAATTTCCTATTGGCTGGGCTTGATTTTCTCGCTTTCCGTGTTTCGGGACACGTGCACCCTCGTTGTCCGCGTCGGCCGCACTTTCTGACTTTTCAAATCTCTCTCCTCCTATTAAATATCTTTTCTTCTCTCTCCTCTCTAGCCGCTCTACTCTCTCTCCTCTCTCTTCGCTTTCTCTCTCTCTCTTTTAATCACTCTATTTGACTTTTCCTATCTCTCTCCTCTCTTCTCTCCTTTCTTATTTAATTAATATATCCCTTCATTCGCCAATTTGAGCGAATAGCGTGAATATTCATTTTAAATGCATTTAAAATGCAAAATAAATAATCAATATATTATTTAATTAAATAAAAATCATTTCTTGCCTAAATAATGGTCAGAAAAATTCAGAAAAATTCATAAAAATATGGGAAAATTTCAGAAAAATCAGGAGATGATTTACTGACCTTAAACCAAGCAAATAAAATCATGTAAAAATATTTCTTCACTGAAACAATGTCAAATTCCATGTAAAAAATGATAAAAAATATGAAATAATAGAAAAACGACATGTTAACTGATTTCAATGTATTTTATCATGATAACATGCAAATATGACCCTTAAAACACATAAATAGAATGTATAATTCAGTAATTAAGTATATTAATTTGCATGTTATCAGCATGTGTGGAGGAGCCCTGGCAGAGAAGTCTTCTGTGACATCTACTTCGCCACTGCACACTGAAGTGCACGGGAATCCTCCGGAAGATGCACCTTCGGCACATGACCCGGCAGTGCCGCTGACCATGCCGAGTGTGCACCACAGGGCGCGCAGAGAACCTCAGAACCGCCCTGCAGACACACTCTCGCCAGGCACCTCAGCAGAACATCTGTTTTAGTGGTTGTTATCATTTGCACTGTTTTGTTTTCTCCAATTTTAGTGTCGCTTGTTGTGTGGCTCTTGTGCCTATAAAGGCCAAAGCTTTTGGTGTTGTATGTACCTCACTTTGACCAATTTCAAGTCGTGTATCTTGTTTCTCTCTTCTTCCTCTCTATGAGTGTGTTTGAGTGAGTGAGTAAAAGTGTTCATGGTTTATTCCTTGAAGGGGGTTTTAATCCCAACAGGGGGGGAGAACACCAATCTTGGGCACCTTCTCGGCGTCTGCCCCGATTGGAGACCCGCCGCGGAGGATCATCTCCGTGGGCTGCATCACGATCTGGATGTCGCAGAACATGGCGAAGCTCTCGGTAATTGCGAAGTCGTGGAGGAAGGACGCCCGGGCAACGGAGAAGACGGGGACATCCGCGCTGGCCTTCTTTCCCTTGGCGTCGAAGCGGAAGTAGGTGAGGAAAGGAGGGATGGGGTGCAATGGAAGGCAAAGACTTCGCCGGTTACGGGGTCCTTTTTTGGGCGAGCCGTCATGCTGCCGACAAGCTTCTCGCCGAAGTCGCAACGGCCGAGCGTGGCGATATCGCCGGTGTCAGGGCAGAGGTGGACGGTGTAGGGTGTAGGCAATGGAGGCTTGGAACTTGTTGGACAAGAACTTTCACTACACAAGAAAAATACAGGAGATGAAGTACAAAGCTCTCCAAAACTCACTTGAGACCCTTACTCACTCCTTGCCCTTGCTCCTTATCATGCACACACTGCCTTGTGCTATCACTTCACCCAAATGAGGGGCTTCTATGGTGCTTATATAGGTACCAATGGATGCTTCTAGAAATCATTGAGATCTCTAGAAAGATCCTACGACAGAGAGTGAGATATTTCCAAATACTTCCATGTTGCTTTCTTTTGGACATTTCCAGATTTTTCCAGAAGTATGCAGCGTCAATGCTTGATACCTTCGGTCTCCCTCCCAAGCATGATGCCATCTGCGATCCTTCATATGCATAATCGTTGAAAGAGTTATTTGAATTTTTTGTCTTACTAATGCCTTCGTAAGTATGTCTGCAAGCTGGTTATCCGTGCTGACGTGCTCTATCTCCATCTTTCTTTCTTCTAGGCAAGATCTTATGAAGTGGTACTTAGTTTCGATGTGCTTCAATCTGCTATGAAATACTGGGTTCTATGACAGAGCAATGGCTGAATGGTTCCACCAAAAGTGTTATTGATATCGATCCCACTTGCATTATCTCACCGATCAGTCTGGCCAACCATAATCCTTGACAAGCTGTCGTGCTTGCTGCTATGTATTCAGCCTCGCATGATGAAAGAGCAACTATCTTCTGCTTTTGAGTAGACCAGCATATGATGTTGGATCCCAATAAAAACACCATCCCACTTGTGCTCTTCCAGTCATCTGGGTCTCCTGCATAGTCGCTATCACTATAACCGGTAAGCTTCATTCCATGTGTTCCTCCCTTGTAGACTAGACCAAGGTCCGATGTGCCCTTTACATATCTCAAAATTCTCTTAGCAGCGGCCATATGTTCAGTAGTTGGATTCTCCATATATCTGCTGAGAAAGCCGACTACGAACATAAGATCTGGTATAGTGTGAGTTAAGTACTTCAAGCTCCCCATTAATCTTCGATAACTTGTAGGATTCACTCATGACCCTTTTCCCTCACCAAACTTGCATCGAACCTTGAGATGCGTTTGTGCTTTATTGCACTTAGACATCCCATTTTCTTCTAATATCTTTAATGCATAGTTATTTTGGCTCAACTTGATTTGACTGTGCTCTTGTACGACTTCGATGCCGAGGTATGAGGTGAGTAGACCAAGGTCACTCATCTCAAACTTGCCTTTCATCTGGGTCTTGAACTCTTCGATAAGCGGGTACTCTGACCTTGTGATGATTAGGTCATCAACGTATATTCCAATTATCAAGTGTGAGGTACCTGATCCTTTAAAGTAGACTGCATATTCTTGACTACTTCTGCGAACACCGAGAGATCTCAAATACTTGTCTAATTTAGTGTACCAAGCCCTGGGTGCTTGCTTTAGTCCATAAAGAGCTTTCCTTAGTCTCATAAACATGTGCTCGCTTCCCTTCTTGACATGTCCCTCGGGTTGACTCACGTATAGCTCTTCTTCCAAGTCACCATTTAGAAATGCAGTTTTGACAATCATATGGTGAACTTGCCATCCTCCTTGCGCTGCTAGGGCCAATAATACATGTATAGTCTCCATTCTGGCTAATGGAGCAAATACCTCCTCATAGTCAATGCCATACTTTTGCAAGTAGCCTTTTGCCACAAGTCTAGCTTTATGCCTTACTATATCACCTCCAACATTCTTCTTCACTTTATAAACACATTTGAGGCCTATGAGCTTGCATCCAGGTGGAGGAGTTACCATTTCCCAAGTCCCATTCTTGTCTATTGCATCTAGCTCCTCTTCCATTGCATTAACCCAAACAGGTTCCTTTGATGCCTCTTGATATGAAGTCGGTTCTTCTTGGGTCAAGTAACACATTTCTGGGGCTAGACTTATTTCTTCTGTCCCTTGGTAAACTCGATCAAGACTAACAAATCTTCTAGGGGTGCTTTCTTCAGTAGTTGAGTGATCTTTGTCCCCACCTTCTGCTTCTTCCTATCGAGCATCTCCATAATCCGAATGACCGTCAGGTAGGGGGACTTGATCTACCTGATTCCCATCATCACTTGTGAAGGTTAAGGAACTTGGAGAGCAAAATGTACCTTCATGTTGGTTATTTTGACTGCTCCAATTCCACTACCCATTTTCTTCAAAGATCACGTCTCAACTAACATGCACCCGACCTGATTGTGGGTCCTAACATTTATAGCCCTTCGTGCCAACTTTATACCCAATAAACACCATTGGCTTGCTTCTGTCTTGTAGCTTTTGTAATCTTTCCCCCAAGGTCTTCACGTGCATCAAAGTTCCAAAAACTCTTAAGTACTCCGCATTCAGCTATCTCCTGTCCATGCCTCATATGGTGTGGCTCCATCCAAGCTTCAAGTAGGAGCTCGGTTCAAAATATACACACTTGTATAGACAGCCTCTCCCGAAAGCTCTTGTGGAAGATTCTTATATTTTAACATACTCCTTACCATATCCATGATAGTCCTATTCCTCCTCTCAACTACTCCATTTTGTTGAGGAGAGTAAGGTGCAGAGAATTATCGCTTGATTCCATGCTCAGTGCAGAATTTTGAAAAATCTGATGACGTGAACTCTCCTCCTTGGTCAGTTCTCAAGCCTCCTACTTTTACTCCCTTCTCTGCTTCAGCCAAATTATTGAACTTGACAAAAGCTTGGAGGGCTTCACACTTTTGTTTCAACACCGCCACCCACATGAGTCTAGAGAAGTCGTCAACTAGTAGCAAGAAATACTTACTCCCTCTGAATGTGGCTGGGGACATAGGTCCACATATGTCTCCATGGATCATCTCCAGAGGCCTACTTGCTCTATATGAGGCAACAGAGGGGAATGGACTTCTATGTTGCTTACTTGCAACACAGTCCCGACAGAGTTCCTTAGGGTCCTCTATTTCAGGAAGTCCCTTTACCATTTGCTTTGAGGATAACATTTTTAAAGATTGAAAGTTTAAGTGTCCATACCTCTTTTGCCATGACCAACTTGACACTTGTGTATCTTCTGCAGTGAGGCAATTCAACACTGGATTCAACTTCAATAGATATAACCTGCTAGCACTTCGCTTCACCTTTACCAAGAGTTTCCCTTGTTTATGATATATGGTTAAGAACCCACCTTCCATCAGTATTCGACACCCTTGTTCGTCGAATTGAACCAAACTCAGAATATTAGATTCTAACTTGGGAAAATAGAGGACGTTTTCTATCCTCAATTGGCCTCCATCTTGACAGTGTAGCAGGATCCACCCTCGGCCACCTATCTTTGTAGTAGATCCATCCCCAAATCTTACGGTGCCATGCAAGATTTCATTCAGCTCTTGAAATAAATTTCGATCACCTGTCATATGATTGCTAACACCATTATCTAGGTACCACATACCTTCATTTTGTCTTCTCTCATTGACCCCTTGGAGTAGAAGCTCTCTGGGAACCTCCGTAGTCGTGATAAGCAGGGTAGGTTGTTGCTTCTCCTCAACTTCTGCAAGTTGGACATTCTCTTCCTTTCCTTTGTAGCACTCATAGGAAAAGTGTCCAAGTTTCCCACAATTATAACATTTTACCTTTGACTTGTCTCGAGGTTTTTCTTCAAAGGCATTTTCACTTGATCTTCCTTCACCTCTTCATCATCCTCTTCGGCCACGTCCACGACCTCTTCCAACATATCCTTCGCCATCATTTTTCTTACTCTTCTCCAAAGATTTTGATTGCAGAAGTTGCTCCTCCTTTCGAGCTTGCCGATCACGAAGTTTATCCTAATGGATCTTCAATGAACCAACCACCTCTTCAAGTGTCATTGAGTCCATGTCTCCAAATTATTCAATGGAAGAAGTAATGGCATCAAACTTGGCAGGTCCTGAGTGAAGAAACTTGGCGACCAAATCAGTCTCTTCAAAGGTCTCCCCAAGACTTCTTAGTTGTGTAGTTACTTTTGAAAGCTTTCTAGCAAAATCCACTACTGGGTCTTCTTCTCCCATGACCATGGTTTCAAACTCACGTCTAAGAGCTTGAACTCTTGCCTTGATCACGCGAGAGGCTCCCACATGCATTGTCTTCAAGAACTCCCACGTTTGCTTGGCAGTCTTTGAAATATCCAGCTGTGCCAGGATATCTTCGGAGAAAGCTCCAAAGATTACAGACAAGGCCTGACGCTTCAAGATGCACTTGCATCCGTATAGCCCACACCGGGTAGTTTGTCTTAAACAATACCTGGAGAGGACTCGAAGTGACTGGATCACCCAGACCCTTGCTTGATCCGGAAACGGCAACAGCAAACTCCCTATCCCGCGAGGAAGCTCCACTAGCTTGCAATGCCATCTCTTCCTTCTTTGGCATGGTAGCAACTCCCCTTAGATCAGACTCGCTCTGATACCAAATGTAGGTGATGGAGGCTTGGAACATGTTGAACAAGAACTTTCACTACACAAGAAAAATACATGAGATGAAGTACAAAGCTCTCCACAACTCACTTGAGACCTCGCTGGAGACAACTGTGCAGAGGGTGTGGCTCAGCTCGCGGACCAACGCCCAGTTATCGGCCAGCACACCCCGCGGGTCGACCGTCAGCCGATGCACCGCGGGGTCGATGACGTTGTTGATGATCGCGTCCAGCGCGTTCGTTAGAGAGCTTGCCAGCAACGACGACGGGCGTGGGGGCGGCGACGGTGATGGTGCTATCTGGCTTTTCGCCCATGCCTCTGTTCTGGGCCTTATCTCTGTTTCAGGTGGGGATATTTTTGTTGAGGGGCGGTCCTTGGTGAGTACTACGGAGATGGTCAGGGACCGACGAGACTTCAAATTCGGCAAAGGGGCTGGCTTTGCGGCAAACGCCATGGACACAACTTCCATAGAAACTCTGCCTGGCTCTCTCTCTCTCTATCTGCCTTTTCAATCGAGGGTGCTATTTATAAGAGGGGGACGGGCAGCATCATGGCCGGGCCACTGTGGCATGATACGATGTCCATTTGCCACAAGTTAAGTAACCATGTCCCCACAGAAAAAAATATCTTCATTTATGGGATGTGAATAATAAAATAAGGGAAGCAACACAACATTCTGTAACTTCCAAGATAGATATGTAGATCAATAGATAGATCGATCGATAGATAGATAGATAGATAGATAGATAGATAGATAGATAGATAGATAGATAGATGGATAGATAGATAGATGGATGGATAGATAGATGGTTAGATAGATAGATTAATGGATAGACAGATTTATGGATAGATAGATTTATGGATAGATAGATAGATACATTAGATAGATTAGATAGATTAGATACATTTGATAGATTAGATAGATAGATTTAGGTTTGCTAGCCTAACTATAACTCAGGTCATCCATGATATTATTTCCATATATTAAACATCTAAATATCTCTACTCAACATAGCATGTTTGATTCAACATCAAAATTTTCAAAATCACCATTTACCCCACATTCGTCCTATTTCATGTCTATATGACACCATCATGTTAGACAGCTGGAGTTAACTTGCCGCGGAAATAAGATAGGTACTACGGTCTAATGTGGTCATTCTGAAAGGGGCATGTACTCGTCACTCCTGGAAATAGAGCATGTTTTGCTCCAAAGATGACTCATGGTGTAAGCTTGTACCAATGACTGATGTAACCAGAACAAGAGCCTACGAACGAGGGAACCAAAATCAGGGATAGAAATTTGGGAGGAGCCAAATGGAATCAAATGGGGGATCATCAAGAAAGCATGTCATAAAAATGTGGAAAGCAAGAAAGACAGTGGTAAATATATCTCCGAGAAGAGGAGCACAGAAGTAAGGGCAAGCCGAAGTCAAAAAAGTATGAAAAAAAAGAAAATAATAAAAATAATAATAAAATAAAAAATAAAAAAAGATAAAAATAAAAAAACATATATATATATATAGAAGGGGGAAAAGTTCCACAAAGCAAAGAAGTGCCATTAAAGCTGCCATGAACAAGGAGGAAAGCTCACAAGACAAGAGAGAAGAAAATATTTATATCTTACATGCCAAGAGTCTTCTCATAGGTCACCAAGATTCCCAATTGTCCAATCAAAGATCTACGCTAACTTTCTTTAAAGGCGATTGGTTTTTTGGAACTGAAGTTGGGGAAACAAGAGTACAAAATGAGTTTTTCTTTGGTTCAAATCATGCTCTAAAATTTGGGTGACAAAATACAGGCTCTACCTCACAGACCACAAGTGAACCATGTACCTACTGTGTTTTCCAAAACTTATATTTCTCTTACTCCATAAAATGCTCATGGTATACCTTAATGTCATAAACCAGTTTGATTTTGCAAAAGGACTTATAATGTTGTCTATTCACGTCTACTTAAGGTTACCTCTATATTTCACAAGTGAGGAAGAATAAAATCAAAATGAAGAAGCATTCAAAAAGAAAATATGGGGGCAGAAACGGCTTTCAACCGAAGAGAATCTCGGGCAGCTGAGGAAAGAAGATGATATGACAAATATTGGACGAAACAAGACTTGCCAAAGCACTGAAGTGATGAAGGGTATAAAAAGAAAAAAAACAAAAATCTGGAAGAAATCGGAAGAGAAAGGGCAAAGAGAGAAAAATGCTCCAGTCAATGTACATCAATATAAGAATGCTCACATCAATGATATTCCAACCAACTAGGCTATGTAAACCGATGTACTATCACGTTCATATCCATGGAAAGTTGTTCAAAAAAAAAAAGAAAAAAAAAGATAGATAGATAGATATAAACCAAAACTTTTAAAGGAGGGAGAGAATGGAAGGAGTATAAGAAAATGGATAAAGACAATATGTTGAGATGTGCAAGATGATATTAGTCCAAGTTGCATAAATATCGAACCGGAAATGGAACAGAATGTTTCTTTTTAACTCCAGAGGCACAAGAAAGCATCAAAGCAACAAGCCATAGTATAGATCAAGATGCTAATATGAGTTATGGTCACTTAGCAGCAGTTGACGGAACATTAGGCGAAATGGAAAAAAGTGAATGCTGGATCAACGTTGAAGGTAACCAGCTACTGAACACAAAAGTACTCCTAAATTGATTCAACTCCAAAACAATCACTATAAACAAAAAGTAAGACCTCCGAGGACTAGAAAATGTTTAACTAATATTGGACATGATACACGATACAAACCTTGTCCAAAATGTTAACTCCCTTTCCATTCAAAGTTAAAATTTTTACTCCCAGTGCCGCAGTGTGGATTCCCGTGTGCTGACTGCTGGTGTGCGCATGTTGAGCCGTCTCACGCATGCCCGGAGACTGCACTCATCAGGAATGCCTACCTCGGCTATTGGACGGCTTGTGTGCCATGTCCGCTAAGCACCATCCCATGCCACGGTAGCCACATGCTGCTCCCGCTCTTGCGATAGCCAGCCGGCTGATCCACTACCGGAGTTAGGCTGGTCAACGTAACTGCCTTTGTGCACATGCATCCCTCTGCTTGTGCACGCGCGTCGACGAACCATATCCAGGCTTACCACACCCTCACCACCGACAGCCCTTCCTCAGTTTACTACCACAGCCCACTGCCCTCGCCCCCCCTAGCTCTCCTCCCATCGCCAATTGGGGAGTGATGAAAGCGGATCATTTAGTCACCACCGTTGAATTATGTGTCGAGCGGAGGCCATGCCGATTACACTGGAGACGGTCCATCCGGTCATCTCATCTATTAGACTGGGTAGCCGGTCCTCCTGTTCGCGCAGCCGTGTGCCGCGCAGTCGCCGCGCTGTCGCGCGGTGCGGCCACGCCACGTCCACGACGCCAGCGCCGCTGTCGCACTCTCCCCCCTCGCCTTGTCGCCCTAGCAGTTTACACCGCGGGGAATTACACCATTGTGACCAGCCCCCTACTCTGAGCGCCAAGCCCCGACTCGCCCCTTCGCACCTCTCTGTCCCACCCCAGTCACCGACCGTGTTGCACCCATTGAAGGCGAACGGCGACCAGTTGCACCACGCCGGTGTCTTGTGCGAGGCCACCTTGAACAGTCACTCAGCTAGGTAATCGCGCATGGTACGCAGTGCCGCCCTACACGCCCGGACCCAGCCGTGCTAACCGCACCCGTACCCCAGCGCCGGGCCATGGGCCCCCCCTCACCGTGCGCCGCGCCTCTGCCGTGCCCAACTGCGCCTACCGCGATGCGCCTGTCTGCGCCGCCGTGCCACACCAAACCGCGCCACCGCTCCGCGCTCACCCGTGCTGCCATGCTGTGCTCGCCTGCGCCTAACGCACCGTGCCTCCCCTGCGGTGCGTTCCCCGCGTGCCTCTGGCCGCCAGCTGCCGTAGCCACCGCGCTGACCTGCAGCCACCACGACACGCCGGTGTATATCCACGCCTGCACTATGTGCAGCCGCCTCCCTCCCCGACGCCACCGATGCCTCCATTGAACTCTGGTACGAGCCGAAGACGATCTTCCCCAGCACGATCACGAGGTATGCCATTCCAAAACCATCTTTTGTTTCTCACAGTATACTCCCGGTTGCCTCCACCGCGCTCGGGTTAGACGTAGGTGAGCGTGACAGGTTGAGTGAAAACTTATCGCTATACGAGCGTCTTACCTGTTTGGTACGAGTCGGGTCCGCCCGTCTCGTGCGAGCACATCCAGCGGGAACTTTCCCGTCCGGCGTCGTAACGTCCTCGTCCAACCGGACGAGGGTCGGAAGGTCTACCCCCGTCTTTGGGCAACTCCGTCAAACCCCGGGGGACGGCATCTGTCACTTGTCGACAACTGCACGTACTACACCCCTACCCATGCACTTCATCGTAGGCCATCCTCATAGGAGACCCATGTCAGACGACTACCTCGGGGTAGACGTCGGGCATTGACACACTCGACACCGAGTCCCATCCCTCGGTGACGGCAGGTCCTCGTCCCCGACGTTGTCCTACATCAGGGAGTATCTAAAGTTATTACAGAGTTGAAGAGGACTAGAGAGCCAAAGAACCCTAAATTATTATGTGAGATTGGAGGAAGTAGATTCCATAATGTGCTTATAGTTCTAGGGCCGACCCATAGTATCATCCCTTTAATTGTCTTATAGCAAGACACTATAGTTAAAGTGATGCCAGTTTCCCAAAACATATGCTTTGGTGATAGGATTCATATCATTTCTAGGGGCCAAATAACCAAGGCTTGTGTTCATATTAATGGATGTCGATTTTGACCTGATTTCTTCACCTAGCCACAACTATTGCCAACCCAACCAATGGCCCCATTGACCCTCACTACCATGGCACAGCCTCCCACCTCCATGAACCCTCCTTTGGTCGACGAGGTCGCTCCGGTCACTTTTGCTACCCAGAACCCTCCAGACCTACCACAAGCACAACCAGCTCTAGTGTGACGAGATGACGCCTAGGACGCCAGGCGCAAACAACATTGGGCCCAAATTCAGAAGAACGCACGGTTGAAGGTTCACTCCTATCAGGTTCAAGGAACCCGATCATTTTCACCGTATTTTAAGCGACACAGAATGGACAATGATTTGTGTATCAAATATGCAGATACCCGACTTGGTGGGCAGGCCAAAATCTTCTAGGAGAACTGTTTAGAGGAAGCCGCACTTCCTGGTGATCCGCCTTACACTTGGGCTGCCATGCAGGAGACCCTTAAGGAGAAATATGTCATGTGACTTTACACGACTTGACTCCTCATGAAACTGATTGACCTAAAGCAGGGCAAGAGATCTGTTAGCGACTACATTGAGGAGTACGAACAATATCCCATGCGCTGCAAACATGCAGATGATCCCCAACTCCTCATCGCCATGTTCGCCAGGACTTGGCGAGGATGAGTGTACCGACGAACTACGGCAAAACCCTGCCACCGTCGACGAGGCCTACTGCTTAGTAGAGGGTGTCGCGTATGCACATGAATGCTCTTTTGACACTTCTAGGGTGACCAATACCACCACACGTACCACTACATCGTTTGGTTGGATCCATGGTGCCACGACGGCCCCTAAGACTTCCCCTGCCCTAGCCACTCTAGCATTTCAGCCCATCCAAGCAGCAGACTGACCCGGCCCCTACGACGGTTGGTCCCATGGCCGCCACAGCCAGGAACACTAACCCAATCACTTAGGCCCCGCATACCTCAATGATGACCTGTTTTACTTGCGGAGGCCGAGGACACTGACAGGTAGTGTGTTCGACGATCGCCACCATGGTAGAAAAAGATAAATTACAGGGTGAACTACCCGACGTGGAGGTTCATGAATACCATGGCAAGTACGAAGAAGAGAGCAAAACCGAGCCCTACTTGGGTCTCATCCAGATCATTAAGCCCGACTCTCTGCTGACCCCAAACCAATCCGACCTCTTGATGAGGAGTGTCTGGTATGCTTCCACTCCACCTGAGTTATTGACACTAGCTTATGCTTCATCGTCGACCACAACCATGACCTTCGAAGGTTTCCGAGTCGGCCCCTTCTTTTGCAACTCGCGTTGTTTTGGCCCGGCATCCACCACCACAATCTCTGACCCTTCTCCTATGCCAGATCCAACCTTTGTGACCATGGTTGTGCCGCAGCCCACGTCACCCCAGAAGACGCCTACTGATCACTCCCAGCATACCCTAGTCTTCTTTATAGTCGTCCACATCGGTGATAAGACGGCGAAATTGATCATTGATAGTGTAAGTTGTGTTAACACAATTTCCAAGGAGGCAACACAACGTCCTAGTTGGCGACTACCCCACACCTGTCCCTACACAAAGACTTGTGTATGAACAACAAATCTTTATTAATTACCCAATAGTGTTGTGTACCACTCAAGATGAGCATGTACAAGGATACCACACTTTGCGATGTCTTGCCGATGAAGATTGGAAGCATCATCCTTAGACAGCCTTTGCTGCTCGACTATGATGCCATCATAGCTAGCAGAGCAAACTCCTGTCCATTTATGTTTCATGGCCGCCGTATACTCTAGTACCTGTTTATGAAGCTATTGGCTACAAAGGTGCTGCAGAGATCGGCTCCCAAGCTGACCAACTTATTAGTCGCAAATGTGTGCTTCTTTCGGAGACATTTTCGACTTCTCGACCGAGCAGCCCCTACCTACTACCGACGCCCCACAGCTTACCGAGCTTATATGTGATTACGGAGAGGTGTTTCCCGAGGAGCTCCTTGAGGGACTCCCTACGATATGTGGACTCCAGCACGCCATTAACCCCGTACCCAGCTCCTCACTCCTGAATTTGGCGCACTATCGGCTAGATCCAAAGAAGTACAAGGAGTTGTACCGCCGGATTCAAGAACTCCTAGCGAAGGGCCTCATTCGTAAAGTACACGGAGTATGAGCCCTTACGCAGTTCCACCACTCCTAGCACAGAACAACGATGAAACTTGGAGGATGTGATGCGACTCTCGAGCCATCAACAAAATAACGGTCAAGTACCGCTTCCCTATCCCATCAATTCAGGATCTATTTGACTAGATGGCAGGTGCGTTGATCTTTTCGAAGATTGACTTACGAAGCAGTTATCACCAAGTTTGCATACACCTAGGGGAAGAATGGAAGACGGTGTTCAAAATAAAAGATGGCCTATACGAGTGGAACGTGATGCCATTCGGGCCATCGAACGCCCAAAGTATGTTCCAGTGCCTTATGAATGAGGTACTACAACCCTACATTGGGAAGTTTGTCGTCGTTTAGTTTGATGACATCCTCATTTACAGTGGTTCACGAGTTGACCACTTGCAGCAGTTACATCATGTTTGTGCTGCCTTATGTCGAGAGCATATATATGCCCATTTGAAGAAGTGCAGCTCCTTCATGCGCAAGATTTCTTTACTTGGGTTTATCATTTCAGCAAATAGAGTATTAGCCGACCCCAAGAAGGTCAATGCTATCACCACCCGGCCAATACCGGCTAACATCCATGATGTCTGGAGTTTCATGGGCCTGGCCATAGTTTATCTCCGAATTGTACTAGCATTCAGCGAAGTTGCTTTACCCACCACCAACCTTATCGGGCGTGATCCATTCGAGTGGACTACCGATGCTAAGGAGGCCTTCGAGCAGTTCAAGCAAGTCATGACACGGGCCCCTGTCTAGCAATTACTAGACTTCAACAAAGTTGTTGAAGTTGCCTACTATGCATCTGGCGTCAGGATTGGTAAGTCCTTAGCCGAGAGGGATAACTAATGGAGTATTTTCGGTCAGAAGTGAATGATGTGCAAAAGCGCTACCTGAACTACGATCAAGATTTCTACCCCAACATTCAGTCTCTTAGATACTGGCGCCACTACCTCCTTCCAAAGTTTGTACTTTTTTTTTACCACGACTCCTTAAAGCATCTTCATGACCAGAGGAAGGTCAACGACCAACACGTCTGTTGGACTGAGTATATGCAGGATTACGTCTTCATGATTTGACATAAGAAGGGCAAGGATAATGTAGTAGGGGACGCTCTTAGCAGTCGAGCCAACGATGTTGCCACTATGTAGTGCCTAACAATCCTTAGCCCTGTGGATACATGAGCCTCAGGCGTTGGGCAGGTCAAGGAAGAATATATAAATTGTTCCAATTTTTAGACGATCGTGGAGACCCTCAAGAATGGGCTGACAGCAGAATACCGTAAGTATGTCTTTTTAGATGGATTATTGTTCCGTCAGAGGAGACTATGCATACCCCGTACATCACGGAGTGACGTCTTCATATGGGAAAACCATGCTCGTGGTCTCTACGGACATTTCAGCTGCAACAAGACCATCACGGCCGTGGAACAGCAGTTCTACTAGCCCTCATTGAAGAGGGATGTTGGTAACATCATTGACCGATGCTAAACATGCGTTAAAGCGAAGATGTCAAAGCAGAGCACTCATATTTACACTCCCCTTCGCGTACACGAGAGGCCATGGAACAATGTCAGCATGGACTTCATTTCTTGACTCCCTTGGATGCCACGATGCAACGATTCTAGAAGGTTATCGTGTATTGGTTCTCGAAGGTGGCGCATTTCGTGCCTTGTTAGAAAACCTCAGACTCCTCAAAGCATGGTATTTTATTCTTCCGAGACATAGTCTGACTACACGGACTACCTTTGATGATTGTCATTGACTGAGACATTTGTTTCACGAGCTAATTCTGGAAATAATTGTGGTTTGTGTTAGGGACGAAGCTTAAGTTCTCCACAGTTCACCACCCTCAGACCGACGGTCATACAGAAGTCGTTAACCGGAGTCTTGGGACCTTGCTCTGATTCATTGTGGGTGATCACCTCACTTCTTAGGATACTAACCTCCCAAGAGTCGAGTTCCCTTTTAATTTGTGGGTAGACCAAACCACTGGACACGCCCCATTTGAGATCATTATCGGCCACCTACCCCACTGAGCACTTGACCATTCACCCATAGATGAGCATACTAGAGTCTTCAAGGATGGACTTTTTTTTGTGCAGCATATTAGAGATCTTCATCACATCATTCATGACTGCATTCCATCCACCAACGAGAAATATAAGCACGCCGCTCATGCCCATCGACATCCCATAACCTGGTTATGCTTAGATTGCAGCCTGAGAGGTACTGTCTAGGGGTCGCTATGAAGCTCCACTCTTTTAGCGTCGGGCCCTTCCGATAGTCCGGGTAGTAGGATCAAATGCTTACGTCGTTGGCATTCCTATCAAATGGGGGATAAGTATGACACTTAATGTGTCCAATTCGGCACCGTACCATTCCCTGCTGCCTCTTTTATCTATATCAAAACCGTACCCTTCTGATTCCATAAATAATGATGACGTGAGAGAGTTTGACAGTTTAGTTTCCCATATTCGTGCCCCATTGAGGCATGAGTGCCTAAAGGAGGACTACAGGAGGTGACAGACACTGTAGGGAAATACAGAGTGCAGCGACGCAAATGGCCCTAAGCTCGACGATGTTGGGCTTCCCCCCCTCCGGGAGGATGATGGGGACCATCTACTACTAAAGACCTGAAGCCAGCAGACACGACAAGGCACAACTAACACCCGAAACCATGGCTTCACATACACTCCTGAATCAACAAAGTAAGCTAAACAGTTGACTTTATCCTTTTTATTTACTTCCTAGTGACCTGATGTTAGGAGGCCTAAAAGGATTGTAAGAAAGGCCAAGGGTAGAGCATGGACCCTCCCCTTCACCTCCCAATTTTTCTTATTTGGGCCCCTATAGGGCCTAAGCCATGCTTGGGGTGATCAGACCCACAAACACCCTAACCTACCTATATGAAAGACATGATGGGGTTGGTTTCTTTTCATAGATGAATTTGGTAAACTTTGAAGGCTTGGCCTCCAGATCTCTCCCACTCCCTCCACCCAACCTTCCCCTCTTCCTCCATGGATACCTGTGGAAATTTCCTCCCCACCTCTTCACCTTGACACCCTTCTTCTTGGTCGCTTGCCCTGGAGAATTCATCTAAGCACCTCCACCTTCATGTAATTCCTCTTATCCTTGTCCATGGATCTCCCCTTTCTCTCTCTTGTTTCTTTGTCGAACTGAGTTTTCACGGATTGGTGATTTGCGGTCGCTTTTCCTTTGCTATATTAAGGAGAGGAAACCACACAAGGGGGGGGACCCTTCGGTCGAGCTTGCTCCCCTCAATCCTCCATTTGATGGCCATAAGGTCGAGTCGAGCTCCCTTCCACCCCTCAAGCCCGCAAAAGGCCGCCCTAGGGTCAAGCTTACTTCCCAAGGATGACCCCCGCAAGGGACTCACGAAGACTCAGCTTGCAATGACTAAGAAGACCCCCATACGCCACTGTTCAGCCAAAGGCCTCCTTGGCCCCCGTCCTTCACCAACGCTGTAGTGTGAAGCCCCGCCCATCCGACGATTGCTTGGCACCTCCTGCCCTCCTCCGTGCTCGATCAAAGCCCCTGGACACCCAGGTGCATCATCTTTTCTTTCTTTCCTACATCGAGGAAGAAAGAAGCCACATCACCTTCGAATTGGTGGCCCTTGGGTTGAGCGGTACTCCCCTTGAGCCCTTCCATAGGTTGTCGGGCAGTCGAGCAGAGCTCTCGTCCACCCCTGTAGCCCGCGGAGGCCGACCTAGGGACGAGCTTGCTCCCAAGGATAGCCCCCACAAGGGAGTCGTCAAGAATGGGCTCGCGACGTCTGGGAAGACACTCGCTCGCCTCCTCTTTGGCGAAAGGCCTCTTTGGTGCCTTGGCCATTTCTAGTGCCGTAGTGTGAACAAAGGAGATTTATTCTTCAAGAGCCTTGATTTTTAACCCACTGGTTTTCTATGATGCATATAACGCACTTTTTGGTTTATTAATTATTTTTCCTGACATAATTTCATATTGTGCTAATAGTTGCATCATATTTCTAATCGATTGTTTTTTGCTGTTCAGGAATATTATTGAGTCATCTACAAGTAACAAGCAGAGATAATTCATCCGTATCTCTTTGTCAAATATGTTATTACTCTGTTGGACAATGCCCTTTTTTAAATATTCCAACTATGTTCTTCCTTTTCTAGGATAAGAAGACTAGGTAATATAGGATCACCTTGTCTAAGATCTCGTGTTGCTTCAAAGAAGAGGGTTGAGTTTCCATCCACTAACACTTAAAAACTGTTATATTCCACTCATAATTTAATCATCTCAATCCAATGGTTAGATAAACCAAATTGATGTAGAACCATTCTATTATATCATATGCTTTTTCCATGTCCAATTTCAAGATAACATTTTATCCGTGTACTTTAGAATTTATGGAGTGAGCTAACTCCTGAACTAGACTTACACTTTCATGAATTAATTTACCTTTGACAAATCCTTATTGTTATTTTGATATAAGTTGTGGAAGTAACAGACTTAATGATGTGTTCAATATATTTCGTAATACTATAATGGGACCAATGGGATGAAATTCAGCATAGGATATGGGTATTTGATTTGCGAAGTGATGATTGCAATTATTGCTAACGAAGGGGCTTTTGAATTTCTGACGCTGGAAGCGACGTGGATGAATAAAAAAAAGATGGGATTCAGTTTGTAATAAATGCTACAAAGAACAAGGCATACAGTACAAAATTATATTCTCTCTCTCCTCTGATTCTAACGATGGCGACATGGTGCACGCGCATCCACTAAATTTTAAGAAAAAAGATACGCGCTGACATGGTGCGCGTTGACCCCACGTCAGCTGCAAATCTTCTCCTTTCTTATTTCATTTGTTTTGTATTTTGTCTCTTTTCTCGTATCCTTCTCCACGGTGCAAGTGGCGCTGAATACCCTGAGCGTGCACAGAAGATGAATTCCACAGAATCTCAAGCAATTGGACTATTTAGCGTAAATGCAAAACGATGATGATGACGAGGAGAGAGACACTTTCAAGGGCTAGGATTTCTTTAACTTCAAATGGTCATAACTTTGGATCTACAATTTTGATTGAACTGAAATTTTTAGTGTCGCTTCGTCATCCCCTCCTATTTCTAGCGATACCCTCTAGTCTATAAATAGAGGCCTGGAACATTTTGAATTTCATCTTGAACTTCTTTTTCAGTGGTGTATGTTGATTGAAAGATAGGGAGTTCGGAAATCCATATAGAGTGGTGTTGGTGTCTTGGGTGGGAGGGGAGAAGCATTGGAGAAGAGGAGGAGCTTACTGGAAATTGGAAATTGCCATGATTCTGGCAGAACGTAAGGACTAGGTAAGTGTCTTTGCTTGACCTCGTCTCTTTCCCGACATCATAGTTGATGTAATTAGGGTTTATCATCGCATCTTCACTTACATTTTACCCTCTTCATTCCTCTCTCTATCCTCGCCATCATACCACTCCACATCCAACCACTAACCTCGTTCATACCGTCGTTCATCATTGTGTCAGTCACATTCACTTACTATTGTAATTAAGTTAAATTAACATATACCTTATGCATTTTTCAATTGATATCACTAGCTCATCTCCTTGAATATGGTCTTCATCTATCCTCTCGTTGATCATCACTTGTATAATAAATTAATTTCTAAATCATCATTCCTCATGAAGAAGACGTTGGAAATATGTGTGGCATGCATGCTGATCACACATTTCACATCTCGTTCGATGTTTATTGGTATAACATACTCATTATTGTCCACGCGTGAAGCTTATACTAAAGTCCATGAATACATTATCAAACTTAGTGAATTATGATGAGATTGTAATACGGAGATTACTAGTCTTTAAGCATGTGTTCTAAACATTCCTATTCGAAGGATATGCAAGAAGGAAATCCAAGTATCCGGATAGAATAGCACTATCTAGCCTCACTCATATGATGAGTATGGCCGGTCCCCTAGCCATTAGTGTGGATACATTAAGGATAGATAGTGGATGCTCTTTAGTTTAAACGGTCCACTACATTGATCCGTACAAATACCCAAATGGTATTATACCGAACTGTCAATCAGGTCGGTTCATGTCACGGTTTTGTAAGTGGTCCTTAGACCTGAGACACCAAAGATGTCTTGTGGATGGACGGTTGTACTTTGACTTGACTATGGCCAACAAGTCGCCAATCATGGGATTCTAAATGGTCTTATTGCAAGTGCATCAAGAATTTCACGAAGATGATTGAGTGGTTGAGATGGGATCGTCCACCCACGGTGTAAGAGGTGACCGCTCAAGGAAGATGATGCAATGAAGTCCTCGATCAAGGGAGTAAAATATCATAGAAGAGTTCTTCGATGATTTTCTAATGCATCAATACTATCTCAGATGACCAATTACGCTTTGACAGTTGACCATACCCTAAGTCGTCCAAGGAGCATCAAGTGGATGATGAACTATACCTACACGGTAACCGATGATGAACAAGTTTCATGAGGTGAGTCGATACACACTCCTTTGAGTCTTCTAAAACACGAGGTGTAGCTTGGCACCCACGTGTTGCAGACTCGACCTGTCGATTGGGCTAAATTGATGCGACGTTAATTAATCTATATGATGATATAGTTAATTAATTTGGAAGGCCAAGAAAGATTCTTCCACACCAAGATTCGGTAACTAGACTGATACATGGGCCTAGAGGGTCACACGCAAATCGTCTTTTGGACGCCAGAAGATATACTTAAGTTTTGGGGTTTTATGAAAGATAGCCACTTAGTATAAATAGGGGAACGCCCTGAACGAAATTCACTCGGGGCAAAATTGTTCAAAGGGCCTTCCCTTCCGCGCAAACCCCTCCTCTTCTTTTAGTTTTCTTAACGTGCACTTGGAAGCTAGGTAAATCTCTCAATTCTTCCTCTCAATCCTTGTCAGGGCTTGTACATGCCACTCAACCCAAGAAATTTAGAAGTGCAGGCCAAAATCAAGAAGAACGATCAAGAATTTCAACTAACATCATCCAAAATACACCAAAAATTCAAATACAAAGAAGGAAAAAGTATCAAACACGTTGATCCAAGCTGGAGCTCCTGTCTGTCTTGTTGCTGTGATAGAGCACCATCTAGGATGACCCCCTCCTCTCGAAATTTGGCTTTTATACTTAGGTTAAATGGTGAAAATTACCATTTTACCCCTAATTAGTAATTAAATTTTTATCTATCAATGTAGGCTTGATCTGATTGATCCAACATACAGATAGAAATAGGAGGTCAAGACGATCAAATCCATAAAAAAATAATCTCAATCGGACTTCAGGATCAAGAGTTATAAATAAGTGAATTTAAACCAATTGTAATTGTTGGATTTAAATCCATTTATTTAATTATTTTATTTTTAAACATGCAACGATGTGTTGATTTTTCATTGGATGATGCATTTTCAATATCTTCTTTTGAGTTTAATTTGCAGGCACCACATACCCACTTGGCAAAAACAAAATCCAAACGATAATCTTAAAAAAATAAAAGTGGTGCATATGACACGCATCTAAGCGTGTGTTCTTCATAGAACCGGCGAGTAAAAAGATGCCACATTACCGCCCCTGCGAGCATGTAGTATGCACCTCACGGGCGGTGAACTTATCTCCCGGTGGTCCCCCTCATCAAGCGTCGTCGGATTCTCATCCGACAGTCGAGATGAGGCCATGTCGATTGCCCGAAAATCTCTTTAGTGGTTTTGCATTAACGTCCTTCTTAAAAACACAAAATTGCTGCCTGACGCCGCCCAAAAATAATTGTGTAAATGCCCCTTCCGCATTCTCTCTCCTCTGATTTTTCCTGAAATAAAAAAAACCAAGCCAATTTCAATTAAATCCCTGCCACTTTTACATAATGTGTCTATGCCACTACCAAGAGCTGTTTTTAGGGATATAATGCAATACGTATTGAGGAAAAGCCCCTCAAAGTTGGAAAATTACTTTAACACTCATTTCCTCCTTATAACTATATCCTTTTCTCTTTAAAAATTCATTTCTTCCTCAAATAAAACCCAGAAAATCCTAAAAAAACCTAGAAAATTCCAGAAAATTCTAGAAAGTTCAGTAATTCATCCCCACACTAATTAACCTCAAAATTAAGTTTAAAACCTTCCATTTTCATTTAAAAAATAATTATTTCAAGCTTGAATAAATCCCAGGAAATTCATAAAGTGAACAGAAAATTAGGGGAAAATCAGAAATCACTTGGAAACGTTAATTGCATGTAAATATGATAACAAAGCCATTTGAAACTCTTTAAATGCATAAAATTGTGCTAAGAGAATGAAATTAAGACCAGATTTAGGGTGTTATCAATGAGGTAGTGTCTTTTCTTTTTGGATAGTTATATATTCTTCAGAAGTATCATTCAATACAAGTATTTAGAATACATATTTAAGACTAGTGTTCACTGTATTAAGAGCTTGTCATATTTCATTAATTAATTGCATGAATTCATGAACTTTATTTTGACCTCATACGGAAGTAATAATGAATACATATTTATTTCAACAAATTTAAATATGACATGGAAGTGTGAATGGTTTGATGACCACATAATAATTATCAATCTCCCACTTGGACTAAATCCAGTCGTGCTTATTCAACAATCCCATTTAATTGCATTGACACTCAGAAAACTCATGAGCTAAGTTGCTTATTCATCAATGGGTCTACTACGCTGTCAGTTGGCCAAACCATTGTTATCACAGTATCTTCTCAAGTGATCCTTTCCCTAACCAAGTAAAAGTGCATTAGAATGTGCTTCAACTTTTAATGTAATAGTGGTTCTTTCACTTGTGCTAATACACCATTGTTGTCACACAACAAAGCAATAGCATCTGATATTGAAGGAAGAATGTTAAGTTACTATACATTTGGGAGGGTCACCTGATGTAACACGAGAATGTCGGGATCATTTGGCACGTGTTACAACACAGGATAGAGGCAGTAACAATTAATATGCGAAATGATAGTCGAATAACGCACGTAAATTGAATGTATCAATACAAGTCAGTGTTGAATAATCAGAAGATCAATTAAGTTGTGGAGTTTGACTAGTCAAACTCAGACTCCTCAATGTCCCTTTGGACCAACTAGACACTTATGCAATGAGGGGTATTGTTAATGATAAAGTCTAGCCGTATCGCAAAACAATATCCTTACTCTCGTTGAGTGGTGGCTATTCCTACCACGATGTATCAAATATTCAGGTAGAGGAACATAGATCGACAGTACTGAAAGAAATAATTTGCCTGCGATTGTAGGGGAGAGGATGAAACCCAAATGGGCCAAGGCCCATCATCCGTGGTGTTGATGATTTGGAAGCTCACGCGGAATCAAGGCATAGACGGCAGGAGGTTCGACTTCGCATAAAAGGAATGCATGCAGGTAGGTGCACGGCAATAGATGAGTGCTGGAATAGGGCGCGGGCTGACGTGTGTCGGCAAGCACGCACAGTCAAGCGTGCACCGGCAGGCGCGCACAGTCAAGCGCGCACTAGGGGGTGCACACGAACTGCACGTGCGGGCAAGCGTGTGCGGGCAGGCACACATTGGCGGGTGCACGCACATGACTGTGTGCCAGCAAGGTGCGGGCACACGGAGAGGCATGGGCGTGTGCAGAGACGCAGGCACGCATAGAGGTGGTCATGTGCGTGGGGGGTGCGGCGCACGTAGACATGCACTAGCGCGCATGGGCAAGGGGCGCATGTGGGAAAAAGGGGAAAACAAGTGTGGGCACGCATGGATGTGTGCAAAGGCCGTGAGTAGTGGCAGATGCAGCAGCGTCAGCGTCGACAGCTTTGGGGATGGCGACGGTGGCAGTGGCTGCAGCAGTGATGAAGCACGCACAGACACCAGCGAGGATACATCATTTAAGCGGCCCTCGTCATCATCAGCATCACCGCTGGTCTGTGTCCAGCCCAATCGGCACACCAAAGCATCCATGAAGACCCCCTGGTTTAAATACCCTAAGTAAAGCATGTCCGCGCACCTGCTCGTGTTTTAACTCTCCATTTTCATTCGTCAAATTTATGTTTTGTGTTCATCAGGATGAGTTCAGCATAATCGTCATGATGTGTCCATATCGACATGCTTTATTCGTCCTTTTCATTTTCGAACCGTTTAAAATTTCCCCTTTGTTTAGTTTATGTGTTTTAAAAAGGGGTCCCTTCTTGGGCCCCTTGTCTAGATGTTGTAACGGGCCCATCATGGCCCTATATAAGGCCATGATGGGGCAATGCCACGTTCAGATCTGATTTATTGTGGAAGTTATCATTCAGTTATCAGATCTCATTGTGAGAAGAAATGAGGGAAGAAGAGAGGAAGGAGGAGAAGATGAGGAAGGAAGAAGAAGAGAGGAAAGAAGAGAAGAAGTGGAAGTGGAAGTGGAAGCAGGAAAAGGATAAGAGAAGGCACGAGGGAGATTTTGATCACTGCCACCCTTGACTTATCGTCAACAGCCTCCGTTGTCCACTATTGAACAGACCTGCCCCGCTAGTCATCGTCGATGCCTACCAGTGTTCGTCGGGATACACCGCACGATCACGAACGTCCAGAGCAGTGGTCAACACACACGAGACGCTAGTTTTCAGTGACTATTTCTTCTATGGGACGGGCACCGCCTGACGCACTCAGTCAATGAACGCCGGACATTGTTTCTGGCGATTCTTACTCTCACGAACCGTGCATTCCCGGTGCACTCTTTCCACACACGCGGGATGCGACCCCCATTTGCTCGTCATCTTCTGTAGTGTGCACTGCTTTGCCTTGTCTGGGGCGCTTACGTTCAGTCAAACTGAATTGGAACTACTCCACTCGACTACGCGCCGTATTGCTTCCCCTATTGGCATTTGACGATTTGCAACATGCTGGCCTTGATGGTTCATAACAGTTGACTGAATCCCTTCTCATGTTGCATGGCAATGTCATGACTACACATGAACGCACCCAGTTCAGTTGACCCACCGACGTCACCCCAATGTATTCTTTACCAATGCCCACATGTATTTGAGTGCACAGAACGGATGCTCGAGGAGTCCTTTGACCGCGATAACTTCACGTGGGGATCAGAAACTGGTCTTTGTGAATCACTTGTATCATCTTGGGTATTATCAGTGTTCTCTACCACGGACGACTGTGACTCGATGCCGCAACCAACATCATTGAACGAAATGTTATCTCTGAAATCCAAGCTTCCTAAACGGACAAAGCCATCGCACCTCAACACCGCTGCTGTGGATGTGGGTGTCTTTTGATCGAGCCAATTGTTACTCTGTCATAGTACACTCACGCCCCGCTTCGTGCCATTCTGTTGTTGTCGCCTCTGTTTGAGTACTCGCCTTGTCTATGATTGGGATATGTCCTTTTGAATGTGCCTCACCTACTTGGTCATGTTTTCGTCTGAGTCGCATCGTCCTCTTTCGCTGACCTCCTTGTCTTCGCCTGCTACCTCCCTCAATCTACTCCTGATTCACGTCGGTGCCTCCAGTCGAGCCTTGTCTCATCCCTCCGGCACCATTTCTCCACCATGACTATCCACACCGGCTCGTGCACCGACGGATTCTCCGACGACAAACACCGCCACCGACGAGGTACATCGTTCCCCTTTGCTCGTCAATTCCATTACTTTCTATAATATATTTTTGGCTGCACTCCATCGTGCTCGGGGTTAGTTTAGGTGAGCGAATTTATGAAGAAAATTACTAACTGAGTGTTTCCCTAGGCACAGGCTGAGCCTATCCGTTACGTGTGAGTCTTATAAAATTATTTCATTCGGCGCCGTAGATGCCATCTCACTCAGACGAGGGTCGGAAGGTGACCACCGTCATCATTGTTCACCTACCCATAGCTTGAAACTCTACGAATTCCCACAAGTCGGATCTGCACATACACTTCACCTAGGGTTTCATTGCATCACGTAGTTACATTCTAATTAGTGAATTACCCATCAGATAACGCCGTTGATGACGTTCGACATCACAGATGCTTCGTCGTGGGCAGGGTGATGTGTCGAGCGAATCCACGATCTACTCTATGAAACGATAAAGAAAAACTCCCAATGGGAGGAGACAAGAGCTAATTGAAAATGATCTTCAAACTTCAATCAACTCCAAAACGCTTCCTTGGGCATCCCTCCGTTTATATAGTGTAGAGGGGAATGCCCAACTGGGTCGAATGGGGAGAAACCGTCTCATGACGACAGGTCTCCCCTTAGATGAACATCAAAGAAAAACAACAAAGCATGATAAAAGAGGACCACACAAGAAGGCCCATCCACAGTTCAAAATAAAAATAATATACATGAAAAAAATAAGATAAATGCTCATGACCCGTTGTGAGGCTGTGTACTTGAAGAGTTGGTTGCCGACGTCCGCTCGGGCAGCTCGAAGAGGTTGCTGGTGTCCCTTGGTGTCGTTGGCGAGATGGTCCCCCCATCATCAACCAAGTACCATACTTAAGTTTTTATGTATACACCGAATTCCAGAATTTGTTATTTCTTGCCATTTTAAAGAAATTGGAATATTTGTGTTGGGTTTTATGCTTTGGTTCATCCATGGAAAACACGATTCCATGGATGTGGAAGTGTGTTGATTGATTCATAATCAATCTTTAAAATCAAACGTTGAATGTACCTTTGGGGAACTCATTTTGCCCTTGACTTTACTACTCTGAGATTGTTCTGAAGCCATTCATGCATCTGGCCTCTGGAAGTATCCGTGCGATCTCTCGGTGCTTGAATCTCCACGTTTTCTTCTTCAACTGTTCTTGAAAATATAGAAGATCTTCTTGCCATGAAGACACTCTCTTGGATGAGTGGAGAAGAGAGTGAAGAAAGGGAGGGGCTCTCAAATCTGGCTGGCCGGGGTGCTTGAAATGAGATCCCTTTCCCTCTTTACATTTCACATAAAGTTTTTCTCAAAAACTTTAAAAGCAAAATATATCCACCAATGCCTTTATGACCTTATGCATGTCACCCTCTAGGCCCATGTATTGTTCTAGTTAATAACTTTAGTGGCCCAATAACAATCATTGACCAACCTTATTAATTAACTATATCAACATATAGATTAATTAAATAAGGATCGATTTGACCCAGTAGATAGGTTCAGTTTCCAGCCCGTGGGGTGCCAAGCTACACCTCGTGCTCTAGAAGACACCAAATAGTGTTGAACTCCCTCATGGAACCTTTACTGTCATTGGTTACCATAGATGTAGAATCCATCATCCGTGAGGCCCTCGAACGACTTAGGGCATGGTTTATCATCAAACCCTAATCTATCTTTCGATTAGTATTGATGCATAATGGGGATCATTGGAGAACGCCTTCTCCAATATCCTCACTACCCTGGACAGGGACTTTTCTGCAATGTCTTCCTTGAGTAAATCTCTTCTTATACTGAGTGTGGATAATCCCATCTTGACCACTCAATCATCTCTGTAAGCTTCTTACTACATCCAAGCTATGACTTGTTTGAATCCCACATACATCTTAAGGCCATTGGGCATCATTTTACTGATATTATCTTTCTTTTGGTATGAATTGTTATTTCATGCCTTTAATGGACCATTTGGTTGAAACAATGTTATTAATGTAATATTTATATATTTTATTGTGAAATTATTTTTTTTTAAAGAGTGTTTTAACATTATCAATTTTAATGGGTTCAAGTCTTTTCTATAGCAGTGATTCTCCAATTTTGAGGGATGAATGGAAATATATGAATAAAAAAGGAGATAGAGGATAAGAAGAATAGGAAAATAAAAAGAGATGGTTCCAGCCACTGATGGATGCAACTAGGTGCAGCAGCACCCAAGCCACCTGTTGTGCTTATTTTACTTACATTATGATCCTTCATTAAAGTTATATACCAATATTGTTAGTGATTTATTTGAGATGGGCCATATATCTAACTGATTATAAGGAAAACATGATATGGAAGATCTATTATGTTATTTTTATGTTCCTGCGGGCTGGGCCGATAAATGATGACATTAATCATGGGCTAGGCCAACGGGCTGTTAACTTAAAAAATTACAAAGAAAACAAGATCACTATGTTGAAATCACTTTCTTTTAGAGAGGCAAATTAAAAGAAAGTGAGGTTTTTTAGAGTTTTGGGTGATTTGAGAAGACCGAGAGAAGTGGAGAGACTGATCTGCATCGGAAAATTACTGTGATCCTAGCGGAACATACGGATCTAAGGTTAGTCTCTCGCATTACACTGGTTTATCTCCATCACATCCTTTTACTTAGATCTATATTCTCATCATCACCATCTCATTCTCATCACCACCCTTTATCATCTCATCCTACCACTTCCAACTTAGATCTTGATCTCATCCTCTTTAACCAAATAACAAAACCCAAATTCCTTAATTTCATCATCTTCTCTTCTTCCTCTTGTACCACATATAAATCGTTTCAACATGTCTTACTCTATCTTGATCCATATTTACCATTATCCCCACTCTTGTCAACCTACAATCACCTCTAATTTTTTTACCATCAACCTGATGGCACACGCCATCAAGGATCACCGACAACATCATCCGCGCCACCGGCCACCGTCATCGAAAGGCGGGTGAAGAGGTGCTCAATTATCCCCTTTTGATTTTCGTCGTTTTCCTAGTTGGATCTCGTGTTTTCTATATTCCTCGTCCCGTTTTTGGTCGCACCGCGATGCATCTTGTGCCCCCTTTTTCATCGTCACGGGAAGGGCCCTCTGATAAGCCAAAAAATCACGTAAAATTACGTGGTCGTTGCGCTTTTTAGACTTATGCAATAAATTTATAATTCCCTTAATTACTAAATAAGAATATAGAGCAAGCAAGGGGTCGAGGAGATGGGAAAAATTCAGAAAACTTCATAAAAATATGGGAAAAATTCAGAAAAATCAGGAGATGATTTACTGACCTTAAAACAAGCAAATAAAATCATGTAAAAATATTTATTCACTGAAACAATGTCAAATTCCATGTAAAAAATGATTAAAAAATATGAAATAATAGAAAAACGACATGTTAACTGATTTCAATGTATTTTATCATGATAACATGCAAATATGACCATTAAAACACATACATAGAATGTATAATTCAGTAATTAAGTATATTAATTTGCATGTTATCATACCCCCCCACTTAAATCATTGCTAGTCCCTTAGCAATGTATCATGAATTCTTTAGATGATTTCTTCATCCATTCATCCTTATTCATCTGCATGAAGTGTTAGAATTATCAATAACATGCATAAACGAAACTCTCTTGGACAATTCGGATTCCACCTTGTGAGGAATATGAGTGCCGTCCTCATGGTTTGGATAGAGCTAATGAAATGAGTAGAAAGATGTACTTCTCTCTAGATATTACACTATGACATCTTCTAATTTTCCATAAGGTTGCCTAATTGAACCATCGGCTAATTGTAATTCAAGAAAAATAGGTTCAAGCTCACCAAATTTAAATTTATCATACAAAGCTTTAGGCATTATGTTTACACTAGCTCCTGAATCAAGAAGTGATTTACTAAAAACCATGCCTCCTAGTTCACATTTAATGAGAGGAGCACCCGGATCTCTTCTTTTCCTAGGAATATCATTCAATAAAATTGAACTGATATTTTCAGAAAGTTGTACCCTTTTCTGCTTTCTAGAAGGTGTACATAGTTCCTTCACATATTTTGCATAAGAAGGAATATTTTGTATTGCCTTAGTCAGTGGAATAGTGATGGTTGCATTTTTAAATATTTCAAGCAAATGAGAATTTTCAGGTTTTTGCTTGGATATATTTAAAGCACTAGGAAATGGAATGGGTGGTCTATAATCAAGTGGATTAGGGTCTGCCATTCGTGGATGCCTTTCCTCATCCTGGCCACCCTTATCTTGTTGATCATTTTCCATCTCTCCATTTTCTTTATCTTGATGCTCCGACAATCCTACATTTTTTTTATGAGTATCTAACAAAACCTTCCCACTTCGTAATTTTGAAATCACACTCACATGTTCATCATTAATCATATCTTCTTCAAAGCCATGTAAAATATTATTTGTAAAATCATGACATGATGCAACATTATTATTTTCACCAATGCAAGATTAATTTAAAATTTTGGAAGACACACAACATGATGATTCTAAATTTCTATCTACACACAACATGATATTTCTAGGATTTATATTAGGTTGGGTAGGGAGTTGACCTGGATGTCCTTCTCTTAGAAGGATTTCTTCTGATTTACCTTTCATCCTGAGAGCAGGTTGTTGTGCTTGAATCCCTTGTCCTCGCTTGAGCATCTCAATTTCCTTCTTGTGCTCTTCTAAAGTTTGCATCAACATCTTCCTTTCCTCATGCATGCTTTTTCTCTCTTCCTGCATTTCCCTGATAAAATCCATTAAAGTAGAGTTAGTGTTGTCATTATTGTTGTTAGGACGAGAGTAAAAGGGCTTAGAAAAATTTTGAAAATTTTGCTGATATGGTTGCGGGGCGAATTGCTTTGAGGCGAAATTGTTGTTTCCTCCTTTGCTCCAATTTTGATTAGGTCGTGCATTCCATTGGTTTTGACCTGCATCTTGTCTCCCAAATGCATTAACCTGTTCAACCATAGGACAAGCCTTATCAAAATGTTCTTCACTAGAACAAAAACAACAAGGGTTGTTAGTGGAATTGTTGCCCTCGTTTGCATTCGCCTTTCCTTTAGACTCCTGCAAAAAAGATTTAATATCATTGCTCATATCTTTAACTGTTTTACCAATATTACTCATTTCTCTTTCTAGCTTATCAATCCCGATCTCCGGTTCAACTGCCTTGACGTCAATGATTCCTCCACGCTTGGGACCTGCACTTCGGTTAGTGTACGAAAAACTTTGACGGTATGTCCAATCTTCTACTAATGTTTCCATCAATTTCATGGATTCATCTGCATGGGTATCAAGGAACATTCCTCCACTAGATATATTCACTAGATGCCTTTCCTGATCATTCAATCCACCATAAAAAATTTCAACCAATTCATGAGATGGTATGCCATGATGTGGGCACTTCCTAGTGAGTGACATGAATCTCTCCCATGCTTCTCCTAGAGTGTCAGTTCCTTGACAAAAATCTCTTATATGTTTCTTAATTGAAGATGTCTTTCCATAAGAAAAGAATCTCTTTAAAAAGCAAGCTTGCATTTCACTCCAAGATTGAAATTCTTGACCTACCCCTTTAAACCAATCTTTTGCCCTATCTTTCAAAGCAAACTGAAATAACCTTAGTTTGAGAATTTCCTGAGGAACACCTGCATAACTATAAGCAGAACAAATCTGGTTATACTCTTCCAAAAACTCATAAGGCTCCTCATTAAATCTTCCATAAAATGTAGGCAATTGATTAATCATATTCGGGTCAATTCTAAAATTAACATTTTCTGGTAAAGGAGCAGATATTTAGTGTAGGTTTCACTCTCTATAGGGTCAGAAAATTCTCTCAACCTCATTCTTCTAACACCCTGTTCAACCCCAAAATTTTGATTATTCTCCATTAAGTCACAAAAATGCTGATTTTCACCTTCGGAGCTTTCAAAAATACAATCAAAACTAGGAGTTCTACTAACTGTTTCAAGATTCACGAGATGAGGTTTTAAAGATCTCCTACCGAACATGCAATGTTAAACACATCAATATAAAAAATAATCAGTTTTGATGAACAAGAAAAATTAATTATGCAATGATGAATTTTTTTTTTCAATTTCACTATTTCATCAAAATTCACAAAATAATTGCAAAATTCAGCTCAATCCAAGACTTAATATAAAAAATAAAGAGTAATGAATCCACACAGAATAATTTAAAAATTCAAACCGTGCGTCCCCGGCAACGGCGCCAATTGATAAGCCGAAAAATCACGTAAAATTACGTGGTCGTTGCGCTTTTTAGACTTATGCAATAAATTTAGAATTCCCTTAATTACTAAATAAGAATATAGAGCAAGCAAGGCGTCGATCCGCAAGGACGCAACAATTAAGAATTTTCAAACAATTTTTATGAATCAAGTCAAGTAATTTTGAATTTTGCAATATTTAATTCAATTAATATTAAATAATATTCTTAAAATAATCAAAATTAAGTAAAACTTAATTTTGATTTCGGTCAGATAATTCCAGATAAGAATATTATTATTATTTTAAGCTCATAAAATTTTTTTATATAAATTATTAATTTCCCAATTTAATAAAATTTATAATAATTTTCAGAATTAAAATTGGAAATTTAATAATCAAGAAAGTGATTTTTGAATTGGAGTTCAAAATGGATGAATTTTCGGTTCAAATTTTATTTTTGGGTTTTTTATATATTAAATTAAATTCCTAAACAATAAAAACCGAAATCTAGAGAGAGAAACAAATCAAATTAACCTAGAGAGAGAAAGTGAAGAAATTGGGGAAAGCCCCAATTTCGACCCTAAATTAAAAATGTAATGAAGCAGAAATGTCCTAAAATGATTAAGAATTAATGATCAAAAGTCAGATCTCGAATCCAAATCAAAAAGAAGTGCTGATGCATTCAAAACATGAATCTAGGGCATGTACATTTCGCCCATGCCAAGGCGTTTTCGAATCGTTCTAGAAGATGATCAAATACAATTCAGAAACTTACAAATTTGATAAAGAGATCCAGATCTGACGACTTCCTGAATGCCTCCTGTGTCCTTCCTGGCCAATTGCTTGGGGAGAGCCTCCAAAAGTGAATTTCGCCTTTTTTTTCTGACCTCTATTTAAAGATCCAACCGTCCAGATTGTAGAGGAGGAAAAGACGAACCTGCCCTCAAAATTTCAGCCCAATCGGAGTTGTAGATCTCAAGATATCGCAGTTTTAGTGAGATCAAATGTGGGCCGTTGGATCTCTTTTATTTTCTCTAAAAAATCGGAATTTCCTATTGGCTGGGCTTGATTTTCTCGCTTTCCATGTTTCGGGACACGTGCACCCTCGTTGTCCGCGTCGGCCGCACTTTTTCGCTGGTTTTTAAGAAAACAGAAAAGGACAAAATAGTGCTTTTTTCGCTTGGTTAGAAGAGAGAGAGAGAAAAAGAAAAAAAATCATTGTTTTAAATAAACGCCAATGATCGGCGTCGATTTCCGCGTACGCGGAAAATCGACGCCGTTTGATTGCTTTTAAAAGCAATCATTGGGCGTCGATTTCCGCGTACGCGGAAATCGACGCCATTTGGCATCTTTTAATTTAACAAAATACGTCGGTGGCCGCGTGCAATTATTGCACGCGGCCCACCGACCAAATATGCATCTCTCTTTGTTTTATTTTATTCTCTCTCTCTTCTGTTTTTTTTTTTTTTTAATCTCTCTCCTCCTAGCCGCTTTTCCTGACTTTTCTATCTTCTCTCTCTTCCGCCTTTGTTTTCTCTCTCCTGTCTAGCCGCTCTTTCTGACTTTTCAAATCTCTCTCCTCCTATTAAATATCTTTTCTTCTCTCTCCTCTCTAGCCGCTCTACTCTCTCTCCTCTCTCTTCCGCTTTTCTCTCTCTCTCTCTTTTAATCACTCTATTTGACTTTTCCTATCTCTCTCCTCTCTTCTCTCCTTTCTTGTTTAATTAATATATCCCTTCATTCGCCCGAATTTCGGGCGAATGACGTGGATATTCATTTTAAATGCATTTAAAATGCAAAATAAATAATCAATATATTATTTAATTAAATAAAAATCATTTCTTGCCTAAATAATGGTCAGAAAAATTCAGAAAAATTCATAAAAATATGGGAAAATTTCAGAAAAATCAGGAGATGATTTACTGACCTTAAACCAAGCAAATAAAATCATGTAAAAATATTTCTTCACTGAAACAATGTCAAATTCCATGTAAAAAATGATAAAAAATATGAAATAATAGAAAAATGACATGTTAACTGATTTCAATGTATTTTATCATGATAACATGCAAATATGACCATTAAAACACATACATAGAATGTATAATTCAGTAATTAAGTATATTAATTTGCATGTTATCACCCTCTACCCTTTTCCCCTTTTCCTTTGTTATTTCACTTTTTCCCCTTTATTTTGTAATGAGGGGGCCCATTATATAAGGGCCCCCGAATGGACCCTTTCATCCTTGTTGACCCACTTAAGGGCCCATCTCCTTCCCCCTTTATAAGGGAAGAGAGGGGGGGCGCCCTAAGAGGAAGACCAGGAACAAGAAGAGAAGAACCGTCGTTGTTTTCTTGGTCTCCCTTCCTTGCTCAAGAGAAGTGCACAAAGGGAGGAGGAAGAGGAAACGAGAATATTGGGAGGGGAAATTGCACCCTGTCGCTGGAATTCTCAAATCCTGGTCGGAGGAATCACAAGGTGTGACCACTCGCTGGGAGAGCCGTAACCTCCTAGCTACCGTCGGACGTCCACGGTGCAAGTTGTGCACCAACGATCCGTCGCCAGAAATCTGGACGACGTGCCAGAATGATACGGCGGCATAGAACGACCAGAATCTCTCTTTAACCTCCCTGATTGGTATTGGAGGGACCTGATCCTGTGAATAGCGCGGACAATCCATCACTAGGTCAGAGGAATGGCCATGTGACGCCTATCGATCAACGGAGTCCTTCCGCCGGTCAATGGAACTTTGGTGCTTACGACGCCCGTGAAACACCAACAGTCATGTGAAACTGGCCATGATGCGGATGCCGATGCCGATGGTGCCCTGCTAATGAATATTCAATAGTTGTGGGATCCCGTTGGGAAAACGTGGGGTGACTCCCTATTTTCACCGACAGACCTAGCCTCCGAACTCCGTATTAGTTACACCGGCGGTCGATGCTCCCCTTCTGGGCAATGTCTGGGTGCACCTGCGGACCTCTACGACTAGGCCAGGCTGCCATTACCACGCCATCATTAACCTTGGGGAACTCCGCATGTCGGGCATACTCCATAACGAAACCTGGCCGCCGGGTGTGTCGCTCTGCACCGTTCGTGACATTCTCCATGCCATGTGTTTGTCTCTAGCCAACACTAGCTAAGACTCCTCAATCCGCTTGCACCACGCCCGACAGCCATTACGTTGTGGTTTCTCTCTCCCCGGGTGCTGATTGATTTTGGTCAACCTTCCCTACCACCTCCTACACTCGCCATGTATTTGGACGGGCATTGTGCGAATACGACAATAACCCGTGACGCCCGCTCGCCATCGGCATCCATCTTTGTATGTGTTGCACTGCCCCAAGAGCGGCGTCTATTTAGAGCGCCTTTGGCTTGAGCCACGACTGCTACCGCTCTCACTTCCTCTGCTTGCAACCTTTACTTATAGCTCTAGCACTATCGTCGCTCGCAGAGCTGCCGCCCGCTCTCCGGCGCTTCTCCACCCCACCTGCTTTGACCCCAGCCAATTGTCATCAAATTCTGCACCACGAGCTTGCCGACGAGGTATGTTGTCCTCTCCCAACGCTCATTTAATTACCCCTTGCAGTATAATTTTGATTTGACTCCACCGCGCTTAGGCTATGTAGGTGAGAGAGGATTGAGAGAAACTACGATATTTGAGCGTCTTACCGGTACAGACGAGTACGTCTGTTACGTGTGAGCCCTACGGATAAATTCCGTTCAGCCATAGATGCCTTTGTCGCTCTGACGAGGTTCGAGAGGCCACCATCGATCTCAGCCGGCGACCCCGTCCAAGCTTGGAGCTCGGCACCGCCCTCGAGTCGGAGCCTTCATGTACGACACGTAGGACATTCATCTTCGCATTGTAGATAAATCGACCCGTTAGGGTACATCCGTCGGACAACGACACCGTCGACGTTCGATACCACTATCTTTTATTGGCACCGAGCCATCATACTTGGTGTCGACCGGACGACATCTAAGACGACGTCCGACATCACAACCCATCACAAAATATTTAATATCATTTTTCTTATCTCTCCACCATGATCTTAGCACTATCTCCTATTTTGCAAGTATCCCTTCTCATCCTCTTCAAATTGTTATTTACATAGAATTAAGCCCTAAGATCCATTCCCTGTGGAAATGACTCATACTTATCCACCTGCTCGAGTTATTACGTGAGCATTGGTCTATAAATTTTATTGATTCAATCAAGAATGACACAATTTTAACCCTCAATTTCATTTAATCACATATTCATTCTTCCTGATATGAATAAACACTTATGTCTGATATTAAACCCATTGAATCAGGCTTGACTGTCGATACCCCAGTTTAGATATTTATCAAAATACAAATTTATGCTTTTCACTCAAAAGAACTAAACTTTATATCTTTAGTCTCTTCCTTTTTAATAAGATTCAAATTTTCTTTAATGCCTAAATTTCTATCATGTTTGAAAATAATAAAAATGATAATGAAACTCTCTTAAATATTGATAAATAATCATTTAGGATTTCCATGATGTTGTTTTAACATATACTTAATAAATAATAATTTCCGGAGTTTTCCCCTTATTGCACTAGAAATAACATGGGGAAAGGGGTCCATTCTCCAGAAAGCAGTAATTCAATTTACAATCTTCAGTTGGAAAGTAGAGAAATTATCTTAGAGGTTAAAAATATGTTATTTTGTGTAGAAAACATATTTAAGCTTAAAAGTGAGAAAACGGTTATTATATTTATTTTTATCATAATTTTACATGATTATGATAAATGTGAGAAAATGTTTACATAATTATCATAATTTTATTTTTATTTAGGAAACAGAAATATTTTTATTTAATTTTAAAATTCGAAAAAACATGAATGACCTTTTCAACAGCAGTGCGGGTACACCTGTAGAAGTGGGGCCTTGAGTAAGAGGATCGCTGGGTCAATTTGATTCCACAAAGAAACCCTAAGAGTAGAGTAAAAATGAAATGAGATTTGAAGAAGATCTGAACATAGGAAATGGCATGCAAAATTCCAAGGGTATATAGATAAAGAAATGGAGATAGTATTTATGGTCAAGGATGAGAAAATTTTGGATTCTAGAGAAAGAAAATAGTAGAAACTAGGCTGATATAGAAAAAAAATAATGTAAAAAAAAGGAAGAATAAGGCAAATGGATGAATATTTGAACAAGATGTGAGCATATAAAGTGGGATGGAAATTTCCAAGGGTAAAGGGATGAAGAAAATAGAGATAATATTCAAGGTTGAGTGAGAGAAATATTGGATTCTACAGAGAGAAAGTAGTACATAATTTTCGGCTTTAGACAAAAGTAATGTAAAATGAAGGAAGACCAAGGCAAAAGAAGGGGGATGATGATGAAACATTAGATCTATAATCTTAAAGTGTTGATGCTCATGCTCTGAGCCTCTAATGCCTCTTCCTAAACCTGGATCCAAATATTTCATAAGGATCATGTTTTTTCTACTATAAAAAGATAACACTTAAAAATACTTCAACTGGCTTGAATGGCAGATGTACTAGACAGTCTAATCTTACTCCATATAATTGATATTATGGTTGGGAATTTGATTTAATTAACCTAGACACTTCCCCTCTCACGTGTATGTACTTGCCATAACAAAAAACATACTGAGCCTCCTAAATGCGGGCCTTCAACGGGCTCCTTGCATGTGTGGGCCTTCAATGGGCTTTTTTAGCTGCTCTTGTGTGCAGCCCTCGCCGGCTGCTGGCAGACTTGTCTTCTTTGTGCTCTCCAGCATGCAGCTGGCTTGTATGTTGCTTGCATCTAGCTCAGTTTCTAGCCCATGGATACTCTTCTTTCTCTTTATTTTTATTTTATTTAACTTTGAGTTCTTTCCTAAAAATATGGAATAATGTACCAAAGAGAGGAATCAAACTCATTCAACATAATAATTTCAAAGACATTTTTGCATCAACATAATTAGTAATCTAAAATGTGTAAACATTATACTAAAAAGTGTTTTGTAAACCAAATGCCCCATTTAATAAATGCGATAAAATACATATAAATATGAAGATACTATCAGAAGAATGGTTAAAAAATGTCCTTAGGATATGTATGTTTTCATGGCTCATTTCGGGTTCATCAATTCATAGACATGTTTATCGCTTTATCAACTAGCCACCTACATGATAGAGCTTCCTAAAGAGTACATTCCCCTTGATGTGAGATGTGTACTTAGGTGTAGATTAAAGAGCATTAAACATGGATAAATTGATGGAAATATATGTGGCTGACAAGCCAATCATGCATTTGATATTTTGATCCATGTTTATTAATAGAACATATTCAGTATAGTGCATGTGTGATGCTTATAGTGAAGTCCATGATTACATGATCAGACTTAATGAACTATTATGAGATTTTAATTCGGAGATCATTAGGCTTTAAGCATGTTTGCGAAATATTCAAATTCAAAGGATACTTGAGAAGGACATCAAAGTATCAGGATAGAATAACAATTTCTAGCCTCACTCATATGATGGTTATGGTTGTTCTTGTAGCCATTAGTGTGGCGATAAGGATAGATAGTGTGTGTTCTTTAGGGGAAAGAGTTCATTGAATTGATCAGTATAGATCCCTAAATGGTATTATACCAAATTGTGAATCAGGATGATACATGTCACAGCTATGCAAGTGGATCGTAGACGTGAGATACCAAAGACATCTTGTAGACGAATAGGATTCAAAATAGCCTTAGTTCAGGTGCATCAAGCAGTTCAAAAAGATGATCGAGTGGTCAAGATAGGATAATCCACCCTCACTTTAAGAGGCGATAGCTCAAGGAAGGTGTTATGATAAAGTCCTTGGCTAAGGCAGTGAAATAATGGAGAAGAGTTCTCCAATGATTTATGAACACATTATGACTAACTCGTATGACCGATTGGGGTTTGATAGTTGAACACCCCAAGTTGTCCTAGGAGCGCTAAGTGGATGGGGGACTATACGTACACGGTAACCGTTGAACAAGGACTTTATCATATCACCTTCCTTGAGTGAGTTGATACAAATTATTTTGTATTGTTTAGAGCACGAGGTGTAGCTTGATACCCCACGTATTGGAGGCTCTGCCTATCGATTGGATTAAATCGATTCAATATTAATTAATCTATATAATCATTTACTTAATTAATTTGGAAGGCCAGTAAAGGTTATTGGGTTGTTGTAGTCATTAACTAGACTAATACATGGGCCTAGAGGGTCACATGCAAATAGTCTTTGAACATCTAAAGATATACCTAAATGTGGAGGTTCTTATGAAAAAGACCCACTTACTATAAATAGGGGAAGGCTCTAAACAAAATCCACCCACTACAGAACTGATCAGGGGTTTCCCCTTCTTCTCCCTTCTCCCCACATCTCTTGTCTACTCCCAATGCGATCGGGACAACATAACAATGATGACATAGGGTGAACGGAGTTTGCAAGGGTGAAGGAGGAGATTCATCATGTCGAGTATTGTGTGGATACATCTAGAGGCTCCACACTTGAACAGCTTGACTTGCCTCGCTGTGAGATCTAGAACATCGCATGTGCGATCCGTGCATAGGTGCTTCGTTTCAATGTTTTGTAAATGACATTAGGTTTCTATTGAAATCTTCCACTACGGATCATGATGAATTGATGTCGGACGTCATCGGTGAGTCGTTTGATGGGTAATTTCCTATGGGGATGTAGCTATGTGATACAATGATCTTAGGTGTAAGTACGTGTATGCCCCGACTTGTGGGGTTTCGCCAAGCTCCAAGCTCCGGGGTGCGTGATCGGTGATAATGACAGTGACAGTGACTTCCTGACCCTCATCCGAACGAGTATGGTGACTACAGCGCCGAACGAATAAAATCCGTTGACGCTCACACATAACAGACGGGCTAGGCCCGTATCTAAGAAATCACTCAAAACGTATCCCTCGTAGTCTATCTTCCTCTCACCTATTCTAACTCGCGCAGAGTGGAGTGCTGCCGAGGGATATACTATAGGTGATGAATTAAATGATGACTAAAGAGAGTGAGGGTACCTCGTTAGTAGTATTGTCTCATTGTCGGCATTTTTGTCGGAGCTGTAACTGGTGTGGGAAGGGTCCGCGGAGGCATGCCAAAGCCGGGCACGGTGTCGCTCAATTGGTGGGAGAGACGTGACGCAGGAGACGTGGCGTGGGGAGAGGAGAAAGGGAGAAAGGGCACGGCGGGCGATGCAGCGACGGTGGCACGGGAAGTTTGGTAGTGGCTCGGTGGGCCACAACCTGAGCCAGTGTGCGGTTGGAGGCGCGTGGCTGCATGGTGGGGCAGTACAAGCAAGCGGCCATAATCAGCGGGAGCGACCTCAGCGGCTTAGGCAGCGCAAGCAATGCGCGGCGAGCAGCACGCGTAGCTCAGTGGGCACACGGATGAGCGGCGTGGGTGACGGGGTGAGCTACGGCAGCAGGTGACTACGGCCAGAACATCGCGGGCAGCATGAGGGATGCACAGTGGCAACCCACATAACTCAGCGAGGCGCGCAGGTGCGCGGCGCAGGCACCGTGGGCAAGCGGCAGCCAACGGAGAGCATGGCATGAGCAGCGTGGATGGCATGGGCGATGTGCAGTGCAGTGTGGCACAGGCGGATAAATGACACCTGCAGCGCGGCGTGGGCAGGGGGGCAAGCCGCATAGCCGTTGACGGGCTGCGTGTGTGCAACAGGCAGCAGGTTGTGTGGTGGCCAGGCAGCACAAGCATGCACGGGTTGCATGCGGTGCACGGTGGGTGGAAATTGCATGGGCGGCAATTGCGCAGGTTGTCCTTGCCCTAAAATATAGATTTAAATTTATACATTAAAGTAATTATAAGAACAACTATAAGGTCTAATCAAATTATAAGGTCTATTTGAATTATCAAATAAATATCCTCTAAAATAATTACAAGGTCTTATTGAATTAATACGTATTTTAATATGGTTTTCTAGGGGAATATGGAGGATGGATAAAGTGGAGGGCCATATTTCTAATTCTTTTTGGGGGGCGTCGGGTTGGGTACAGGAAGAAAAATTGCGACTTTTGCGCAAAATTTGAAGGAGCTGAGTTTGCGGAGCCACGTGGCTAGATCTGGATCATCTGAAAAGAATCCGAGGGACTGAATGCAAGACTGAATGGCATCTCTTGATGGCAATAAGTGCACTGCCCTGCTGTCAATACAAAGATGCACGCAAGGAATGTAGCGTGGTGGCGCCTGATTAGTGTCAGTTGTAAAATTGCACAGGAAAGTGCAAATCAAATTTTATTTTTATTTAGTTGTTTTACTCTTTTATTTCCATCTTGGGGGTAAGTTTAACACGACAGAGGAGGTGCCAAAATTAAAGTTTAATACGACACAAATTTGGAATTACGTCAAAAGTTTAACTAAATAAATGTAATATTGATCGAACTACTAGGATTGGTTAGTACTCATTTATTAATTACTCTCAATCCTAAAGTCAGATTGAGCTCAAATTTTTTAGGCTTGCTTATCTTAACCTCCTCTTTCTAATAAAAATATGGATTCAAATTTCCGTATCAAAATAATTAGAAGAAGAATCAAAAGGTCTGTTTGAATAATAAGGTCTGATTGAGTTATAAGGTCTGATTGAATTATCCAATAAACATTGAATAAAAACAATTAATAGGTATGATTGAACTATGGATTTTTCCATGGTTTTTTAGAGGAGTATGGAGGAGAGGGAGAGAGTGGAGCAGATATTTCTAATTACTTTTATGTGGCATCGATTTGCGTGCGCGAATATAAGTAGGGTGACTTTTGCGCAAAACTTCAAGAAGCTGAGTTTGCGGAGCCACATGGCAAGATCTAGATCATCGCAAAAGAATCCAATGGACTGAATGCAAGACAGAAAGGCATCTCTAGATGGCGATAAGTGCGCCGCCCATGCTGTGCATAAAAAGATGCATGCACGGGATGTGACGTGATGGCACCTGAATTGGTGTCGTTGGTAAAACACACACAAGTAAGTGCCAATCAATGTATTTTTGTTTATTTGTTTTTGTCTCTTATTTCCATCCCGAGGGTACGTGGAAGGCGAGAGAGAAAGTGCCAAAGTTTCAATTTAAGTGTGCTGGCCAATCAGAAATTGACACGAATTTTCAGGTACATCAAAATTTAAATTAAATAAATAAAATATTGATCCAACAACTACGATTGGTCAATATTCATTTACTAATTACTCTCAATCCTGAAGCCTGATTGAGCTAAAATTTTATGGGCTTGCATATCTTGCTCCTCTTTCTACCTATATTTGGATCAATCAGATCAGGCTAAGCTGGTAAAAATTAGTATTTGGATCATCGATGGATAAAAATTAATTTAGTATTGGGGGTAAACTGGGAAGTTTTACCATGTAATCTAAGTCTAAAGACCAAAATTTGAGTTAAGCTGGTAATTTTGGAGGGAGCTCTTTCACAGCTGCAAGACAGAGAGGAGAAACAGCCTGGATCAACCCTATTTAGTATTTTTTGCTTCATTCTGGAAAAAAAAACTTATCTCTTTGTTTGGATGGAGCAACTTTACTTCGTAACCTGGATAAAGATTATGTTTACATAAAAACATTTTAAATTTTAGTGTATTTGGGATTATTTTAGTGAAATTATTGATTTGTTTTCATGGTCTTGGACTGAGTTTCTGAATCGCTTGGCTTGGGCGGCATTTGCAAGCCTTTGCTAAGATTAAGAGGAGTGATTGTTGAATTTATCTAAGTGTTCCACTTGTACATTCAGAACAAAAAGAAAATAGAAAGAATATACTTCTAGGTAATAATAGATTAAGTTACGAGATATTAGTGAGTTAGTTTGGATACCCAATTTACGTAAAAACAAATTAATACTAAATTTCTTTTAACTCCTCTGTTTGACTACTTAGATTCTTTGTATTTAATCAAATATGTCAATTTAGAGAATACCCAATTCTTCTATTCTTCCCATCTCTTCTACCCTCATTTCCAAATTCTTTGTATAACTTGGGCAACTTAATCTCAATTAAAGACTAAAGTAACCTTAATTAGGGATTGATAACTAATTGGATAAATAATTGAACTGCCTTAGTTGCCTTTCTTGGACGACTCCAATACTCATCATCATACATTTTAAGTTTGGGTTTTACAATTTTTATTGGATAAGCTGAAATCAACAATCATAAGGGATTAAAATTGGATAATTCACCCCTTAGTTCTGGCTTATCAAATGGCGCCGTTGTCAGAGAGGCAACGCTAACAAATTTCAATTTGTTTTCATTTTTAGTGATTGAGTGTTATATGATGTACTTTGAAATTATTCTTTTGGCTAAAGACTAACAGGTACTTTTCTAATACATTAGTGATTCTGTATGAAGCTTAGGTCCGGGTTTGAACAGAGAATAGTGACAGAACTGAGGAAGTAGATAACTTTGACTCAACCGAATTACAACACATTTTACCCCTACCCGTAGAATAGACAATCACTAGAATCCCACCAATGGACCCTGTAGGAAACAGAGTAGGAAATCCTAAAGTAGTCAACGAAGGATGGAGGAGGATTGGAGAATACTCAACCCCATCAGAAACTCCTGTCTTGACCAGGATATCTGCCCCCATTGGAGATGATGTGATGTTTGGGATAGATTCCCTCCAATTCCAATTGTTACCATCTTTTTTAGGGAAAGCCAATTAGGAGCCATATGATTTCATAGTAAAATTTATGAGGCCTGTGATAGCGGTGGTTACCCTAGGATTTCAAAAGAGGCAGTGAGAATGAAATTATTCCCTCATGCCCTGAAAGATAGAGCTAAGGATTGGTTTACAACATTGGGGAAAATTTTTGAATCATGGAGTGATATGGAAAAAAATTTCTTCAAGAAGTATCATTCAATGGCACGGAAAAATTCATTTAGAAGAAACATTAGAAACTTTCAGCAAGGAAATGATACCAAAATCTATGGAAAAGATGAATGAAAAAATAATTTCTCTATGGCAAGGACAGAATAGCGCAAGATCACCTAACAAATCTTTGGGTAATCGAATAAGCGCGTGTGATATATGCTCGAGTGGTGACCATGCTGGAGAAGTTTTCCCAACGACCTCAGAAGATAATGTAGTAGGTAGGCAGGAGATGACAAATGCTCAATAGGCTTGTATAGGTAATTTAGGGGTACGGGGGTGGAACCATAACAATCGCCCACCTCAACAACACTTTCAACCAAGAGGGAACCACCAACCTCAACAACAGCCTTATCAACCTTACAGGAACTTTTCAGATCATCCAATGCAATGATCACCAAGGTGATTGAAGAATTCCAAGAGGAAAAGAAGAGGATCCTCAAAATTATTGAAGAAATGGAGGAAAGGCATCGACGCAAGATGGATAAGCTCAAGGCAAAGATGGAGCATCAAACAAGTCAACCAATTATACACGGTGGAGCGCGGCAAGGTACTCTTGATGACTCTACAAAAATGGGCACAAGACCAGGTAAAATCCCTACCCAAGCTTGTGTTAATCCAAGTAATTTACTTTATGTTGATAATATATGTGTAGCATAAGATAGTGAACATACAATGATGTGAGTTATATTTTAGACGATGATTAAGAAAAGAATATAAATGTGGTTTCCAAACTTAGGAGTGGGAGAGAATAACTCGATCCGCATGTGGCCAGAGAAAAACATAACATGGTTGAGAAAAAGCAATATGAATTAGAAAACCATGATGAGCTTATAGGAGAGAAGGATCATGAAAAGAAACATTACCCACAAGCATATTGTACATCCAGTGCCTTGAACTCTAAGAAAGAAAAATCAAAAGAGAGTCCACTTCTTGAATATTTCAAGGATGCCACTGTTGAAATCCCTGTATTAGATGCAATACAAGACATCCCCGATTATTCCAAATTTGCAAAAAATATTCAACTTTTAGAGAACGTTAGTTTGATTTTTTAAAATGAGTTACCTCCAAAATTCAAAGATCCAGGGGCATCGTTGATCAAATGTGAAATTAGAGGTGAAATATTTAGCAAAGCTTTGCTTGATTCATAGGCAAGTGTTAATATTATACCTAAGGCCCTATTTGAGACTTTTAAATTTGGAGAATTGAAACCGGTGAATTTAGAATTGCAATTAGTAGATGAATCAATTCGAAGACCATGTGGGCAATTAGTGGACATAGTTATGAAAGTCGAGAAATGCACATTTCCAATGGATTTTATAGTGGTAGGTGTAAAAATCTTAGAGAATATTAGTCATGCGCCTATTATTTTTGGACACCAATTTTTTGCTATGGCAAGAGTGAACACTGAAGGAATGAAGGAAAAATTAAATTGAGAATCGGAAAAGAAGAGATTGAACTACTGATCTCCCAATAGATTAAGTGTCCTGATAGTAGCCAAGAGGATCTCTATGCATGTTCTTTAAAAGATGACGATGATGATTGAAAATCCATAGGAAATATGATTTATGATGTGTTGGGCGTAGAGGATAGTACCCTTGAGGATGAAGTGAACAAAGGAGAAGGGAAGGAGTGTGCTAGCATTTGCAATCATATATCTATGCCCCCAGTGGAATTAGAGTTCAAACCCCTTCCTTCCAATCTGAAATATGTGTTTTTAGGTCCAAAGAAAATGTACCCAGTCATTATATCATCTAAACTTAGGATTGAGCAAGAGAACAATCTTTTAGAAGTATTATTGAAGCATAAAAGTTCCATTGGATGGGCAATCAAATAGAAAGGGAATTAGTATTCATATTTGTCAGCATATAATTTTTTATTGAAGAAGGTTCAAAGTCATCGTTACAACATCAGTGATGCCTCAATGCTTATTTGCATGATGTTGTTTCAAAAGAGATTACCAAGTTGCTCAAAGCTGGATTTCATTTAACCTATTTCCGATTCTCAAGTGGGTTAGTCCAACTCATGTAGTACCCATAAAGACAGGAATCATTGTCCAAAAAACCAAGATGGGGAAGAGATTCAGACTAGAATAGCTTCAAGCTGGAGGGTGTGCATTGACTAATAGAAAATTAAATTTAGCAACAAAAAAAGATTATTACCCTCTACCTTTTATTGATCAAATTCTATAAAGGCTAGCTGGAGAAAGTTTCTATTGTTTTTTGGATGGCTATCCAGGCTATAACCAAATTAGAATTCATGAAAATTATCAGGATAAGACAACATTTACATGCCCAGTAGGAACTTTTGCTTTTAGAAATATGCCATTTAGCTCATGTAATGCACCCGCAACAGTTAGTGCTCAATGATACATACTTGTAGATTTTCATGGCTGACTTTTATGTGTTTGGAGAATCATTTGAATGTTGTTTGTCTAAATTGGAAAAGGTGTTACAGATTTGCGAGGAAAACAAGTTAGTGCTCAGTTGGGAGAAGTCCCATTTTATGGCGGACAGGGGGATCGTTCAGGGCCACCATATGAGCGAGGAGGGGCTGGCGGTAGACAAGGCAAAGATGGAGATAATCAAGGACCTTCCACTCCCCACTATCCTGAAACAGCTTATAGGCTTCTTGGGCCATGCCGGCTTTTATCATAGTATTATTTAAGATTTTGCCAAAGTGGCTAAACCTCTCACTCTGCGTCTATCTAAAGACAAAGAACTTTTTTTGATTGATGAATGCAAGTTGGCTTTTAATCTAAAGACATACTGCTCCTATGTTACATGCTCCAAATTGGAGCCTTCCTTTTGAGATTTTTTGCAATGCTTCAGATTACCCAGTGGGAGCAGTTTTGGGATAACGCAAGGAAAAGAAACCTACGGCTTTATTTTATGCAAGTAAGACCCTGGACGCTGCCCAGGTAAACTATTCTAATACTGAAAAAGAATTAGTTGCGATTGTTTTTTCTTTAGATAAATTTAGATCTTACCTTATCAGAAGGAAGATTATAATTTTTTCAGATCATGCTGCTCTCAAACATCTGCTAAGTATGAAAGAGTCCAAACCTAGATTGATGATACAGATTCTATTGATGCAAGAAGTTGACATCAAAATTAGAGATAGGTCAGGAGTGCATAATGGGGCAGAAGATCACCTCACCCGATTATCAATGCATTATAGCATTCACATATCAGATTATTTCTCTGATGAGAAAATACTAGGAATAGGCACCAAGACACTACCTTGGTATGCACACATAGTGAATTATTAAGTTACTGGTCAAATATTTAGTAGTTGGAATTATGATGATTGGGAAAAAAATTTTAAGCATCTCAAGAATTATTATTGGGATGAACCTGAATTATTCAGATTTGGAGATGATCATATTATTGGAAGATGCATACTTGAAGAAAAACAATGGAGAGCCTTGGAGTCTTGTTACTCATCTTTGTGTGGGGGACATTACTCCTCCAAGATTACTGCATATAAGGTGTTAAAATCAAATAATTCAACTAATTCAACTTCTATTCCTAACATTACTTCATCAAGATCCATATGAATTTTTAAGAGATGTATTCGATGCCAAGCGGTAGAAATTGGGAAGAAAAGATAAAATGCACCTCCAACCTATTCTAGAAAATGAATTATTTGATTTGTGGGGAGTAGACTGTATGGGACCCTTGCCACAATCTTTTGGCTATGAGTATATGATGGGGGACCATCCGCAAGCCGAAGCACACGATCAACCCGTTGTGACACGTGAGCAGCCACACCGCGAAGCCCGAGCCAACGCAAAGGATCCGGAGTTCAAGTACAAAGCTTGAGGACGAAGCTTCCCCGAACCATTTTCTTTGCGTTTTCATGGATTTTCTTCGTTGTGTTTTTTGGGGAGGGCCTTCGTGTTTTTGGCCCTTCCATCGCATTTTGAACCGTGGTTTTACGACTCGATTAGGGCTTTTCCCAAATTATGGGCCGACCCCTAGGGTTTTCTCTCTTCCACTATAAAAGGAGAAGAGATGCCCTAGAGGAGAAGAAGAAGAAGTTTATTGTTGTTTTGTAGCTTGTTTGGAAGAGGAGAGAACCCCCCAAGATAGGGGAGGGATCCCTTGAGAGAGAAGAAGAAGCCGCCGCTGCCTCGCCGTCACCGTCGCCCGCCGTCGATTGGAATTCGCATCAGCAATGCCCGAGCACGCCGTTGCCGTGTCGCCGCCACCGCCCTGCTTCCGTCTCTCAGAGGAGAAACCGCCGGACTATGCCGCCATCGCCGCTGAGACGCTCTACCTCCGCCGCCCTAAAAGGGACGCCCGCCGATGTCGCCAAACCAAGGCACCAGTTTGACGCCGCAGCCAGCCAGCAGGGGACGCCCAAATCAGGGCATCCGCCACCAGCTAGCAACCGACTCCTGCCCTGAACACCACCTGCCCAACAGATGCCAAGCACGGTGCCCGCCACCGCCAGCCTACCTCACCAAACCAAGGGCACCGCCATTGCCGCTCGCCGCCACCACCGCCAGCCGTGGTCAGATCCCGGACGCCCGCATGCCGATCTACCGCCGACGCCCCGAGCGGACGCCCGCTCGCCCGCCAATCTGGCTGCGTTCGGCCCCGTTCGGTGCACCGCCGCTCGCCCGTGAACGGCGGTCCCCAGACCAGGTGCCCGTCACCGGCCAACCGCCGACCCTAACTTGTTCAATCCAGGGTCCGGCCGCCCCCCCCCCCCATTGTTTGCCCCCGGACCGCCTGAACGTTGATTCGCCGCCGCTAAGTCACCGGAACACCCAGAAATGCCGTCGTCGGAAGCCCTAGCCGGGAGAGGATGACGACGAGCCGGGACTGAGTTGACTCAGCGTGAACAGACCGATTCCTACGCTGAGTCAACCCAGCCCGACCCGGTTTTAAGTGACCGGCGAGTCACGACCGAGTCGACTCAGCATCAACTCAGTTTTAAAGAAGGGGCATTCCAAGGTAAATCAGCGACCTATCAGGGGTATTTTTGTCAAGAAAAGGAGGTAAAGAGAGCTAGGGTTTGGACAAGCCGCAGCCAGCGGCGCTGCTGCTCACCGCCGTCGTCGCCGTTGCCGCCGCTCACAACCGCTGCTGTCGCGTGCCGCCGCCACTACTGCTCGCCGCCACCACCGCCGCCACCGCTCAGCCACTGCTGGCGCCGCGCACATCCGCCACTGCCGCTCGCTGCCGTCGCCATCGCCTCGACCTGCCACCGCCACCGCCGCCCACCGCCGCCCGCCGCCGCCTTCGGCCACCGTCGACGCTCACCACCACCGCCGCCGCTCGCCACTGCCTCCGCCCGGGCGCCCGCCGCCCGGCGCGCGTGCTAATCACCCAGACGCCGCCGATTACCCTGACGCTGCCCGGCTGACCGCCTCTGTCCGGCCACCCGCTCATCGCCGCATCGGACTATACACGCCAAATCACACTCGGCTTCGATCCACCGCAATCTACTAGACCTCGGTCCCGCAGGTCAAAGCACTACCCCCCCCTTTTTTGAGTATTATTACTTATTTCAATATTTTCTCGCGAGCTCCACCGCCGAGGGTTATCCGTTATACGTTTCCTGTTCCTTGGGTTTGGGAGAGTTGTCACCCTTGTCCGTTCCATCCCACCCTTGTTGCCGAGAATAGACAGTCCGATTGAGGATACCCGCACTGTCGGTGTTCATCGTTGATTTATCGAGTCATTGGGAGTCGGATCGTACGTGGCACGTACAGATCACTTCCAGGAGGTTCGTCTTACTTCGGTTGTTGACTTGTGCTTCACATTATTTTCAATGAATGTGCATCAAGAGTCATCATCCATTGAATTATTATACGTGATCGGTTATCTCACCCTGTGTTGCAGCGCGAGCCGTCGATCCCTGCAAGACGTGTTGCATCAGTATATCTTAGTTGGTGTGGGTTATGTCTCGAGGTGGGTGGAAGCCATACCTACAATGATATGCGATCATAAGGTGGTGATCAAATTTGTCAAAGAACATTTATTTTCAAGGTGTGGCTGCCCAAGAGTTATTATTAGTGATGGCGGCACTCACTTAAATAAAAAAAGTAAAAGAGTTGTTAAAAAGATATGGTGCACCATCGGCTCACAACTCCCTATCACCCGCAAGCCAATTGTCAAGTAGAAATGCCCAATAGGGAGATCAAATAAATCTTGAAAAATATCATCAATCCTAATGGAAAGGACTGGTCGAGCAAGTTGTCTGATGCATTATGGGCATATCGGACAGCATACAAAACACCCTTAGGGATGTTGATGACTCTAAAATATGTCATCAAATAATCAAGTTCTTAAGTTTAAATTCATTACAATTATCTTGTGAATTCATGCTAAGTTCATGCATATGTATTGTTTTATGAAATCACTAACCCCACTTGATTCTTTGAATCAAGTGGAATATATTTAACATTTTATGGCTAGTGAATATTCAGAAACAGGTTAAGAAGATCAAGGAAGAGAGGAGGATCAAGAGAAGTGGGCAAAAATTCGAAGTGGCAAAAATTACGAAAATGCCCCTGGGCATGACTTAAGAGAAAACCTATAAATACTCTCTTAAGAGAGGAGTTTAGGTTGTTCAGAATTTTTTCTAAGGAAACTAGGACTTGAAGAAGAGGATTTCTGCACCCTCCAGGAGCTGATGAGCTTGTGGAGCTGGGAGGAGAAGCAGGCTGAAGGATACCCGCTCAAGAAGATCGCCAACTCGCCGACGGGACGTGACACGAAGTTGGAGTGATTGAGCTGGTTCAGATCTGTTCTCTTCTCCCCTTTTGACAATTTCAGTTGGTTGAAGTAACCTTCAGGTTCTTCAGCAGCTCAACCAGAGATTGTTTGATGCTACTTTGATTTGCAGTTCATAGTTATTTTGATTTCGCTTAACGTTTCACCCCTCACCTCACCGTTCATCAATTTGTCATCGAGCGACACCCAACCAACCTGCATTTCCAGTTTCATCCAGCAGAGGGTGCGCAAGCAGCGAGCTGCAAGGCAGAACCACGCTCAGGGGAGCATCCCTGCGCGAAGCACCCGCCACGCACAGGGATCCCCCGCGCGCGGCAGCAGCCTTGCGCGCGCACGCGTCCGCGCGGAGGAGCCGGCGCGCACGGCATTCGTGCGCAGACACCTCCTGCGCGGGACGCACAGGAAGGGCTGGGCACACACCGCTGCGCTAGCCGCTGCGAGCAAGCCATCCGCTGAAGCGCAGCAGGCCGCTTGCTCGCGCATGCAAGCGCGTAGCGGCGCTTGCCTGCGCAGTGCGTGGCTTAAGAGCCACGCACAACTGAGCACCCTGCGCGCAGGTAATTCTGCACGCAAGGTGCTCGATCTTTTGCCCCAAAGGCAAAAGATCAGTCAACAGAGAAAAGTCTCTGTTGACAGAACAGATTAGGAAATCTTGACTAACAAATATATACATATCCTCAATCGAATATCTTTTACAGAGACCCCTTTAAGAAACCAACTGAGAACAGATTAACTAGGTAAAAGGACTGAACTAATTAATTGAATTGTGATTTGAATCAAAACACAGAAAGATAAAAAATCGTCCTGCTGTTTTCTGCTGCTCCCTGTGGATCGACCCTCACTCGCCCTACGCCGTAAGGTTTATAAATTGGTTGCATAAGCTCTGAACCTCACACGTCTGAACTGCTAAATAACCAGTAAAAAAACACATAAAGTCCGAGCTTATCAGATGTCTCCTTACAAGTTAGTCTTTCGAAAGGCTTGCCATCTTCCCTTGGAAATAGAGCCTAGGACTTTATCGGCTATCAATAAACTTAATCTCTCTCTAGACGATGTAGGGGAACACCGTCTCTTACAACTACATGAATTGGAAGAGTTGCAAAATGAAGTGTATGAGAACACCAGACGCTACAAGGTTAAAATGAATGCTTTCCATGATCAGAATATTCACAGAAACATTTTTCTTCCCTGACCAAAAAGTCTGGCTTTATAATTCTAGGCTAAAACTTTTTTCAGGAAATCTTAGATCAAGATGGGATGGCCCCTTCATCATTTGTCCTCATTCTCAACCCAAAGCTAGGAACAGAATTCAAGGTCAATAGGCAACGACTTAAGCCTTTCTTCGAACATGAGCCCCCACCACCAACAGAGGACATCCTTGGAAGCCGCAACAGCATCATCTGATTAGATTTCTAAGCTTAGCTTTTTCTCTTTGCTACTCGTCTTAGGAATTTTGTTACTCTTTTGTCCTATTACTTTTTTCTTTTTCAGTTGTAGCTACTGACCAAGTTGGAGCATTTATGACATATGATGCAGCCATGAAGAACACAGATCTTGATATTTATCCTCTCAAAGGTGCGCTACAACTTCCATCCCCATTGTTTGTCATCCTCTCCCTCAATTTTCCTTTCTATTATTTGCTCAAATATGCATTGCGGACCATGCTTTGTCTTGTGGGGGGGAGCTAGCTCATTTTATATAGCAAAATGTGTTGTATGCATTTAATTTTGGGAAATATTGCATGAATTGAACCTGCCCATAACCATTATCAGCTTTCATCAAATTTTTCATCTGTTGGCTTGTGAACACATGTAGAGAAGTTAAGCTCCTAGAACGGATAAAGAGCATGTACAGGTTCCATCCCCATTGTTTGTCATCCTCTCCCTCAATTTTCCTTTCTATTATTTGCTCAAATATGCATTGTGGACCATGCTTTGTCTTGTGGGGGGGAGCTAGCTCATTTTATATAGCAAAATGTGTTGTATGCATTTAATTTTGGGGAATATTTCATGAATTGAACCTGCCCATAACCATTATCAGCTTTCATCAAATTTTTCATCTGTTGGCTTGTGAACACATGTAGAGAAGTTAAGCTCCTAGAGCGGATAAAGAGCATGTACAGGTAGAGAAATGTGTGATTTTGAGCAATGTGGGTTCAATTTCAAATTGGAGAGAGTTTTTACAGGGTGATTAAATGATGGAAGGTCAAAAGATATAAGCTTTATGCTACAAAGGTAGAGTGATGACTGAATTGATGTCCCCCATTCCTTCAGCTCAAAGTAACTGATCCCACTCATGTGTTTTGTACCATCATTATCCTACTCTTATTTGAAGATAGGAGTGAGTCATTCTCCACGTCCTATGCACAGAATACATCGTCTTCACCAACCTCATTGTTCTCACATACTTTACATCTTACCCATCATCAACTTACTCCCACTACTGAGGATATATATATCTCCCAAGTATGTCTATCTTCCTTTCCACGATATCACTCTGATATTGCCTCTTCGCATCTTTTCTGTCCATACGTCACTATGCATTATCTCAATCTTACTCTTTTTTCGTTTCTCTCTTGACCAATATGATTGGATTCTCTATATTCTTTTTTTACTTTTCAAGAGGATATTATTATGTCATTCATTGCTAGTTGTGATAAGATATTTAGAAAACATTTATAGGATGGAATGTGTTTTTTTGTCATGCCCCTTGTATATTAAAAAGAAAGATAAAAAAGAAGGGGGGTTTTGATGTGTATGATTTCTTATGTTACTTGATAATATGCAATTTACACAAGTTTATGTATGCAAAATCATGCATTTCTTGGTCTAAATTGATAAGTTATATTCCATATTTTCATTTTATTATCTAATTTTCCTTTTAAAAATTATATAGAACTAATTTGAATATAATTTGAGCTTTAAATTTATTCTAATGGAAAATAGAATTTTTAACGGTAAAATTTTGTTAAACTTTGATGTTTAAAGCATCAATAAATCAAAAGATATTTAATTTTGAATTTGCCAAATTTATGTGGAATTTATTAAATATTTTCTTAAGTTTTTTTAGCTTTAATTTGCAAAAAAAATGCCAATTAACCACCTGGCTGATGTGGCAGGCGCACCTACGTGGCATGCAATGTCAGCGCTCAGAGAGAACAGGTGGTGCTAATGGGACAGATGTGTGATGTATTAGAAGAGCAACGGGTGCAAATGAGGAATTTTAATAGCTGACATATGGCTTGTTGTTTATAACTGAGATTATTTTAAAAGTCTTCCATATGGGGTTAACTTGGACATCCGATTAGAATTTTAGGAGGTAAATGTATATCCTCTTATTTTGTCTTTTTCTGCAGGTCAAGGGGTGCATCGATCAGACAGTCCACGGGCAATCTGACTATAAAGGAGCTAGATCCGATGGCCAGAAGAGAACCTGAATTTGAAGAAGAAGATCTAGTGGTGAAAATTGATCCCAATGATCCAACGGCTGAGGATTCTTCCGACCATCAGAAATCAAGAAAGTGGCCATAAAAACATAACAAATCGGAAAAATGCCTAGAAAATCAGAAAATTCCTAAAAAGGCCCTTTGAAAATGATCCTTTTTAGGATTTTCAAAGGGGTATTTTCAAAGGGGCATTTTCAAAGGGCCGTATCTGTTGATCCGACGGGTTTTTTTACTCAAAATTTTTTGGTGGTTTCCTCTCATAACCACCTATTTTCTGACCTAGAACCCCTATAAATTGGATTCGAATAAATTTTAATTTATGTTTTGTTCTGTACTCAAAATTTGGAAAAGTTGTGAAAGAAAAGAGTTTTCAAAGCATCCAGTTCTTTTGTTCTTCGTGTGGCTTCTAGAAAATGGCTAGCCGGAGTGAGACAAAGCCCAAGGAGACGTCAAGAATTGCATTTTGATCAAAAGGTTAGTGAATTCCTTATCCTCTCATTAGTTGATCCATGCTTGAGTAAGACGCCAAAGCACCAAACAAAATGTACGAGTCCATGAAGATATGAACGTGAAGAGAAGATCACTTGCACAGAGCTGAAAGTAAGGTTAGATTAGGATTATATTTTGTTTTATTTTTTTTATTAGAATCAAGATAAGTTTAGATAAATGCCCCTAATTAAATACACAACTTGGATATTTATATTTTGATCTTTGAAAGGAGATAAATACATAAAAACCATTCCATCATCCTTTTCATCTTTCCATATTCTTAAAGAAACCCTAGTCAAAATCTAGATACCTCTCCTCCCTGTGGATCGACTCTTAACTTACTCATTATTAGGTTATTTAGCAATTACGGAGTTATAAATTTATTGTATAAGTTTGATTTGTTTAAAATGACAAATTATAAACACTTAAAAATTGACTTATCATTTATAAAGTTCTTCTATCTTCCTTTTCACGATATCGCTCCGATATTGTCTCTTCGCCTCTTTTCTGTCCAGGCTTCCCTCTGCATTATCTCAATATTATTCTTCTTTCCTTTCTCTCTTGACCAATGTGATTGCATTCTCTATACTCGCTTATTACTTTTCAAGAGGAGATTATTATGTCATTCATCGCTAATTGTGATAAGATGTTTAGAAACCATTTATAGGATGGAATGTTTTTTTGTCGTGCCGCTTTTATAATAATAAAAGAGAGAAAATAATGGGGGGTTTTGACGTGTATGTATTTCTTATGTTAGTATTCCATTCATGGTCATATGTATCGCACTATAATTTCCTCATTATCTAAGGAATACGTCTGCATGTATGTATCGTCATATTAGTCACATCTTTTTTATCTCCCTCACTTCTTCTAAAATTTTGGGAGTAGGTTATCATAGGTAGCACCATCTCTCTTTGACCATAAATTCATCCATTTGTTAACACTTACCGTATCCCATTCAGCATATATTCTTGTTGTTATCTTTCATATTTTTTGCTTGAAAGGAGGAGGAAATTGGTTTCTTCTATTCTTGGGTAGGAGAAAATTTAATGGAGAGATAGGCACTAAGTGGCCGCCACCCCAGGAGAGAGTGATATTGCTTGCAAGAGAAGGGAGGCCAGTATCAAATGACTGCAGGGACACGACCCTAGGAGTATAGCATCATACCTAGCGATAAGTACACTCCCTTTTCATCTACTTAGGCATCCAAACCATGGAGAGAGGAATCCACATTCCTGAAAAAGTTAGCGCTCAAATTGACATTCAGTGTTTCATCTCAGCTTGTGATTAATATGTTTACCACTTCCAACACTTGCCTTCTTTTATCAACCGAATGAAAATTATAATTTGGTAAAATACCTAGGTCTTGCTAAGGAACTAGCAATGTCCAAGTAGGGGGTATATGATAACACCCAAATTCGTTGTTTACTTCATTTAATTAGAACATTTTATCCATTTAAAGAGTTCAAACTAGGGTTGTTATCACATATTTACATGTTCATTAATATTCCAAGTGAACCTTGATTTTAGCCCTATTTTCTGTTCATTCATGAATTTTATGGAATTTATTTAGGCTTTTAATAACTCTATTTAAATGGAAAGGGCAGGTTTAAAAACAAACGGACATGTGTAACTTCGTTACATAGCTAGTAGAACAAAAAAGACATGGATGTTCACTTCGTTACCTTGGAGCTCTGAAGAGGAAGGTTTGAATCCTTCAATCGGAATGGAGAAACTTATGGAAGCCACTTTGTTCATTATTTGCAATACCTTTGATTGAAGCCCTCTTCCATTTGTCCTCCCCCATCCAAAGTAGGCCATCACTTAGGTACAAGCACTCCATTCAAGGCAGCAGATTGAGCCCCAATGTGGGAATGAATATATGAATTTTGAGATTTTTCTAGCATTCTATTGAATGTTTTGGGAATTTATTTGAGAAATAAATGAATTTTTAAATAGAAAAAGGATATAAGTACAAGGAAAACAGGAGTCTTAAGCATTTTCTAAAGTTGGAGGCACTTTGTTTATATTTTGGTTGCAAATATACCCTTTAAATAGCTTTCGGTTGCATGTTGCAGGCGTAAATATCCAATAGAAATAATTATAAGGTCTGACATAATTAACATGGATTTTTCTATGGTTTTTTAGGGCAATATGGAGGAGACAGAGAGAGAGTGAAGGGGCATATTTCAAATTATTTTTGGGCGGCATCCGTTTGCCCACTTGAACTAAAGTAGGGACTTTTGTGCAAAACTTTAAGAAATTGAGTTTGCGGAGCCATGTGACAAGATCTAGACCATCAGAAAGGAATCCGACGGATTGAATGCAAGAGAGAAAGGCATCTCTTGATGGGGATAAGTGCACCGCCCGTGCTGGGCTTACAAAGATGCACGCACGAGAGGTGATGTGGCGGCGTAGTTGGTAAAAAATGCACAGGTAAGTGCAAATCGAAATGTATCTTTAGTTATTTTTTATTCTCTTATTTCCATCCCGAGGGTACATGGAAGACGAGAGAGGAGGGGCCAAAGTTTGAATTTAAGTGTGCTGGCCAATCAGAAATTGACACGAATTTGCAGGTACATCAAAATTTAAATTAAATAAATGAAATATTGATCCAACAAATATGATTGGTCAATATTCATTTACTAATTACTCTCAATCTTGAAGCCTGATTGAGCTAAATTTTTATGGGCTTGCTTATTGTGAACTCCTCTTTGTATCTATATTTTGGATCAATCAGATCAGGCCAACATCAATGGATAAAAATTAATTTAGTGTTGGGGGTAAAATGGGAATTTTTACCTTGCAATCTAAGTATAAAGACCGAAATTCGAGTTAAGCTGGTCATTCTGGAGGGAGCTCTTTCACAGCTGAAAGATAAAGAGGAGAAACAGCCTGGATCAACCGTATTTGGTATTTTTGGCTTCATTGTATTTAAATTTTAGTATATTTGGGATTATTTTTAGTGCAATTCTTGATTTGTCTTCCTGGTCTTGGTCTGAATTTCTAAATCGCTTGGCTTGAGCGGCATCTACAAGCCCTTACTAGGACTAAGAGAAGTGATTGTTGCATTTATCTATCTGTTCCTCTTTCACATTCAGGAAAAAAATAAAATAGAAAAAAATATCATTTATAGGTATTGCTGCCTCCTTCACCTTCTTTGGTGGTATATGTCTCTATTACCTTAACCTTATTTCAAGGGTCATATCCTAGTCCCTTCTTGATAAGCAAAGATACTTGAGATCCCAAAATCATATTGAGGATCTTGGAGCAATCTTAAATATTTTTCCATTTAATTTCGTATCCCAGATCTCTTATTTTTCTTCATGTTGTGTGAAATCCTGAGTTCCTGTAGTTATTTCTCAACCAACTGATCTGATCACTAAGGGATTTTGCCTCAGATTTCTAATTTTAATCTTCATTTATCGTTCTAATTGACCTAGCTGTATTTCATTTATTTATTCAGTAATTCCTATTTACTAATTGAATTTCTAGAGGATAAACAAAGAGTTTGTTTCTCCATCAGCCACACATTTTCTTTTAAAAAACATTTACCTCATAAGTAAATGATTCAATAACTTCTATTTTTAGTTTGTTTCTTTTCTTGCCTTTTTTTCATACCCCACACATATTTTGCTAAATCATTGTAAAACAGTATCTAAATATTCATTATCTATGTAATCTAAATCATGAGTTGATACATAATTATGCTTCACCAGATGCTGATTTTTCGTCACTGCACAATGTATCACGTCATTAATCAGTTTCACTTGGTACATGATCTTTGTCACCTTCACTCTGTGCTGCTTGTAGTGCCTTCTTCTAAACTATAAACCTCATCCAATGGGGGATACTATCTTCCCTTTGTCCTTCTCCATATTTCTTTCTTTTGCCTGTTAGGGGACTCAGAGACAAAGTGTCCCTTTTTCCTACAATAAAATACATCTGAACATTTTGAGAACCCAACCTATTACTTTTATATTAGGTCCTAACTTAGGTTGGCGTTAGCCCACTAATTTGTTTTTTTGTCAACAGGTTATTCTTGGGTTAGCTAGTTGTCTAGTATTGTGTTACAAAGGGCTCCTTTATTGGTTTCATAGTTATTATTTTGTCAAGAATGCATATTATTGGGCCCACGCTAGTTATTGGATTACTATTGTGTTATTTTTGGGGCATCAGTTGGCTCTTATTGAGTCACTAACAAGTCACTACTGTCTCCATGATGGGCTGTTCTTCAATCATCCATTGGGTCATTTGGGTTAGTAACTAGTCGTCATAATGGGCTTTTATTGGGTTTTGTATGGGTCACTGCATCACTACAAGGCAGGATTTGGGTCCAAAATGGGTCCTTATGGATCATAGTGGGTTAGCATTATGTTGAAGGAGGGTAATTATTTGGAAAAACATGAGTCGCTATTGGGTTGATAATGGGTCCAAATTTGCCACTATCGGGTCACTAATTAGTCCTTGATAGGTTCATAATGGGAAAGATATGAATGCATGTTTTAATTAACCTTCAAAATCAACCTAAGTTTGAAAGGTGGGAGTCAACAAGTTTTGATGAAGGACCATCCACAAGCTGAAGCGCCAGGTCTACCCGCGCCGACACATCAGCAACCACGTCGCGAAGCTCGAGCTGACGAGAAGGACCCGGCATTCAAGTACACAGTGTGACGAGAAGGCATCCCCAATTTTGTTTTCCTCGTGTTTTTCTGAACTTTGTCGTTGTGTTTTTGTTTGGAGAGGGCCTCTGTGTTTTGTCCCTTCCGTCGTATCTGAAACTGCATTTTACGGCCCGATTAGGGGTTTTTCCCTAATTATGGGCCTCCCTTAGGGTTCCCTCTCTCCCACTATAAAAGGAGAAGAGATGCCCTAGAGGAGGGAGGAGAATTTTTGAAGTTGATTAAGTTTTGCAGTTTGTTAGAATGGAGTCCCCTTGAGGGAGAAGAGAAAGTCGTCGCCGCCACACCGCCGCCGGCGCCGCCCGCCGCTGCCGCCGCCAGCCACCGACGTCTGCAGATCACTTCTACCGCGCCGGACTATGCCGTTTTTGCGTCACCGCCGCTGCCCTCGCTTGCCGCTCTCCAAGACCCGTCCCGATCGCCGCCGCCCCGACCGACGCCTGAACAGGGCTGCCCGGTTAGCCAACCGCCAGCCGACCGCTCTACCAGCTAAGCCGTCCCGACGCCCGAGCAAGGTGCCCGCCCGGCTGCCAGCCCTGCCCACCCGGGCGTTCAACTGCGGGCCGCCAGAGCACCGGTTCCCCACGCCCTCCCGCCTGCCCTGCCCGCCGCCGCCGCCGCTGAACGACCTAAGCGCGGGTGCAAGGGCGAACCAGGTTAGTCGCTGAGTTGACTCAGCGTGACTGGCCGATTCCTGTGCTGAGTCAACTCAGTCCGACCCGGATTTAAGTACCGGCGAGTCACACTAAGTTGACTCAGTGTGACTCAGATTTAAGTAAGGGCGCCGAAGGTAAATACGTCGTTCCGAAGGGGCAGTTTCGTCAACTCAAGAGGGAACTTAGGGCTTCAACGAGCCGCTGCCGCCGCCGCCGCCGCCGCCACCGTCGTCGCCGCCGCCGCCGACACCATCGCCACCTCTGCAGCCGTTGCCACATGTCGTTCACCACCGACTGCTGCAGCTCGCCGCCCCGCTTCCACCACTATCGCCCTCTGCCCCCCGCCGGCGCAGCCCCGTTCTCCGGTGCTGCCACGACCACCCACCTTTGGCTGCCGCCGCCAGCGCTACCACTGCTTCTAAAGTTTCTACCGCGGCCACTCGCCTCTGGCCGCCACCGCCAGCGCCGCCACTGCCTCCGCAGCTGCTGTCGCACGTCTCTCGCCGTTGGTTGTCGTCACCCACTGCCCTCTCCGCCTCAGCCGCTGTCACCATCCACCGCCGCCAACGCGGCCGCCGCCTGCCGTTGCAGCCACGACCGCTCGCTTCTGGTCGCCGCCACTAGTGTCGCCACTGCTTCCGCACGCCACTCGACTGCTGTCGCCCTCCGCTCGCTGCCGACGTGGCCACCGTTCGCCGCTGCTGCCGCGGCCGCTCGCTCCTGGCCGCTGTCGCCAGCGTCGCTCGTCGCTCCTCGTCGCCATCGCCGCTCACTGCCGCTGCTGATCGCCGCCGCCCCCGGTCGACCCGTGTCTGCCCCGGGCTGCCGCCCGGCCTGTCATTCGAGGCTCGGACATTGCCGACCACTCCGCCATCATCCCGTCAAGCACCTCGACCCGTCCTCCGTCACACTGCATTGGCCCGCCACGCCAATCAAGACTTGGCTTCGACCACCGTGGCTACCGGACTCTTGTCCGCAGGTCACGACGCTAACCCATCTCGTGTGTTATTATCTCTTGCAATAGTTTACTCACGTGCTCTACCTTCAAATCTTGCCTTCGTCTTTCCCGTATATTGGGTTTTGGGGTAGTGTTACCACTTGTTTTCCTTTCTCATCATCTCGTTCCAGGAATAGATAGTTGGGTCGAGGATCCCCCCACTACGGCATCCTTTGGTTGATCTATTGGGTTATTGGGAGTCGAATTGTACGTGGCACGTACGGAGACTCTTTCAGTGCACCGTCCTATTTCATTTATAGCCGTACTTCGCGTTATTTTTGCCATTAACGTGCATACTGCATTCCTCGTCAAACTATGTGTTATTCATCGCCGCCCTGTATTGCAGCGCGCGCCGTCGATCCCGGCCATACGTGTTGCATCAAATTTTCCCTAAACCATTAGGAATGATGATATAAAAATTTTATTTTCATCATTATTTCAAAGATATGGATGTGTTAGGATTTCATCAAGATGCATACATCCATGATATTAAAATGTACATAAGATTCGTAAAGGGGGGCTTGAGAAACTTTCCCACAAAAAATACTGGTAATGCTGAAATATAAAAATATATAATTTAATCAATTTTAGGAAAAATATGGTATTTATTACTGAAAAATAATCTACCAAATACTTACACATACACTAATCAGGGATCAAACTATGACCATGTATCAAAGCTAAAGCAAGAAAAAAACTAGAATAACATTAAGACTAACCACATTCCACCAATATAATATTACTCAAAATTTCTTAGTTCCCAGAATACTTCAGCACACAAGAGTTCAACCTAAGTTTCCCAATGATAAGAATTAATGCACAAAAAACTGTCAAATAAGAAAAAATAACACAAGCTTGATTCGTACAGCCACCACCAAAAAAATACTACTAAAAAATTTTTAGAACCCAGAACATGATAGCACACATAAGTTCAATCTAAGCTTGCCAATGATATGAATTATAGCACAAAAATAATTGGCAATAAAGAGGAGATAACATCAACATAATTTTTATAGACACCGCCAAATTCATACTACTCAAAAAATTTAACACATGATTATTTAGCACACAAAAGTGTAATATAAGCTTTCCAATCTATGAAATAATGAAAAAAATTTGGAAATGAAGAGAAGATAACACCAACGTAATTTCTATAGACACCACCAAATTAATACTACTCCAATAAATTAGTGGCCATAATTGTTTAGCACACAAAAGCCTAAGCTAAGTTTGCCAATGATATGATTTAATGCACAAAAATTGGAAATAAAGAAAACATAAGACAAACTTAATTTTCACAGACGCAACCAAATTAATACAAAAAAATTATTAGAACCCAGAACTGTTCAGCTTAAAAAATTTTAACCTAAGTTTGCCAATGATATGAGCTAATGCACAAAAAATAATAATGAAGAAAAGATAATACAAACTTTATAATTAGAGTCACCCCCAAATTAATAGGTTCAATTTGTGTGAACTCAGATCATGCTAACACACAAGTTCAAACTAACTTTGTCAATCATATGAATTAATGCACAAAGAAAGGAATGAAGAATAAATAACACCAACTTTATAATTAGACACAGCCCCAAATCATTACTAAAAATTTATTAGAACCCAGAACTGTTTAGCACACAAAAGTTCAACCAAAGTTTTCCAATAAAATGAATTAATGCACAAAATATTTGCAATGACACGAATTTATATTGGAGTCACCCCCAAATTAATACTAAAAAGTTTATTAGTACTTAGAACTGTTCAGAACACCAAAGTTCAACCCAAGTTTGCCAATATGATGAATTCATGTGCAAATATTGGCAATGAAGTGAAGAAAACACCAACTTATAACTAGAGTCACCCCCAAATTAATACTAAAATCTTTATTATAATCCAGAACTGTTCAGAACACAAAAGTTCAACCAATGTTTGCAAATGAGAAGAATGAATGCACACAGTATTAGCGATGGAAAAAAGATAACACCAATTTATAATTAGAGTCACCCTGAAATTAATAATAAAAAGTTTATTAGAACCCAGAACTGTTCACAACACCAAAGTTCAAGCAAATTTTGCCGATGAGATGAATTAATGCACAAAATATTGGAAATGACGAAAAGACAACACCAACTTAATTCGTACAGACACAGCCAAATTAGTACTTAAATTTATTAGAACCCAGAACTATTTAGTGCACAAAAGTTCAACCTAAGTTCGCAAATGAGATGAATTAATGCACAAAATATTGGTAATGTAGAAAAGATAACACCAACTTAATTCGTACAGACACAGCCAAATTAATACTAAAATTTTTTTAGAACCCAGAACAGTTTAGCACACAAAAGTTCAACCTGAGTTCGCCAATGACATGAATTAATGCACAAAAAAGAATGAACAAAAGATAACACAAACTTTATGAAACCCTCAAATTAATACTACAAATTCATTAGAACCCAGAACTATTTAGCTTAAAGAAGTTCAACCTGAGTTTGCAAATGATGCGAATTAATGCACAAAATATTGGCAATGAAGAAAAGATAACACCAATTTATAATTAGAGTCACCCCCAAATCAATACTAGAAATTTTATTAGAACCCAGAACTGTTCAGAGCACAAGTTTGCCAATGATACTAATTAACGCCCAAAAATTTGTCGAAGAAATAAAGATAACGCCAACTTGATTTGTACTGACAGTGCAAGGATGAGTGACCACTATAGTTCCGCATTGTCCTGGACGTTGGACGATGGACAGGAGGGGACAAGTTTCATCCCGTCCGACGTCCAGAGTAAGTTCAGAGACGAAGGACAGGACGGTTTTTCATCCAACGATAAAGAAATCATCCTGTCCAATCATATCGGGATGGTTTTTCGCCCCGTCCAGTCCTCCCAGGAAGAATCTGTGTGGTGGCGTGGACGCCATCGCATCGACACCGGACGCGCCGCCGCCATCAACCGAAGTCAACGTCTCCGCCACGGACACACCGCCACAGTCAACCAACGTCAACACCTCCGCCACGAACACGCCGCAACCGTCTCTGCTATGCACGTCTCCAGGCAGGCACGCTCCTTTGCGCATCATGACACGTCGTCAACGGCAGACCTTGGCGTGACATGAAGCACGTCTTGCATCTTTAATTTCTCGTCTTTAATTTTGCGTCTTTAAGTTGTATTTTCTCTTTCCTCCAAGGCCTGTATGTATAGGCCATTGTTTCAAGAAACAGTTAGGCAGTCATTATTCAAGAATTGAGTTTGTTTTAACTCTTCTTGGAGGACTGCCCAGCCTCCCCTATCCCTTCTCCACTCATACCGCCGCCGTCATCGTCGTCGCCGACCACCCTCCCGCTCTTTCTTCTCCTTCTTCCTTTGTCTCACCCTCTCTCTTTCTCATCCTCTCTTCTCTCGTCCTTTCCACCCCGCGCCCTAGTGCCAGGCCACCCCGCGCCTAAGCGCACGGCCGCCCAGCGCCCAAGCGCCAGGCGGCCCAGCGCCCTAGTGCTAAGCCGCCCGCGCCCAAGCGCAAGGCCGCCCAATGCCCTAGCGCCAGGCCGCCCCCGCGCCGTAGCGCTAGGCCACCCGCGCCCAGGCGCAAGGTCGCCCGCGCCCAGGCACAAGGCCGTGCAGCGCCCTAGCGCCAGGCCGCCCCTACGCCCTAGCGCCAGGCCACCTGCGCCCAGGCGCAAGGCTGCCTAGCACCCGAGCGCCAGGCCACCCCGTGCCCTAACGCCAGGCTGCCCCACGACCAGGCACAAGGCCGCCCAGCGCCCTAGCGCCAGGCCGACCCCACGCCCTAGCGCCTGGTCGTCCTGCACCAAGGTTCTAGGCCACCCAACGGCCCTACGTCGCCACCGACCGCCCGTGCTAGTGACGCCGTGCAGGCCTCCAATCCGGCCGCCCACGTTCGGACGCCGTCGGTGCAACAGCACATCGTGCATACCGTTCTGGTGTCGGGGCGCTGCCCCGCACCCCGCAAGGGGGCGACCCCCCCCTTGACCCCCCGCCAACTGAGCGCAGTTGGATCCGCGACCCCGCATCGAAGCGCCCGTCAATCGTCACGCTTTCTACAGGGCCGTACAACGCTCGGAACGCCCAGACTCTCTCATCCAGTGGGCCATTCAACACCCTGATTCGCCCAGTCTCATCACGATCAGAATTCCCCGCAGCCTCTTCACGCACTACGGTGCTGAGGTATGCCTGAACTCTTTGGTGTCGAAGTGTTCTTCGTCCAGTATTTTTCGAGAAGTCTCCGCCGCCGTCAGATTTGATTTGGTTTGGATTTCCCCAAATTCTCTCTCGTTCGTGAGTTTTCCTCGTGACGCGAATTCAGATATTGATTTTCAGTGCTTCTGCATCGTCGCGGTGGGTGAAGACAGTACTCCCGCCTTCAATGAGGATCGGAGCTGCACCACCAGTATTTCATCAGTTTTAAACTCCGAATTCGACCGTGTGGATTTCTGTGAGCTGTTTTATCCCTCCCTTACCCAATCCATCCATTGCCTTCCCTCCGTCCTTATCATTTCTCGGTCTCTCTAGTCGTCCATTTCCTAGTCGTCCTACATCACTATGTCCCGAAATTTGTCCCGGACGAAAAAAATTGTTGCAGGATGACTAGAGGGAACAGGATGGGATAACGATGGATAGGATGTTGGGCGACTAGGGAAAGGGTAGGATAACACCAGACCACAAAATCACACGATCACTTTCGAGAATTAAACCGATGAAATAGTTGTAGTGCAGCCCCTTTCCTTGTCGAGGGCAGGAGTACTGTCTTCAACCACCGCGATGATGCTAAGCACCATAATGAATAAATTCGAACGATCGTCCGTTTGAAGATTCAAAAACTGATTCAACTATTCGCTTGAAAATCTTAAATCTAAAGCAAACCCGACGGCGGTGGATGAACTCTCGAGGAATACTAGAAGAAGAACACTGGACACTAAAGAGTTTAGGAGTACCTCAGTACCAGATACTGCGTTGCAGGGTGCGGGGCAGCGCCCCGACACCTGAACGGTATGCGCGGCGACAAGTGGCCGCGAGGGCGTCGGGGGGGCACGGCGGGCGTGCGCTCGTGGCCGGGGACTCTACGGGCACAGGCAGACAGACACGCGGTGGCGGGCACGGGCAGCTTGCGTGGGCGGCCTGCGCGGACGGCCGGCGTGGGCAGCTCGCTAGGGTAGCCGGCGCGGGCGGCTTGTGTGGGTGGCCGGCGTGGGCGGCCTGCGTGGGTAGGCCTTGCGAGGGCAGCCGGCGTGGGCAGCCCGCTCGGGTGGCTGGCGCGGGCAGCCGGTATGGGCTGCCTGCGTGGGCAGCTTGCGCGGGTAGGGCTTGTGCGGGCGGTGGATGTGGGCAGCCCGCTTGGGTGGCCGGCGAGGGCGGCCTGTGTGGGCAACCTGCGCACGCAGCCTGCGTGGGCTTGCTAGGCGCACGGTCGGCGACGGTGGCGGCGACAACAGCGGCGATCCGAGAGGGAGAGAGGGCTAGGGCAAATCCTCCGAGAAGAAAGAAACTTCAATTCTTGAAATAAATTCACCAAGTGTTCTTTTGCAACATTGGCCTACATATAAGGCCTAGGAGGAAATAGAAAATACGAGAAATGACATAAAATAAAAATGGACTACGTGTTATCGCGTCAGGTCAAAGGGTAGTTCTGGATCTGGCGTTAACGACGTGTCACGATGCGTGACAGGGCGTGTGTAGGTGGAGACCTGACTGATGATGGTGCGTTGACTTGGTCGTTGTTAGGGCGGTTCTGTAGCTGATGCTGGCGACGAGTCATGATGCGGGACGTCTCGAGAGACGGTGGCGGCGTGTCCGCAGAAGGTGTGTTGACGTCGTCGCCACCAAAAACCCATTTTGTATTTTTAATAAATTAATATAGATTTTCCTAAGTTTTTTAAGGGAAATATGGAGGAGAGAGAATGCAAATGGACATATGTACAATTAATTCTGAGCGGCATCAGTTTGCACGGGGGACTAGTTGAAGTAATGAACTCGTATGTAGGGATCGTCAAACGTCATATGTAACATCACGCATCACCGTGACAGAAACGTGACAGATGACGTGACGGTGACGGTGACGGTGACGGTGACGGTGACCAAATGGAAGGGGCATGACGGTGATGGTGACGCGTGACGGACTCAGTGACGTGACGGTGACGGGATACCCCGGACGCGTGACGTGACGAAATGTCCGTCACGAATGACAGGCTGCACTTCGCCTCGCGGCAATGGCGCTCGTCCTCGCCACCGCCCCGCCGTCCGGTCAGGTGCTGGCGCGGGCGGTGGCTACCCCAGGTTCGGCTTCCTTGGCTGGGCGGCAGGTGGGCGAACTTCGGAGGCAGGTGGGGCGGCAATGGCGGCCCCGACGGCAGGTGCAGCGGCAGCGGCGTGTGGCAGTCGTCGATGGTGTGCAAGGAGTGGGGGCGGTGCTTCGGGAAGAAGCTGAGCGAGTGGCGTGGCTGGGCAGTTCGAAGTGGGTAGTCGGTGGCCGACGTAAAGAAGGAGACGTTACATAGTAAAATAAATAATATTGTACTTCAACTATGTTTATTAACATAGTAAAATAAATAACATTTCCATCACCGGTGACGGTGATGGCGTCACGGTGACGGTGACGGCGTCACGGTGATGGTGATGTGACAGAACAAGGAAGAAGGGACGTGTGACACGTACGTGATTGAATTTTTTAAAATCCTCGAACGTGTGACGAGACGGTGACATGACGAACATTTTGTCACGTCACCGTTCGTCACGCATCATCATCCATTCCCTCACGTCGGGGGCGTCACGTCCCGGACGTGCCGTTCCCTACTCATCTGAGACCTCCGGACGGACGGTTTTTTAGTCCCACCGGCCGAAAACCGTCCCGTCTCGTAGTTCCCGGGACGAATTTTCCTCCCGAAATTCGTCCATGTCCTCGGACGGGGGCGATTTTTTCGTCCCGAGACGAAAAATCGTCCCGTCGCGTCCCTGAACTGACCACGTCGTCTCTAAAGAGCTTCATCGAGACTGCAAACTCAAGCGAGGAAGCGGGGGATAAGGTCGGAGCTTTCCCATCTTCCCTCATCCACTCTCTCTCTCCACGCCATCTTCTCCACCTCGCACCAGCCATGGCGGCCGGGCTGCTGCCTTCCCATGCCCTTCTCTCTCTTCCATCCATCACCCCACCACGCCCAAGACTCGCCTTTTCCGTCTCCTCCTCTCTCCACTCCTCTTCCTTGGCCTCTTCCTTCAATACCCATTTCCTCTCTGCCGCTGCTTCGAAACGGGCCACTCTTCCCGTTCTCCGAGCTTCTTCCGATGAAGAACCCGCCTCCGTCGTCGTCGCGGATGATGAATCTTCGCAGGAGGAGGAAACCCAGATACCGAAGAAGCCGATTGTCAAATTGGGCGATGTTATGGGGGTACCCATTTCTATTTCTTCGGTTTTTTCTGAATTTCTTTTGCTTAATCTCTTCGTTTCTTTTGGAAATTTGTAGATTTTGCACAAGAGGGCTATTGAGGCGTCTGTAGCGGATAGGCCTTTGCCTGACCTCAGAACTGGGGATATTATCGAGATCAAGCTGGTGAGGGTTGCTTTTGTCGTGGTATTTTTCCGTGGATTTTGGAGTTTTTGGCTGAATTTACGTGGATTAACAGGAAGTTCCGGAGAACAGACGCAGGGTTTCGATTTATAAGGGGATTGTGATGTCCCGGCAGAACGCTGGGATTCACACCACGATTCGCGTTCGGCGAATAATTGCTGGTATTGGCGTCGAGATTGTGTTCCCAATGTAAGTTTTTTTTCCCTTCCGACTGGAAATCATAGGGTGTGATCATCCGCTAAACGTGGTTTTACTATTTTTATATCTGCGTTCCTGAGTTTTAGGAGCAACTCTGGGTTATCTGTTTCAACAAATCTAGTAAAAGAACGAACCTGTAGTTGGGTTATCGGATTTGTTGTCTGTTTCGTTCTTTTACTAGATTCTTTCCCAGTTCGTCCTTCTCCCTGTGCAACTCAAGAAAAATGTTGACATTTGTGGTTCGAAGAGAACCCAATTTCTTGGAAATCCGGTTCAGTTCCAGCTTATAAAATCTGTGGACATTTAAACATACATACTGCATATATATAGCTATATATATAAGTGTCTCTCTCTATCTTTGCCATTCATTTCTCTCTCTCTCTGGCTCTCTCTTTCTCGATCTTTTTAGGTATTTCATTTCCTGTGAAAGGGTTTGTTAATAGACGTTTTTTAGTCATAAACGCCCCCACAGGTAGATCCCCAGTCGTAGATTAACTTTTCCAAGTTTATATCTGTTCTGCTGTATATTTCATTTTGTAATATAAGTAACCTATAGATGAAATGAATTTGGTTTCGTCGCCGTAGACTCCCAACCTGATCTCTTCCCTCCATCTTTCTCTCTCATTTCTCTTGTTTCTCTTCCATCTCTCTCACTACTCTTCCTCCATGTGGAATAAGAGTAACAGATTTCTTTCCAGATGTGAAGTTCAGGGGATGATTAGCAGACCCTCAAACCTGGAAAATGTTGGAATATTTCTTTCAGAGTCTCAAGCATTTAATTTTTCTCACTTGCCTGGAAATTCTCTCATCCATTTTGGGATACTGTCACCGTTTCCCTGCCTTGTACAAAATTACTAATTTTCTTTTTGGGATTTATTCTGAATTTTAACTGTTCTCCTTTTTACATCTCAGTTACTCGCCCAATGTCAAGGAGATAAAGGTCGTCAAGCACAGGAAAGTCCGAAGGGCGAGGCTGTATTACTTAAGAGACAAGCTGCCCAGGCTCTCAACCTTCAACTGAAAACCTTGCATTCTCCCTTTCCTCCACTCTTCATCTCGTATCAGATCCAGCAAAAACTGCTCTCATTTTGTTTTTTCCATTTTCTATTTCTTTGTTGCTCCATGTATTTTTGTTCCTGGAAATAGATAATTTGACGTTTCATATTTGTAATTTTTCCTTAGACATCCAGATATTTGAGAACAAATCAGTGATACAACTCTGAAGTTATTCCTGCCTTTCTTCAAGCTGTAATTTGCCGATTTGAACAGCGCTAGGTTGGAGAGTGAAGCAAGAGTGGATAAACCAGCCCTGAACTTTGGGTTCTAAGCTAGGGTTTTTCACTTGGAATTCTTCAAGATTTGGGTTTGGATATCGGACATGGTTGGCTAGGTTTTGTGGATGGATTATGGGAACTCATAAGGGATGGACAGCACAGGACTGGACACTGATATGGCCCGTTATGAATTTAAGCATAAACTCTTCGTCCATTCCCTTGTCTATCCTAGTTGTTACCTGATCCCAAACCCAAAAGGAGATGGGCGATGGTATTGTGCTCTAGGGCTGTGATTGAGATGAAACATTGTTGTTTCAAGAGCGTAAGATATAAAACTAAATTGTAATGTCTCTTTAAAAATTTGATGATCAAATCACCATAGCGCAGTTCAATTATGTGCTCTGTTGGTTCCTCGAGTGAGACATAATGAGATGCTCATGTATCGGGCCTCTAAGCACTCAACCTACTGCTCAATTTTTTAATCTACTAGTGCTTAAGATAATATTTTAGAATGAAAACTACTGAGGTAGTGAACCATAAATTAAGGAGTTAAAAAAGTTTTGAATAGTTTGAATTCATGAATTATTTTATTACAAGTTTTTATTGAGTAATATGTAGATATCTCCATTGGAGAAAACTGGATCTAAATTTTATCGAAATTCTTAAGTCACATATTATACGATAATTAGTTATTTGAATAGGGATAAATGACAACGGTGCAGTTATTAGATTAATTTACTTGGAAAAATACTAATGCATAATATGATATTCAAGAATTAAATGGTCTTGAATAATGTGTAATAAATTAAAAATGAAACATTCATGTACTATATGGTATGTATTCTTATGATTTATTTATTAAACATAACATATCACAGTTTATCTATTAAACATAATATTGGAAAGTATAATTTAGCAAAATTCTTAAGTAATGTATTATATTTTCTGGGTTATATAACTAGTACATCAAAAGAACGCATTCATTAGGTTAGTCTATTTATCTGTATTCTGATATGTGAGATAATATCATAAATTAAAATAAATTTCAAAATATCAATATTTTTAGGGTCATGATTTTTTTATTATAGTTTACATCAAGTACTTTATTTTTTGTAATTTTTTTCCTGATGAAATTTTTACTCAATGAAATTTAGATTATATAAAAAAATTACCTAGTCAAATTCTTTGTTGAAACTAAAGATCACCCTCAGGACGCCTTATGTTAACTAATACATAACATTATATTAAAAGTCAAATAAAGAGAGAGACCCTGAGAGTAATGGTGAGAAAGAGAGAGAATTGACAGAATAGAGGAAAATCAAGATAGGACAGAATCATAGGAGATTAGGGATTGGAAGTTCGTCATTTGATGCCAAACTAACAATGTTTGTCGACAAACAAACAGCACAAAATAGTTATTCCTGTTGCGTACATTTGCGAACAAACAGCTGTTTTAGAAAAATTGTTAGAAAACTTTCAATTTTCGGAAGACTTATCATCTTTGTTCAGCTCTATTTCACCTCCATTTTTATCTCCTGCCATATGTTCACAAACAGTTGTTCTGTGTTAGAGTGTTTGCAAACATTGTTCACTTGGGATTTCCTGTTTGTGTTCAGTTAGAGACAAAAAATAATAATTTCAATGCATATAGGGGAGGGATCATGCAAGAGAGAGAGAGAGAGATTAAGCGTGGAGAATGACATTTATATACAAAATATAAACTTAGCCTCGAGAATCCTTTTCATAACATTACCGCTTTTCTGATGATGGTGCAACCTTTTTTCAGAACAAGTCATGGCTTCTTTTTTTACTTATATGTCGCCATTGATGTTGACATTACAATGACAATATTTTAGGATGAATTTTGCCCAAATGGCTCAATTGTTGGCCTTAATTTCTAAAATAGTTTCACATCTACTCAAGCAATTTATCAAGTCTAGCAATTTCTACAAATATTTTAGGATTTTCTCCATATATCTAGTCAAGCAATTTACCTAGTGGGACAAGTGATCTGAAACATTTTAATTGTAAATGAATGTATCCCCTTCCCTCTAATGGAAGATAGAAAAGACAGACTTTATCCTCATATTTTATATTAACTGAAGTCAACCAATACAACGGTTAAACTTATTTTCAGATAAGAGAACCATACTCCGGTTTCAAAACATTTAAGCTCAGACGGGCAAATAACATTTATAGAAATATCCACTTAATTACTCTACAATAAATATAGCACAAGCAAGGGGTCGATCCACAGGGAGGCAGTAATTTAATTTCTTAAATTTTCTAGGCTCAAATGGCATAGATAGGTAGACACAGAGAGAGACAGAGATATTTACAAAGAAGGGGGCGTGGGGGCCGCATTGTGGCGGAGGGCCCGCTGGCGGCGGAGGGAGTCCCGGCAGGGGGCAAAGAAGTCGTGGGCAAGGGCCTCCTCGGCGCTGATCCTCAACCGGGGGTTGACCGACAGGCATCGGTCAACCAGGTCCCACATCTCGTCCGGCGCTGCCTCCACTAACCCCACGCCTCTCTTCCCATTGCGCCGGCACCACTCCTCCACCCTCGTCCGCCTCAGCCATTCCACCTCCAACAGCTCCTGCCACGTCACCACCCCCCAAATTCATTTCTTTGTTCCCTCAAATTCTGTTGAATTTCTTAAGAAATAGGGTAGGGAAGTTTGTGTTTTGTCAACGAACAAACACTGTTCATCGACGAACGAACAGCCGAAAAATCTTGTTCGTGTTTGTGTTCGGTTCGTTCGTGTTCATTCACTAACGAACACGAACAGGACGAAAATTTAATAAAGAAAAGGGGGGCACTCTTTGGGAGGGGGGCAGCGGAGAGAGAGAGAGAGAGAGTGGTGGAGGACAGAGGGGGGGGCAGCGGGGAGAGAGAGAGAGAGAGAGGGGGAGGACAGAGGGGGGGGCAGCGGGGAGAGAGAGAGAGAGAGAGGGGGGGGACGGAGGGGGGGCAGCGGAGAGAGAGAGAGAGAGAGAGAGAGAGAGAGAGAGAGAGAGAGAGAGGAGGGTCGGAGGGGGGGCAGAGGAGAGAGACGGAGGGGGTTGGTGGTGGATTGATTTGAGCAGAACCTGGTGGGAGATGTTAAAAATAAAAAGGTTTTTGAGTATAGAATAAAAATGAATAATGAAAACTTTTTATTGTTAATATCTCCCACCAGGTTCTGCTCAAACATTTTTTCCCGACCCTAATTAGAAATATAAAATAAGTTACTCACAGGGGGGAAGGATGACTCGCGGTTGTGGAGCTTTGCCACCTCCCATAGCTCCTCGCTGCCCCGGAGCCTCGCAATCTCCTTGATGTTCCTGGTGAAATGGGCCGAATTAAGCCAAAGTCAAAGTATATCATGGGCCGGGTATTAATCAGATTTTTACTGCTCGGGATCCCCGGCAAAGGGACTTCTGCCGATGATGAGGTAGAGGAGGGTCACGCCGGCAGACCAGATGTCGATCTTGCAGCTCTGGTGGATTGATTTGAGCAGAACCTGGTGGGAGAAATTAAAAGTAAAAAAGTTTTTGAGTATAGAATAAAAATGAATAATGAAAGATACCGATGAATTAAAAAAATACAAAAAAGGAAGAACAAAATATGATAAAGGAAAGTTAACTTGAATAATAAAATTTAAAAATTAAATGATAATGAATAACATCAAAAAAAATATTTTTAAAAACATATTAAAAAATAAAGTAACAAAACAAAGAAAGAAATGAAAAATAAATGATCTACCAACTGTGTGGGAAAGATTTTAATTGGAGAGACTGCATCATAAAAAAAGGGAAAAGAAAAGGCAGCAGATAGCGCAGAGAGCAGAGTCTAGAGAGAGAAACAGAGGAGAATGGACAGACCTCTGGAGCCCGGAAGCCCTTTGTGCCGACGCAGGGGCCCTCTGTCTTCTGCCTCTTCTCTGGATTGAGAAACATCGAGAAACAAAGCCGTTCAGCTCTAGAGAGAGAGAAAGATGAAGTAGCAGATCAAGCGAAGAAGCTCTGAAGAGAAATATGGCCATTGTAGATCAAGCGAAGAAGCTCAAAAAGAATCATGGGATTTGTACACCAAATGCAGAAGCTCTAAAGAGATAAACACGGGAGAAGCTGATCAAGCTTAGCAGCTCTAGAGAGAGAAACACGGAAGAAGCTGATCAACCTTATCAGCTCTAGGGAGAGAATCACAGAATTGAAGATCAAGCAAAGCACTGGAGAGAGAAACACGGGAATAGCTGATAAACCTCAGAGACAGCCCTAGAGAGAGAATCCCAACTATTGCAGAACAAGTAAAGAAGCTCGAGATAGAGAGAGAAACACTGAAGAGGCCGATCAACCTCAGCAGCAGCCCAAGAGAGAGAATCCCAACAATTGCAGGACAAATAAAGAAGCTCTCGATAAAGAGAGAAACAGGGGAGTAACAGATCAACCTCAGCAACAGCCCTAGAGAGAGAATCCCAACAATTGCAGAACAAGTAAGAAGCTCGAGATAGAGAGAGAAACAGGGGAGTAACAGATCAACCTCAGCAACAGCCCTAGAGAGAGAATCCCAACAATTGCAGAACAAGCAAAGAAGCTATAGAGAGAAACATCAACACTGAAGTAGCAGATCGACTTAAGCAACAGCACTTCAGAGAGAATTCCAACAATTACGGATCAAGTAAAGATGCACTAGAGAGGGAAGCCGAAACACTTGAGTGGCAGATCAACCTCAGCAACAATCCTAGAGAGAGAATTCTGACAATCGGGGATCAACCAAAGAAGCTATAGAGAGTAGACATGGTAGTTCTGTTCTTTTTGTGCAAATTTGTGCGAATTGTTCGTTCTGTTCAGTTTTCCAGAGAGAACAAAAACAAATTGGAACAGACCATTGCACAGAGCCGTGTACAGTTCTTTTATTCGCTTTGTGCGAATTTTGTTCTAGTTTTGAGCGAATGTGCGAATTTTGTTCGTTTTTGAAAAAAAAAAGATCAGAACAAAGAACAAGGCTTTGTGCGGTTCTTTCGTGCGAATTTTTTGTTCGTCTAAAACGAACAGAACAGAACGACCCTGTCTACTAGAGAGAGACAGAGAAACACAAGGGAGTAGCAGATCAACCTCAGCAAAACAAAACAAAATAAGCTCTAGAAAGAGAAACAAAAGAAAAGAGTTGCTTTTTCCATGCGACTTACCTCGGCCGGGCGAAGAACAGCGGGTGGCAGGTGAGAGAGGAATCCCATTGCAGAGGAGAGGCATGGGGGAGAGGAACGCCAGGTGGCGCTCCTCCTTGCCAAGCGGGGCCGCCACTCTCTTCCTCTGAACGGGCACCGCCACCGTTGCCACTGCCAAGACCTTCCCCGGGCTCTGCATGGCCTGCTGTGCCAGGCTGATCAGTTCCTTCCTCCCTCGGCATGGCACCGGTTCCCTCATTCGGTCCCCTGAGGGGGTCCTCGTGCTGGTCGCCTCCCTGGCGGAGGTCACCCCAGATCCCTCCCCGGCATGCCCACAACTATAGTTTTTAGCGTTAGCATGTATTTATTGCATCAAACCAAGTATTCAATTCAAATTCATCTCAATAATTTGTAAACTATCACCAACAGATACCGTTGACAGACAACGACCTTGTAGTCTGTCGTTATCGGAATTCAGTATCGTTATTTAATCGGGAAACCATGGCGGATATCAATTTTGGCCCCATTATCGTCATCCGTTTAGAATTTTTCGGTTGACGGACATCACATATGGCGATGCCTGATGTTGGTACCAGCTATCGATATATAATTTCGAATTATAAAAAGAAAAAATGATTATTTACCCCTGTTTGTTCCGGTAGTCATCGGACTTTGCCACGGCGGGTTTCTTAGCCTTGGGTCTGAACATTTGGTGGCTGAATGAACTGGACAAGCTCATTGTTTTTGCCTGTTTGGAGTTTGCCTGAAGCTTCTGGTTCAGATCCTGCGGAAGAAAACGATAGAGAAGGTGATTTGAGAATCACATGATTAGAGAACTGTGAATTTTTTAGATCTTGTGAATCGTGAATTGGAAAAAGCAGCATTGAAAACACTTTGAAAATCGTGATTTTTGAATTTTTAAGTTAGACAAGTTTGAGAATCATGATTTGAGAATTTCGAGTCGGACAAACTTTCAGAATCAAGTTTGATAACTTTGCGCGGGACAGATTATGCCAATTGGACTGAATAAAAAATTTGGAAAAATGTGATTAGCGGACATATTAGAGAATCATGATCGAGAAAACGGGAATTGGACAGATGACAAGAATCATGATTTAAGAACTGTCAGGTTTTGCAAAAGGAGATACAGAATTCTGCATTGGACAAAACTTGAGAACCAAAATTAGGTAGAGGGCATGAGAGAGATTTTTTAAAATTGTACGTTATATAGATTTTTTTTGAAATAAAATTGTACGTTAAATACATCCTGAGAACCATGATTTGCAAATGGTAAATATGACAGATCCTTCAATTGATGATTTGAAAATCGCGAATAAGACAGATCATTTATATTATGATTTGAAAGATAGGACTTGGGCAGATTTAATGAATCGTAATTTGAGAATAAAAACTGGACGGATGTTAAGAATCATGACGAAAGAAATGCAAATCAAACAGATTATAAGAATCGTGAGTTCAGAGTTGTGAATTGGATGAATTTTCAGAATCATGATTTGAGAGCGGTGAATTGGACAGATCCTGAGAATAATATTTGACAAGTTGTGATTTGGATGGATCTTGAGACTTTGTTTCTGCAAACTGCGGCTATAGTGAAGGGAGAGAGAAATCAAGTGCGAGTAAGTGAGTGAAAAGAGAGAGGACAGAAATAGATTTTGTGAGAGATAGCAATAGAGTGAAAAATAAAGTGAAAGGAAAGATATATTTTTTTTTGAAAACAAAGGAAAGAACAAAGTTAGTTGGTGAGAGAAACAGAGTTATTTATAAAGTGAGAGAAAAGATATTTATAAAGAGAGAAACAGAGTTAGTTAGTGAGAGATATAGCGACAGAGGGTGAAGAACAAAGCGAACGAAAGTGGGAGTGAGGGAAAAAATAAATGGAGTAATGAGAGAGAAATAAACTGAAAAAGAGAGCGAGATAGATATATAAATAAATTGAGAAGCGAGAGGTAGATAGAAAGAGAGCGATAGAGAAGATGGAGAGAAATTGAGTTAAAAGGGTGAAAGTGAGAGAGAGAGAGAGGGAGAGAGGGAGAGTGATAGATTAATTGTTTGGTTAAGTGATAGATAGAAATAGATAAATAGAGAGAGGCGTACCTGGGCCAAGTTGAAGTCGATGAGGTACCCTTTATTGAGCTTGCGGGAGAAGAGGAAGTTTCCAGGCTTGACGTCTCTATGAACAACTCCCTGAAGGTTATCATGAGTAAGTTTCAAACCCAAAGAGGAAAATAAAACGAAAGGAGCTGGAGAGAGAGATTTGCGTCATTTCCAACCTGCTTATGTAAGCTCGCCAGAGCCCTGAACATGCAGAACCCGTACCATTGGAGCTCGGAAATACTTATTTCCTTCTTCAGAGCCTGCGTTCATCTTCTCGTAATTAATCTTCCTTTTTCCGTTTTTTTATTCCCGGAAAATAATTCTCTTTCTAAAGCTTATAATTGTCCCAACTCACCTCCGGCCTGTCATGTTCAACGTGCTCCAAGACGAAGCACTCGGAGCCGCCACTCTTGAAAAACCCCTCATATTTGATGATAAAGCACTTCCCCCTTGCAAAATTAAAAGCACGTATCAGATTTCAAAATCACATTTCGAGAATTAATACCCGAAATCATATTTTTTCAGAATTTCTAACCCAAATCTTTGCAACATTTTTAGTTCGTTGTGGATGTGGTGGGCATGGGCTTTTGGATGTGGGCCTGAAGAAGAAAATAAAATGGTTTTTATAATTATTCATGCTGAATAATTCACTTTTCAAAAGCATTAAACGAGTTAAGGTCACTTACACTTGATGGCAAAAGTTTTGCCATCGGTCTTTCTTCGAGCTCTGTACACTGTGCCGTACCCCCCTGCTCATGAAATAATGAAACGGAGCTTTTGATAATGTTTACTGATTGCATAATTAGGAATTGGAAAAAAATAATGATGATGACGAGTGGATGATGACGATGATAAGTCATCATCATCGTAACGGTTTTGCAACACCCATCATCATCATCCTCCCCATCGTCGGATGGTTGATGACAAAAGATCATTTTCATCATGTCACCATCATCTTTGGCTGATGAATCACCACCATCATCGTGATCCAGTTTCCAGGAAATTCATAATCACTGACGTCCATTGGTTGATGACAAATTACCATCATCATCGTTATCATCATCTGGTTCCCCAGAGCTGTTATCATCATCACCATCATCATAATCACCATCGTACATTAGTTAATGACAATTAAGTATTCTAGTCGTCAACAAGTTTCCAAGAGTCATCATCCACATCATCATCCATGGGTTACTAAGCTTAGATGAAACTTTAGATCATGTCGTCATCATCATCCTGTTCATTCAGTTTCCAAGGATTAGCATCATCTTTGTCATTGTCATCTATCAGTTGAATTTGTCGTTGTCCTTCGTCCCAGACACTCATAGATGATGATGATGATAATAAAATTAGGGATGGCGATAAAGAAGAATCTGCCAATAATAAGCATAAATAACGAATAAAGCATCACATATTGAGGAATACCTGATCCTTCTTCTTCCTCCACAATAAATGATTCAAATTGTGGAAGCTTCTTGGAAGGCTCTTCCTGCTTGTGCAAACAGACAATAGAAAAAAATTCTTAGAACGTTAGAATTTTCATCAGACAGGCTTCAGATTTGGATAAATACCTTGGAAACAGCAAAGGTTTCTTCCTTGTTTCCTTTTCTGGATAGTTTGTTAATCTGAGGTTTTTTCAGTTTTTTTAAGACCATCTTGCTGTCCAAAGTTTCTTTCAGTTTGCTCTTGATGGATTTGTTATTTTCCATAGCTGGCTCTTTCAGCAACTCAGAAACTGCTTGTTTGGCGTCCAACTGATCACAAAAAGCGTTTTCTTTTGGCTGCTGAGAACTGGGTTGCAATGAATGTCCAGCTTCCTCTGTTTCTAACGCTGTAAGAGCGTTAGCAAGAATCTCTCAGTTCATTGAGAAGAACGGGACAGAAGGGTTTACCTGGAGAAAGCCGAACATCGATTTGATGATTAAGAGACTTATCAGCCAGTGATTCTTGGGGCTGATCGATTTTATCCTCTGAATCATCGACCACTAACTCTGCTACATTGTCATCAAATATGTAGATCTTCTCTTCGTTTTGTTTTCTATGGTTCCATGGCACTGAAGTAGACGTCGTTTCTGAGTCCAAATCTGGTGCTGGAAGACGTAGATCTACGTCAGATTCGTCGGAACAGCAGATCTGAGGAATCCATCGAATCGCTTCTTTAATAGCCTCAGATGCGTGGTCTGCAATAATCATCCGCGGTGGAAAATTACAATACCGCATCATAGATTGAACAGCGCGATTCACCTGCACAGATTGACAGATTTTGGGGCATTGGATTTAAATATTAATCCTCGGCGCAGATTCAGACTAGATCTGAAAAAATCTGAGAAATATCAACTCAGTACCTTTGGAGGGAACGTGGATTCAAACAAATTCCTGACAGGATGAAGGTAGCGGTCGATCCCCTTCACGGTAGATTCGAAAGAAGAACTAGCAATAGCAAATCGTCCACCATTTGTCAGTCGAAGCGGTGATCTTCTCTTTGGATCTGGAAGATCAAGCAAAATCTTCCGCTTTCGACAGGAAAACGGCACTAAAACCCCACCACAAGGCCTCTCGGATCGGACGCCGACGCGCGGCACGAACAAATTATCCCCTCCGACGACAAACTCCCGGAAAGTGACTTCAACTCTGCTAGAAACGCTGACGAACTCGTCATCCGCGATCGACAGCGGGGAATTCGGCATCCGGCAGAGAAACACAAGAAACTCGCGAGTCGCGGAGAACAACTTGCATCGAGGAACAAGATCGTCGATCCTCGCGCGCCGCCCTAACCGCATAAGAACAGTGAGAACGTACCACGCGGCGTCGATCTCGGCCTCAGAAGCCGTCGATTTGAAGATCTGATCGAGATCGGTCGCCATTGCGGCCTTGAAATGGAGGTTAGGAAGAGGAGGAAGGATCAATCCGCCATGGAGATTGCGATCTGGAGGAGATAGTCGTGCAGATTTGGAGGAATTTGAGAGAAGTTTAGGTTTGGGGAAGAGATATGGGGGAGTTCTTCAGAGGTTGGGGGAGAAGAAGGCGGGAAAGCCGCTGCACTTGCGCTTTGTAGCTTGGCACGTGTAACTTTCCCGCCTTTTGTTTCGAATGCCGACGACGGGAATTGGCAGTGGATCGCGGTGGACGGGACGGAACGTAAGTAATTAATTTTATTATGTTTTGTCCGCTGTTGTAGTGGCGTCCGTCTTCTTCGTCCCGTCCCCTCTTCGTGCCCGTCGGCTCCCGTTCTATCCTGTCCCGTTGCGTCCCCTTCCGGAGCGGAAAGTATAAAATGTGTTTTTCTTATCACTACGGCTCCCATGAATCTTACAGTGCCGGTTGTTACCCTAAAGCAATCCGAGAATTCTCCAAATCAGCAATTTGCCTCATACGATACAAGCGTGTGACGATTCGCCGCATCGTTAGTCGCTATGCTCGAGTTGCTAATAAGGAGATTTACATCTTCATCACCCCTTTGATCTCGTTGACTGGCGTCGTCGACACTTGACGATATCAGTCAGTGTCACGTCACCTCTCTTCGGAAATGCTCTAATATCGCTTGACGGCACAACTAGGTTGATTGTTGTCAATCTTTGCAACGGATGTCGCCATCTATCAACAAGTTTTATGCATCGAAGGCCCTTCACTGATCCTCGTTTGCTAACGTGGAACAATCACATCGGCTGTCTACGCTGGCGACCTGCACTTCGGCCACACTCTAGATCACTCTGCAATCAACGACTCTGCCTACAACACACTCTTTACTTCAAGGTTTGACCTATTCCTTGAATCATCTGATTTGCTTCAGTGTGCCGTCTACACCGAATTTCATCGTCTCGCGATGACTATCCATTATGGTGAGCCACGGATCCACCTGCAGGTTTGTCTGTTCCCCTTTTGTTTACAGTCTTAATTAATTTCTTCAGTGCTGATCTTACAACTGCTCCACTACTGAGAGAGGATCCTACTTGAGCATAGGATTAGCCACCCGTTCGTGAAAGGGGGTTTCCTTTTGACGGTATTAGACCTGGTCGTTCACTTGAGGTTGTGAACATTCTTGGGCGAAGAACGTCCCCCACTACGTCATCCTTTTCGATTCGATTCCGTGGATCATTGAAAGCTTGACTGTGTTAGACCTCATCATGTGTCGTCCTATTGATATGCGACCTGGGTCGTTCGGCGACTGATGTACTTTTTTGCTACTATTTTCTCAAATCATATTCATTATTTCAACGTTTTAATATCACATTTAACGATCATCTTCCGGGCATAACATGACGTGTCAAACTCTGACCGTCGTGTTACATCATCTATCTTTATCTCTATCTCTATCTCTATCTCTACTATCTCTATCTATTTCAAAATCTTTCTCTATCTCTTTGTAGATCTATCTCTATATTATTCCCTCTCGCTATCTTTATATATATATATATATATATATATATATATATATATATATATATATATCTATATCTATCTATACCTATATTTATCTTTATTTATATCTATCTCCATATAGCTCTATCTCTATCTCTATCTCTTTCTCTATCAATATTTCCATCTCTATCTATCAATATCTCTTTTTCTATCTATCAATATATAGATATCAATCTCTATCACTATATCTATTCATAACATCTATATCTGTATCTCTATCTGTATCCCTATCTCTATCCCTAACTTTATCCTTATATGTCTTTATCTCAATCTTTAGCTCTATCTTTATCTCTATCTATATGTTCATGTCTATCTGTCACTCTATCCCTTACTCTATATTTATCTCTATCTCCACCTCATTCTGTATTTATATCTCCAATCTTTATCTGTATCTCTATCTCTATCTCCATATCAAGTCTCTATCATTTTTACTAAATTTATCCCTATCTACCTGGCTCTCTATCTCGTTGTTTATCTTTAGTTCTATCTCTTTCTCTACCTCTATCTATAGCTCTAACCCTCTCCATGTTTATCTCTATCTATATCTTCATATCTATATCTATCGCTGTCTCTTTCTCTATCTCTGCCTCATCCTAATCTCTTTCCATCTCTATCTCTATCTCTATCTTTATGTCTGTCTTCATCTCTATCTCTACTTCTATCTCTATGTATATCTTTCTCATTCTCTATCTCTATCCCTATTTATCTCTACTTATATATATCAATCTCCATCTCTATGTCTTTCTCTATTGTATCTTTATCTAACCTCTATCCTTCTCTATTTTTATCTCTAATGCTATCACCATCTCTATCTGTATCACTATCTCTATCTCTATCTTTATCTTTATCACTATCACTACCCATTTCCATTCCTATCTGAATCTCTTATTCAATCCACCTCCATCTCTATCTCTATCTGTAATTGTGTCTATCGCTATCTCTATATCTATCTCTATATCTAGCCTTATATCTCTATTTCTATCTGTATTTGTATGGTTATGTTTTTCAAACTCTCTCCCTATCTTTATATCGATCCCTATCCCACTCTATCTGTATGGATATCTATATCCCTACGTATTGCATTATATCAGTTTCTATATCTATTGCTATCTCTATCTCTATCTCTATTTCTCTTTCTTTATATCTATATCTGCTTTTGTATCTCTACTTATGTCTATGTTTAGCTCTATCTTTCTCTCTGTCTCTATCTGTATTATTTCTATGTCTATCACTCTATCTATCTGTATCTTTATCTTTTTCTCGTCTTTATCTCTATCTCTATCAATATCTCTTTCTATAACTCAATTCTTTTCTATTGCTATCTCTATATATAACCCTGTATACCGCTATCTCTATCACTATCTCTATCTCTAACCCTCTTTCCCTAACCTTGTCTACCGCTATCTCTATCGCTATCTCTATCTCTAACCCTGTCTACCACTATCTCTATCACTATCTCTATTTCTATCGATATCTTTATCTCTATTTATATCTTGATCTGTATAGCTACTTCAATTTCTATTTTTATGGCTACCTCTATCAATATCTCACTCCCTATCTCTATTTCTTCATTTATATCTCTCTCTATCTTTTTCTCGGTCTGTATCTCTATCTTTTTATTTATATAACTATCTCTATATCTTTGTTTTTCTTATTCTCTGTCTTTATCTCTAATACAATCTCTATCTATCTGCATTCTATCTCAATGTCTATCATTATCTCTATTTTTATCTCTATTGAAATTTTAATTTTTTTTATCTCTATCTCATTTTTAAACTCTTACTCTATGTCTATCTCTCTACGTATTTTTGTCTAGACCACTATCTATCTCTTAATCTATCTTTATATCTATCTCCATCTCTTTTTCTATCTCTAGCTTTATTTATTTATAAATTTCACTATCTCCACCTCTATCTCTATCTCTATCTCTATCCTTTTGTCTATTTATATGTCTATTTCTATCTCTACCTATATCTCTATATATGTCTCTATCTCTAGTTCTATATTATTCTATATCTCTTTCTTTGTCTCTATCTCTTTCTCTGTATGTTTAGCTAGCTCTATTTGTGATGGAGGACCATCGACGGGATCAAGCCCGAGCTCGCCAACAACTGCGTCATGGAGCCCGAGCCAACGCGAAGGACCAGAGCATCAAGTACAAAGTTTGACGGCCAGTCCCGAAAGTTTATTTCTTTTGCATTAAATCTTTAAGAATTTTAATGGGGCCCATGTTTTTGGGCTCGGTCGTCCTTTTTGTATGTGTGTTTTATCTGGACCATTAGGGAAATGTCTCTCTTTGGACAATTCCCCTAAGTTGGCCCACTAGGGCAACCACCCTTACCTACATACGGGATGGTAAACCCCTAAGGCCACTTGGACTTTGTTGATGAAAAATTGAGTTTCTTTCACTTTCGAGTCTCATCCTCCCTGCTAGGAAGAGTGCCTAACATTTATCTAAGAGTAGTTTGATCGACTACCGCCGTCGCCGCTGCCAATTCACCGTTTCGAGGACGACACTGCCGGGAGAACAGCCTCCATAACTGCTAATGTCGTATCCATCTGGTCCTCTAGGAACTCTTCACCGGTGCCCAGTGCCGCTGTCAGCCCAACCTGTTTTCCCCTAGCCAGTTGCCAACGCTCGCCGTGCCAACCGTGCCGTTCCCGGCTCGGACCACCGTGGCTGGAACTTTTGTCAACCCCAGCAAGCTCCCTGGTCTTCTATGCTCGACGCCCCCATCATCAGTCTCCTACAGGAGACCCAATGCCTCAACCGAATTCTAGCACTGCCCGCAAGCCCAGTCCTCTGCCTCTCGTGATTTCCACAGTGCTAGCATGTGTCGCTAGTGACCATCTATCCCCCGCTCACTGATAACATGAATGCATGTATATTTCCATAGATTTTAGATGTTTTCGTATTATTAATTTAGAATTTATCATGTTATCACTTGAATAAATTAGATATTTATGCACTAGCCATAAATTCTAATCTTTGCACATTATGGCTATTTTTTACCAAACTGCTTGACTTCTTTGAAGTCAAGCAATTGTAGTAATGATGAGTATTCCATAGTTTCACATTTGCAGAAATTTACAGGGATGAGAAGATGATAACTCTTAAAGAGTTGGTGAATTTTTTAGAGCTTAGTGATTCTACAAAGGGGTTTGAAAGGATCAACTAGAGTTGTAGACCTTCAAAAGAGAAATCTGAGGAAGATGGGCCACTTCCTGACCTGCCCATTGGGCTCTTAAAAGTCTTATAAAGAAAAAAGCTAATGATTACAAGGGGAAGCTCTCAACCAATGGAGAAAAAGAGGCAAAATGTCAAGAAAAGAGAATAGAAAATGTCCAATTAGTAATTCTCCCAACGTATAAATAGACCTTTTCTCCCTCATTTCTCCTCAATATGGGCATGCTTTAGCAAGTGGCTGGCCAGTAGGACAAGGCATATTTTAGAATCCAGGTTGTTGAACTTGCTTAATGTAAGTTTATTGAAGTTTTATCTTAATCCCATCTCTTGTTTGCATTGAAAAATGCCTGCTCCAAGAAAATTATAAGGATCCAAACTTGAGAGGAAGCATTGAGGCCTCAGTGAACTTGCATTGAGGTTTTAAGATCTTAGATTTCTATTTTCCGCATCATTATCCATCCATTTACCTATAAAATCCATCATTTTCTCACTCTAAACACTCATTTTCTCCACTTTATCTCTCTATAATACTTTTTAATCTCTCTAGCCCTTCATCCATATAACTAGTTAACCCCCTAAAAATTTGATAAAAAATCTTCTCCATTTGCACCTTCAAATTATATCTCAAACTCATTCTACACTCTCTCTTTGTTTTCTCTCTATCTCCTCATTTCAGACTTTCTCTCTCTAGAATTGGTTATTTCTCTCTCTATAATTTTATCCATATTCCTAGTTCATCCCCTAAAAATTTCATTAAAGTCTCCTTCATTTACACCTTCAAATTCCCTCTAAAACTCTCTCTACACCATTTCTTGATTTTCTCTCTCTATCTCTTCATTTTACCTCTCTATCTACTGATTTCAAAATTTTCTCTCTCTAAACCCACCTATTTCTCTCTCTAAAATCCATTCCTTTCTCTCTCTAGATACTCTGTCATTTCCATTTCAAATCCCAAAATCCCATTAAAAAATCAGTTTTATTCTTTGAAAAAAATCATTTTCCCCCTTGCCGCCGCCACCATGCGCTGCCGTGCGGCGCTTGTGCAGCAAGGACACCCCTCTGCCTGCAAGTCTGTGTGCAGGCAGCTTATGCAACTTCAGGGCACAGGGGAGCCCTGTGCAAGACTTAGCCAAATCGGCTAATGACGTAGGATGACAAAGGAAAAGGGCGACTAAGGAGATGGATGGGTTGATGATGGGAAATGGGTATGTAGGGAGGGATAAAACAATCCACAGAAATTCACACGGTCGGATTCGGACTTTAAAACTGATGAAAATCTGGTGGTGCAGCTCCGACCCTTATTGAGGGCGGGAGTACTGTCTTCCCCCATCACGATGATGTCTAAGCACTGAAATCAATACCCGAATTCGCGTCGCGAAGAAACACTCATGAAAGAGAGAGAGAAGAGGTGGAAATCCAAACCAAAACTAATTCTGACGGCGGTGGAAACTTCTCGAGAAAACACTGGACGGAGAACACTTTTGACACCAAAGAGTTTTAGGAGTACCTCAGCACCGTAGTGCGTGAAGAGGATGCAGGAAATTCTGATCGTGATGAGGCTGGGCGAATCCGGGTGTTGAGCGGCCCACTAGATGAGGATGATGCTGGGCGTTCCGGGCGTTGAACGGCCCTGGTTGAGTGCAGATGTCGTGGTCGCAGAGTTAAGCGTAAACAAACACCCGCGCGCGCGAAGGACGCGTAGGGTGTGCGGAGCGCCGGTGCGCGCGGAGCGCGCGAAGCGCCGGTGCGCGCGCAGAGTGCGCTGAGTGCGGCGGAGTGCACCCGGAGAGCGTGTAGCGCGTGCGGCTTGGAGCGTCAGACGGCGTCGACGACGACCGGCGGCCTGGGACGCTCTGGGTGGCTGCCTAGGATGTGGCTTGGGCGGCCTTGGCGATGACAACCTAGGCGTCCCGGCGGGGCTGCCTGGGCGGCCTTGGCTGGGGCGGCCTGGGCATCCCTGTCGGGAGGTCTGGGCGGCCCTGGCTGGGGCGGCCTGGGCGTCCTGGCGGGGCGGCCTAGGTGGCCTCGGTTGGGGCGTTCTGGGCGGTCCAGTCGGGGCTACCTGGGCGGCCTTGGATGGGCCAGCCTGAGCGTCCTGGCGGGGCTGCCTAGGCGGACTGGGCTGGGGTGGCCTGGGCGTCCTGACGGGGGGGCCTGGGTGGCCTCGGCTGGGGCGTTCTTGGCGACCTGGCTGAGGCAGCCTGGGCATCCTGGTAGGGCGGCCTGGGCGGCCTCGGCTGGGGCGGCCTGGGTGGCTTGGCTAGGGCGTTCTGGGCGGCTTGGCTGGGGCGGCCTCGGCTAGGGCGGCCTAGGCGGCTGGCTAGGCGGCCTGGGCGAGAGAGAGAGAGGGTGGGAGAGAGAGGAGAAAGAGAGAGAATAGGATAGGGAGAGAGGATGGCGAAAGAGGAAGGAGAGGGGACAGGAGGCCGACGTCGCGAGGCGGCAGTGGCAGCGGTGGCGGCGGCGACAGCGGCGGCGGTGACGGTTAGGGTTCAGAGGGGTAGGAAGGTTGGGCAGTCCTCCAAGAAGAGTTAAACAAAACTCAATTCTTGAAATTATGACTGCCTAAGAGTTTCTTGAAAACAATGCCTTTATATAGGCCTTGTGATAAGCTCGGACTTTATGTGTTTTTTTACTGGTTATTTAGCAGTTCAGACGTGTGAGGTTCAGAGCTTATGCAACCAATTTATAAACCTTACGGCGTAGGGCGAGTGAGGGTCGATCCACAGGGAGCAGCAGAAAACAGCAGGACGATTTTTTATCTTTCTGTGTTTTGATTCAAATCACAATTCAATTAATTAGTTCAGTCCTTTTACCTAGTTAATCTGTTCTCAGTTGGTTTCTTAAAGGGGTCTCTGTAAAAGATATTCGATTGAGGATATGTATATATTTGTTAGTCAAGATTTCCTAATCTGTTCTGTCAACAGAGACTTTTCTCTGTTGACTGATCTTTTGCCTTTGGGGCAAAAGATCTAGCACCTTGTGTGCAGAATTACCTGCGCGCAGGGTGCTCAGTTGTGCGTGGCTCTTAAGCCACGCCCGCGCAAGCGCAGCGCCGCTTGGCTGCACGCGAGCAAGCGGCTGCTGCGCTTCGCGGACGGCTTGCTCGCAGCGGCTAGCGCAGCGGTGTGTGCCCAGCCCTTCCTGTGCGTCCCACGCAGGAGGTGTCTGCGCACGAATGCCGTGCGCGCCGGCTCCTCCGCGCGGACGCGTGTGCGCGCAAGGCTGCTGCCGCGCGCGGGGGATCCCTGTGCGTGGCGGGTGCTTCGCGCAGGGATGCTCCCAGCGTGTTTCTGCCTTGCAGCTCGCTGCTTGCGCACTTCTGCTGGATGAAACTGGAAATGCAGGTTGGTTGGGTGTCGCTCGATGACAAATTGATGAACGGTGAGGTGAGGGGTGAAACGTTAAGCGAAATCAAAATAACTATGAACTGCAAATCAAAGTAGCATCAAACAATCTCTGGTTGAGCTGCTGAAGAACCTGAAGGTTACTTCAACCAACTGAAATTGTCAAAGGAGAAGAGAACAGATCTGAACCAGCTCAATCACTCCAACTTCGTGTCACGTCCCGTCGGCGAGTTGGCGATCTTCTTGAGCGGGTATCCTTCAGCCTGCTTCTCCTCCCAGCTCCACAAGCTCATCAGCTCCTAGAGGGTGCAGAAATCCTCTTCTTCAAGTCCTAGTTTCCTTAGAAAAAATTCTGAACAACCTAAACTCCTCTCTTAAGAGAGTATTTATAGGTTTTCTCTTAAGTCATGCCCAGGGGCATTTTCGTAATTTTTGCCACTTCGAATTTTTGCCCACTTCTCTTGATCCTCCTCTCTTCCTTGATCTTCTTAACCTGTTTCTGAATATTCACTAGCCATAAAATGTTAAATATATTCCACTTGATTCAAAGAATCAAGTGGGGTTAGTGATTTCATAAAACAATACATATGCATGAACTTAGCATGAATTCACAAGATAATTGTAATGAATTTAAACTTAAGAACTTGATTATTTGATGACATATTTTAGAGTCATCACCTTGGAGGAAAGAGAAATTGATGAGAAAGTAAAGACGTGTGCCGTGTCACGCCAAAGGGCAGTTGTGGATCTGCCTTTGGCGTCGTGTCATGACGCGCGTAGAGACGTGCGCAGGTGGAGACGTGCTAGTTGGCCTTTGTGGCGTATCGGCTTTAGTGTTGACTCCGGTTGACCGTGGCGGGTTGACTTCAGTTGACTCCGGTTGACCGTGGTCCATAGCAGGCGTGTTGACTCCGGTTGACCGTGGTGACACATTTGTCGATGATATGTTGGCGTCCTCGCCATCACCTAAGGCCTGATCTTATCGGGTCGAGCCCAATAGGGCTTAGCCCATTTGGCTAAGTCCTGACTTAGCCAAATTGGGCTGAATGGTAGTGGGCTAAACCAGTAAGACCAGTCCTATAGGGGCCAGTCCAGGCCCGCCGGCCCATTCGGTCTGCCGTTCCGCCACCGTTGCTGGCGCTGATCACCATAGCAGGTAAGTTCTCTATTTTTTGCATGCAAAATTTATTATAAAATAAGAAAAAATCAGAAAACATGAATGAAAATTATTTTCTGCAATTCAAAATTCCAAAAATTTTAAGAAAATCCCAAAAAAGTAATATAATCAATTTTCAATGGTTTTAACATCTAAAGAAATCTAAAAATATCTAACTCTTGTTTTTAATATTTCTAGTTGTTTTTGGCGTAAATTAAATTTCAGAAAATTCTAAAAATATTTTTTTGAATTATGTTGTTAATTAAACTAGGAAAAGTAATGCAAAATATTTTTGCTGTCTTTCGTTGTATTTATGCTTCAATTTAAATCATAGAAAATTATATAAATTAAGGAAAAATCTAGAAAAATCCCAATAATTATAATTTTTTCATTCCAAGCTTGAGAAAAATTCTGAAATTTAATTTCTGCCTCTCTATGGATCGTCTCTTATTTTCCCTATATTAATTATAGTATTTAAATGAAAAGTTTCATAAATATTGTTGGTTAAGTAAAATAATTAAAATGACATAAAACCCTTAAATTTGGACTTATCATTCATCGCCCTACCGAGGACGTCTGTAGATCACCACCAGCCATCTCTCTTGATCGCTCGACACTGACTAGTTTATGGGCGTCCATTGGGCTTCCCTCCTTGTCAGCGTGTGGGCCGTCTCCAGACCAGACGATCCCATAAACTGGATCGTGCCTGAGAATTTCTATTTGGACGGGGACACACATTGATTGGGCCTGGTCTGACCGTGCCAGACTGTTTTTTGCAAGTCTACAGCCGTGACGACTTTGACTCCGCCACTTGTCGTGCCTGCGGCTCGCCACCAAGTTCCCGTGGCCCGCCGGGTCGAACGTGGATCCCGTGTTGCTCACAAATGCCACTCGTCCAATGGGTCTACTATGGACGTCCACCAGATCGTGCCGCTTTGGGGGTGATCGACAAACCTCCCTGGTTTGTACTCGCATCTCCAACCCTCCGCCTTTGAGAAGTTTGTGTGTTTCGTCATACGACCAGGTCCGCTGCCTGTCAATACCCTCCCCCTCTGAGAAGTTTGTGTGTTCCAACATACGATCAGGTCTGATGCCTATAGGTCACAACCCTCGTTACTTCCCCCCCTGTATTTTCAGTATTATTTTCTGCTCTAGTGCCATCATTGACGCTCCCCGTGCTAGAGCTTAGTGTCGTAGGATAGCCACCACTGCAAGAGTATGGAATCTTGTTCTTAGGTGTTGGATTTGGCTTGATTTCGACGACAGTTGCCTTCCCACTTCATCGGTGTTTGAGCAGACCTATTGGGTCATTGGGAGCCTGCCTCATCCCTAGACCCCTCATGTCATCTTTCAGGTCCTACCATCCTAGTCGGTGGCAACCAACGTGCTCTCCGTTGTTTTAAACAGCTGCATCATTCGTTTGTCACATCGCATCATGCACATTTGTCATTTGAGCCAACGATCCCATCACGCCGTGTTACATCAATTTATTTTTCTATCGCCTTCTTTGTCTCTCTCTCTTAATCTATCTCCATATCTTTCTTTTTCTATTTCTCTATCTCTATTTCTATCACTACCTTTATCTATATATTTTGTATCTCTGTCTGCTTCTATGACTATTTCTATCTCTATTTTTATATTAGCTTCTACCTGTATGAATATCTATGTCTCTACTTTAATCGTTTTTTTGATCTCTATTTCTATCTCTATTTCTAGAAATATTTTTGTCTATATCCCAATCAACGTATCTCTCCATCCTATCTTTATCTTTATCTCTTTTTCTATATTTTTTCTGACAAGATCTCTCTCTATCCCTATCTCTATTTTTTACAACTACATCTATATCTCCATTTGTGTCTATATCTATATTCCCATCTCTATCTCTACCTCTTTTCTCGTTAGCTCTATCTCATTCTTTATCTCTATCTCTAGATCTTTATACCAATCTTTATGTCTATGTCCATCTCTTTCTCTGTCTCTATCCCTATGTCTATCTCTATCTCTCCATCTCTTTCTCTATATCTATCCCTAGCTCGAACTCTTGCTCTATCTCTTTTTCTATCTATATTTTGATCTCTATATGTATGTCCATAGGTCGAACCATTAGTTCAATGACTAACCGTGATTGGTTTTTGTCTGAGTTGGATGTTGATGGAAATACATGTGGCCATATCATATTCCATTTTCATGAGTTAACCATATTCATTGTAGTGCATTTGTGATGCTTATAATGAAGTCCATAAATATATGATCAAACTAGTTAGTAAGCATGTGTTCTAAACATTCCTTTTTGAAAGATACTCAATAAGGACATCGAAGTATCCACATAGAATAGTACTATCTAGCCTCACTCAAATGATGAGTATGTCTGTTCGCGTAGCCATTAGTTTGGATACATTAAGGATAGATAGTAGGTGTTCTTTAGTAAAAGAGTTAATTGAATTGATCTGTACTATACTGAACTTTTAATCAAGTTGATTCATGTCATGGTTGTGTAAGTGGTCCCTAGACCCGAGATACCAAATATGTTTTGTGGAAAACAGTTGTACTTTGACTATGGCCTACGTGTGTCTAATCATGGGATTCTAAATAGTTTTAGTTTCGGTGCATCACAAAGTTCATAAAGACGATTGAGTGGTCAAGATGGGATCGTCCACCCTTGGTATAAGAGGTGACAGCTCAAGGAAGACGATGCGATAAAGTCCTTCACCGTAGTGGTGAAATATCAGGAGAAGAGTTCTCCGATGATTTCTAAACATATCACTGCTAACCCGAATGACTGATTAGGGTTTCATAGTTGACCATATCCTAGGAGCGTGAGGTGGATGAGTTTTTATACATACACGGTAACTTATAAGTCCCAATTTAAGGGTTTTATGTGGTTGTTTTGATTCAAATTTAACCACCAATATTTGAGAAACTTTTCCACTTAAATACTCTAAAATTAATATAGGGGAATTTATGGGTCGATCCACAGAGAGGCAGAAATTTAATTTCAGAATTTTTTACAATTTTGGAATTGAGGAAATGAGTTTAAAAGTGAGATCTATAATTTTTGAGATTTTTATGGATATTTAGTCAATTTATCTAAATTCCAATTATCCAAATTAAATCAGAATTACAAAGAAAAAATTCTGAAAATATTTTTGAGTAATTTTTAAATTTTAATTAACACTAGAAATAGGAAATAAATAGTTTCTGAATTTTTTTGAATTTAATGAACACCAAAAATACTAGAAATATTAAAAATGAGGGCTAAATATTTTTTGGAATTTTTGTAGATGTTAAAATACTAGATATTAATTGTATTAATATCAGGCATTTTTCTGATTTTTTTGGAATTTTTAAATAAATAAAATAAGAAAAATACATTTTCCGGCTATTATCGGCGACGGCACCGACGGAGCGGTGGCAAAGCGGTGGCGGCGGCAGACCGAATGAGCCGGTGGTCCTTGTGTAGCCCTTATATGGCTGACCTTAGTGGGTCACCCCACTAAGGTTCAGCCCAATTCGGTTAAGTCAAGACTTAGCCAAATGAGGTAAGCCCTAATGGGCTTGACCTAATATGGTTAGGACTTAGTCAATTTGACTAAGTCCTAACCACTTAGTATAAATTGGGGAAGGCTGTGAACAAAATTTAGCAAGGACAGAATTTTTCAGGGGCCTTTCCCTTCTCTCTTCTCGCCATGGCTCCTCTCCATTCCCAATTAGATCGAGACAATGTAAAAACATAAATGGAGGTTGAACAAAAATGGCTAAGGTGGAGGAGATTTACCTAGGCAAGAATTGCGTGGATACAACTAGAGGCTGAACACATGATTATATCAACTTGTCTCTAGTATCCAAAAAATCATGGATGCACTATGTGCATAGGTACTTCGTTTCATGTTTTATTAATGTCAATTGATAACTCAGATTTTGGGGTGTAATAGTGATAAAGTAATCATTAATTATAGTAGTTTAGGTATTTGAATTAAAAAAATAATATTTACAAACCTAATTAGTGTAGGGAGAGTAAGGGTCGATCCTCAGAGCGCAAAGTAATAGTTAGTGAATTTTCAGTTTAACTTATTTTTTGCTAGATTTATCACCTATAAATTTAGTATACGTTTGTTTCATACTTATAATTTATCACCTATAAAGCAAAATAACTAGATTCACTAGAATTATAATTAAGAAATTTTATCCATATGTATGTTAGACAAAATATGATTTTTGAGTATTTTTAAGATTTTTTTGGAAATTATTTTAAATTTAAATAAAATAAAAATAAATAAATTTAACCGTCTAGATGTTGTAGACATTGGAACCGTCTAGATGTTGGCTTGCTGCTCCAAGACTAACCTGTAGACAAAGGTGAACAGATAGGGATGAGGGAAAGAAATAGTGATCAAACCTCTTTGTCAAACCCTCCAAGGCCCAAGGTGATCTAAGAGTCTTCCACTTCTCCAGCAGCTCTTGCTCTGGAACACCCATTCTCTACCCAACTCTCACTTAAGGAAAGAGGACTCAAGAAAAATTTCACACAGGCAACTAAATCTTGGATTTGGATTGAAAAAAGAGTGAGTATTACATTGGATTGTGATGGGTTTAAATAAGGAAGAGAGATAAATGATGACCCTTGGATCTCCCAATGCCTTGAATGGTTCAAATCTTTTTTGCAGCATCAATCCTGGTGAAGAGGTATCCTCCAATCAGGTTTGAGTACTCGGATTGCTCCTCATTATGGTCGCTCACTTGGCTTGCCTTTTTTGAAGATTTGGCCTTAATGAGATTAAAGACTCATTGAAGGCTCATTAAAGTCATGCAAGCTGTAACTCTTGGCCACTCCTAGAGCTCTGAATGTGTTTCGGACTTCTTGAACATTTTTTCCTTAGCCCAATAAGCATCAAATGAGAGGTAAACCTAAAAATGTCAAAAATTCTAAACGAGAAGTGAGATTCATTCCACTTGACTCTATGAGTAAAATGGGGTTAGACTAAAGGAATACTTATAAATAATTACTAATTTAGACTAACTTCATGAATTAATTCCTAAATGATGTTTAAATGATAAATTTAAACATTTATAGTCATTAAACAGTTCACTCAAGCATGTCATTTAGCACCTACTATATGATTCATCATCGATTTGATTCTAGCATAAGTCTTCCACTACATGGAATCATCATGTTCATCCAGATCAAGGACTCAAGGATCCAACAATGGATTAGAACCAGGTTTTGCCTTGATTTCGATGAAGATTGACATCAAATTTCTCCAAAACAGAGTGCAAAAAAGCCATTTCTCACATTATTTTGTGTCATTCCTGTTTGGAATGACACTCTATTCTGTTATATACTCTCTTGAGCTTGAATAGATTCCATGTAGTGGCTTAAGGGGGTCTCTTAAACAAGGAATCAGCCAGCCTTAAGCCTAAGGCCTGTTTAGGCAGGAACATGCTTTGTTCAGCCTGAATGGGGCCTGCTCAGGGTAGAATAAGCCCCCGCTCAGCTTGAACGCTGCCTGTTCAAGGTGGAATTGGCCCCCATTCAGCCTGAATAGGGGTCGCTTGATGGTAGCGAGCCCCATTAGCTCAACATCAGCCCTATGCCAAGTTAGCCTAGACCATTCTGACCCACCCTAAGATATGCCACATTTGGTGGATCAAGCTTAACCTAGTTGGCAAACCACATGGTCCTCACTTGGGAGACAGGGTTAGACCCAATCTGCTATTGCCATGCGCCATATTAGAAGTCACCTTGCATGGTTGGCACCACGTAGTCAGGTGCCTCCGAGGCGAGTGTGAGTTAAGTGGGACCCTAGTGAGACCCACGCCACAGGGGCGCTAAAATAAATCCATAAATGGTCTACGTCAAACAGGATTTGAACCCTACCCTATGCGGTTGTGAAGGTGAACCCTATCTCTATCTCTATCTCTATCTCTATCTCTATCTCTATCTCTATCTCTATCTTTATCTCTATCTTTACCTCAATCTCTATCTCTATCTCTATCTCTATCTCTATCTCTATCTCGATCTTTATCTCTATCTCTATCTCTATCTCTATCTCTATCTCTATCTCTTTGCCTATATCTCTATCTCTATCTCTATCTCTATCTCTATCTCTATCTCTATCTCTATCTCTATCTCTATCTCTATCTCTATCTCTATCTCTATCTCTATCTCTTTGCCTATATCTATATCTCTATCTATATCTCTATCTCTATATCTATCTCTATCTCTATCTCTATCTCTATCTCTATCTCTATCTCTATCTCTATCTCTATCTCTATCTCTATCTCTATCTCTATCTCTATCTCTATCTCTATCTCTATCTCTATCTCTATCTCTATCTCTATCTCTATCTCTATCTCTATCTCTATCTCTATCTCTATCTCTATTTCTATTTCTATCTCTATCTCTATCACTATCTCTATCTCTATCTCTATCTCTATCTCCATCTCTATCTCTATATCTATCTCTATCTTTATCTCTATCTCTATCTCTATCTCTATCTCTATCTCTATATCTATCTCTATCTCTATCTTTATCTTTATCTCTATCTCTATATCTATCTCAATCCCCATCTCTACCTCTATATCTATCTCTATCCCTATCTCTACCTCTATCTCTATCTCTATCTCAATCCCTACCTCAACATCTATATTTCTATCTTTCTTTATCTTTATTTTTATTTTTCTCTATTGCTACCTGTATTGCTGTCTTTATCTCTATCATTATCTTTTTATGTATCTCAATTTGTATGTATTTTTTTATCTCTATCTCTATCTCTGTGTTTATCTATAACCCTATATCACCTCTATCAACATCTTGATGTCTACTTTTATCTCTATGTATGACAATCTTTTTCTGAATATGTCACACTATCTCTGTGTTTAGCTTTTTCACTATCTCTATTCTAAATCTCTATATCATTGTGTATATTTAAATCTTTGTCCATCTCTATCTCTATCTCTATCCATGCCCATGTCTATCTATTTATATATCTGTCGCTTATCTATCTCTATCATATATCTTTCTCTCTATTTCAATAAATCCCTAGGTCTATATCTACCTCTATCTTTATCCATTTCTCCATCTCCATCTCTAGCTCTACCTTTATCTTAACTCCATTACTATCACCATTTATCTTTATTACCATCTCCATCTCTTTCTCTATTTGTAATTCCGTATCTATCTCTATCTCTACCTCTATTTCTTCCTCCATCTTTATCACTATCTCTATCTCTTTTGCTATCTCTATCTCTATACATTTACCTATCTCTATCTCTATCACTATCTCTATGCATATATCTATCCCTCTCTGATAATCTCGAATTTAGTGGTTTTAATTTCTCATTGGTAGTTGAGATTATTTAATGAAAATATATTTAACCGTACTTAAGAATATTTAGTTAGTGATAAGTATGGATCATCTCCATAGGGAATGATGATTAAGGAATAAATTTCTTACTATAGTGATGATCAACGAGAGGAGAAATGAAGACGGGAGTAGAATGCGTGAGCTATCAAGTAGAAGGACGTAATAGTTATATTTTCCTTAAACCTAGTATAGGAAAGAGAAAGTGAATGTAGAATTTTGCATAACGATATGCAGATGAGATAGCGAATGCAAACGATACGATAGTGGTTTAATGTAGGTTGATGTGATGGAAAGGATAGAGACGAGATAGGGATCACATTAGGGAACGAAAGAGTACTTAAAAAGAGAATAAGAAACCCTAATTAAGCTAGCGATGGTGTCGGGAAAAGAAACAACACAAGCCGAAGAAACTTACCTTAGATCCTTATGTTCTGCTAGGATCATGGTGATTTACGAGTGTCGGTAAGCTCCCCCTCTTCTCCAATACTTCTCCCCACACACCCAGGACACCAAGAACACACTTGATGGATCTCAAACTCACTATCTTTCAATCAAACCACACAAGTAGGAATCAAGTAAAAGATGAGTTTGACATTTACACAGGCCTCTATTTATAGATCAGAAGATATGGATGGAAAGAGGAGGGGAAGATGAAGCAGTGCTGAAAATTTCAGCTCAATAGAGTTGTAGATCAAAAGTTATTGTCGTTTGAAGTTGGAGCAATCCTAGCCCTTGATTTCTCTCTCTCCTCATCATCATCTTTAACGCTTCCTCAGTTTCCATTTTTGGTTTAAATTTCACATTGATTGATATTCTGTGTCTCCTTGCCATACGCACACCCATGCTTTTCAGAGTCTGCGTGTACCAGTAAATGGAAAAAAGAAAGAAAAAAAATAAAATGAGAAAGAAAGATTTTTTCTCAAGGCTAATGTGGCGGCGCGTCACTGTGCTCCACGTCACCTTTTTTACCTTTTGTCTTTTCATTTATTTCCTCAGCAGAGGACATGAGCAGGCCACGTGTACACGTGCATGCCAAGTGTACACGAGACACCCTGTCGTGCGCCCACGTCACCCTTTGTTAGAATCAAAAGAGAAAAAGTAAAAAGTAGTTTTTTTCTTTTTGTGCATCGGTTAGAGTGCGCATTTATTGCAAAAAGACTCATCCCTTTTTTTGATTGGTCCACGTCACCCTACGCCAAAAAAACTCAAAAATCTGTGTGTTAATCATAAATGCAATCACGACTTCGCGAATTGTGAAGCCATGATTGCCTGACTAAAACATCAGCAATCGAACGACAACACTTGGCGGCACGAATTAAAGGGCTAAAAAATATTTTAAAATTCATATTAATTAAAATAAAAGCCCAAAAATACATATAAATATATATTTTGACTTGGAAAAATCATATCTTTCCAAATCAAATGTCAAAAAATTCCAGAAAAATCATATTCTGTCACAAAAATTATATTCTTTTAGATTCCACTGTTTTAAAAATTTCCAAAAATGCATAAAAATACAAACAATTCAAAAAATCAATCAAAAAGATAGATTTAATCATTATAAGCTTGATAAAATGCAAATATGAGTGATTTAGTGCAAATAGACATATAATTATGATCTTATTAAAGTACTAAATATGCATGTTATCACTATCTCTATCTCAATGTCTATCGAATAGTCTTCTATATGTCTATCTGTATCTCAGACGTTATCTGTATCACTGTCTTTACCTCTTTAATGATCTATCTCTCTTTCTCTATCTATCTCTCTCTCTCTCTCTCTTTATCTCTATCTCTAACTCCACTCATCTATCTCTGTCTCTATCTCAAGTGCTATCTTTCTCTATATCTCTATTTATTTCTAATGTATTATATCTCTATCTCTATCTTTATCGATTTCTCTCTCTCTCTCTCTCAATTTCTTTATATCCATCTCTATCTCTATCACTGATGTAACTCGACTGGGTCGTACCATCGTGTCACACCACAAGAATAGAACAATAGGGAAGGGAAGACAGCGTGATACGGTGCATGCAATTTTAATCAAAAAAATCCAACAAGACAATGTAGCAACCGACTAATCTGGGGTGAGGATCAGGTGATGACACCGGGAGGTGTCAAGCCTTGTCCAGGCTTCCAATGATCCATGAGCTCAGCTCGAGAGCCGACGAAGTGAGGGCCGAGTACCTCCCGACAGTGTCCGTACCACTGATAAGCCTAAAATTGATGTGTCAAAACGTCGTTGTTTGGGCTTTTAGACTTATGCAATAAAATTTATAATAACCCTTAATAACTAAATACTGTGTATAGAGCAAGCAAGGGGTTGAACCACACGGAGACACTAAGCAAGAAGTTTTATACGATTTTAAATAATTTAATTCAAGAATGAATTAATTTTTCACTTAATAGACTTTAATCATGTTTATAATTAATCAAAATTAAGTAGAAACTTCATTTTGATTTTAATATTTTTCGTCAAGACACTCAAGATAAGATAATTTTAATTATAAGATCAGATTCATTCGGATTACTTATTTCTTAATTATAATAAAATTTTAAGACAATTTTTATGCATTAAAATTGGAAATTAATAATCAAGAAAGGGATTTTAAAATTGGACTTCAATATGGATGAATTTTATCCATGAAATTTTATATTTAGGTTTTTTATATATTGAGTGAAATTTCCAAACAACCAATTTCCAAATCTAGTGAGAGGAAGTATGCGAATTAACCTAGAGAGATAAAGGAGAATAATTTGGGGAAAAAGTGAAATCTGACCCTAATCTAAAAATCAAAAAAAGCAGAATGGATCGAAATCAATGTAGAACTAAAGATTAAAAATCAAATCTTGAATCAAAATCAAAATGCAATGCTAATTTCATTGCAAAACAACTTCAAGGGCATGTACAGTTCGCCCATGCCATGGAGTTTTAGAATCTTTCAAGAAGTTCAAATACAAATTAGAAACTTACAACTTTCAATGATTAATCAGGATCTGTCGACTTCCAAAGCAACTCCTGTGTCCTTCCTGGCCAAATCCTTGGGGAGAGCTTCAAAAAGTGAATTTTGCCTCTTTCCTGACCTCTATTTAAAGATTCATCCGTTTATATTGTAGAGGGGGAAAAGACAAACATGCCCTCAAAATTTCAGCTCAATTGGACGGTTAGATCTCAAGATATCGTCACTTTACTAAGGATTAATCCTAGCCGTTGGATTAATTTTATCTCTCCTCTAAGAAGGTAGAAGTAGCATTTTCTGATTCTTCAATGCCCTATTTTTCTCATTTTCTCCATCCTTGGACTGCGCTTCCAGAGGCTGCAATCATCGTGAAATGATGCTGCATTGTGAACAAAGGAGAATGTGCCACGTCGCCCTCGTTTTAAAAAAATTCCTAAAAGAGAAAATGCACTTTTCGTTAGAGTTATTATATGCCGCCTTCGATTTCGCATACATTTAATGCACGCGATGAATCAACTACAGCATTTATTAAAAAAAGCGCACGTGGTGTTGGTTGCCGCGTGCAATAAATGCACACGGCTTCCCAACTGCGCATACAAGGAATAATCGTATGTCATAAATGCACGCAGAGATCGATTCTCCGCGTGCATTTATTACATGAAAATTTAATAAAAAAACAAAAACCAAAAGACAGAACATACCTTTTTCCTTGCCGACGGCGCTTTGTATTTTTTTAATTCTCCATAATTCGCTCATTATGGCATCGCGATGCGCAATGCCATAATGAGCCTATAATTGATTATTTTGGCGCTTCCAATCATTCACCTGAATTTTCGGGCAAATGACGTGGACGCCACCTGGTTAATAACAAATCGTATTTAAAATATTAATTAAATAAAAAATAAATTCTTTTAATTCTAAATTTATTTCTTGGGTAAATAATGGTCAAAAAATTATGAAACAATATGGAAAAATTCCAGAAAAATTAGGAAAGTGGTTACCAACCTTTAGCCAAGTATTTAAGGCACTGTAAAAAATATTTCTTCCAAGAAATGAGGTTAAATACCATGTAAAAAATATTTAAAATTTGCACTAATCATAAAATCATAGTGCAAGTCATTTATATGCATTTTTATATGATAACATGCAAATATGGCAATTAAAACACATAAATGTAATGTAATATACATCAATTTAATGGGGATTTCTGCGTTCTTCAACATAATCTCTGAAAATCACTATATGTTCACCCTCACCTTATATAATAATGGGGGTGTGGGTGCCCTAATGGGCCACCTTAGCAGAGGGGTCCAACAAGGACTCTCCCCTAAGGACAAAAACAAACAAAGCAACAAAACAAACATGATGACGAGCATGTTGAGGCCATACATACGCAGGGGGCCCTCCATAAAGTCAAAGAGAAAATGATACGTGCACGAAATAGATAACGATGTATGAGATAAATGATGATTGAAAGCTGTCCTCAAACCTGATATCAGAAGTTCAAGTTCTTCACATAGTCTTGGCTTAGCGACGTGTCTGTTGATGAGTTTGAGCTTAGTCTTCGGGATGGTCCTTCATCGCCAATTTTTGCATCTGATAACTTGCCAATTAACAGGATCAATTTATGTACTTTAATGAACATATTTGCATGTTATCATATAAACATGAAAATTAATGACTTACACTTTGATTTTACTATTATTTCTATTTTTTTATTTTTTACATGGTATTTAACCCCATTTTATTGAAGAAATATTTTTTTACAAGGCTTTAAATACTTGGCTAAAGGTTCTTATAATTTTTCTAGAAGTTTTCCATATTTTTATATAATTTTCTGACCAATATTTAGCCAAGAAATGATTTTTTTCTATTTAAATAATGCATATTTTATTTATATGACATTTTAAAAAAATTATATATATTAAATGGCATCCACGTCATTCGCCCCAAATTCGGGCGAATGTATGATGCGTATTATTTAAATAGTAAGGAGAGAGAAAAAAATGAGCATTATTGGCTCCTTATGGCATTGCAAATCGCGATGCCATAACGAGCCAATCATTAGTTAGAAAACCGTTACGACGTGGCTCCATTAAAGAAGAAAAGGTACGTTTTGTTTTGTTTTTTTGGTGCATTTATGATTACATTTGAGTCATTAGCGCGTACATTTAATGTGCGCTCTAAGATGCACGAAATTCCATGCACATGCAAGTGTCGATTCGCCGCGTGCATTTAATGCACGTGGCAACCAACACATGTGGGTTGAAAAAAAAGTCAAATATTGCGGCTGCTTTTGTCATTTTATGTTTTTTTTTAGAAAAATAAAGAGAAGGGGTGACGTGGCATTTTTATAGCCATTTAAATACAGGAATCACTTTCCAATCATTACGGGTGGCGGACGCAGACAACCACGTGTTGACACGTGATCCAAGGGTGGCAAAAACAAGGAAAAAGAGGCTCAGCCAATCAGAAAAATTGTTTTTTTTTATAATGAAATGATCCAACGGCCTAGATTAATCTGCAGTAAAATGGCAATATCTTGAGATCTAGCCGTCCGATTGGGCTGCAATTTTGAGGGCGTGTTTGTCTTTTCCCCCTCTACAATCCCTACGGTTGGATCTTTAAATAGACGACTGGAAAAGAGTGAAAATCACTTTTTAAAGATATCCCCAAGGATTTGGCCAGGAAGGACACAAGAGTTGCTTTGGAAGTCAACAGTTCTTGATTCTGCACTCAAATCTGTAAGTTTCTTATTTCTATTTCAACCTTCTTCTTGAACGATTCTAAAATGCCAAGGCATGGGCGAAATGTACATGCCCTAGAAGTGGTTTTGAATGAAATTAGCACTGCATTTTGATTCTGATTCAAGATCTGGTTTCAATCTTTAGTTCTACATCAATTTTGAACATTTCTGCATTATTAGCTTTTTAATTTGGGGTCAGATTTCACCTTTTTCCCAATTTCTTCACTTTCTCTCTCTAGGTTAATTTGTCTAGTTTCTCTCTCTAGATTTCAATTTTTAGTATTTGGAAATTTAACTTAATATATAAAAAACATAAAATTAAAAATCCATCTTGAAGTCATTAAGGGAGAGAAAATAATGAGCATTATTGGCTCATTATGGCATCGCAAATTGAGATGCCATAACGAGCCAATCATTAGCATTATTCGAAAATTCATCCATCTTGAAGTCCAATTTAAAAATCCATTTCTTGAATATTAAATTTTAAATTTAATTCATAAAAATTGTATTAAAATTTTATAATAATTGGGAAATGACTAATCCGAATTAATCTTATCTTATAGTTGAAATAATTCTATCTTGAGATTTTGACCGAAATATTTAAAATCAAAATTAAGTTTTTACTTGATTTTGATTAATTAAAAAGATTATTAAGTATAATTAAGTTTTAATTCATTAAAAATTGGGTAAAAATTCATTGAAAATTGGGTGAAAATTCTTACTGCTGCCTCCCTGTGGTTCGACCCCTTGCTTTCTCTATATTCTATATTTAGTGATAAAGGGTATTTATAAATTTTATTGAATAAATCTAAAGGTCAAATCAACGGCATATTTACATATGGAAATCCGACCCTAAATTAAAAATCTACAAATGAAGAAATGTTCATAATAGATGTAGAACTAAATATTAAAAACCAGATCTTGAATCAGAATCAAAATACAGTGCTAATTTCATTCAAAACCACTTCTAGGGCATGTACATTTTGCCCTTGCCTTGGCGTTTTTAAAATTGTTCAAGAAGAAGTTTGAAACACAAATCAGAAAGTTACAAATTTGAGTGCAGAATCAAAAACTGTCAACTTCCAAAGCAACTCTTGTGTCCTTCCTGGCCAAATCCTTGGAGAAAGCTTCAAAAAGTGATTTTCGCCCATTTTCATACCTCTATTTAAAGATCCAACCGTAGAGATTGTAGAGGGGGAAAAGACAAACACACCCTCAAAATTTCAGCCCAATCGGACGGCTAGATCTCAAGATATTGCCGTTTTACTAAGGATTAATCCTAGCCGTTCGAATAATTTATCTCTCCTCTAATGAGTTAGGAAATGGTGCTTCCTGATTGGCTGCTGCATTTTTCCTCATTTCCCCCTTCTTGGATTGCGATCTGACACGTCGTTGTCCGCATCCGCTGCCCACAATCATTGGAGAATAATCGTTCTCTTTAAACGGCTAGGATGATACCACGTCGCCCTTCTGTTTATATTTCTAAAAAATAGGCAGAAAATGACAATTTAAGCCACAATTTTTGACATATGCATCGTCGATTTCCACGTGCATTTAATGCACGTGGCGAATCGATGCTGCATGCGCATGAAATCACGTGTGTCAGTTAGCGCGTACATTAAATGTGCGCGCTAACGACTAAGAATAAATGCACACGAATTAAAAAAAACTTTTTTTTTCTTCTTCGCCTTCTGTGTCGCGTAATAATTATTTGTGAGCTAATGATTGGCTCGTTATGGCATCTCAATTTGCGATGCCATAATGAGCCAATAATGCTCATTATTTTCTCTCCCTTAATTATTTTAATAATATGCATCATTCATTCGCCCGAATTTTGGGTGAATGAGGTGGATGCCACTTAATATATATGTATATATATATACATATATTAAAAATGCTTTTAAAAATGTCATATAAATAAAATATGTACTAATAAAATAAGAAAAAAAATCATTTCTTGGCTAAATATTGGTCAGAAAGTTATAAACAAAATATGCAAAAATTCTAGAAAAATTATGAAAGCCCTTACCAACCTTTAGCCAAGTATTTAAGGCCCTGCAAAAAAAAAAGTTCTTCAATGAAATAAGGTAAAATACCATAAAAAATGATAAAAAATCAGAAATAATAGTAAAATCAAAGTGTAAGTCATTTTTTGTTCATTTTTATATGATAACATGCAAATATGGTTATTAAAACAGATAAATATAATGTAAAATTCATCAATTAATCATGTTGATTTGCAAGTTATCAAGCACCCACTATTTACCTTTAGTGTCTCCACACTAATGGCTAAGGGACCTGCCATACTCATCATATGAGTGAGGCTAGATAGTGCTATTCTATTTGAATATTTCAATGTCCATCTCGAGTATCGTTCGAACAGGAATATTTAGCACACATGTTTAAAGACTAGTGATCTTCAGATTATGATCTTATCATAATTCACTAAGTCAGATCATGTATTCAAGGACTTCATTATACGCATCACACGTGCACTCAAATGGATATGATCTATTAATAAACATGGTATGAGATATGAAATGTGTTATTGGCTAGCCCGGCCACACATACTTCCATCATATCTCTATATTTACCTCTATCACTATATGTAGATCTATCTATATGTCGAGTTCTACCGATTCCTATTTTAATTATTTATCTCTATCCCTATCTCTATATGTAGATCTATCTATACGTCAAATTCTATCTATTTCTATTTTTATTCTTTATCTCTATCTCTATTTCTATATGTAGATCTATCTATATGTCAAACTCTATCTATTCCTGTTTTTATTTTTTTGCCCTCTATCTCTATCTCTATCTCTATATGTAGATCTATCTATATGTCAAATTCTATCTATTCCTATTTTTATTATTTATCTCTATCTCTATCTCTATCTCTACCTTTATCTCTACTTCTATCTCTACCTCTACCTCTGCTTCTATCTCTATCTCTATCTATATGTCTTTCTCTATCTCTATACCTCTTTCTCTATCTCTACCCCTATCTTTATTACTATCGCTTTCTCTATCTCTATCACTATCACTATCAATATCACTATCACCATCTCTATCTCTCACTATCTCTATCTCTATCTCCATCTCTATCACTATCTCTATCTCTATCTCTATCAATATCACTATCACTATCTCTATCTCTATCTCTATCTCTATCTCTATCTCTATCAATATCACTATCACTGTCTCTATCTCTATCTCTATCACTATCACTATCTCTATCTCTATCTCTATCTCTATCTCTATCTCTATCTCCATCTCTATCTCTATCTCTATCTCTATCTCTATCTCTATCTCTATCTCTATCTCTATCTCTATCTCTATCTCTATCTCTATCTCTATCTCTATCTCTATCTCTATCTCTATCTCTATCTCTATCTCTATCTCTATCTCTATCTCTATCTCTATCTCTATATCTATCTCTCTCTCTATATCTATCTCTATCTCTATCTCTATCTCTATCTCTATCTCTATCTCTATCTCTATCTCTATCTCTATCTCTATCTCTATCTCTATCTCTATCTCTATCTCTATCTCTATCTCTATATCAATCTCTATCTCTATCTCTATCTCTATCTATATCATTCTCTGTATCGATCTCTATCTCGTTCTCTATCTCTAGCCCTCATCTCTGTCTCTATCTCTATCTCTATCTCTATTGGTATCTCTATCTGTATCTGTATCTAGCTCTATCCCACTTTATTTATAGCATGAATGCATGTGAGTAAATCTTATCCCATTTTAATTTTAGTATGGAAGGTGTGAGTTGATTAGCGGTAGCGAGGTTAGGTGCACTATGACAACATAAGACTTTAGGGGGATCAGGAGCAGGGCTTGATAAGATGCATGCTTGCCTTTGCCTAAAAATCTTAAATAAAAGAGCAGTCTCATTAGCAGACTTTAATTCATTGACTTCGTAACCTACTCGTAAACTCGCCCCTTCCGAACCTTTCTGAAAGTTCTTGAATGGAGCCAAATTAATACGGGTCAAACACGAGATATGTGCTCTATTAGACAATAAACATCACCTTTTTGCATTTTGACAAAATAAGAATTTTACTCATACAGAATTATTCTGTTTTTAAGTATGACATCTATCATAATATCTATTCCCTTATTCAATTCTCCTATCTGAACTTAGTCTTAGACTTTCTCTGTCAATTTTGCAAGCGACTTATTCTGGCCCATTAGATTCCAATGTTTTTTTACTTAATTGACCTAGGAGTTGTTCCTGGGCATCCTAAAAGAAATAGGTTATGAAACATCCCACTCATCCCTTGTAAAGAAAAAGTATCACCAAGGAAATCAAAGAGAGAGATTATTGTTTCTATTGCTCCCGCAAAAGCGGATCTCGAGGGCGCACTATCGTTTGAGGGTATTATCCTAGAAAGTTAAACCCTTTATTATAAGTTTTTTTATAGTTTTCTTAATATGCACTTGTAATAGCTAGGTAAATCTCTCAATTTCTCCTCTCAATCCTAGTCGGGGCTTGTACATGCCACTCAAGCCAAGCGATTAAGAAGTTTAGACAAGGGTGAAGAAGAACGATTAAGAGATTCAACGAACAACATCCAAAATAAACCAAAAATTCAAATACAAAGAAGGAAAAAGTACCAAACTGGTTGATCCAAGCTGGAGCTCATCTCTGTCTTGCAGCTGTGATAGAGCACCATCCAGAATGACCCCCCTCCTATGGATATTCGGCTTTTATACTTAGGTTAAATGGTGAAAATTGTCATTTTACCCCTGTTTTGAAATTAATTTTTATCCATCAATGTAGGCTGTATCTAAATGATCCAACCATACAGATAGATATAGGAGATCAAGACGAGAAAATCCATAAAAAAAGTCATCTCAATCGGACTTCAGGATCAAAAGTTATTAATATATGAAAATTGACCAATCATAGTCGTTTGATCAATTTTCATTTATTTAATTTAATTTTTCTTTTACACGCAATGTCATGTCATTTTCTGATTGGCTGATCCATTTTGAACTTCAAATGGTGGCGCCCCACGTACCCCATGTCCTGGAATAAAAATTTAAAAAAAGCATTAAAACCACATTATACAAAGTGTTTTCCACGTTTGTGTACGCTTCTACTGGCGCGCCCCAATCACCAGTCGGCACGTCATTGACTGTGCATGCACTGTGCGTGCAATGCACGGGAGGTGAACTTACCTCCCCAAGAGAATTGCCTGAAAGTTCGCAGAAAAGTCCCTCATTAATTGTGCTCATGCGAAAGGACGTTGCCCGAAAAGTATTTGTGTATATGCCCTCTTCGCTTTCTCTATCCTCCATTTTCTCATAAAAGCATTAAAACAAATCCTATTTAATTACAATATAACCTAGTAACTATTTTAATTGCTTCCCACCATGACAAGAGCTGTTTTAAGGGCATAATTGCAACAAAAGTTTAAGAAAAACACCTTTTACTTTGGAAATTTCTTAAAAAATCATATTTTCCATATAAATATATCTTTTTCCTAGTTAAAAATTCATTTCTTTCTCGAATAAATTCCAAAAAATAAAATTATAAAAAATTTAGTAATTTGTCCCCACATTAATTTATGTCAAAATTAAGTTTTAAACCTGCCATTTTCATTTAAAAATAATTATTCCAGGATTAAATAAATTCCATAAATTTCATATAATTCATATAAAATTAGGGAAAAATCAGAATTCACTTGGAAAGATTAATTAACACATAATATATGATAACACCCCCATTTTATACTATTTAAGTGCATAAAATTATGCTAATGTTTTGAAATAAATACCAAATTTAGGGTGTTATCAGAGGTCATCCCATGTTTTCCTTCATTTAAAGTAAATCCAATTTAGTTTTTTTCTGGATTCGATAAGTTTAGGATTTGAATGTTAAAGCAATACTCAAGGCCACCTGGCTGAGGTCATCTATTGGTCTAATATTTTAAGAATCGAGTGAGGTTGGTGTGAGTGTTTAGAGAAATTGGAAAAGCTAGATATGCAATTTCTCTGGACTTGAAGGATTTGGTAATAAAAAATGAGGGATGTGAGATTTTAGTTGATATTTAGAGTGTCCTTTTGGGGTGAATTTCTTGATTCAAAAGTTGTATTTCCTAGGGGAGGAGAGCCCACGCTCATTGCGGTAAGCTAAGGGAGTTCTCTTTTCCCCTTTTTTAGAATTTCTTTTTACATAAGTACTCCTCAAGGAGAATGGTTTAAATGCGGCTTTTTTAAAATCAAAACCTTTTTTCAGAGGTGTTAGCATGTTACCCTACTTTATAGGTCCTTTTCATTGGTTTTTCTTTAGAAAAAACTCTCAATATCTCAATATCTCTGAAGGAGAATTAGTCTTGATTAGACTGAGGCTTGAGAGATACTCTCCAAGGGTTGCTACAAAGCTCCATGCTCGTAGTGCCGGGCCTTTCCCGATAGCCCAGAAGATCAATGACAACGCCTACGTTGTGAGCATCCCGCCTACTTGGGGGATTAGTTCAATGTTTAATGTCAGTGATCTAATCCGATACCTACCCTCGCCACCTATCAAATGGCATGAGGTCAAGGGGTCGTCGTGGAAGTTGAGCGTAGATGATCTCCAATAGAGCCTTCCCAGTGGTGCGATTCACCGAATAGTTGAAAGCGAATTCTGCTCGAGGGAGTACTTGATCCCATGATGGAGGACCATCGTGCCGACGACGACCTGATGACGACGACGACATCAACCGGACAACCGACGACGACTCGCCAGCAGCCACGTCGGACAGCTCGTGTCGACGTCCGCAACCCGGGGTTTAAGTACTCCGGGTAGGTTCGAACAATTTATGTTTTTTCTATGTGTATTTTCTTTGCATTTCGAATTATGGATTGGGCCAGTATCGAGGCCCATCCTCGTCTTTATCTTCATTTTAAGATTGTATTTTGATTTTGTAAGGAGAGGTCGAACCACGTCTCATGACGGTTCAACCTCTCCCCACGTCTCCTTGGCACCCCTCCTCCCTATATAAGGGGAGGGCATGCCCAAGGGACTACTTGGAAGTTTTTGAAATTGAAAAGTATTTTCAGAGATCTTCCCCCTTATCTAGCTATAGAGTAGGGGGTTTGGCTAGCCCCGTCTCTTCGTTGAGATCACTCCGGAGAGGGTAGAGCCCACGTCTTGTCCGTCGAGATCACTCCGGGCGGGACGTGTTCAACCGTGCCATCGAGATCACTCTGGCACGTTCAAGATTTTCAAGAAGTCGTCAAGTCAAGAGTTGAGAGGGTTCCCATCGAGATCACTCTGGGCATCCTCGAGGTTCGCGACAGCAACGGCGCAGTGCGGCATCGGGACATCAGCCTCCAGCGAGGAGGAACGCCCGCGACTCCGTCAAGAACTCCTCCGCCAGGTTCTTGATTTCCCACCTTCACCGTCACCCTCCTCATCCTACCATCCCGATCGTCTTCTCCCCTCGTCCTTGATCGTTTCCCCACCATTTTCCCCTTTGTTTCTTGAGCTGCGACCCTTTCTTGATCTTCTCTCATCGTTTCTTGAACCCTCCTCTCCATCATCTTTGTTCTTGGTCTCCATACACAATCCTCTACCGTTCTTGAATATCCATAACTCCTTTCTTGGTCATAATCGCCCCTCGCCCACCACTCCACTCCTTCCGCATCTTCTTGATCGTTTTCCCTCCCATCCTTCTTCTCGCCGCTGTGTCCCCCCCCCCCTCTTCTTGAACCCTCCCCTTCTTGCTCGCCTTTCTTTCACCCCTCCGCCCAACCATTGCCTTGAACCCTCATCGCCCAGCCTTCCTTCGACCCCGTCCGACATCCTTGTCTCTGCCAGCCCGCGAATCCCACGCCAAACGCGCCGCGCGCCGCACCCCCCCTTCCCCCGCAGTCGCATTCCGCCCCAAGTCGCTGTCGCGGCGCTCGCGACCACGCCCGCGCGCGTCCGCATTCCCCTGCAAGGCGCGCGCTCGTGGCACCGCGGCATCACCGCGAGGACACGATGCGCGCAGCCTCGCGATTGCATCGCGGCGCGTCCCGCCCCGCAGGCCGGCGACCGCGCCGCAGGACCACGCCCGCGTCGTGGCCCGCGACCGCGCCACGGTCAGTCCCACAGCGCTGCGCCCCTCTGTCCTTCTCGGGGTTGCAAATTCCCGTGTCCCCGACACCGGTGGTCCGTCGCCTTCGGCTGCCCTTGGACCGTCTCCTTGACTCCTTCTGCTGCGACGTGCACCAAGCTCGCACCGGACGCCGGCAGATCATATCTCGTCTCAGAGCCCTCCGCTACGTCGCAACTTGGGGACGCCATTGACTAAGTGCTTATCAGGTCGGCTCCTCTCCTCTCCGTCCTTAACCGGTCTTATTACCTGTTCCAGTGTCGTCGTCCACTATCGCGTCCTCTGCCGCAATTCTTCAAGTGACATTGGAATAGGAATAGCCACCGTTGACGAGAGCAGGACTTTTCTTGAGGTAAACGGTTTGTCATCCGATTTTTAAATTCCGAACTTACCAGGGCCGTCAGACGCCCCTCTCGTCTAGACGTCTAGTAGATTCCGAGGGTCATTGGGAGTTTGATCCTTGGATCATTCTTCCCGGGTGATCGTCCCGATCTACGTCATTGTCTCTTGAACTCTTATATCACTCGTTCATCGTGCATTATTTTGGATATCCCCTCATACACTGCATCATCACTTCCTGTGACGTGAAACGCGCCGCTCGATCCCGGCCGTCGGCGTTTCGCATCATCCCACGTGGCAACATTGTCACCAACAATAGATCTCAGTAAATTGCCGAGGCTGAGGTTAACAACCTCAGTCTGGCCATCCGTTTGGGGATGGTAGGCTGACAAAAACTTGAGTTGTGTGCCCATGAGGATCCACAACATTTTCCAAAAATAACTACTAAATTTTACGTCTCGATCTGAGACGATTGTATTGGGCACTCCATGTAACTTGACGATGTTGTCGAAGAAGAGTCGAGCTATCCGGGAAGCGTCGGCCATCTTCGAGCATGGATAAAATGCACCATCTTGGAAAATCTATCTACCACGACCATGATCGAATCGTGGTGGCGCGTGGTTTTGGGCAGTCCCAAAACAAAGTCGAGGCTGATATCCTCCCATGGTCTATCCGGGACTGGTAGGGGAGTGTACAACCCCGTGTTCTGCTTGGTGAGCTTGGCGCGAGAGCAAGTTGATAAACTCAAATAAGGGTAGTCATTTCCATGCATTATTCATATTAAATATCATAAAAGTAAGTACAATATTGCCAAAAATGCTTATTTTGCATAGTAATGAGATCATGCCTTTTCACTTTTCCAATGATTAAAAAACTTACATTTTCTACTTAATGAATGATTCCATCAACACTTTGACATGCATTTCACAAGTTACACATTTTGGGATTTACCTTTAAGAGGATTTGAGGGATATTTCTAACCCCCACTTGACTCGTGTAGTCAAGTGGGATATGAATCTAACGATTTCCCTAGTGTGTTGACTCTTCAGGTCAAGGTTGACTTTTGATGGTCACAAAACTACGAAATTTTATGGGGAAGTCAAGACAGGAGTCTTGAGGCTTGGGACAAATTTTCAAGTCAAAAGGAGCAATGAAGAAAAAGATGCATGCTAACCAGTGGAGTTGACTCAATCGATAGGCTTGGTATAAAGGAGCTTGAAAGAGACCTTCTGGAACGTCCTTGTAGGCTGCTAGGTTGATCAAGGCACATGAGGGTGACTCCAGCTGGCAGATCCTGGTTGGAGGAGAGCCCAGGGTTGAGATTCAGCCCAGGATTCATGAGGTGGAACCCATCCATCCATCCATTCAAGCTCAAATCCAAGGGCTAGGAATGAGTTGTAACTAACTCTAACAAACTCTTTCTTTTCCCTTCCCATTGGTTAGAGTTTGTTGTAACTGACTATAGCCATTTGGAATCTGGTTGGCAGGGGTCTGATCACCTGGATTGAGGCCTCAAGAACTCAATCCTGGACATTCATCCATGATCCAACAACCAAGAATTGCTGGAACAAACACATGTACCCCTATAAAAAGGCCCCCCTCACCCTCCTTGAGGGCATCCAAGAATTGAGTATTGTTTTCTTCACTTTCTTTCTTTCTTGAGCTTGTTCCTGGGTCCACCTTCATTCAGAAGGTGCAAGGAGTCTTCTAGAAGCGTCCTGGATCTTAAAGCCAGTTGGTAGGGAGCTGGAGCAACAACCTTGGGCCCTCTGGGGTGTGACAAAAAGGTTACGTTATTCTTCTCACCCTATCTCCTTCTAGAATTCTCTTAAGCTTCTTGGCTATCCTTAGGCAGATAGCCAACGTCTCAAGCTTTCCAACGCCTACTCACACGTGTCAAACCGATATCTGGAACTCCAGATATCGTTGTTTTGGTCCACCGCACGTGAGAGGACCTCCGCGAGCGCGACCAGCGGCGGAGCGGCGAAGCCCAGCACACAAACAGTGGTGGAAGCGCCCAAGCTTGTGCGCTATCTCTTTCTTCCTCTTATTTTCTCACTCAATTAAATTCAGAATTTTTCATCTCTCTCTAGAGACGATAAAAAAATCTGAAACAATTCTCAAAAATTATTCTCAATCTAAACTTTCTACGGAAAATTTTTAACACTCAGTAAAATTCATATCATCCTTATTAATCGAACATTAACCTTCCTAATCACTAAAAATATTACAAAAAAAAGGTTTATATGAATCTTGAACTTGCAATACTAATTGAAATTCATCTTAACTAGCTACCTAGCTCCCTGAGGGATCGACCGTTACTAAAATACTACTAGTAAGGAAATAGAATTGTTGATTGGTACTTAACTATCCTTACAAACGACTTAAGATCAAATTTTACCCCTTAGTTTGGGCCAATCACAAGTGTAGCATCGTGAGACAAATTTTCCAACGGCCCTCTTGAAGGACGGCTAGTAGAAGCGCTGCTCTAGTTCGTGGATGGTCTTGTTGACCCCGAAGTGGACACTAAGTCCATCAGCATGTGTCTCCCAAATAAGGAAATCTCGGATTGAGGCCCGAGGAATGCACAGTCTCTTGTCATGGAAGAGGTAGCCATCGTCAATGAAAATGTCCTTAGACTTTGGGATAGCTGGGTCCGTGATGGAGGAAAGACTTTAGAGAAGTCTGGACAATCTGTATAGTCATCACGAATCCGTTCGAACCCAAGGACTTGGGTCTTTATCAAGTTGAGGAGTAGAGGTCGCCGGCTCAAGGCATCGGCGACGACATTGTCCTTTCCCTTTTTGTGGCGGATGACAAACGTGAAATCCTGGAGGTACGCGATCCATCAGGCATGTCAATCACTGACCTTTCGCTGGTCGTGTAAATGGCGTAACGCATTATGATCCGAAAATAGTATAAACTCCTTGGGGAGTAAGTAGTGACGCCAATGTCGAAGGGCTTGGACGAGGGTATGGAATTCCCGATCGTAATTGTCGTACTTCTTCCGAGTCTCATTCAGCTTTTCGCTGAAGTACTCGATAGGGTGTCCTTCTTGCCTTAGGACTCCCCCAATTCCGACTCTGCAGGCGTCACATGCGACCTCAAAGACCTTGTTCAAGTCGGGTAATTTGAGTACCGCAGGCTCGGTCATGAGCTTTTTGAGGCGCTCGAATGCCTTGTTCGCGGAAGGAGTCCATTCGAACTTGTCGCCCTTCAATATGTCCGTAATGGGAGCAGTGACTCTGCTAAATCCCGGGATACACCTCTGATAGGATGTCGCCAATCCAATGAAGCTACGGACGTCATGGATGCTCTTGAGCTTTGGCCATGCTATGATGGCGTCAATCTTGGCCGGATTAGCAGCTACTCCATGCGAAGATAGGATGGACCTAAGGAAGGAGACCTTGGAGGTAAAGAAACTGCACTTTTTGGGGTGGGCGTAGAGTCGTTCTTGCCGCAATGTAATACACACTTGTCGCAAGTGCTAGGCATGTTCCTCCCTAGTCTTACTATATACTAAGATATCATCAAAATATACGACGACAAACCTACCAATGTAAGGCCGTAGTACCTCATTCATCAACAAACATACTAAGGGCATTCCACAAACCGAATGGCATTACATTCCACTCAAAAGGCCATCTTTTATTTTGAAGGCTGTCTTCTAGTAGTCCCCTAGCCTAATTCATACTTGATGATAGCCGCTACGTAAATCTATCTTAGAGAAGATAGATGCACCAACCATCTCGTCAAACATGTCTTGAACTCTTGGGATTGGAAAACGGTACTTCACCGTAATCTTGTTGATGGCTCGTGAATCACAACACATCCTCCAAGTGCCATCCTTCTTGGGCGCTAATAGTGCCGGTACTGCGCAAGGGCTAAGGCTTTCCCGAATCAAGCCTTTAGCCAACAAATCCTTAACCTGACTATACAACTCCTCATACTTAACCGGATCCATCCGGTAGTGTGGGAGGTTGGGGAGGGATGCTCTCGGGACCAGGTCGATGGCGTGCTGGATGTTCCGTAGGGGTGGGAGCTCGTTCGGCAACTCCGTGGGGAACACGTCCGCATACTCGTCTAGGAGCTGGATGACCTCCGGTGCTGGGTTCTCGTCACCTGAATCGGTGACTCCATCGGATAAGGTCACAGCATAGCACACGGGAGTGAGATCACGGTCCTGCTCCAGCTCTTGCCGGAAGATGCAGCCATTGGTGATAATGGTGGGTGGTGTAGCGCGCAATGGGGTCGTCGCGCACTGAGTGGGTAACGACGGTAGTCGTATCGATGGGTACCAAATCAGTCGTCGCCCGCCGTAGATGAAAGAGCATGTGTTGGCTCTTCTGGCCAACTGAACATCATGATCATATAACCACAGTCGACCAAGTATAATACTACCAATTTTCATTGGTAGTACGTCGCATAACACCTTTTTGTCGTACGTACTCATCTTCAAGGGTACGTACACTACATCTTCACCGGGATCATAGACGCGTTGATCCATGACACGTTGTATGGAGTAGGATGTGGGGTCATGGGTAACCCAAGTCGTGTGGCTGTGTCCCCAGAAATTCCGTTGATGCAGCTCCCACAATCGACCATCAACTTATACGTACGCCCACCAATTTTGACGTACGTGTAGAAGATGGACGTGCGCTAAGCAATGTCGATGGGTCGGGTTGTCGCCGTAGCAGTAGTGGGTGTAGGGGCCGCTCGAGCAGCCTCGTTGGTGCTCCTCATCTTGGTGGTTTCCTGCTGAATTCCCAACGTGGTGACGGGATGCGTCGAGGGTGGAATGATCGGCATGATCTGGATGTATCCAAGTGGATCATCCACGTCCTCACCATTGGGGCACTCGGCCGGGTACTCATCCACCACGAGGTCATCCTCGGGCTGTTCTCCCACCGGGTTCCCATGTATGTCCATGACGAGAAGGGTGGGGCAGTCTGTCTGTCGATGCCCAAATCCCTTACACTTAAAGCACTGGATGGGCTCTCGTGGGCATTCGGGGCCCTAGCGGTGAATATCGCCGAGGGTGTGGGAGGTGCCAGTGTTAGAACCGGTGTCGGCGTAGGGGCAGCCGGGCGATGGACTGTCGTGCTGCCTCGGTTCCAAGATGATGAAGTTCGTGTGGCTGAGGAAGTCGTCGTCATCTTAGTAGCTCGAGGTGCGGTGGGAGTGGAAGACATTATCGTGCCTAAGCTCGTTGCTCTCCATGAGGCTATAGGCAAGGTCCATGGTCGGAGGATTCTGCTCTAATACCCGTGCTCCTAAGTCAGGGCGAAGCCCGTGGACAAAGAATGCGATCTGAATTTGTGGACTTTCCACAAATTTGCATCGCATCCTATACTCCTCAAAATCCTCAATGTACTCGGTGACCTTACACTTTCCTTGTTTAAGGTCCATCCACTTTAGTAGGAGACGAGTTAGATAAAGCTTAGGGATATACTTGTCCTTGAGATTTCGTGACATCTCGTCCCATGTGAAAGAGGGGTCTCCTCGTCGTCGGGCGGCTTCCTTCTCGTTCTTCAAAATTTTTTGGCTTGGCCTCCTATGCAAGCCTCAGTGTACGACACGCAAAAGTCATCATCCATGCCATGCCATTGGAAATAACTTTCCAAGTCTGACTCCCAATCTGTGTAGTCCTCCAGGTTCCGTGATAGACATGATCCTGTGGCTCCGGATAATGCGCAACTTGGCAAGGTGCCTAAGGGTAGTGTGGACGCTCCGGGTATCCATAGTGCTGGTAGTGTCTCGGCGGTGCCGGAGAATTTTCCAGTTGTGCGTACTCTGGATGGGTCGGATAGGGGTTTGGCCTTCTAGGTCGGGAAGGCTCATCCAGTGGTTACTTCGGAGAAGGTGCGTGATGGTAGTCGGTGGCATAGCGCGGGGCCGCTTGAGGTGGTACCGGTGGCTCCTAATAATGGACTGGCGCCGGTGCAGGTGCCGACCCCTAATAGAGTGCATAGGCGGAGCTACCACCATATGTGGCGACCTCTGGTCGACGGGTAGCAGGTGGATGCTGTGGGCTACCCGGTAAGGACGAGTAGTGGGGCGCGTTCGGTACCGGTATTCTGTTAGGGTTATGGACCCTCTCGTGGGGATGCCCCTGAGGATCAAAATGATGAGAACTCCTGTTCTCGAGTGGGTAGTAGTTCCTATCCGGGGGATAGGACCGGTCGCCATAGTATCTCAGAGCATGGTACTCTTCTGGTGGTGGAGGAGTTCATCGTCGTTCCCCGTAGTCGTGTTCCCAGACTTCTCGTCGGCTGCAGTGGGGTGGAGGCGCTGGTCGATCATGCGGGTGGCGCGTTGGAGCGGAAGGTCCGGCATTGGGGCCTTACCGGAGCGTTGGAGAACCTCGCTGGCCGAGGGGTCACCATAATGCTCATTCACTGAGGCCCTACGGGTAGGTGCCATGATGACAGAATGCCGGTCTTTGGAAGTTCGAGGTGCTGGTGGCGCCGTTCCGTCGAGGGGCATCGAAACCCGAGGAGCGGGTTCCCTAGGCTGAAGATGAGGTAAAGCTACCTCCTCGTTCTCCAAATGATCTATGGGACATCGTTTGCCTAATGGATCTTCGGGTAGAAGATCCCCTATGACGAGATCACTGTCATAATCTTCGTCGCGTTCAGCTAGGTCAGTATCCCGACACTAGGCTCGCGTGCGAACCATTCTATGGTCAACAATCCACCAATAAAATGTCTATGGGTTTAATTCAATGATGGATGCAATGGAATGACGTGATATAGATGCGAATGATTTTCGAGATATGACGTACGCAATTCAGATATTCTACTGACCGTGTTAGGCGAAACTAACATGATCGGCTCTGATTACCAATATGATGTAATAAGATGATCGGGCCGGGATCGGACGGCTCGTATTACGTCACAGAGCGATGATGAGGGGATTCGTAATTAATGAGAAATGAATGCACGTAGAGAAACTCCTCAAGGAGCCAAGAAGACGATTCTGAGAGAGGGATGTTGATCAACATCGTCCACCGAGAGGAGATATTGATATGATTAGACTCCTTATGACCCTTGGGACCAACTACGACATTTAAGGACTAAGGGGCATTTAACGGCCCAAAGATGTTCAAGAATCAGCGATTTACCCTCTACCGTAAGAAAATCCTATCTCTCAACAAAAGTGGCTCTCCTAAAAAATTCAGCGAGATCCGAGCAGAGGATGAGATAGCGGAAGACGGTACTGCAAAACGTAATAATACTGGTAGTAACGAAGGGGAGACGATTAGGTACCTGATTGTCGATAGTCCACGGTGCAGTAAGTTGTTTAAGACGATAGGAGACGAAGACGAATCTGCTGGCAAGACCGCAGGCAGGCCGAGCGCGGTGAGGGCTCACGTGTGACGGCAAGCGGTCGGCAGCACCGGGCGCGAGCAAGGGAGCCCCGTGGTTGGCGGAGGGACCAGCGCGTGCAAGCAGGGGACTCACGCATGGCACTGGACTGGCGGGCAGGCTCCGGGTGCGGCAAGGGGGGGGGCGCAGTGCGGCGGTGAGCGCGCACGGCAGCGGGGGAAGGGGCAGTAGGCGCGCTGACAGAAGCTTGTGCGTGCGGCGGCACAGCATGGTGCGAGCAGCGGCGACTGGTGCATGGCGGCTGGTGCGTGGCAGCGGAGGGCTCAGGCCAGGGCACGCACGCGGACGTGATCCTGCGTGCGGCAGAAGGCGGACAAGGCGGCAGGCGTGCGGTGGGGAGGCCAAGCGAGGGAGGGCGACGTCCTGCGCGCGGCAGGCTGAACGTGTAGGCGAGACAGGCGTGCAGGTGGGCAGTGGAGGCGGAGGCGCGTAGGCGGCGGGGATTGGTGGAGAGCTTCCAAGAAAGAGTCTTCTTGAAAATGAACCACACCAAGAACCTCAAGAAATGGCATTTTCTTGATCTAGAGCGGGTTCTTGCTGGCGGTTGGTGAGTTCTTGGGAATGAATGTGGATGGCACGTACCTGGCGTGATCTCGACGAGAATGGCTGACAATGCTTCTCCCTCGTAGGCGCTTTCTTGAATCCTTGTGAACCCTCTAGAGTGATCTCGACGATGGATTCCTTCAGCTTCAAGATAAAGTAGTTTCTTGAACCTTTAAGCGACACGGAGTAATCTTGACGGGGCATTATGACACGTCGCCACGGAGTGATCTTGACGTGGGCGAGGACAGCCACTGCTCTCTACACTCAAGTCCTAGCTACGATAAGGTGGAGACGATTTTGGTAATTTTTTCAACAAATGCCTCCACCTTCACTTGGGCATGCTATCCCCTTATATAATGAGGATAGGTGCCAAGTGAGATTGTGGATAGGATGAACCGTCGCGAGACGTGGTTTGGCTCTTCTTTAACGCTTACAATCAAATGAAAACATAATGCGGACGAGGCCCAAAACACCGGCCTAGTCCGTAAAATTCAAGAACGAAAACAAAACAAGACAAAACAAATAAAAGACAAAGATAAGATGCTTACGCAGAGTACTTAAACCCCGGGTGGAGAGCAATGGCTGGAGTCGTCCTGTCTTGGCGTCAGCTGGATGGTCCCCCATCATCGATGCTCACACCATCCCAAGGTTTCTGAGGGACCGGTAGAGGGGTATTGATAAGCTCAATTTTACTGTGTTTTTTACTGGTTATTTATCAGTAACATGTGTGAGGATTAAGCTTATTCAACGAATTTATAAACCTCACAAGTTAGGGCGAGTGAGGGTCGATCCACAGGGAGCAAAAGAAAACAGCAGAAATTCATTTTCAGTGCGTTAAAGTGCAACTTAATCAAGCCGTCTCTGAGAATTTCTGCAGACAGATCCTTGCCCTTTGGGGCAAAGGATCGAACACCTGCGTGCAGGGATAACCTGCGCGCAAGGTGTTGCGCGTAGCGACCTCTGCGCTGACTATGCAGCGACGGCTGCCTATGCGCGGAATGCCTGCACGCAACGGCGTGCTGCGGCGCGGCTGCGTCGCGTGCGGCTGCGCAGCAGCGCGCTGCTGCGTGCTGCGCGCTGCGTGCTGCGTGGCTGCGTGCTGCGTGCGCGCCCTTGGTGCTGCTGTAGCCGACGCAGCGCGTGCTCTGCGACTCAGCTGCGCGTGGGCTGTGTGCTGTACGCGCCCTTGCACAGGGATTGCGCCGGCCGTGCTGCGTCTTGTGGCGTGGTACTGGCGGCGTGGCTTTGCTGCACACGGCGTGGTGGAGATGCGGAGGAGTTCTGTTCTTTTGGAAGATTTGGGGAAGGCGATTTGAACAACAAAGGAACAAAGTTTAAACTGAAATCAAATCTAAAACGAAACAATCCTCAGTTGGAAAACATTGGAAGATCTTGTGACTCTTCCAACCCAACCAAAATTGTCCGAGAAGAGAGGGATTACTGGGCTGAAGCTTGCGATTTCCCCACGTCGGGTGTCACGTCCTTGCGGCGGCGTGGTTCTTCAATCCAAGCTATCTTCAATCTGTTCTTCCTCTCCAACTCCAAAAGCTCATCAGCTCCTAGAGGGTGCAGAAATCCTCTTCTCCAAGCCCTAGTTTCCTTAGAGAAAATTCTGAACACCTAAACTCCTCTCTCAAGAGAGTATTTATAGGTTTTCTCTTAAGTCATGCCCAGGGCATTTTAGTAATTTTGCCACTTCGAATTTTTGCCCACTTCTGTTGATCCTCCTCTCTTCCTTGATCTTCTTAACCTGTTTCTGAATGTTCACTAGCCATAAAACGTTAAATATATTCCACTTGATTCTTTGAATCAAGTGGGGTTAGTGATTTCATAAAACAATACATATGCATGAACTTAGCATGAATTCACAAGATAATTGTAATGAATTTAAACTTGAGAACTTGATTATTTGATGACATATTTTAGAGTCATCAAACACCCCCCAACTTAGATCATTACTAGTCCCTTAGTGATGACATGCAGGTGAGAATAATAGATGATCTCAAGGTGAATTTTGACTTCCGATAACTTTGATTCATGCTCTTCTCAAGGAGTATTTTCAGCAATTAAAATTGACCAGCGTAGAAGAATTTTAGGATCTATCTCAGCCTTAATCCTCAACTAAGTGCACATGATCTATGGAGTACATATAGTAAGTACATAGTATATGGAATAAGATCGAGTTAACACCCCAAGCGCACTACTGAGCAGGCGTGAGAGTGGCATTAATGCTAGCTCAATACTATGGCTATAGTAGCATCGGCTCAAACACACGGGAGACAGCTTTTCCACCTTTATTTTATTTGGCATTTGCTGCTTGTTGGTCATTTTTGATGACAATCAACTTTAGTACTATGATGCAAGCTTTTGTTTGTTTATGCGCAGTGCAGCTTTCACTTGATAGTTTGGTGGCGCTTATCCACTACCCATGTGCCGTCCTTAGTAGACCGGCAGCTTATTCCCAGCGAAGTTATGTATCCTTCATGGGTCAGGGAGCTTCACTCACGTCATAATAATACTGCCAATGAGCTAACACTAACCCTACTCTCCACTAAAGCTAAAAAATTTCGTGCATGTAAGTGCTAACTCAACCCGAGGTGGATGGTGAGGTGAGAGAAGTATAATGGTAATAGATATGACTGTAGTGGTATGGATCGTAGTGCACCTAGCTAGGCTTACTTCACCTAGGATTCCCTAGCTGGCCACTCTTGCATTTCTACCCTTTTGAAAAGAATCGAATTATCATGCATATCATTGGACAATCATCTCCTAAGATCATCAAATATCCATGGTTTGTGCATGCAAAAACGAAAAAAATTTCATGGATAATGCATGTAAATGTACTCCCCACCCCCCCTCAATAAAAAGCATGTTCCTACATGACAAATCGTAATTGAGAGGAAGGAGAAAGGAATACCAAACCATGGAAGGAAGGGCGGCGATCAGCATGCGTGTTGTCCAGTGACGTGTTAGGTGGGCGTGGATCGGAGTGGCTGCACACGAGAACAGAAACAAAAACGCAGAAACAAAAACAAAACAAGGAAAGTAACCAAGCATAGAGAATAGGAAATGTAGTAAAAATAAAAACTAATCGGATCATGAACTATCATGCGATGGCTTTTCTAACGTAATATTCATGGGGCTGTGAAGATCGTCTTCTTCTAAGTAGGGTTTGAGCCGTTGCCCGTTCACAGTGAATTGTCTTTGAGACGTAGGATCTAAAATTGTGACGGCTCCATTCTCAAAAACCTGCTGAACAAGGAAGGGACCATCCCATCGCGTTTTCAATTTACCTGGAAAGAGTTTTAGTCTAGAGTTGTAAAGCCATACTTTTTGTTTATCCACAAAAATTCTTCTCCTCAAGCTCTTGTCATGAAACATCTTCATCTTGGCTTTATAAATCTTCGAATTCTCATAAGCCTCATTTCTTAACTCTTCCAACTCATTCAATTGAAGAAGTCTATGCTTGCCGGCTCTATCCAAATCTAGGTTGAGTTTTCTAATAGCCCAAAGGGCCTTGTGTTCTAACTCAAGTGGTAAGTGACAAGCTTTGCCAAAGATAAGGCGGAAGGGAGACATGCCGAGAGGGGTTTTGTAAGCTGTCCTATAAGCCCATAATGCCTCGTCGAGCTTCCTAGACCAATCTTTCCCATCTGGACGCACTATTTTCCTCAAAATTTTCTTAACCTCCCGATTGCATAATTCCACTTGGCCATTCGCTTGTGGGTGATAAGGGGTAGTGACTCGATGATGAACACCAAATTTCTTGAGGAGGTTCCTAAAGTTGTAATTTGTAAAGTGTGATCCTCCGTCACTAATGATCGCTCGTGGGCATCCATATCTATAAAAAATATGTGTCTCAATAAAATTAGTCACTACCTTGCTGTCATTGGTTTTTGAGGGGATGGCCTCCACCCATTTGGAGACATAATCGACAGCCATCAATATATATTCATACCCATTTGAACTAGGAAAAGGTCCCATAAAATCTATTCCCCATAAATCAAATATTTCTACTTCTAGAATGGGTTGTAGAGGCATTCTATCTTTCCTACTTATGTTGATGGATGCTTGGCATGATAAACATGTGTTATAAAACTTTTGAGCGTCTTGAAATAACGTAGGCCAAAAAAAACCAGATTCAACAATTTTATGTGCGGTTACCTTAGCGGAGTAATGTCCTCCTCCAGGTTTGGAATGGCAGAATTCCAATATGCTCCTTTGCTCGCTCTCGGGGACGCACCGCCTCAAAATTTGATCTTGGCCTTGATGGAATAGCTCTGGGTCTTCCCAAAAGTAAAATCTTGCATCTTTAAGCAGCTTCTTCCTCTCGTGAGACGTCCAACCTGTTGGAATTTGTCCTGAAACCAAGAAATTGACAATATCGCATACCAAGGCGATGCTCCTTGTGCGGTTAGGACATGTTCATCCGGAAATGCATCGTTTATTAATGCAGGTTGGGTATTTAAAATTCGAGAGAGGTGATCTGCTACTACGTTTTCACATCCTCGCTTGTCCTTAATCTCCAAATCAAATTCTTGTAATAGTAACACCCATCTAATCAACCTAGATTTTGCCTCCTTCTTTGCTAATAAATATCTAATAGCTGCATGATCAGAAAAAACAGTAATTTTACTTCCTAACAAATAAGACCTAAATTTTTCTAATGCAAAAATAATAGCCAGTAGTTCCTTTTCGGTCGTAGAATAATTCAGCTGTGCATCCACTAAAGTTCTACTGGCGTAGTAGATGACCACGGGTTTCTTGTCAATTCGCTGGCCTAACACTGCACCTACTGCAAAATCATAAGCATCACACATTAGTTCAAAAGGAAGGGTCCAATCGGGCCCTTGCAAGATATGTGCATTTACTAAAGCTTCTTTTAATTTATCAAATGCAATCTTAGCCTCTAGTGTTAGTTCAAAATCATTATTTTTAGACGATAAAAGGTTTGTAAGCGGTTTAGAAATTTTAGCAAAATCAAGGATAAAACGTCTATAGAAAGCGTGGCAGGAAACCCTAAGGGTTTTTAGGTTGGTTGGAGGTGGAAGGCCCTGGATGACCTCGATCTTGGCCTTGTCCACTTCAAGCCACGGCTGCTTACCATGTGGCCCACTACTCCCTCCTGCACCATGAAATGAGATTTTTCCCAACTTAGTACGAGGTTCGACTCAATGCACCTCTTCAATACTTTGGTGAGGCTAAGGAGGAAGTTTTCAAATGTGGATCCAAATACAGAAAAATCATCCATAAATATTTCTAAGCACTCCCCCACTAGATCGGAGAAGAGTGCATTCATGCATCGTTGGAATGTGGCGGGTGCATTACATAGCCCGAAGGCATACGCCTAAAGGCATATGTCCCTACAGGACTCGTGAAGGTCGTCTTCTCTTGGTCCTCAGGATGGATATTCACTTGGTTATATCCTGAATAACCATCAAGAAAACAGAAATAATGCTGCCCGATAATTTTTCTAGTATTTGATCCATGAAGGGTAATGGGTAATGATCCTTCTTGGTAGCCTTGTTCAATTTCCGATAGTCAATGCACACCCTCCACCCAGTGGTTAGCCTCTTCTGCACTTCTTCTCCTTTATCATTCAGCTCAACAGTCACTCCTGACTTCTTAGGAACCATACGTGCGGGCTTACCCATCTACTATCGGAAATCGCATAGATGACGCGGCATTAAGCCACTTGAGAATTTCCTTTTCGAGGACTTCTCTCATGTGGGATTCAACCTCCTCTGATGTTCTCTACAGGGTCTAGCTTCATCTTCTAGAAATATCCTGTGCTCACAAATTGAAGATGGAATTCCTTTGATGTCATCAAAAGTCCACCCTATGGCGATTTATGCTCTTTAAGCACTTTGAGTAAGCTCTCTTCTTGTGTTGGAGTGAGGGATGAAGATATAATCACAGGTAAACTTTCTGTACAGTCTAAATAGGCATACTTGAGGGAAGAGGGAAGTGGTTTAAGTTCTGGGTGAGCTTTTACTTCTGTAGAGTCTAAGAGTTCATCATCTAGCTCTCTACTTTCTATGTTGGATAGGTACTCCTTCACTCTTCCCTCTTCTCCTTCATTTTCTGTGCAGAATCTGAGCTCTTCATTGCTCCCTAAGGGGCACTTCATCATCCTAGAAATGTCAAGTTGAACTCTTTCCTTCCCTATCTTAAACTCGACAGTCCCCTTTTCCCAGTCCATGATAGTCCTAGCCGTCACTAAGCGGTCTTCCTAGAATGATAGGAGCCAAGCTAAAGTCTCCTGAAATTTTTACATCAGTTACTATGAAATCTACAGGAATTTCACAATTTTCTACAGTGATAGTGACATCAGTCAATCGTCCCTCAGGTTGCCTGACCGTTTCGTCGGCTAAGAGTAGGTCCATATGGATCTCTTCAAGCTCCCCGAAGCTGTATTCCTCATACAATGCCGTCGGAATGATGCTGATGCTTGCTCCCGTGTCTAACAAGACTTTTGAAAAAGTCTTTCCTCCTATGTCACATGTGATAAAAGGGGCACCAGGATCCCTCTTTTTTATAGGTATGTCATTTAAAATGCTAGAGGCATTTTCGGAAAGTTTAACAACTTCCCTATTCTTTCTATTTGTGCAAGAGTCCTTAAGATATTTCTTAAGTGATGGTGCACACCTAAGCATGTCTTCCACAGTGACTGTCATTGTGGCCTTCTTAAAGTTCTCTAGCAACCTGTTTTCATAATCAAAGACAGGTTTCTTTCTCGTTAGGGCAGATGGGTAAGGTATGTGTTGCCCACTTGTGGAAGGTAAGGGTTCATCGCCGTCGGGAAGATCCTCTCCTTCGTGCTCCCTTGACTCCTCTTTCTTCCTAGCGTTCTCTACAGAATACCTATAGGGATCCTGAAGTTCTTTTCCATTCCTCAATCTTGAGGCTGCCAGAACTTCAGGATCCAATTCATCCATTTCTTCATGGCTAGAATGCTGAATATGATGCAAATTGCATGGATTGATGACGGGTTTCGTAGGAAAACGTTGAGAAGTGCAAGTGTTTTCTGCAAGGATACCTTGGGACTCAGAGGGTGGCCTGAAACTCTCCAGCAGCTTCCTCATTTGCTCTTGTGACTCCAGCATTTGTTTAGTCTGGAACTCCATCATCACCTGCATTCGCATCTCCATCTCCGCCCGCAACTTTTGGTTTTGCTTTTCGATCATATCTGAAATGACGGGGGTTAATGTAGAGAAATCAGGTTGAGTTTGAGATGAAAACTGATACTGTTGTGGAGGCCTGTGCTGGAATTGTTGTCTCTGCTGGAACGGGGGCTGAGCTGCCGGCTTGTTTCCTTGGTGGAAGGCCTCTCCGTTTTGGAAATTTGGCCGCTTTTGACCTGCCCACGGTTGTTGCGGCTGATTGAAGGCCTTCACCTCTTCTTCCATGGCTTGGCAGGCTCCATCTTCATGTTCCCTACTAAAATAGAGAGAGCAGATCTTAGCTTTGATGATGGGAGAGTTACCTAGGAAGACATTCTTCAAGGTAGAGGTGAGTCCTCCAATTTCTGGTTGGTCTCCCTTAGGCCCGCTTGTAGCTCTCCCTCCTTGGCGTTGACCTGCAGAACTCCTGCTCTCTTGGGCTGCACATTCCTCCCATTCTGATTGGCTCCAATCTCCTGCAAATCAGTTTCTGCAACTCTCTCCAAAATATCAAAAACTTCATCCTCATATGCAGTATAGAACGTTCCACCGGTAGCGAGATTTACATTGTTTTTCATAAAATCAGAGAGAGACTCATAAAATATTTGGGCTAATTGACATTGTTAAATCCCATGGTGAGGACATTTCCTCAACAAATCATTGAATCTCTCCCATGACTCACTAAAAGCTTCTCCATCATGAGGATGGAAATTGTGAATTTCCCTTCTATAGAAATTCGTTTTGGAGAGAGGGTAGAATTTTTGCAGAAATTTTCCTTGCATCTCATCCCATGAGTTAAAGGTGATTCCTAAATTACGATACCAAGAAAATGCTTTGTCTTTCAAAGTTAGAAGAAAATATTTCATTTTTAAAATTTCTGTAGAAATTCCTGGAACGTTTTGAGATGAACACCTAGTATGGAAGTCATCAAGAAATTCTAAGGGATTTTGAGCAGGCAGTCCATTAAATTCAGGTAAGGAATGAATTAATGCATTGTCATATTGAAAGGAGATACCGTCACCGATGTTAAGATTTACATCAGTTTGACGTAGGCTTCCCGACGGTGTCGACCTGTCAAGCATGGTCCTTCTCCTCTCATGATGCTGATGAATCTCTTCAGCCATATTCTCCTGCTGAATTTCAGGTTCTGTAACTGTAGAATCTGGAGAGGTGTCTCTAATGTCCTTCTCTGCAGATTTTTCACCAGCTCCTGAACGTGTTACTACCATAAATCTTCAGCAAACGGTTAGAATAACAATAGGCTGAGGATTGTTAAGTCCTTCAGCTCTAGGAGAATCAACAAAAATGACTGTAGATTCAGGAAAATGACTGTAGATTTGCAAAAAAATGACTGTAGATTCAGAGAATTGACTGTAGATTTAAAGAAAATAAAAATTCCTACTGTTATACCGTGCTCCCCGGCAACGGCGCCAGTTGATAAGCTCAATTTTACTGTGTTTTTTACTGGTTATTTATCAGTAACATGTGTGAGGATTAAGCTTATTCAACGAATTTATAAACCTCACAAGTTAGAGGCGAGTGAGGTCGATCCACGAGGAGCAAAAGAAAACAGCAGGAAATTCATTTTCATGCGTTAAAGTGCAACTTAATCAAGCCGTCTACAGAGAATTTCTTCAGACAGATCCTTGCCCTTTGGGGCAAAGGATCGAACACCTTGCGTGCAGGATAACCTGCGGCGCAGGTGTGCGTGCTTGGCGGCTCCTGCGCTGACTATGCAGCCGCGACGGCTGCCTATGCGCGGAATGCCTGCGCAACAGCGTGCTGCGGCTGCGCGCTGCGTCGGCTGTCTTGCAGCGCAGCTGTGCGCGCTGCGTGCTGCGTGCTGCGGCTGCGTGCTGCGTGCGCGTCTTGGCTGTGGTGCCGCTGCGCTGCTGCAGCTGCCGGCTGTAGCTGCTTGTGCCGTGTGCTGCGCTGCGGCACGCGGTGCGCTGCGCGGCTGTGCAGCGGCTGCGGCTGAGCGGCGGCTTGCTGCACACGCGTGGTGGAGATGCGGAGGAGTTCTGTTCTTTTGGAAGATTTGGGGAAGGCGATTTGAACAACAAAGGAACAAAGTTTAAACTGAAATCAAATCTAAAACGAAACAATCCTCAGTTGGAAAACATTGGAAGATCTTGTGACTCTTCCAACCCAACCAAAATTGTCTGAGAAGAGAGGGATTACAGGGCTGAAGCTTGCGATTTCCCCACGTCGGGTGTCACGTCCTTGCGGCGAGGCGTGGTTCTTCAATCCAAGCTATCTTCAATCTGTTCTTCCTCTCCAACTCCAAAAGCTCATCAGCTCCTAGAGGGTGCAGAAATCCTCTTCTCCAAGCCCTAGTTTCCTTAGAGAAAATTCTGAACACCTAAACTCCTCTCTCAAGAGAGTATTTATAGGTTTTCTCTTAAGTCATGCCCAGGGGCATTTTCGTAATTTTTGCCACTTCGAATTTTTGCCCACTTCTGTTGATCCTCCTCTCTTCCTTGATCTTCTTAACCTGTTTCTGAATGTTCACTAGCCATAAAACGTTAAATATATTCCACTTGATTCTTTGAATCAAGTGGGGTTAGTGATTTCATAAAACAATACATATGCATGAACTTAGCATGAATTCACAAGATAATTGTAATGAATTTAAACTTGAGAACTTGATTATTTGATGACATATTTTAGAGTCATCAGGTATATAGGCTAGTGTTCTGTTTAACCTGTTTGGCGAGAGCACACACATGACATTGGGAAACAATATTAGCTACGTCTCGCTTGAGCGATGGCCAAAAGAAGCTATGCTCTAGCATCGCGATGGTTTTGTCTCTCCAAAAATGACCACTAAGGCCTCCGGCATGCGTTTCCCACACAAGGAAATCCCTAAGGGAAGACTGTGGAATACATAGGCATCGATCATAAAATAAAAATCCATTTTCTAAGATACAATCTTGGTTTTCAGGATTCAGGTAATTGCCTGTGGTCTGGAGAACGGAACAAAGTCAAGGCAATTGGGGTATTGATCCTTCATCTGTTCAAATCCGACAACTTCTACCTTCATTACGTTCAAGAGGTGGACACGTCTACTGAGGGCATCAGCCACTTGGTTTTTGACTCCCCTCTTATGTTTAAGGACAAAGGTATATGACTGGATGAATTCAACCCATTTAACATGTCTAGAATTTAACTTCTATTGAGAATGGAGATACTTCAAAGCTTCATAATCCGACTAGAGAACGAATTCCCTAGAGAGCAAGTAGTGACTCCAATGACGTAAGGATTGAACAATTGCATAAAACTCTTTGTCATAGGTAGAATATTTGAGCTTAGCGTCGTTCAAATTTTCACTAAAGAAAGCTATGGGATGGTTCTCTTGACTTGGGACTCCGTCAATTCCTAATCCTAAAGCATCACTGATGGAGGACCATCTTGGAGACGACACACCAGAACGTCGTCAGCCACGTCGAGCAGCTCGCGTTGACGCTCGCCACCCGGGGTTTAAGTACCCCGCGTAAGCGTCTCTATTTTCTCTTGTGTTTGTTTATGTTTTGCTTGTATCTTTGGATTTTATGGATTGGGCCAATGTTGGGCCCCGTCCTTCGTCTTTCATTTTATTTTCATTTGTATTTCAAATCTGTAAGGAGATGCCGAACCACGTCTCACGATGGTTCGTCCTCTCCCCACGTTCACTTGGCACCCATCCTCACTATATAAGGGGAGGGCATGCCCAAGGAACTCTTGGGAGTCATTTTGTTGAAGAAAATCACAACGTGTGTCTCCCCACTATAGGACGTAGCGTAGGAGGTTTGGCTAACCTCACCCACGTCAAGATCACTCCGTGGTGTAGAGCTCATGCCTCTCTCGTCGAGATCACTCCGAGGGAACGTGTTTAACCGCGCCGTCGAGATCACTCCGGAGCGAGAAAAGCTATCAAGAAGTCGTCACTACCGGGAGCAGAAGGAGCCCTCGTCGAGATCACTTGGAGGACAACGGACACTGCCGGCTTGTCAACGATGCTCGCCTTCCACGGGGTCGCCGAGGATCCCCACCCAAGGCCTTCCCAGGTACCATCGACATCCGTTTCTTGAAGAATTCTTGGGGTTATTCCAATCCCAAGAATCCTCTTCTTGGTACCATCGCCCCCTCCATCTTCTTCCCTACCATCGATCATCCCCTTCCCTCGTTCATACATCCATCCTTCGATTACCCCACCGTCCACGTTACCTCGTCTCCCCGTTTTCTTGAACCTTCATTCTGCGACATCCCTTCTTCTTGACCGCCCTATCCCTCCACCCCCACCGCCCACGCCCTTCCAGCCTTTCCCGGCCAACGCCTCCCTTCACCACGCATCCGCCGTTCAAGATTTCCTCCGCCAGCCCGGTGTTCTTTCGCCTTCCAAGAACCTCACCGCCATCCACGACTCTCCTCCGCCCTTCCCAAGAACCTCTACGCCTTCCCAAGGTCCCCTCCGCCACCAAGAAGACCGCTGCCAGCCTCCCCATTGCGGTCACAGACCCGCCAGCGCCATGCGACTGACGGTCCACTCATTCCACCACCGACGACCTCCATCGGGACGTTCCCCGGCTACCCGCCCTGTCTGGAGCTACCGCTCTACCACACTATGCGGCTTCGTCTCTCCCCACAGCTCGAGCCCTCGTCCGCTGAACCTACCTTCTCTGTTGCTGCACAAGGGTCTCCACTGCACGCCCACGCCCCGCGGTCCCTTTCCGCGCCCATCGCGCCCGGCCCGGCCACCCCTACTCGCCGTGCCACGCGCCCGCGCCCGCGCCCCGCGCCGCAATCGCTAGTGGACCACACGGTCGGGCGCTCGCCGCCGAGCGCCCTTGCGCCGACTGCCTGCGAGCCTTCCTCGCGCGCCGGCCGCGCGTTCGACCAGCTGATCCCTCTGAGCGCGCCGCTCGTTCCCTTGCTAGCGCGCGTGCCGTGCTCTCTCGGCTGATCTCGCTCGGGGTCCTGTGTTCCTACGTTGCCACTAGCTGCGCCCCTCATCTATGTCCACGTGATTACTAAGCACCAGCTTAGAAGTCACCTGTTCGGCGCCTTCGACTCCGGGAACTCCCCTCGTTCGAACCGTCGCCACCAACGACATCGTCCGTATTACATATACGATTTGAGAAGAACTTCACGCCGTGGACGAATGTTACTCCAGGTACCTTCTCGTCTTCCCTTCGTCTTTCCAGTATTATTATCTGTTGCAGTCTCATCTTCCGCTATCACGTCCTTTGCTGCCTGTTATTCGATTCATCTCACGGATAGGATTTGCCACCTCGTCGAGTGTAGGTTTCCTCGTGGTAGAAAGGGTAGCCATTGTTTTAGACGACGAACACTTTAGGGTCATAAAACACACCTCAGTGACTAGCCGTCTAGTCGACCTTGCGGGTCATTGAGAGTTTGATCCTAGGATCACTCTCCTCTCACTGACCGGCGTGGCTTACACTTCCCCACCCATTGATACTTACAGCTGCTCATTCGTTATTTCCACTTCATCCACTTGCATCTCACGCATCCAATCTTTCCCCTGTGACGTAATACGCACCGATCGACCCCGGCTAATTGTATTACATCAATCACAAGTGACCTCAAACACTTTGTCGAATTCAGGAAAACGGAGGATGGGAGCTTGTGTCATCTTAAGCTTAATATCATCAAAGGATTTCTACGCTAAATCAGTCCATTCAAGTTGATTTCCTTTTAAACACTCGGTCATGGGTGCCATTATAGCACTAAAATTTGAGATGAATCGCCTATAGAAAGTGGCTAGGCCATGGAAGCTACGCACATCGTGGACATTCCTAGGAGTCGGCCATGGTGTAATGGCATCTATTTTGGCTGGATTGACAGAAACTCCTCGTGCTGACAGAATAAAACCTAGGAAAGAGACATGATCGACAAGAAACAAACACTTTTTGGGATGTGCATATAACTGCTCGTTTTTCAGGACCTCATATACTAGACGTAGGTGATGGATATGATTGGGTTTGGATTTGCCGTAGATAAGAATATCATCAAAATAAACTACGACAAAGTTTCCTATGAATGACCTAAGAATGTGGTTCATCAACCGCTGGAAAGTGCTGGGTGCGTTCAATAAACCCAAGGACATGACTTTCCATTCATATAGTCCATCCTTGATTTTGAAAGCAGTTTTGGAGAAAATCCTCGAACCAGCCATCATATCAAACATATCATCAATGCGAGAAATGGGAAACCTATATTTGGCGGTAATCTTATTGATGGTTCTACTATCAATGCACATGCGCCAACTCCCGTCTTTTTTGCGAGCTAGTAGTGCGCGGACGGCGCATGGGCTGAGGCTCTCTTGAATGAACCCCTTGTCCAAGAGTTCTTGGACTTGGCACTGAAGCTCCTTGTACTACATGGGATCCATACGATAATGGGAAAGATTCGGCAAGGAGGATCCGGGAACGAAATCAATGGCATGCTGGATTTGTCGCATATGAGGCAATTCATTAAGTAAGTCCTCGGGGAAGACGCTCTCGAATTCAGATAGTAATTTGGAAACCTCCGGTGGTGGTGATGTGGCATCCTCAGAGGAATGATCGGGAATCATAGCTAAGCAAATAGACATTTCATTATCTATCTCCTTTTGAAATTGGCGACCGCTAAGAATACATAGACCTAAGGAAGGTGGTGAGGACCTCTACGGGATATGAGTGTAAGGATGCCAAGTAAGCTTCTTACCTTGATGGATGAACGAGCAGGTATTGCTCTGACCATAGAGGTGTACAACATTATCATACAACCAAGGGCGGCCGAGGATAATGCTCACCTTCATGGGTAAGACATCACACAATATGTCTTCTTCATATGATTGAACCTTCAAAGGAAGACGACATTGATTCTTCATGGGGATGGAAGTAGCATCGATCCAAGATACAAAATATGGGTGAGGATGATCAATCAAAGGTAATCCTAAACGTGAAGTCATGACATTAGGGATGGCATTGATACAACTACCGCTGTCTACAATCGTCTTACACATCTTTTCACCAATCTTAAAATATGTGTAAAATATGGATGTCCTCAATGCGGCATTATCGGTAGAGGGTTGGGTAAGAGTACATCAAACAACTCCCCTAACAGAGGTGGACAGATCCCGATGAAGAAGGGATGGTGGGGAAATCGGTGATGCCAATGAAACCCACTAAATCTCCTTCGTGTACAAATTCATCTTCGACATAACTATCTACTCTGTACTCTTCCTCGTCGACATGCTGATCATCTATGAGAGGGATGTTATCGGAGGGCTTGTGACCTATATGTAGGGCTCCTGACGAGCATTGGGAAGCTCTATGACCACGACCCTGGCATTTAAAATAGGTCAAGCCAGAGGGACCGATTTGTGCGTGATTGGGTTGAGGAGGGGCTCTTGCGGTGGAATCAAGGGAAGATGAGGTACGTGCGTTGGGCGTAGTGGAGGACAGTGTTAGAGCTGGAGGACAAAGCTCGGTGGGAGTGCGAGTAGGAGTGGAAGCTGGCGGTGGTGCCGGGAGAGCTAACAGGGTGTGGCGCTGGGCTACACGGTTGGGGTAAGAGGGATTGAAAGGATGAGACCGATCGGTAAGGGCAGGACGATTATAGATGGGGGTATGGTATAGAATTTGACATAGCTCTAATGGAAATATATGTGCTGGCAAGCCACTCACACATTCCACATCTCGTTCCATGTTCATTAATAGAACATATTCATTATAGTGCACATGTGATGCGTATAATGAAGTCCATGAATACATGATTGGACTTAGTAAACTATGATGAGATCGTAATACAGAGATCACTAGTCTTTAAGCATGTATTCTAAACATTCCTATTCAAAGGATTTTCGAGAAGGACATCGATGTATCCGAATAGAATAGCACTATCTAGCCTCACTCATATGATGAGTATGGCCGGTCCCGTAGCCATTAGTGTGGTGACACTAAGGATAGATAGTGGGTGCTCTTTAGTGGAAAGAGTTCACTGAATTGACCCGTACGAATCCTTGAATGGTATTATACCGAACTGTCAATCAGGTTGATTCACGTCACGGTTGTGTAAGTGGTCCTTAGACCTATGACACCAAAGATGTCTTGTGGACGGAAGGTTGTACTTTGGCTATGGCCAACGAGTCTCTAATCATGGGATTCTAAACGGTCTTAGTTCGGGTGCATCAAGAAGTACACGAAGGCAATTCAGTCGTCAAGATGGGATCGTCCACCCTCGGTATAAGAGGTGACAGATCAAGGAATACGATGCAACTAAGTCCTTGGCCAAGGCAGTAAAATATCAGAGAAGAGTTCTCTGATAATTTCCGAATGCATCAGTACTAACTTGGATGATCGATTAGGGTTAAATCTAGGCCTCTAGACCCAACAAGCTCTAGTTCTTCTACAATCTGATAGGCCTGCTCTAGTGTGGGGGCCTTTCGGACAAGCAACTCTGTCTCTAAATAAGGGTTAAGACCGGTTCTAAATCGGGAAATAACGACTCGGGGATTCTCCTCAACTCGGCACCTCATATAGAATTCCTCAAATTGAGTAATATATTCAGAGACAGGACGTCTACCCTATTGTAGTTTGTGCCACTGGTCAAGAAGGTTATCTAAATGAGCACGTGGAACGTATTTCTCATGCAGTTTGACCTTCATTTGGGGCCAAGTATCTATGGGTGCCTCACGACGGTTGTAAATAAAAAATTCTAGATTTTTACAAAAGATTTTCGCTTGCCCTCCTAGCCTCATCTCGGCGTATTGGACTTTGTGCCACTCAAGCATATTATACCATTTGAAATAACTATTCAGTTTAGACTCCCAATCAAGATATTCTTTAGGGTCCCTAGATCCCTCGTAGTACGGAACATTGACTTTGACACTACGTTGGATTTGTTGCCATTGATTGTCGTGATTCGCACAATAGTAATCGCGAGGGGTGCCACATCCTCAGGTGGATAAGCATCGTTCCTGTCCAGACGATTCCCGTTCCACCCTCGGTGCCTATCGTCAGGCGGATAGGGATCATTCCGAGAGGGATGATTCCTATCACGCCCTGGAATCCTCTCCTCCAGTAGGTGGTAATCATCCCATGGTGGACGATTTCCATCGTGTACTAGGTCTCTATCCACATGTGGATAGGGATCGTTCCTCGGGGAATAATTCCTATCTTGACCCGGGGTTCTAGGCTCCGACGGATAGTAATCGTCTCGACGATTCCTATCACGGACTGGAGTTTAAGCATCCGGAGGAATCAGATCGTCTCATTCGGGACGATTCTGATTTCGACTCCCGAATCTATTCTCGGGTCGTATACGATCGTCGTAGCCATGATGATTCCTATCTCGATCTCAAGGTCTGGGCTCAGGCGGGTTGTGGTCTTCGCGATCACGTCAATTTTGTTCACGACCTTAATTTTGTTCTCGAGTTGATAAGTCCGTTCACTAACCGCATCAATCAAACCAGTTAGACGGTTGTCCATCTTGGTAATTCATGTATTCACATCACGAAAACCTTTTTGGACAGTGTCTAACAAGCGATCGATGTCCCCGTGTGAGGAGGTTGGTGGAACTGATGAGGACAACTCATGGATGGGGACGGACACCTCACGACCATCTTGGGGTTGGTCTGTCATTGGAGCAGAGACTCGTTTGTCTGAATGCAGATGCATGCAATGGGACTGATGAAATGACGACGTCTACGATGGCGGAAACGACAGGGCTGACACAGGTCAGGCTCTAATACCAATTTGATGTAGGAAAATTGGGAAAAGGATGATTGTGGGATGGGTAGGGCGACGACGGGTGGAGGATATTGGACAGGATAGGATGGATGGATAAAACCGACCACAGAATCCACGCGATCAAATTCGGAAGTAAAACCGATGAAGTACTGGTTGTGTAGTCTTGTTCCTCGTCGAGGGCGGGAGTACTGTCTTCAACCACCGTGGCTATTTCGAAGCACCAAATCCAATACACGAATTCACGTTGCGAAGGAAACTCACAATTGAGAGAGAACTTTAGGGAATTCAAATCAAATCAAACCTTTCGGCGATGGAGAATTCTCACAGGGAACACTGGACGAAGAACACGTCGACACCAAACAGTTCACGCGTACCTTGGCACCGGAGTGCGTGAAGAGGCTATGGGGAATTTCAGTCGTGATGAGACTGGGCGATCAAGGCGTTGTATGGCCCATTGAACGAGAAGATCTAGATGTTCCGGGTGTTGAGCGGCCCTGGCAAAGAGATGGCCAGACTAAGCCTGGTTGCTTAGTGGCCGGATTGCTTGGCCGTGGGGCTTTGTTGGCGGGAGGATTGATGTGCGCTTCGACAGGGTGTCGTGGATCCAACTGCGCGGTCAGTTGGTGGGGGGTCAAGGGGGAAGTCACCCCCTTGTGGGGTTCGGGGCAGCGCGCCAAAACCTAAATGCTATGCGCCACGGTAAGAAGCTTCGAGGGTGTCCGAAAGCACGTCATGTTGCTTCAAAGGCATCCAGCGGTGTGGGCGGCCGGGCATGCGGCGTGCAGGGGCGCTTGCGTGCTCGGGCATCGGCAGGCGCTGGCGTGCACTGGCACCGGTGGGCGCAAGTCTGCGCTGGTGCTGGCATTGGCGGTGGCAGGTGATCGATGCTAGGGCGTGGGCGCAGGCGGCCCACAACCGGCAGCCTGCGCGGGCGCTAGCGCTAGCGACTGTGTGCGGGTGGCTGGCGCTAGGGCGTGGGCGTGAGCTTCCTTGAGCGGGCGGCCTGTGCTGGCTCTGGCGCAAGCGACTCTGTTGGGAAGCCGGCGTTAGGGCGCGGGCGCGGGCGGCCTTGAGAGGGTCGCCTATGCTGGCGTTGGCGCTGGTGGTTGTGGGTGGCCGGTGGCAACTAGATGCCCTTGGGCGGGCGGCTGGAGCCACGTGCCCAAACACTAGGGCAGACCGACCAAGAAGAGGAGGGGGGTGGCAAGAGAGAGAGAGAGAGAGAGAGAGAGAGAGAGAGAGAGAGAGAGAGAGAGAGAGAGAGAGAGAGAGAGAGAGAGAGAGAGAGAGAGAGAGAGAGAGAGAGAGAGAGAGAGAGAGAGAGAGAGGAAGAGAGGATTGACGAAGGAAGAAGAGAGGGAAGAGCACGAGGGAGGCCGGCGACAACGACGATGGCGGCGGCGGCAGCGGTGGGGAGGAGACGGGATAAGGGAGGCTGGGCAGTCCTCCAAGAAGAGTTAAAACAAACTCAATTCTTGAATAATGATTGCCTAACTATTTCTTGAAACAATGGCAGCGTGTGTTGGTTGAGACGTGCCTGATGTTGGCATGTTGACTTGATCCTCTGACAATGGCGGCACGTCCTTAGCGAAGACGTTGACTTTAGATGATGGTGGTGGCGCTTCTGGTATCAATGTGTTGACGTCATCGCAACCACAAACTTCCTAAAGGACTTTTTCACAAAAAGGAGAATTCAAAATGCGCCCGCCAATGAGAAGACGACACGTCATGGCGTGTTAGAAAAAGAAATGAATAAATAAATGAATTTAAATCCAATGGCTTAAATTGGTTTAAAATTGATTTATTAATAACTTTTGATCCTGAAGTCCGATTGAGATTATTTTTTGATGGATTTGCTCATCTTGGTCCCCTCTTTCTATCTATATGATTTGATCATTCAGATAAATCCTTCATTAATAGAGAAAAATTAATTACTAAACGAGGTAAAATGGTGATCTTGACCATAGTATAAAAGCTAAATTTCGAGAGGGGAGCTCATTCTTCATGGTGCTCTATCATAGCTGCAAGACAGAGAGGAACTTTTGGTGTATTTTGGATGTTGTTAGTTGCATTTCTTAATCGTTCTTCTTGATCACTGTCTGAACTTCTAAATTGCTTGGCTTGAGCGGAATGTACAAGCCCTGACTAGGATTGAGAGGAGAAATTGAGAGATTTCCTTGCTATTCTAAGTGCATATAAAAGAAAACTATAAAAAAGTTATAAATAGGGTTAACATTCTAGGAGATTAAATTTTCCTTTTTATTATCTAATAGTGTAGTTACTTCTGAATTATCAAACCTACAAAACAACCAAACCAATTTAAAATTTCCGTCTCAACCTCTCTAATTGACCCCTTTAACCCTTCTCTTTGAATCAAAGAAGCCAATTTAGAGCTCCCTATTTCTTCTATTCATCCCATCTATTCTACCCCCTTTCCAAATTTATCATCTAATTAGGGTGATTTGATCTTCCTTCAAGATCAAATTAACTATAATTGGGTTGAATTACCAACAAAATCATCAAATTGAATTCCTTACTAGCTTCCCTTGGATGATACCTTTACTTATCACTACACTTCTAAAGTAGGGTTTTTATAAGTTTTATTGTATAAGCTGAAATTTACAACGACAAGGGATTAAAATTGGTAAAATAAACCCCTATTTTAGCTTATCAGAACCCAAACCCAAATTCATAGACTCTTAAGTTACCTAACTCATGGAAAAATTTGTTGAGGTTTTTCCCTATGAGTTACCCAATGAGCTCCCCGCGATGCAAGATATTCAACACACCACCATTTGGTGCCAAGAGCATCGCTCCCTAACTTACCACACTACCGGATGGATACATTTAAGTATGAGGAACTACATCGACAGGTCAAAGAACTCTTGAGAAAAGGCTTGATACGTGAAAGCCTTAGTCCTTGTTATCTTCCAACACTACTAGAGCCTAAGGAGGATGCTTCATGGCGCATGTGCTATGATTCTTGAGCCATCAATAAGATCACTATCAAATATAGAATTCCAATAAATCAAGTTCAGGATTTGTTCGATGAGATGGCTGGGGCAACCATCTTCTCAAAGATAGACATACAAAGCGGCTACCACTGTGTCAGGATTTGACCGAGTGACGAATGGAAAACCGTCTTCAAGATAAAGAATGGACTATTCCAATGGGATGCTATGCGTTTCGGGCTATGTAACGCCCCTAGCACTTTCCAGAGATTGATGAATGAAGTGCTACGACCATTAATTGGAAAGTTCATCGTCGTTTATTTTGACGACATTCTTATCTATAGCTTGAACTGCAATGGTCACTTGCAACATCTACAAGACATAGGTCTATCCCTACGTTCGGAAAAGCTTTACGCTCACCCAATAAAGTGCAGTTTTTTTTACAACGGAAGTTCATCCCTACGTTGCGTTCATCTTTGTCGGCCAACAAAGTAGCAGACGATCCCGCCAAGGTGGAGGCCATCACATCATGGCCAAAACTTAAGGATGTGCACGACGTCCGTAGCATTATGGGTTTAGTAACCTTCTACTCATGGTTCATGCCAGTATTCAGCGGGGTCACTGCCCAATCACAGACTTGAAAAAAAAGGAAAATTTTGAATGGACCCCCACAGCTGATAAGGCTTTTAAACTCGTAAAGAAACTGATGACGGGAGCACCGGTCCTGAAATTACCCAACTTTGGAAAGGTATTCAAAGCTGCTTGTGACGCATCCGGCGTAGGTATTGGAGGAGTCCTCACTCTAGAAGGACATCCCATCGAATACTTTAGCAAGAAACTAAATAATACCCATAAAAGGTATGACAATTATGACTGAGAATTCTACGCTTTACTGTAGTCTTCGCGACAATGGAGGCACTACTTACTACTGAAGGAATTTGTCTTGTATTCAGACCACAGTGCTCTTAGGCATTTGCAAGATCAAAAGAAAGCAAGTGATAGTCATGCCAGGTGGATCGCATATTTCAAGACTATAGATTCATTATCCGACAAAAAAAGGGCAAGGATCACTCCGTGGCAGATGCCCTAACTAGGTGACCATTAGTTTTCAACATGATGTGAACTCAAATTATGGGTTTTGAACAAATCAAGGCTAACTATAAAGAAAACCCCTACTTCGGACCAATGTTATGCACTCTAAAGGAACGAACAAGCTGCGAACTACAGGACTACTACATTTGGACAGATACCTCTTCTACGGGAAGAGGTTATGTATTCTGCATACATTCCTACGTGACTTTCTAATATGGAAAACTCATGTTGGAGGCCTTAGTGGTCATTTTGGGATAAACACAATGATCCAAGCTGTAGAGTATCAATTCTACTAGCCATCACTTAAGAGAGACGTTGGCAAAATTGTCTCACGCTGACTAACACGCTCTCGTGCCAAATTAACAAAACAAAATTCTGGCTTATATACTCCTCTTCCCGTACCCAATAGACCTTGGAATGATCTTTGAATAAATTTCGTCTTGGGACTTCCTAAGACCACACAACGACATGATTCAATCATTGTCGTCGTTGACAGATTTTCTAAGGTAGCACATTTTGTGCCATGCTCCAAGACTTCCGACACTTCCCATGTGGCTCGTCTATTCTTTGAGAATATAGTCAAACTCCATGGATTACCGAAGAGCATTGTCTCAGATTGCGATGTGCGATTCATGAGTTACTTTTGAAAAACTCTGTGGGTTCTTATGGGAACCCTGATGCAGGACCATGTCCGAGACGAGGTCCGGCCGTCACCGAGGGTTCGTACTCAGCGTCGTAAGCGCGTCGGTGCGCGATGAATAATCAGGGGTTCGTCGGGCACGGGTCTCCCATGAGGATGACCCACGATGAATGATGCTTGGGCAGGGTGTCGTACGTGCAGCTGCCGATGAGCAGAGATAAGCCAACATCTGAGAGTCGAGGGGGTCACCCGGGGAAGGTAAGGGGACCCCCTGACCCTCGTCCAGAAGGACGAGGTCGCTACACCGCTGAACGGGTATCACCCCACCGGATAGTGCTCACATGTGACGGGCGAACCCGACTCGCACCGAACCAAGAAGGACACTCAAAAAGATGCTCAGTTCGCTCATCCTATCACTCTCACCTACGTTTAACCCGAGCGCAGTGGAGGCAAATGCAAACGTACTACAAGAAATAAAGGATGGAAATGTAACGGCGTACCTCGTCGTCCTATGAGAGGCTCGTCTTGGCACCGTACGAGAACCCGCTAAGGGCACTATCGGTGCGGAGTGCGGGTGTCACTGGCGGCTAGAGGCAGCAGACTGGCGGCGTGGCGCGCGGGTCACGACGTCGGCGGCGACTCGTGTGGGCGGGATGCGCTGGCAGGTTAAGGAACTGCCAGTTAGCACGGCGTCTATGGCAGCAGGCAGCCACCAACGCGCAGCGCAGGAGGGAGGGCACACAGGACGTGGTTAGGCCCTGCGCAGTAGTGCAGGTGAGCGCCCGGCACCATGGTCGTGAAGTATTCACCGGCAACAGGCAGCTTGGTGAACCAGGCGCAGAGACCAGGTCAAAGTTTGGATCGCGGACGCTTCGCGGGAAGCACCAATACGTCGTCCCCTAATGTAAATCACATGCTGGGGCGCACGACAGCTGACGGCTTGGGCAAGCTGTAGGGTCGCGCGGTGCAGGTCGAATCTCCACCCCCGAGTGGGGCTAGTCAGTGCGGGGTGATTCGCACTAGAAGTGTGTCGCGAATCATCCTAGCAGAGCAGACAAGGAGAGCGTTGTATTTGTAGGGCCGATGGCGCGGCGTAGCGGGATCACCGGACGAGGGAGCACGGGCGGTCGGGGAGACTCAGGGTGGGGGTGTATCCCTCCTGCAGAAACACCTTGGGGGAAACCCAACAATGGTACAGCGAGGGACGGAGGTGCCGAAACGCGCGGGACGAGCGGCCACGCGTGGCTGCATGACAGGTGGACCGTCACACGGGTTTGCATGAGCCACGGCGCTGTGGTGCGCGGGCGGGCGCGCGAACGCGCAGGGGCATGTGCTGTCGCAGGTGCCCTTCTCCCGATCTTTCCTTCACCTCGGCGTCCTCTTCGATCGTTTCTTCTCCTCCTGCTAGTCTTCTTCGCTCGTTTCTTCTCCTTCTTCCGGCTCCTAACCCTAATTCATCGGGGGGAAGCCAGCTTTTCTCAAAAGGAATAACTTTCAAAATTCATTCAAAGACATCGTGCCTTTCCTTAGGGCACCCAACCTCCCTTTATATAGAGGAGGGGTGTGGGGGCCCTTTCACCAAAATAGCCTACTCTCTAACTCAAAATAACCCTATGACCTAGGACATAGGGATGACTGGAAGACAAAGGAGATGAAGATGAAATCGGGGAGAGGAGGGAGGGTCCTTATAGGGTCGAACCCCCCCCTCCATACATGCGATAACGACGCGTAAGAAAACACAAAAACGAAGATCAAAACCAAAAAATGACGAATGAGATGAAACACAAAGCGATAAGGTGTCCGTTACCCGGAATACTTGAATCCGGGCGTGCATACCGTCGCCTTGGCTTGCCGAGCGGGCTGAACGCGGCCGACCGGCACTGTCAAGGGTGGCGGTGACGTCTCCGAAGATGTATCTGGGGCTGAATCTGGAGCTGTTGGGGATGACGGTGACGCCTCCGAAGGCGTGTCCAGGGTTGTTGCCGGGGTTGTGCCATCTAACCCAACTAAAGTTTTCTGGGGCTTACCATCCACAAAGAGATGGCCAAACAGAAGTTGTCAATCGTAGCCTTGGCAACTTATTGTGATCAATTGTGGGTGAAAGCATAAGTTCATGCTATTTAGTGTTGCCTCGAGCGAAATTCGCCTACAATTCTTCGGTAAACCGTACAATAGGTAAGACCTCTTTCAAAATAGTTTATGGTCAACTACCCCGCAAACCTCTAGACCTCATGCCATTAGACGAACATGTTATAATCTCCAAGGAATGCCATCCATTCTCGCATCGCATCTCAAAATGACAAGTACAAGGCAATTGGTGATAAAGGACGATGGTCCGTTAAGTTCATGGAGGGAAATCAAGTCATGATTAGATTACGACCTGAGAAAAATTCTCCAGGGGTCGCTACAAAACTACACCCTCGTAGTGCCAGGCCTTTCTCGATTGCCGCAGTGATCAATGAAAACACATACCTGGTGAGCATCCCTCCCAAATGGGGGATTTGTCCAACCTTTAACGTAAGCGACTTAGTGCGTTACCATCCTATGCCATTAGTTTGTAAACCTCACAACCCCTAGAGCCTAAGTAGTGGGGAAAATGAAACCCACTTTCCCCCCATCTCCCTTTCAAAACCTATAAGGCCAGAACACATTGATACAGTAATGTATGAAGTAATCAACACTCCAGGCAAGCAGTTAGACCGCAAATTTCTTGTCCGATGGCAGGGCCAACCTCTTTTGGAAGAAACGTGGATCACAGAAGCCAATCTTCAACAACTTTGAACAGCTAGTGCAGCCACTAGAGGATGTAATCGGCATCAACTCATCAAAGTTGAGTTCCTCCCATCCGGGGAGGATGATGGAGGACCATCGCGCCACTGACACTGGAAGAGGCTAGCGACCACACCGAGCGGCACGAGCCGATGCCCATATTCAAGTATTCCGCTTAAGGACATGTCAACAAGCATTTAATGTTTACTTTCTCATATATTTTAAGTGTAATTTATTTTCAAAATGTGGACAGACCTATCCGTGTTTTGGGCCTCATTCTTTTGAATTGTTCATTAATCTCGTTGTTATGGCAAGGTGGCTCGTCAAGAGATGGTTCCTTCCCATATTGGCCCAATTGGGCATGCCTTCGACCCTATATAAAAGATGGCATGCCCAAGAGGATCCTCTGGAGTTGAATTTGAATTGAGAAGTTTCTTCATCTTTTGCTCCCACCTATCTCCTTCCCTTAGGGAATTTACGGTTTTTCTAGTGTAGGTCATGGGAGGGAAGCCGCCTCACCTCCCCCCATGTCGAAGTCTTCCATGGGGGAACCATTCCCGATCAGCCCTCCACATTTTCTCGAAACTAGCCTTCAAAGAATTTGTTCTTGATAGATTTTTGATCAAGAATTACCAGGAATTTCCCATATTAGGAGATTCTTGGATAATCCGTGTTGCCAGATCCGACCTCAACGCCATCGCTATTCATAATCAACATGTGATCATTGCTGTCCGACCTTCAACCACCCATGATTTGATTGTTCTTCATTGCTAGAATCGCTCATGATCATTCCCGCCACCTGCTTGTGCATTGCCACCATTGCACTACCCTTGTTTCCATGTTTGTTCTACCATTGGATCTCCATCTGAACTCGTGCTCACCAAACGCTCAGCAACGCGCGTTAGGACGACATAGTCGTGGAATAATCCTGCTCGCGCCGTGCGTTTGGCATCTAGCCCGCAATCCGCACAAGCGTAAGCCACATGTGCGCGCTGCCCTCTCACGCCATGCCGATGCCTTCCTCTGCCAGGAGCATGCACTAGCCATGCCCATGCCACCCTTCTTCCTATCTTGACTCTCACATGCGGTCCATACCCCTTCGACTGTCTCCGTGGGAGGTTAACTCCAGCTCTTCACCAGAAGAACCATTCCGTCATCAGGTAGACTCATCCCAGTCAAGGGCTTACTTGAGTATAGACATCAACCACTACTTGCTATGGACAACGGGTATTACCCAACGAGGTACCGCCGTCTTCCCTTTGTTCGCAGTTTGGTTATTTCGTTCAGTACTGTTGATTTGTGTTTCCTCATCTTCGAGAGATCAATTTTTCGTGTAGAATTTAGCCACCATCGTTGTGAGAATTAGGATTTCCTTTGTGGTGCAACTAGTCTTTACCAAAAAGGATTGGACGCCATTTGGTAACTCATTTTACCTCTCATCTTCGTAGCATCTAACTGATCCAAAGCGACGTTGAGAAGTCTGCTTGTGACCCACCCCATCAAAATTCGTCAACTTAACTGATTGTTTGAATTGAACAGTAATATCTCGCACTTGTCATTGATCTTAAAAGATTGCATCTAATTTCATATACCACTTCATTGTACCCACCGATTGAATCCCTTGTGTTGTAACACATGTCGATCGATCCTGGCCGCTTATGTGTTACATCAGTATTCATCCATAGAAATAACATTTTGATCATCAAAAAATAATATCTGAAAATGACAAGTATCAACACAAGCATTTTCATCTTCATTTTCGAAATATTATCTCCTTCATTTTAGATTATATCATTTGGAGTGGAATTTTCATTATCAACCACACGATTAGAAATATCAACACATTTAATTGCATTATATTCAACCCAATCTTCATCAAAGTAGTCCTCGTCTGATTCTTGACAATTATATGAATATGGTTTAGCGGAAAAAACCTTAATTTTTATCTTGTTCATTTTTCTTATGAAATAAATTTCACAAGGCCAGTAGATTCTTCGAACAATCACGGCAATAAAGAATTGATATCTTGCAAAAAGTTCATAATCTTTTTCATAATACTCTCATTTATCATAACTGTCCATTTCAGGAAATATATTTCTAACCATATTATGAAGTACTCACATTTTGAAAATATATTTATCTTTAGGTTCCTCGTTGTACGTTTTAAAATAATACACTTTATATTTATTGCTTTCTTACAAATCATCAAGTTGTGAAATTTTTATTTTGAGTCCATGCATACTTATTATCCTTACTTTTAGTAAATTCATGCATTTGGCTATTATGACAATATTCAAAATGGTCACAATAAGAAGTTTCATGATTTTAAAATAACTAGGGACGTCAATAAAATTTTATCAAGAGGATTGAAAATCAACATTGAAATGATCATGTAAATGTAGAAAAAAATTTCTTTCATATATCCTCTCATGAAATTCATACGTTCATTTAAGAGGATTTGAAATCATAATATGATGTCTGACGCAAAATTATCAAAAAACATCTAAGAGTTATCTTCAGCATTATGAAGAAAATTTTTTATACCTGAGAATGATGATTTTCTCGTCCTTCGCACACTTAATTACCATTAGAATTTATTAGCATATGAAAAGCAAATAAATAAAAAGTCATTAGAGAGAAAATAAATCATAATGGCCACCGTTCCCCGGCAACGGCGCCAATTGATAATCTCAGTTTTTTGGGTTTAAACTCATCATTGTCAATTGATATTATTCAATACAGATATATTAATCGTACTAAGTTAGTGATGAGTACGAATCGTTTGATGGGTTCTAGAGGCCTTGACATGGATGAATAACTCAAAATATTATGCAGCAAAAGCCTTGAGCAGAATCTAACAGCATCAATAAAACAATGAATGAAGTACCTTTGCACGGATCCCATCCATGATTTCTTGGATCCCGAAGTGAGATGAGTCGAGTTATTCAAGTGTGCAGCCTCTAGACGTATCCACGCAATCCTCGGCACATTCAGGGCCTTCGCCTACTTATACCAAGTGTGCCGCCTCTTAATTTTGTTCAGGCCCTTTCCTGCTTATAGTAAGTGGGTATTTTCATAAAAACCCCCAAACATAAGTGTATCTTTCGACGTCCAAAAGATGATTTGCGTGTGATCTTCTAGGCCCATACCTTTCAAATTAATTAACTATATCATCATATAGATTAATCAATGTCAGATCGATTTAACCCACTCAATAGATCGAGTCTCCAACACGTGGGTGCAAGCTACACCTCATGTTCTAGAAGATACAAAGGAGTGTGTATCGACTCACCTCATGGAACCTGTTCGTCATCGGTTACTGTCTAGGTATAGTCAATCATCCACTTGATGCTCCTTGGACGGCTTACGGTATGGTCAACTGTCAAACCCTAATTGGTCATCCGAATTAGTACTTATGCATTAAAAAATCATCGAATAATGCTTCTATGATATTTCATTGCCTTGGACGAGGACTTTATTGCTTCGTCTTCCTTGAGCGGTCACCTCTTATACTATGGGTGGACGATCCCATCTTGACCACTCAATCATCTTCGTGAAATTCTTGATGCACCAGAAATAAGATCGTTTAGAATCCCATGATTAGCGAGTTGTCGGCCATAGTCAAAGTACAACCATGCATCCACAAGATGTCTTTGGTGTCTCAGGTCTAAGTACCGCTTACACAACCGTGACGTGAACCGACGTGATTGACAGTTCGGTATAATACCATTTGGTTATTCATACGGATCAATGTAGTGGACCGTTTAAACTAAAGAGCATCCACTATCTATCCTTAATGTATCCACACTAATGGCTAGGGGACTGGCCATACTCATCATATGAGTGAGGCTAGATAGTGCTATTCTATCCGGATACTTCGATATCATTCTTGCATATCCTTTGAATAGGAATGCTTACAACACATGCTCAAAGACTAGTGATCTCCCTATTACAATCTCATCATAATTCACCAAGTCTGATGATGTATTCATGGACTTCATTAAAAGCTTCTCACGTGCACAGTAATAAATATGTTATACCAATAAACAATGAACGAGATGTGGAATGTGTGATTGACTTGTTGGCTATGTATATTAGTAACAATCTCCCACTTGGACAAAAGACAATCACTCTTAGCGAACAAACCTTTTTTGATGCAGGACATCGTCAAGGATGTTGTCCGGGTTGGTATCGAGTCAATTGTCGGGTACTGGGATAGTGGAGTCGGACGTCGTCAACAAGGTCTGACGGATAAGACCCTAATGAGTATGTAACTACAATGAAAGATGCGTCTACATGTCATACTTGCACATCCCGAGTAGAGGGAGAGTGCCAAACTCTGAGCTCCCAAGGGGTTGCCAGGTGATGGCGATGGTGGCCTCTCGAGCCTCGTAGGATGGGATGGAGGCAACTATGGCACCGAATGGAATCAATCCGTAGGGGCCCTCACGTAACGGATAGGTTCACTTGTACTGGTAAAGACGCTCAAATATCATAGTTCCTCTCACTTCCTCTCTCACTTATCTAGCCCGAGCGGAATGAAGACGATCGTAAGTATACTGCAAAAGGTAATATAACAAATGACGAAAGGATGGTATACCTCGTCGGCACGTGGCCTATTGTGCAGATTCGTCGTCAATGATGGCAGACGATGGAGGTGCCAGTGGAGGGGACCCGGAGAGGCGTCGGCAAGGCTCGACTCGCAGTAGGACGTGGGAGCCAATGGGGGAGCCGGAAGTAGAGGGGAAATTGGCTGAAGTTGTGGTGGGAAAGGCCCACGATGGCGAGATAGCTAAAGTGGTCTAGTTGGATCTGTTGGCGACCCAACAATGGTTGACGCGGAAGTAATCAATCTACAGACGCAAGCGATGACCGGCAATCGGGAATGGATGTGAGTCTAGGCACATGTTCGGCAAAGGGCGGCAACTACATGACAATTGAGGATGACAACGATGGGACTCACGCAAATCGGAGGTCAACCACAATGTGTGATGACACAACAAAAGCACAGCGCTGGTGGGCTAGCAGCGGTCGGCGAAGACTGGTTGGCATTCCACTCCCAATGGCAATCAAATCCTGCCAACTCTGTGAGGATGGGCACCCCACCACCGCCTCTAATTGAGGCTCGCTCAGGTGAGGGCTCAGTCAATTAGCTGCGGTGAAGGCTGCCAGCTGAAAGCTTATCACAGTAGAATCATAATCATTGGCGATCCAAATAGGCGGGTCAAAGTGATGGAGGACCATCTCGGAGATGACACGCCGGGGCGTCGTCAGCCACGGCGAGCAGCTCGCGTCGACGCTCGCCACCCGGGGTTTAAGCACCCCGCGTAAGTATGTCTTTTCACTTACGTTTGTTTTTATTTGATTGTATTTCTGGATTTATGGATTGGGCCAATGTTGGGCCCCGTCCTTCGTCTTTCATTTTTTTTTTACATTTGTATTTCAAATTTGTAAGGAGAGGCCGAACCACATCTCGTGATGGTTCGTCCTCTCCCACGTTCACTTGGCACCCATCCTCACTATATAAGGGGATGGCATGCCCAAGGAACATTTGGAGTCATTTGTTGAAAAGTTCAAACTTGTGTCTCCCCATAACATAGAGAGTAGTGTAGGAGGTCTGGCTAGACTCACCCACGTCGAGATCACTCCGTGGTGTAGAGCCCACGTCCCCCACATCGAGATCACTCTGTGGGCGATGTGTCCAAGCGTTCCGTCGAGATCACTCCGGAACGATTAAAGAATTCCAAGAAGTCGCCGCCATCAAGAGCTGAAGAATCCTTCGTCGAGATCACTCCGAAGGTGCCTGGGGTTCAAGAATCGTCGCCGACGCTCCTCCGACCTGGGATACTCCGTTCCACCGAAGGAACCCTCCCAGAACTATCAAGAACTCCTCTTCTTGGAGGATTCTTGGCAGTTAAGGATCAAAAACCCTCATCTTGGTCCCAAGATCCACTCCTCTAGAGCTCACCTTCGCCCTACCGCCTGTACCTTTTTCTCCTCTGTCGCCCTCGCCCTTGCCGCCCCCGCCCATCCATTCCCCTTGATTCCTCCCTACCGCCCGCATCCCTTCCACCTCCACCGTCTCTCCCTGCCGCCCGCGTCCCTTCCACCTCCACCGTCTCTCCCTGCCGCCCGCGTCCCTTCCACCTCCACCGTCTCTCCCTGCCGCTCGCATCCTTTCCACCTCCGCCATTTCGCCCTGCCGCCCACGCCCTGCCGCCCATTGGCTCCTCCTTGCCGCCCATGCCCTCGCCCCCGACTCCTCCACGCCTGCACTCTGCCGCCACCCTCGACCCGTTGTGTCTGCACACCGGGTCCTCCCTTCGCGCCACCGTGCCCCAGCGCCCAGCTGCGAGCGCTGTCTCTTTCCCACGCTCCGTGCCCTTCACACGATCGTCTACGTGCACCCACGCTCACGTGCCCGTGCTCCCGCGAGCCGTGACTGAGCGTTCCGCGCCCTCCCGCCCTCGCCCGTGCGCCCGGCGCTCGCGCGCCTGTGCCCGCGCAACCTGCGCCCGTGCGCACACGCCTGCGCGCAGCCCTCACACACCTGCCCACGTGCAAACCTCACGCGTGCGGGCACCCGTCAGCATCGCGCGCCTCCCGCATGCGCGCACTGAGCCCCCGACTACCGCACGCATCGTGTGCCCACCTGCTTGCGCGCACCCCGCGCCCGTCGGTCTGTGCGCCACACGCACCCTTGCCCGCCTGGTGCTGACGAACATGGGATCCGTTCCCGTCCAGGCTGTCTTCTTCAATGACGCCGAAGCGGACCCGCCTTCCCTAGCCAGCTTACCCCATCTCAAGCAAGGCATAATCGACACCGTGAACTATAGGCCAATCAGGTACCACTCGTCTCCCCTCCATTTCTACCAGTGTTATTACGTTCTGCAGTCCCGTTCTCCACTATCACGTCCGCTGCCACCTATTCGCTACTTAACGGATAAGTAAGCCACTGTGTCGAGTACAGGATTTCTTGTGGTTGATAGGGTAATCATTGTCGTGAACGCTGAACACTCCAGGGCCGTCAAAAGCCCCTCATCACGTAGTCGTCTAGTCGGTCTCGCGGGTCATTGGGAATTTGATCTTAGGATCATTCTCCTCTCACTGACCGGCATGGCTTGCTCCCCTTATCCGTTGATACTTCCACTGCTCATTCACTGTTTTCATTCATTAACTTGCATTTCCTCGAAACCGTTCATCATATCCTTGTGACGTAATACGAGCCGACCGATCCCGGCAGGTCGTATTACATCACAAAGTGTCCATCGTGCAGAATTCGGTGGCGGTCATGGATGGCTAAGGAAGGGGGGGTCAGTGGGTGTTAGTGGAGGGACACCTTCTCGCACGTTTTGAGCCCCACGATGCAGTAGAGTTGTCACGGGACGTTACCACATAGCAGGGACGTGAAGGGGTCATGGGACGGCGATTGGATGCAGCAACCCCCGGTCCCGCAACGCAAACTGGATGGGCGGTATCATGTCAGTTTACCCTGCAAAGGGCGGCGGTAGATCGCCTTGCAGTGTGCGAATCAGACCTTCCAACTAAACCAAGTAAGGGGTGACGATGGGAGCTGCTCCTTCACTCCTTCCTCCTTCTCCCTCTCAATCCTCTTCCTTCGCCCTCTCCGTTCTCCCTTTTCTTTCTTTCAAGGTGAGACCAAGATGAAAAAAATGACACTCTTCTATTCTTACTGGTCTGACCGCATTTGGGGGCCACCCTTCCCTTAAGTAGGGAAATTAATGGGCCCTAATGGGTCCTTAAGGGGGGGGGAAGGGATAGTCCAATAAGAGGGCCCTCATATAATGGGCCCCCCATCACAAAAACAAGAGAAAATAAAACATAAAAAAGGAGAAAGGGAGGGGGGTCCAAACGACTACGGACCCTTTCCAACATGTTGACAAAAACACAACGGACAAAACGACAGATGGTTCTCGACTCGATCAAATGACTGGATGAGACCTAGAACATAGAAGCATGACTAATGAATAAGATGAAAGAAATCAAAACACGATAAAAGCGAGCATAATTCACTTGGCTGTTGACCCCAGGTGTCTTCATTGGTGCCTTGGCATGCCGCTCGACTCGACGCAAATCAGCGGGCAGTTGACGATGATGATGGCGGCTTGGATGGCGCCTTCTAGGGGTCCATATGGTGTGTGCCATCACTTCTATATACAAGTGATACTCAAAAGAAATTGAGCTAATGGACCCGTCCATGGATCTGCTTTAGTATTGGTCAATGGAACACTTCCATTATGTAATCTCCTACCAAATATGATCTTCCTAATCAAGTGAAGCGTCTTAACAAGTTCTCTACATTCAGATAAGATCTGGATTATTTTAGTGATGCAATAGCATCGCTGGTGTCACGCAACAATGGAATATGGTTTCATGATCAAATTTTAATCCTTGGTTAGTGATTAACATTTCATTCACCCTTTCTTCTTTCTAGACTTCCACTATAGTAATGTACTCCATTCTCATTGTCAAGTTTTAACTTGACCTACTTGGAAATCTTCCAATTGGTCATACTTCCCTATAGTACGAGCATAACTTCAAATGTAAACTTTCTATCATTTGAACATTATTGAAAACTCAATTTTATGTAGCCCTTGACTTTCAACCCATCTTCTCCATGGACTCAAAATTTTCCTTTTGTCTTCTCAAGACATCTAGACCACATGAACTCAATTTTATGTGCTCATGACTGTTAGAGCTTAGGCCACTTTAGGCCTTGCACATAGAATGATGTGCATGATTCATCTTATTATCATGGCACAATGAACCCCTTTCAGAGTTCCCCATCCCTAAACTCCTTGGGCAATGTTATCTATGTTTATATATTTGGAGAATAGTGACCCATCTCTATATTCTCAATACATAGATTTATTCTCCAAAGTCGCTTCACGGAGAAGATATTTGGGATTCATTCTTTTATTGAGTATACCATTCCTACATCATTACCAACGAGTATAATGTATTCTACATAAAGAATATGATAATTATGATTTGTTTGTGCTCTCACTAGTCGTCATGTATACTTGCATGGCTTGTTCTTCATTCTCAATGAAGACATGAGATTTGATCACTCTATCAAAACTCGGTTGCTAACTTCAGAATGTCTACTTCAATCCATAATTAGATTTTAGTAGCTTTCACACTTGGATGTATAATTTTAGATTGTATCTAATTGGTGGCGACGATGTCACTGCATCGACATCGGACGTGTCAACGCCGTCATCTGAAGTCAACACGACCGCTGAAGACATGCCGCAGTCGTCACCGGATCAAGTCAACGAGCCAGCATTAGGCACGTCTCCACCCACGCACACCCCTTCGTGCGTCCTAACATGTCGCCAAAGGCAGATCCAGAACTACCCCTTGACGTGACACGAAACCACGCCGGTCGTCTTTACTTTTATTTCTTTTAGTTGTATTTTCTCTTTCCTCCAAGGCCTATATGTATAGGCCATTGTTTCAAGAAACATTTGGGAAGTCATAATTCAGGAATTGAGTTTTTGTTAACTCTTCTTGGAGAACTTGCCCTAGCCTCCCCTTCTCCTCCGATCGTCGCCACCGTCGCCGTCGTCGCCGCCCTCATCGCCGCTGCTGGTTACCACCCACCCTCCTTTCTCTATCCCTTTCCTTCTCTCTTTCTTTCTTTTTCTCTCTCCCGCCAGCACCAGGATGCCGCGTGCCAGTCGCCAGCCCTCACCGCGCACGCGGCCGCCCGCGCACGCCGCGCGCCGGCTGCCAGCCCTAGTAGCGCATGTGGTCGCCCGCACACGCCGGTATTCGCCTACTCCTGAATCTCCAATAATGACATCACTGCTCATCTGCCACGCCCAAGCATCCTGGTTACCAAGCAGTTCGGCTTAGCCCGGTCAACTCAATACCAGGGTCGTTTAATACCCAAAATGCCCAGATATTTTCGTCCAGCGGGCCATACAACGCCAAGATCGCCTAGCCACGTCACGACCTGAATTTTGCGTAGCCTCATCACGCACTACGGTGCTGAGATACGCCTGAACTCCTTGGTGTCGAGTGTTCTTCGTCCAGTTTTCTGCGAGGATTCTTCCACCGCCGTCAGATTTGATTTGATTTTCTTGGAACTTCCACAAATTCTTTCTTTCGTGATATTTCCCGTGGACGTGAATTTGTAATATTGGATTTGGTGTTCGGCATCGTCGCAGTGGTTGAAGACAGTACTCCCGCCCTCGACGAGGAATGGGGTTGCACCACCATTATTTCATTGGTTTAAAGTTTCGAATTCGATCGTGTGGATTCTGCGGTGTGTTTTATCCTCCATCCAAACCCGTCCTGCATCCTCCACCCGTCGTTGTCATACCTATCCCCACAATCGTCTTTTCCCTAGTTGTCTTGCATCACTAATACACCTTCATCCATTTCTTCATTCCATAATGATTTTGTGCTTTTTGGCGAGATCAATTCTCGTGGACTGTATCATGGCAGCTAGCGTGAACCCTTACTCCATAAAATTTTCCTTTGAACAATTTCAATTGGTCCATCAACACCTAATCTTTATCAAAAGATTACTAACTCATAATGAGTACCGTGAACCCTTTAGAGGTTCGACCAAGCTCAAAACTTGGTTGAGATGTGTGGACCAAATTTCAGAATCCATATGTTCTCGCTCATTCCAAAAGTTCGAATAGCCTCTTCATATGTAAGAGATCACCAGATCTTATATAGAGTGTTTTGTGATAAACTAGAAAACATGATGTGCAACATTATGATAGAGTTATCTAGTCTCTTCTACCAAACATATGAACTTCCTTAGTATACTTCTGAACAAGTTTAGGACTAACTCCTCATCCAGTGAGGTAATGATATTTGTGGATCTATAATTCATTGAAAGACTACTTTTGCTCCTTCTATCTTCTCATAGAATATATGTCTCTTCCAATAAGATAATCTTTAGCCAACAAAAGAATTTTGTTTCTCAAAATGGTAAAAGTGGTTTCCAAAGTTTCTAATTTGGATATCCATAAAATTCATATCTCATAGTCCTCAACTCCATCTTAACTAGTTCAAGCCTCATCTTATGGCCTGGACTTCCCATTTATAAACCTGGGTTCCATTCTCTTTCCCTGACTCTTATGGAATAGAATTCACATATTAAATGGTTAAAAAGTTCAACATTTATGCAATTCCAATGAGGGCATGTAGACATGGGTCCGCTAGAAATCATAAGTTGCTCGTCATGGACTCCATTATGTCCAACACAGTCTGAATCTATGTCTTTGATGAACCATTCATCTCATGAGTGGATGACTAATTTGTGATAGGTAACATTTTCATGCATGAACTATGTGAACTCCATACTCAAGTATTGTTCTCTTCGATTGCATTGAAAAATCTTCATACTGTTTCAGGTATGTAGAGAAGTCCATTGCCATGTATCAACTACAAAAATTATTGACATGTTCTCCAATTCATAAGTTCCGAGCCCTGGGTACTTTAACCAAATGGCACGTAATAACACACTAAATTTGGTCTTATTTCAAGAAATTAGCATAACTTTACGCATTTATAAAGTTTAAAATGGGGTTATGAACATATATTTACATGTAAGTAATATTTCCAAGTGATTTCTGATTTTCCTGTAATTTTTTGATAATTTTTTGAATTTTCTATAATTTAGTTAAGCTTGAAATAATTCGCTTTAAATGAAATGGCACGTCTAAAATTTAATTTTAATGTTAACTGATGTGGGGATGAATAACAGAGTTTTCTAAAATTTTACTTGAATTATTGGGAATTTATTTGAGGAAGAAATAAATTATTAACTAGGAAAAGGATATATTCATAAGGAAATATGAGGTTTAGAGCAATTACTAAATTGGGGGGGGGGGGGTTTAAATTGTTGTTACAATTATGCCCTTAAAAACAGCTCTCGGTTGTGTGTGCAAGTGTAAAGATATTATTTCAATAGTTACAGGGTGATGTAACACGACCTAATGCGAGTGATGATGATGCAACGTTTAAATCAGTGAGAAGTATAAACTCGACATCGCCATATACCAACATCCACTAGGCTACGATAAGCAAGACTTGGGAATGCCACTAGGCTCCCTATGATCCAGACGTCAGGTTGAAAGCCGACGGTGCAAGCTCGGCTAATGCCGCTTTTGTGCACACCTTCGATGGTCTCAACCAAGGACATACCAAATGAAATCCTGATTCTCAAAAAGTGAATCCTATTTATCATTAATCTAACCTGGTGGTGGAGAAAATGTCCGGAGGCACTGAAAGAAATAATATAATGTCAAGGGGGAATCGAATAGCATATCATGAATGGTAGGCTCGGTTCTTCTTCGGCAACCATGGAAGGCGAGCAACAGGGCGCGCTGGCGTTAGGGCAAGGAGGTACGACAGGCTCCACGGTCAGTCGAGGGTGTATACCGTGGGTGACCAAGTAGCAGCCACGGAGGTGGTCAAGGGGCGACCGTGGGACAGCTGCGGGTCTGCCAAAGAGGGAATTGTAGGGGCAGCCGTGGTGTGACTGAAGGAGGCGACCGCGTGGGCGGTCCAGGCGCGGCTGTAGGGACGACTGCGGGGGCTTCTTGAGAGATGCTGTGGGTGGCCGCTGGTGGCCGCAGGGTTGGCTAGGGGCGTCTGAGAGAATGACCACAGGGCGCCGAGGGGAAGCCTGAAGGGCAGCCTCAAGTCAATTGTGATGCGGCGGCCTCTGCTCGATGGCGAGGCAATGACCTCCAATCAACAGTAGAGCACAGTGGCATCCAGTTGGCTGCGGGTCGCGAAGGCCTTCAATCGACCACGGGGCCTTTGGTCGGCCGCGGGGTGCGGCGGCCTCAAGGCGGTCATGGGACACGGTGGCCTCGATTCGGCAGCACCTTGGGGACTACAGCCGCGGTCAGCCTGCACGACCATGGCTGACCCTAGTGGCCACGGTCGACCATGGTGGCCACTAGGGGCCCTCTGCGGTTGCTGGCGGCCCTCGACGGCCAGTGGCGGCGCTGGACAGTGCTGGGGGGCATTGAGCGGCCTCAAGAGTAGTTGTTGGAACTCCGGCAAAGGCGGAGGTGGCTGCGGTTTCTAGCAAAGACAGTTGCGGTTGCTGGAAAACTTTAGGGTTTCCTTTCTCTTTCCTTACTTTGTAGTGGCCTTTTCATAAATATGTAAAAAACTCAAAAAATCAAGAAAAATCACCAAAAATACATCTTTTTCAATCTTCTTCTCATTTCTCTTCCTATGGGCAGGCCCCACCTTTTATAGGTGCAATTTTGGGCCTCCCATTTAAAATAAAGGGGAGAAGACCCAATTAAGAATAATTGGGGCCCCCTAATAGGAGAGAGAAAATGTGTGGGTACATACAGTGGTCCAAACACGTGAAAATAAACAAAAGAAACAGATAGGGGGCTGACATACATGGTCTACTAAACAAGGAAACGTAAGGAAAAATAATGTCGAACCTTAATGGACCGTTGACAAGGCCGGGCACTGCAAAGGCTAGGTCTCGCGCGTGAGCCTTCGCGAGACGAACTGGATTGATAGATTCTTTGAAGTTGGATGGTCCTCCATCACAGGGTTTTAATGCAATAAATCAGCAATTTTTTATGCTTTTTATGAGAAGGAGGAGAGAGAAAGTGAGAAGGATATATACACAATATGTTTCCGAGTGGCATCCATTTAGATGCACCTGATTTATCATGGACTTTTCTGCAAATATCCATCAAACTCTTTGTTGGCGATAAGGTCACCTCCCGTGCAGCGCGTAAAAAGTGCTTGCATGAAAGATGACATGGATCTTTCAGATTAGGTGAGAGTATGAAAAACACAGAAATAAGTGTGTTTTAAATGTACAAACATCGGCTTTTGATATTTTTTTTTAATTTTGTTTTTTGCCATGGGGTACTTGGTGCCCAAAGAATCAACCCAAAAAATGAAGTTCAAATTTTGCCACCCAATCTGCCATCAATAATCATTGCATATAATTTAAAAAAATAGTTAAATAAATGAATTTTGATCCAACATCTAGGAATGGTCAAAACTTTTGATCCTGAAGTCCGATTGAGATGATTTTTTAATGAATTTGCTCGTCTTTCCTCCTCTTTTTATCAGTATTTTTTATATCAATCCTACATTGATTAGCAAACTTAATCACTAATTAGGGATGAAATGGTAATTTTTTACTATTTAACCTAAGTATATCAAATTTTGAAAGGAGGGGGTCATTCTTGAGGTGGCTCTATCACAACTGTAAAAGAGAGAGGAGCTTCAGCCTGGATCATACCTATTTGGTATCTTTTGATTCATTGTATTTGATTTTTACTGTAATTCTGATTATGTGTTAGTTAATTTGTGATTGTTCTTATTGATCTTGGTATGTATTTTCTAAATCGCTTGGCTTGAGTGGAATTTACAAGCCCGTACTAGGACTGAGAGGATACATAATGAAATTGATCTAGCTATTCCATTTGCACATTAAGAAAAAAACACATAAAAAGTTTAATTTATAGGAGACATTAAATTGCCCTTTATGATCTAATAGTTAGTAAATTTTGAATTAACAAATACCCAAAAACAGCTAAAACCAAATCAGATTTCCTTCTTAACCTCTCTACTTGACTCCTTTGATCCTCATAACTGGATCAAAGAATTCAATTTAGAGCTCCCTATTTCTTCTAGTCTTCCCATCTCTTCTACCTCCCGTTCTAAATTCTTCATCTAATTAGGGTGAGTTGACCTTCATTAAAGATTTAACAAACTCTAATTAGGGTCAAGTTATTCAAGCAGATTATCAATTGGATTCCTAAGAAGCTTCCCTTGGACAATACCCATACTTATCACTCTACATATTAAGTTAGCGTTTTTAAAATTTTATTGTAGAAGCTAAAAATTAACAACGACAAGGGATTATAAAATTTCAAAATGCACCCCTATTTTTGGCTTATCAATACGATTAGCATCTATCATATGATTCAAGAACAAATGGGCTACGTATGCATCCCATGCATCTTAAGTTCGCTACCTTTAGCCAGTACTTGATATGCTTATAAAGATGAGCTTTCTTGCTCTTGTTAGGAGCAATATCACTTTAAGATAATGGTAAGAATCATCCACAAGAGTTATTCCCTTTCTATCAATGCCAGAGGAATCAAATTATTTCTCAAATAAAGGAAACAACTATGGTTCTCAGTGGTTAGGGAATATCCAACTCTGTTCATAACAAATGTCATATTCTTCTTCATGGTAGGAACATGATTATCTTCCAAAGATACCATATCTCCAAAGCAAAAATTGAGGTTCACTAAATAATGATCATCGTAACGTTTACAATACTTCCTGACCTCAGCTTCATGTTTCCTTTCCTTCAACTTTCTTCCTCATGTTAAGCAATTAAAACATCCATCTGTTTCAACTTTCTCTGACCAATCTTAACAAGTTACTATGCATAGTTCATATTCTAGTGACATTTCAGAACATTGGGTAATTAATTGCTGCTGCTTATATCCTTATGTGATACCTTAACATGCTTTGTTCCTTTTCTCTTCTCGAGGACATGGAACAGCTTTCCATTGGACATACCAAATAAGGTGTCTCAGAATTCTACCATCTAAAGGTTCACCTTTGACATTCTTAAGGAAGTTAAGGTCGAGTCCTGAATGAATTGAATGATGAGATCAATAATGAACTGAGTGGATAACCATTCTCCTAGTATATATCACTCCTCATTTCAATCGTCTACAACATATACTCATATGCAGAAGATCCCTCGACCATGTGAGCTTTGAATAAACTCTTGGGATTGCACGTCCATAAGTCCTATTCTACTTTTGAAACCACCGTCATATAGTATTACATGATCTTAGGTTCTCTATATTCATGCTACTTCAGTAGCTCAAAACTCATTGATGGTGTGTTAACATTGAACTGTCTCATATTGAACTCTTCACTTTAACTTTTTACTCGTATCCCATTAGTGACATCGCATCATTGGTAAGGACATAAGCTAACCATTTAGACTTGATGACTTTCATCAAGTTCTTGAGTACATCATAAGTTATCGATTTGTCAATGAGTTGCATCAACCATGCAATCTAATGGGAGATTAGGTCAATGAAAGACCGAGACAGTTTTAGCACATGTTCTATTTGTCAATAAGCGTCCCACTAAAATTTAATAATCCATACAACCCTCACGTGTACAGAAGCGAAGAAACCGACGTTCTGCTAGTGGGGATCAGAATCTCAAAACACATACTATGACCTGTAGTATACCCTCACCAATCATAAGGCATATCATTCAGCACCCATCTCATGGGACTTGCAACCAATTGTAATATCTGACTGTAGTTTGGTCCCCAACGCTCATGCAGCCTGGAGTGTACCCCCACCAACCATTGAGTTTTGGTTTGAGCAATACCTTTATTACTTGATGAAAATAGATTTACATGTAATCCTGGAGTATACCCCCACCAAACTACACGGTTCGCCTACCCCGATCTTGTGTCATACACTAGTAATTAGTCCCGTCTCCCAAATAAGTGAGCCTCGAGTTGACTCCACCAACCCAACTTAAAGGACTTTGGATCATAATAGTATAATGAAGGAGGACCACGCTTGAGTTCGTCACTCTCACGCTACGACTCACTGTTTAGGTTGAGGGGTTTTAGGTTTGGTCTCAGCTTTCATGAGGAGCACTATGTGACATCTCATATCCAATGTGTCTTTATCTAGGGAATATGAATTATAAATATGTATCGTTAATGTTACAAGAATGTGAATGTATCTTGACAATCAATCATACTCAAAATTTTGAGCCCAATATCTCCCTTTATTGGATAACCAAAACTTAGGGATCCTACATTAGGTCCATCTAAAATTTTCTAGTATCTCATTCCTTACAACATTCCACAATATAATATTGCAAATAATAAAAAAATAAATAAATGCAATATGAAAGCAAAATTAAAGCACATTAAATTATCGCTAAAATTAAAACTCATGTCAGACATGACAAATAAATCAAGCAACAACCATTTAATAAATTTAAAATGGTTATTGGAATTTTATTGAATTTAATAATTTAACTCTTAAATTATTCCATTCAGTTATTCTAAATATATATGTATTCCCTAAGTTAAGGAATTTTATTAGCATCAAATAAATTAACTTCTAATTTATTTTGATGAATAAGATGAAATAGGTTATCATCAAGATTTAACATTTAAATTTTTTCGTGTCAGGAAATCAATAATATAATTTTCTTGATTTCCTAAAAATTTTGGGATTTATTTCATTCCTATAATAAATTATTTCTAAATTAGTTAAGGTTGAATAAGTATTCAGATTTTAATGAAAATAAATACATTCAAACTATAGTTATTTCAAAAGGCATAACATAGCCTAGTGGTAGTGGCCCTTAGCCACCGACCACCAGGTTTGAGATTCTATTCCCAGCGAGGCCAAAAGAATTTGAAATATTTTTAGGCCCCTAAGCTGGGCTGCCATGCAGGACTCACCCCTATGTGGTGCATGCCCAGCTGACTAGGCGCCGAGTTGGCACCCACCACGCGGGGCCCACACCTATGTGGCTTTTGCCCCACAAGCTGGCCGCCTAGCTGGCATCGCCTCAATGAAGGTGGCATGCATCACACGGGCGGCGCACCTAGGTGGTGCCCGCCACACGTGCGAGCCAGCCTAGGTGGCACCCGCCACGTACGACGTCCACCTATGGTATCACCTTGCTGGCCGCATTGCTAGGTATCGCCTGCCACGTGAGTGGTTGTTCGCCTAGGTGGCGCCAGCCACATGGGTTGGTCACCTATGTGGCACCGACCATGTAAGCCCACATTTGGACGTGGGAACCGCCAATGGTGAGTCGGGTTTGACACGTCCACACTTGGTGGTGCCACGAGCAAGCCTTGCATTAGTGGACTGATTCAAACCGTATGCATAAAGTGCGGGCCCCATGAGGCTTGAGCTAGCCTGAACTGCTGGTGAGCTGCCAATGAGCCGTTGAGGCCCGCCGTTGCACAACGGATGCTACTCAATTTGAACAGGGCCCTGTTCTGCCTTAAAGAGGCCCCCGTTCAGGCTGAAATAATGCAGGCTGAAATGGGACCTATTTTACCCTGAACAGAGCCCGTTCAGCCACTGAACAAGGTCCGTTCAAGCTCTAGAGAGCTCAGAACCGAACGGGGTGTTACTCCGAGCCAGATCGGACCAAAACACTGGGAAAAACATCTTTTTGCATTCTGTATTGGACGCGTTTGATGTCGTTCTTCATCCAAATCAATGCAGAACCTGGTTTTGATACCGCTTTTAGGTTCTAGATGCCTTGACATTGATAAATAAATCAAAACCTTCCGCAACTCAAGACTTGAATGAAATCTAATGCCATCATTAAAACTATGAATCAAGTGAATTTGCACGGATATGAGCTGCTCAAGTGTGCACCCTGTTTGCTTCAACGAGTGAGTGCTATTCCCATTCCTTACTTTGGTCCGACCCGACCGAACCCGACCTGTTTGCTTGCTCACTAGAAGAGTCAAGCGAGAGCAGCTAGTTTAGAAGGAAAAGGAAACCTAGGGCTATTCGGCCTCACTTGTCGGACACTGAACTACCTAACCATAGCTCGCTTACTTGATGATCAAGGAAACAACTGGTCATTTCCCTCTCAGCATAGAGGGAGCAATATTTTCATATAACAAGTCGAAAGCCCTACTTATTACTTCGTACCTTGAAACAAGGTTACCTTCGGCTTGCAGGGCTCTTGACCTACTTTTCTTTGGCAAAGTTATCCTACATGCATCCATTACGGAGACTCTCCGGCTGCACCCTGCCTTCAGGTGACCCACGCCTAGCCCTGCAAGCTCCGAAAATGATACGTTCTGCAAGAACTTCGCTCCTGATTTCGCTTAAGTGCGAAAAGACAGTGCAAGCTTTGTTATGCCGAAACCTAAATGTTAATTAGCAACACTTCTAAATGCCACTTCTTCCCGCCGCGACATCCGTCTTCAGGAACTTTCTAGGAGATTAAAAGGGTAACTTTTTAGGAGATTAAATTTTCCATTTTATTATCCAATAGATTACTTATTTCTGAATTATCAAACCCACAGAACCAACTAAAACAAATAAAAATAGCTTCTTAATCTCCCTAATTAATTCTTTGATCCTTTAAATTGGATCAAATAATTCAAATCAGAGCCCCTTATTTCTTCTATTCCTCTCATCTCTTCTGCCCCCCTTTCTAACTTCGTTTTCTAATTAGGTTGCTTTGATCTTCATTGAAGATCAAAATAAATCTAATTAGGGTTGCATTATCAAGAAAATCATCAAATTGAATTCCTTAGTAGCTTCCCTTGGACGATACCCTTACTTATCACTACACATCTTAAGTAGGGTTTTTATAAATTTTATTGTATAAGCTGAAATTGACAACGACAAGGGATTAAAATTTAGTAAAATTCACCCCTATTTTTGGCTTATCACTGATCTTACTTTTATGATAAGTATGACTTATCATGTGGCCAGTAGTGTGGATATACAAAGGATTGATAGTGATTTCTCTTCGGGGATATAGTTCGTAAAGATGACCATTGTGAATCCTTAAGGTGTATTGTACCTTAAAATTATTTCATGTTAAACTCTTACATCTCAGTTTGAATCCATAAATTGGATTGAAAAAGTGTTTGATATATCAAATATGTCTTAGCTAGATAGATAAAAAATTCCACGAAGGTCATTGACTATGCAAGCAAATATTAGCCTTAAGTCCCTGTCCATGGTGGTGAAAGTACAAGAGAAGAGGTTCTGGAATGTTGCTGTTCTGCATCAGTCCTAACTGAATGATAGATTATGATTTGAAAAAAATCCCTAACATCAGTCATTCGAGAGTTTGACACAGACAAAGGATTATATGTATGCATTAATAGTGAGAGAAAAGGTTCCATGAGAGAGTTCAATCAGTACTTTGATCTTTAAGATCACGAGGTTTAGCTTGGCATCCCATGGGAGAAACTGAACATATAAGCTGGGTTTAATCAATCCTAAAGTAATTAATATATGGTTTGGTATAATAAGTGATGGGGGACCATCCGACCAGCCAGGCCACATGACGTCAATAACCTCATGCAGCTCCAGCCGACACCTACAACCTTGACTTCAAGTACTCGGCATAGCAACAATCATGAGCGATGATTTTTACTTTGTTGTATTTGGTTTTTCTGAACGTTAGGATGGGCCATCATGTTTTTGGACCTCATCCACTATTTTTGCGTTTGTGTTTGTTATAGAATAAAGGGGAAATCTCTTATCACGAGACGATTTTCCCTATTTCGGCCCACTTGGGCATCCTCCCTACTCTATATAAAGGGATGTCATGCCCAAGCAAGCCTTGGAGTTCAATTGAATCTTGGGCTCCTGCCCTTCTACCTCTTCCAATGTCGTCTTGAACTTCACCGCTGCCACGTGAAACATACATCTTGATTTTTTGTGTTCAAAATCTTTTTGAATTTATTTTATGTGAAGTGCTGGCCTTTAATTTAATATATCTTTTCGCACTACATTTTAATATATTGGTGATTTTATTTTATCCCAAATTTTGGATTGAAATATTTAGGAAGTGCTAATTGTATTGTTGATTAGTATCTTCGTTATCATTAGAAATTTTAAAGGTGATTTGGTGGTTAATGACTAATTGATGCCGGTGTTTGAACTAGTGATTTTGTATGAAGCTTAGGTCAGGGTTTGAATCAGAGAACAGTGACAGATCTTCACCACTAGGAAAATCTCCCTCACCCGAATCACCTCTCATTGCACCTACATTTGTAGAAGAGACAACCACTAGAATTCCACCAATGGATCCTAAGGGGAATGGAGTGGGAAACTCTGAAGTAGTTAATGAAGGAGGAGAATTAGAGAATATTCAACACCAGCTGAAACTCCCATTTTAACTAGGATATCTGCCCCTATTGGAGATAACGTGATGTTTAGGATAGACCCACACCAATTTCAGTTACTACCATCCTTTTTAGGGAAGGCAAATGAGGAGCCATATGATTTCTTAGAAAAAATTTTAGTTGCACCTACCTTAGGATTTCTAAGGAAGCAGTGAGAATGAAACTATTCCCTCATGTCATGCCCTAAAGGATAGAGCTAAAGATTGGTTTAGAACACTGGGGACAAACTTTGAATCATGGAATGAGACGGAAAAACTTTATTATAGAGATACCATATAGTAGCAAGGGCGAACTCTTTCAGAAGAGAAATTAGGAATTTTCAGCAGGGTAATGACACTGTCAGTGAAGCTTGGGAAAGATTGATGGGGCTCATAAGAAAATGCCCCCACCATGGCATTCTCAAATGGGAGTTAGTTCAAATATTTTATGAAGGATTGAATGATGTCGAAAATGGAAGAGAAGATATTTCGAGTGGAGGTGCAATAGCAGAAATGTATGGAGATGAAGCTATGGCTCTTCTACAAAAAATGTCAAACAATCTAGCCTACCACCAAGATGCTTCCGATCATGTAATGGTTACCCATCGAAAAGGTGGATTGTTTGATGTTAGAGGAGTTGAATCTAAGATCACCATGGACCGAATGGAAAAACAGATTGGTATCATGATGGGAAAAGCCACGGAGAAGATGAATGAAAAAATGATCTCCTTATGGCAAGGTCAAAGTAGTGGAGAATCACACAACCATTCTTTGAGTAACCAATAACTCGATGTGAGACATGCTCAAGTGATAGCCACGCCGGAGAAGTTTGCCCAATGATCTCAGAGGTGAATGCCATAGGTAGGTAGGAGACGAACAATGCTCATTGGATCCCTAGAGGAAACTTAGGAGGACAACGATGGAACAATAACAATTGCCCACCTCAACAACAATTCCAACAGAAAGCGAACCATTCACATCAACAAGAACATTATCAACCTTACCAGAATTTTTTAGATCCCACCAATGCAACTCTCACCAAGGTGATTGAAGAGCTTCAAGAGGACAAGAAGAGGATGCTCAAGCTTATTGAAGAAATGGAGGAGAGGCATCTGCGAGAGATGGATAAGCACAAGGCAGAGATGGGACTTCACGTTGGCCAATCATTTATGCACGGTGGAGATCCACAAGGTACTTGTGGAGACTCCACAAAGATGGGCCCAAAACCAGGTAAGATCCCTACCCAAGCTTGCATTAATCCTAGTAATTTGCTTTATGTTGATAATATGTGTAGCATAGCTAGTCAGCATACCCATGAAGTGCATGCCATGTTAGAGAATAATAAAGAAAGAGAGATAAATGCCGTGTCTAGACTTAGAAGTGGGAGAGAACTACCCAATCCATTTGCAGCAATAAAAATACAAAAGGTGGTTGAGGAAAATCTAGATGAACAAGAAAACGGCAAGGAGATTGTAGGAGATGTAAATCATGGAAAGGAACCCAATCCCAAAGCCTAGTGTCCGCCTATTCCTTTCCCTAGTGCTCTACACTCCAAGAAAGAGAAGTCGAAGGAGAGCCCACTTCTTGAGTATTTAAAAGATGCCACAGTTGAAATCCCTGTTATAGATGCAATACAATACTTCCCTGGTTACTCCAAATTTGTGAAAAACCTCTGCACACCTCGTAGGAAGCAAAAGAGGATTCAACTTTCAGAGAATATTAGCTCAATCTTTTTGAATGAATTGCCTCAAAAGCGCAAAGATCCAGAAGCACCAGTAATCAAATGCGAAATTAGGGGTGAAATATTTAGTAAAGCCTTACTTGATTCGGGAGCAAGCGTGAATACTATGCCTAACGTGTTATTTGAAACTTTTAAATTTCGAGAATTGCAACTAGTGAATTTAGAATTGCAATTAGCGGATGGATCAATTAGAAGACCATGTTGTCAGTTAGTGGATGTAGTTATGAAAGTTGAGAAATGTTCCATTCCTATGGACTTTATAGTGGTAGATGTGACAATTTTGGGAAAGATTAGTCATGCACCCGTTATTTTGGGATGCCCATTTTTAGCTACAACAAGAGTGAACACCGATTGGAATGAAGGGAAGATTAAATTTCAAATGGGAAAAGAGGAGATTAAACTACCAATTTCTTAATTGATGAAATTTCCTGATAGTAGTCAAGAAGATGTTTATACTTGCTCCTTAGATGATGAATAGGATGAAGGCAATTCTATAGAAAATATGACTTATGATATGTTGGCAGTGAATGGAAGTGACTTTGAAGAGGGAGAGGATGACATAAAAGAAAAGAAGTGTGATAGCATGCATGATCACATATCTATGCCTATGGGAAATTAGAGTTGAAACCCCTTCCTTCTAATCTAAAATATGCCTTCCTAGGTCCAGGAAAAATGTATCCAGTTATTATCTCATCTACACTTACAATGGAGCAGGAGGCTAATCTTTTAGAGGTGTTATTGAAACATAAAAGTTCCACTAGATGGGCGATAGAAGACATAAAGGGAATTAGCCCTGATATTTGCCAGCATATAATTTTTATCAAAGACAGTTCAAAGCCATCTTTACAACATCCTCAGCGCCTAAACCCTTATTTGTATGATGTTGTTTCCAAAGAAATCACTAAGTGGCTCAAAGCTGGCTTTATTCACCGTATTTCAGATAGTAAGTGGGTGAGTCCGATTCATGCAGTACCCAAAAAGACGGGAATTACTGTCCAAAAAAATCAAGACGGAGAAGAGATCCAAACTAGGGTAGCTTCAAGTTGGAGGGTTTACATAAATTATAGGAAGTTAAATTTAGCAACCAAAAAAGACCACTATCCCTTGCCTTTTATTGATCAAATCCTTGAAAAGTTAGCAGGCCAAAGTTTTTATTGTTTCTTAGATGGTTACTCAGGGTACAATCAAATTGGAATTCATGAAAAATTATCAGGATAAGACTACATTCACAGGTCCTCTAGGAACATTTGCTTTTAGAAAAATGCCATTTGGACTTTGTAATGCACCAGCCACTTTTCAAAGGTGCATGAGTGCTATGTTTTTTTATCTTATTGGTACATGCCTAGAGGTTTTCATGGATGACTTTTCTGTGTTTGGAGAATCTTTTGAATTTTGTTTGTCTAACTTGGATAACGTATTACTGATTTGTGAGGAAAACAAGTTAGTGCTCAGTTGGGAGAAATCCCATTTTATGGTGGACGGGGGATTGTTCTAGGCCACCATATCAGCAAGGAGGGCCTGGCGGTGGACAAGGCAAAGATCGAGATCATCAAGGAGCTTCCACTGCCCACGATCCTAAAGCAGCTTTGGGGCTTTTTGGGCCATGCTGGATTTTATCGTTGTTTTATCAAAGATTTTGCCAAAGTGGCTAAACCCCTAGCTTTACTTCTTTCTAAAGACAAAGAACTCATTTTGAATGATGAATGCTAGTTGGCTTTTAATTTGATTAAAGAGGCATTAGTGGTGGCTCCTATCTTACAAGCCCCAAATTGGAGTGTTCCCTTTGAATTTTTTTGTGATGCTTCAGATTATGCCGTGGGAGCAGTTTTGGGACAACAGAAAGATAAGAAACCTACAGCTCTCTATTACGCAAGTAAGACTTTAGACACTGCTCAGGTAAATTATTCTACCATAGAAAAGGAATTACTTTACATAAATTTAGATCCTACCTTATAGGGAGTAAGATTATAATTTTTTTGGATCATGCTTCTCTTAAACATTTGATAAGCAAGAAGGAAGCCAAACCTAGACTAATGAGGTGGATTTTATTGATGCAAGAGTTTGACATTGAAATTCGAGATAGGCGAGGAGTGGATAATGGGGCAGCAGATCATCTCTCCCGATTATCAATGCCTTCTCCAATGCCAATGAGCAAATTCTAGGAATTTTCACTAGGAAATTACCATAGTATGCCCATGTAGTGAATTATTTAGTTATTGGTCAATTACCAAATGGTTGGGATTATGATGATCAAAAAATATTTTTTAAGGACGTCAAGTATTATTGATGTTGGACGTCGTCGATGGCGTCGTCCAACGGGTAAATTCTCTAAATCAATGTGACTACATGATGCGAGTGACCTAGGTGGAATATATGTGCAGGGCTGACAAGGTGGAATCCACCAAGTTCGGAGCTCCGAAGTGGGCGACCTGTGATGATGACGGTAACCTTCTCAACCTCGTCGAAGTGATGACGGTGACTATGGCGCCGAACAGAACAATTTTGTTGGGGCTCGCACGTAACAAATGGGTTCTGTCCGTACCTAGGAAGACGCTCCGCTCGTAGTTTTCTCAATGTATTTTCTATCACCTAATCTAACCCGAGCGCGGTGGAGTACAGTCGAAAATATACTGGAAGACGTAATGTAACTGATGAGCAAGGGAACGGCATACCTCATGAGTGGCAGCATTCGTCGTCACAATCTTGATCAGTGCGCGAGCTGGCGAGGGAAGATGAGCAGAGGTGTGTCGGGAGACGCCACTGTGTAACTCAACAGGTGGCAATGGCGCGGCCTTGAAGCGAGATGTCAGAGAAAGAAGGCAAGGAGAGAGATAGAGACTGCTAGCAGCAAAGGGCTCAAGTGGACGGTCAAGTCCGGTGGGCAACCCTGAGGTGGATCGACTCGAGTGGAACCTATCGGCACACGCGAGCGGCGACCGACAACTTGTCGGGAGAGGCAGGGCAAGATAACGATCAGCGGGTAGTGGAGCGGCACGGTGGCTCAATCAGTGCGGCAAGCTTTGCGGCTCAAAACAACATACGATCGAGTGGATGGCACACGAGCGGTGATTCCTGACCATTTATTTTGTGGTAGTAGTGAACTGGTGGCATGGCCTTGAACGGACGATGTGAACAGGACTCAGATGTTATGGCTGGTGAGTCAGCACCGGGCGAGGCCAGGCAAAGCGACCATGAATGGAGTAGACTGTCGGCAGAAATCCTGATCTCAGGTGAATCTATGAGCCGACCATGAAGTGGGTGAAGTGTGAAGCCAAGACCGTGGTGGTGCAACACCGCGGTCAAAGTTCAACCGTACCTTGTATGGGAGTAGGAATTGGGGACCGTCCCAGAGGGGCACGAGCCAAATTTCCATGGCAGACCACACGAGGTTGAGTAGCATCGTGCGGTAGGACAACGTCCAGCAAAATCGCCAAAAATCAAACAATGGAGTGCGGGCTGAGTAGGTATAGAAAATCATGACGCCAGCTGTGTGAGATGTGCAATCGATGCAGAATAATCAGTGAAGCCGTCCTAGTCACCCGATGGATGATTTTGGGTGCTGTCAACACGGAGGGGAACCGTGAGGCACAGAATTGAGTGGTCATGCTCGTGCCACCACTGTTGTATCGACAGAGCGCAACACAGAAGCCTTGGCCTGTGTGATCCTCTCCTTCTCTACCTTCTCCCCTTCTTCTTTCTCTTCTTCTTTTTCTCTCAAGATGAGACCTGGACGTGGGATAACTGCAACACAAAATTCTTGATCTGGGGAAGAATGTGGGGCCATCATGGCCTTATATAGGGCCATGATGGGCCCCATACAAAGGGTCCAACAAGGGGAGTCCAATAAGAGACCCCCCTTTTAAAACACAATTAAAGGACAAATGGAATAAAACGACGTGAAAGATGAAAATGATGACGAAAACAATACGGACGAAGACAAAAACACAATGATACGAACATGCACGTGCTCTACCCAAGGTATTTAAACCTGGGCTTCTTCATGGGCGCTTTGACGTGTTGGTCAGGCTGGACACGGACCGGTGGCGATGCTGATGACGGCGATGACGGAGATGACGGCTCTGCTGATGATTCATTGGCGTTGTCTAGATGTGCTCCATCAATCCTCCCAGGGTCGAAAGAATTCGGCTCCGACGAGTTGGTGGTGGCGAACGACAATGGCTGAAAAAGATGCGGCCGCAGGCATCGTAGATCGTCCTCCGTGATCCAAGAATCATCCGTGCTTGTGCGTCCCTACCAACACACCAATAACCTCTGCGATACCTTGTCCCTTGCATAGTTAATCACCTCCTCTAGTATATAATCAATTGGCGCATGCCTCGGGTGAAATGATCGAGGGAGTGGTCATGGCAAACTCACTCACACTGAAGGGGTCTAGAAAGGCTGGACCGGAGGGGGGAGAAGGGGTTCGATACGTAGCCAGGTCCGCCACATTAAACGTGGAGCTGATCCCCCACGTAGGAGGGATTTCGACGATGTAGGCATTATCGCCCACTCTTCGGAGGATCGAGAACGGGCCAGCGCTATGAGCATGTAGCTTAGTTGCCGTCCCAAGAAAATATCTCTCTGGTCTAAGTCTCACCATCACATGGTCTCCCCCGTCAAACACTCGGGGTCGGCGATGCAAGTCGGCACCTGCTTGTACAATGCATTTTGACTCATGATTCTATCATGAATATGCTTATGCAACGAGGGAACATGCTGGGCGAATGCAATACCGTCCTCATAAACCCTAACATTAGGATCTACGGGTGCTAAGTCGAGGGGTCAACGAGGAGCCTGGCCATAAGCGATCTCAAAAGGACTCAACTCTGTGGTTTGATTCACCAAGGAGTTGTACGCAAACTCAGCGTGGGGAATAATCAAGTCCCATGTTGTGAGGTGCTCGCCTACTAGAGACCGAAGTAGATTACCAAAGCTTCGATTGACTACCTCAGTCTGACCAGCGGCTTGAGGGTGGTAAGCCGTCGAAAACTTGAGTTTCATCCTAAAGAGACTCCACAAGGTCTTCCAAAAGTGACTCATGAAGCAGACGTCCCGGTCGGAGACGATCGAAGTGCGCGACTTGAATTGCGTCGGATGTCTTCGCGCAAGGCATGAAGTGTGCCATCTTCGAGAACCTATCAACGACAACCATGATAGAATCATGTTGTCATACGGTATGGGGAAACCCTAGGATGAAGTCCCTAGGATGAAGTCCATGGACACTGTGGCACCGGCAGCAGGGTGCATAACCTGGCGCTCCTCTTGACCTGTTTGGCCAAGGCACATACATGGCACTGGTGACAATGTTACCAATTTCACACTTAAAGCTAGACTAGTAGAGTTGGTATTCTACGGCGGTTATGGTCTTGTTGCGGCCAAAGTGGCCACTAAGACCACTTGCATGACATTCCCAAGTTAGGAAGTCAAGAAGTGACGTGCGTGGTAGGCACAGCCTGTTTCGAAAAAACAGGTAACCGTCGGTGATGACATAGTCCCTGAGCTCGCATGATGGTTCTCGCTGGTTCTCCATGACGATAGGCCCGAAGTCATGGCAGCTAGTGTACCCTTCTCGAATCTGCTCAAACCCTATAATCTTTACCTTCATGACATTAAGCACATGCGCTCATCCACTGAGTGCATTGGCGACGACGTTATCTTTTCCCTGATTGTGCTTCATGACATTAAGTACTCTATCCACCTCGCGTGGTGGTCGCTCAACTTTTGTTGTGGATGTAGGTACTTGAGTGCCTCGTGATCCGAGAAAAGTACAAACTACTTTGAGAGGAGATAGTGCCCCCAATGCTTCAATGCTTGGACGATGGCATAGAACTCCTCGTCGTAGGTCGAGTAGCAGAGTCTCGCGTCATTCAGCTTCTCGCTGAAGAACTCCACGGGGTGCCCTTCCTGGCTGAGCACTCCACCAATCCCGACGCCAGAAGTGTAACAGGTAACCTCGAAGGCCTTCCCAAAGTCCGGGAGGTGGAGGACATGCACCTGAGTCATCATGAGCTTCACTCGCTAGAAAACTCGATCTACTCCCCATGTCCACATTAACGGCTCTACCTTTAGGCAATTGGTGATAGGAGCCCTAACAGAACTATATTTGTGGCGAGTCCGATGAAACTTCGTACATCATGGACGTAAGCCAGGGGAGGCCATGACATGATGGCTCAGACCTTCTCTAGGTCGGCTGCGATGCCCTGAGCTGATACGATAAAACCTAGGAATGTAACTTCTGGGGTAAGGAAGCTACATTTCTTTAGATGGGCATTATAATTGTTCTCCTTGGAGAACCGTGCAGACCTGTTGAAGATGCTCAAGATGATCATCTCGCGTGTAACCATATGTGAGAATGTTATCAAAGTAGACGATGACAAACTTGCCGATGAACGCACCGAGTACTTCGTTCATGAGCTGTTGGAAAGTACTCGGCGCATTGGAGAGGCCGAAGGGCATGACCCTCCACTCATACAACCCATCTTTAATCTTAAAGACGGTCTTCCATTCGTCACCAGGATGAATCCATACCTGATGGTAGCTACTACGGAGATCTATCTTTGAGAAGATAGTGGATCCTGCCATCATGTCGAAGATGGTCCTGTATATGGGGAATGGGAAAATGGTACTTGACCGTTACCTTGTTGATGGCTCGACTATCGCAGCACATATGCCACGTGCCATCCTTCTTTGGGGCCAAAAGTGCGGGTACCGCACGGGCTAATGCTCTCCTGGATGAGGCCTTTCACAAGTAGCTCGTGGACCTATCGTAGAAGTTCCTTGTACTTCTACGGCTCCATTTGGTAATGGGGCAAATTCGGCAATGATGCTCCGGGCATGAGGTCAATCGCATGTTGTATGTGACGCATCGGCAGTAATTTGCCGGATAAGTCATCGGGGGGCACATCACTAAACTCCGATATGAGGGTCTCAACTACGGGTGGTTAGGGAGCTATGGGTGCATTTGGGGATGCGTTGAGAGTGACGGTTAAACACACTGGCATGTCGTCAATCTCGCGTCCCAGGTCTCGGGCGAACAAGGTGCCATGAATGACCACTAACCCTATTGGGTTGGTCGGGACCGTCTTGTTTGCCGGCTTCATGGTTTATAGGTACCACGTAACCCTCCGTCCTTGGTACATGAACAAACACATGTTCGTCCTTCCGGCTAGAGTGAGGTCGTTGTCATATAGTCAAGGACGGCCTAAGATGATGCTTCCTACTTTCATAGGAGGTACGTCACAGAGGATGCTTCATCGTAGGTGCTCACCTTCAATGAGACGTGGCATTTACATTTCACCGGAAAGGATGAAGCATCAATCCACGACACGTCATAGGGAGTCGGGTGGGGTATGGCTGCCAACCCTAGTCGGACGACAATCGCATCAGAGATGGTGTTGACAGCCACGACGAGCAGCTCGCGCCGACACTCGCCATCCGGGGTTTAAGTACTCCGGGTAAGTATGCATTTTCATTTATATTTGTTTTTTTTTTCTTACATTTCTGGATTTAGGGATTGGGCAAGTGTTGGACCCCGTCCTTTGTTTTTCATTTCCTTTTTTCATTTGTATTTTGAATTTGTAAGGAGAGGCCGAACCACGTCTTGCGACGGTTCGTCCTCTCCCACATTCTCTTGGCACCCATCCTCCCTATATAAGGGGATGGCATGCCCAAGGAACATTTGGAAGTCATTGTTGAAAATTGAGTTGCAATTGATCTTCCCCCTATCGTAGTTCTAGTGTAGGGGCTTTGGCTAGCCCCACCCCACGTCGAGATCACTCCGTGGGTAGAGCCCACGTTTCTTCTGTCGAGATCACTCCAAGAGGATCGTGCTGAAGCGTGCAGTCGAGATCACTCCGGCACGGGTTAAAGATTTTCAAGAAGTCGCTGTCCTTCAGGGCTGAGAAGAGTCTCCGTCGAGATCACTCCGTGACCAAGCTGGGAATCCGCTCCGTCGAGGGAGCATTGCCCCAACCATCAAGAACCCGACGCCAGCCAGGTTCTTGACCCCCCCCCTGCCCATCTTCCACCACATCCTCCCCCCCCCCTTCTCCTTCATCCAGCCCATCTCGCCCACATTTCCTTGGACGCCATCCCTTCACACTCGCTTCTTGATCATCTAACCCCATTTCTTGATCTTTCCCGCCGATTCTTGAACGCCACCCATTCTCATCCTCCATTTTCTTGAAATTCTTGATCGCCCAACTACTTCCCCTACCCTTTCTTGATCGCCCTCTCCCCTTCCCCTGCCCTTCTTGATCATCCAACCACCTCTTCCTGCCTTTCTTGATCGCCCACCCTCCTTTCCCCTTCATTTCTTGATTCCCAACCGCCTCCTCTTGCCTTTCTTGATAACCCACCCTCCTTTCCCCATCGTTTCTTGATTCCCAACCGCCCCCTCTCGCCTTTCTTGATCGCCCACCCTCCTTTTCCCCATCGTTTCTTGATTCCCAACTACCTCCTCTTGCCTTTCTTGATCGTCCACCTTTCTTTCCTCTTGATTTCTTGAATTCTTGATTTCTTGATTCCATGGTTTCTTGAATTTCTTGATTTCTTGATCTCACCATATCTCCTTGATTCCCCTTCGTCCTCCCCTTCACCCTCCCATCGCCCTCACCTTTCTTGATTTCTTGACTCCCACTCTCTACGCCATAACCGATTTCTTGGTTTTCTGCCCCACCCACACGACTATTCCCACGATACTTGGTTCGCTGTCTTGCCCGCCCACACGGCTGCGCCGTGCGCCAGCCAAGCGCGGGCCTTGTGTGCCCTTTGCTCTGACTCTTGCTACACACCACCCGTGGACTCAGCTCTCTGCTGGTAGTTATGACCGCACCGTCCACACCCGGTTTCGTCCTCGTCAACGACACTCGCCCGCACGATCCGACACTAAGCATCCGCTCGACGACTTGGACGCCTTGGACTAAGCGATACAAAGGTCAGTCTCATCTCCCCCCATAAACTCCAGTATTATTATCTTCGACAGTCTCATCTTCCCCTATCGCGTCCGCTACCGCGATATTCTCGAACACCATCGGATAGAACTAGCCACCTTGTCGAGCGTAGGGATTCTTGTGGTAGACGGACTGTCATCCGACTTGGACGCCGAACGCTCCAGGGCTGTTAGACGCCCCTCACTTAGTAGACGTCTAGTAGGTCCAGCGGGTCATTGGGAGTTTGATCTTAGGATCACTCCTCTCTCGTTGACCGGTACGGCCGACGTCGCTATCCGTCAAGTCCTTATCTGCTCATTCGTATTTTCTCATCATTCGGCTTACATCCCATATATTCGCATCATAATCCTGTGACGTGAAACGCGCCGATCGATCCCGGCCGTCGTCGTTTCACATCAGACTGGGGCATTTCCTTGCCCTCCGACATTCTGTGAAGTCTAAGCAAACGTGGACAAAGTGGATCAGGCGGGTGTGGCCTGCTATGGTGTTGGGGTAACGTGTGTAACGGTCTCCTTGCCAAGATGCTCTAGGTGTTCCATGATATGATAGGCTTCGTCGACCTCGATAGGGTTGCGCTTAAGCACCTCGTTGCACAAGGTCAGTCAAAGCCCTTGAGCAAACAGGCCAATGATTATTTGCGGGTCCCCCACGAACCGGCACCGCATCCGACACTCCTCAAAAGCCTAGATGTATTCCATCACGGATTATCAGCCTTTTCATAGGTCAAGCCATGAAAGGAATAACATCATCTGGTACTGCCGTGGTACATACTTGCTCCTCAGCTTCTGAGCCATCTCGGTCCACGATAGGATGGGTCATCCTCGTCACTCAGCTGTGACGCGTTTGTTCTCCCAGACAATCTGGGCCTGTCCGCCAAGTCTCATCTCTACATATTCCATGCACAAGTCGTCGTCCATGCGATACCATCGAAAATAGGATTTCATGCTCGACTCCCAGTCGCTGAACTCCTTTAGCTTCCTCAACCCTTCAAAGACGACAACATCAGCTTGTACGCTCTTCTGGATTCTGGCGCGATGCTCCTCTTGTCGGCGCTCGTAGTCATCCTGATGGCGAGGACACCAACACTTCAACATCGAACGCGTCACCACGGTCAACCGGAGTCAACACGCCCGCTATGGACCACGGTCAATCGGAGTCAACCGAAGTCAACATGCCACAACTGTCGACAAGCACGTCTCCACCCACGCACGTCCCTATGCGCGTCATGACACGACGCCAGAGGCAGATCCACAACTGCCCTTTGGCGTGACACGGCGCACGTCTTTATTTTCTCGTCATTTTCTCTTTCCTCCAAGGCCTATATATAGGTCATTGTTTTCAAGAAACATTAGGCAATCATAATTCAAGAATTGAGTTTTTGTTTAACTCTTCATGGAGGATTGCCCAGCCTACCCTATCTTCCACCTTCCAAACCCTAGTCGCCGTCGCCGCCGCCACTGCCGCCACTGCCGCGGCCTTGAGACATCGGCCTCCCCTCTCCACTCTCTTTCTCTTCTCTCTCTTTCTCTCCATTCTCTCTCTCTCTCTCTCTTCCTCTCTCTCTCGCCCAAGGCTACCCAGGTAGTCCGCCAAGGGGCCACCCAGATTGCCCGCGCATCACCGGTGCCCCGCCCGCTCATCGTCGGCGCCCCGCCCGCGCCGCCAGCGCCCGCCCGCGCCGCGGTGCCCTGCCGCGCGGCGCCCGCGCGCCGCGCGCGCGCACGCCGCACGCGCGCGCGCCGCCTGCGCCGCCCACGCGCGCCGCGCGTCGCGCGCGCCGCCGCGCGCCGCCCCGCCTGCCCGATAGCGCCGCCAAGGCCGCCGAGACCGCGCCCGGCTGCCTGTCCGGACGCCATCGGCGCCAAGCAGCGCGCTGCGCGCGCTGAGCAGCGTGCACGGGCGCTGAGCGCGCGGAGCGCCGGCGCGCGCGCGGAGTGCGCGGGGTGTTTGCCCATGCTTGACACTGTGCCCACGACAACTGCACTTAACCAGGGCCGTTCAACGCCCAGAACGTCCGGCCTCGTCCTCATCCAGTGGTCCGCTCAACGCCCGGATTCGCCCAGCCTCGTCACGTTCAGAATTGCCCAAAACCTCTTCACGCACTACGGTGCTGAGGTATGCCTGAACTCTTTGGTGTCGACGTGTTCTCCGTCCAGTGTTTTCTCGGGAAGTTTCCACCGCCGTCAGAATCTGAATTGGTTTGGATTCTCTGCTTCTTCAACCTACCTCTCGAGTGTTTCCTCGCGACGTAAATTCGACGTATTGATTTCGGTGCTTAGGCATCGTCGCGGTGGGGGAAGACAGTACTCCCGCCCTCGATAAGGGTCGGAGCTGCACCACCAGATTTTCATTGGTTTTAAAGTCCGGATCCGACCGTGAATTTTTGTGGATTGTTTTATCCGTCACGCCTATCCTACCCCTAGTCCTGTCGTCCCGCCCTTCCTCGCCTACCCCGTAGTCGTCCTACGTCAAATTAATTTCTGTGGATTGTTTTATCCCTCACGCCTATCCTACCCCTAGTCCTGTCGTCCCGCCCTTCCTCGCCTACCCCATAGTCGTCCTACGTCACATCCGGGTGCTGCTCGGGTACCGAGTATCCTCCAAATCGCGGTTCGATGTGTCGTCGGGGTGGGGTCGGTTAGCGATCATGGTCAACCCATTGTCGTGGTTGACCATCGTACGAAGTGTGATGATCAGGTATCAAGTGCGGAGGGTATCGAGGAACTTCATCAGGTTCATCGTACAATCAATCATAGGGCCAGATGTAATTGTCTCGACGGGCTGGTAGGTCAGCCTCATACCCACGATGATTGTCGTCTCATGGGCATTGTCCATCCTGAACATGGACATCCTGTGGGTCACGTGTAGGATATCGGTCGGGATGTCGGTCCCGAAGCATCTTGTCCTACCACCTATCGTCCGGGTACTCATCATCTTCAACGGGCATCCAAGGTCGCTCCAGGGGACACACCACCATTGGTGGGTCACGAGCTTGTTCTGGCACAATGTGCTCGGGCACGATGACAGGTACCGGAGGTACCGCGGGTCGTGCTAGTAGCTGCTCCATGCGATCGGCGACGGTGGTTAGGGTGCGGAGGTATGCTCCACGCTCCTCGTTTGGCTCCTCCCGGGGTTGATACTACTGCTGCATCCTCCCTCGTCCATCTCCTGCTCCTCGGCTGCGTGTGGAAGGAGCCTGGGGTGTAGGCTCGTCCAAGGGATCTTTCCCGTGGGGGCGATGACTTGTCTTCGCGTTGTCCTCGACGTCACTAGGGTAGGTAGCACCTAGTGACCGTGAGGCTGTGCGGTGGGATCGAGCTCATCCTCGGCATCCACGAACGTGTCGGCGTGGATTGAGAGATCTGTCGACACCTCTATCATCGGGTGTGGGTTGTCCGGGCTCCAAAGGAGGTGGTGGTACACCACCTTCAGGCATGATGGGACGAGGCTCTAAAAGTCATATAGGACTGACTCTTTCGAGCAGCAACAATTCGTCTCGTCGCGGTGAAGGCAAACCTTCAGAATGCATCCTTCTACTCGATTGCGTCTCAACGACCATGGCCAGTTCCTCGATGGGACACCTAGATGGGTTTTTGAAAATGGATGAATGCAGATGTTATGCTGCGAGGGTATGGAGACGTGCTGTGGGCATCTAAAACCTGGCTTTGATACCAAAATGATGTCGAACGATGCCATCAATGATGTCTGACATCAACTATTACTGGGATCAGCCTGAATTATTCAGATTGGGAGTTGATCAAAATTTTAGACGGTGTATACCGGAAGAGGAACAATGGATAAGGTGGTACAATGTTGGGGACATTACTCCTCCAATATCACAGCGCATAAGGTGTTACAATGTGGATTTTATTGGCCGCATCTTCATTGGGATGCATATGAATTTTGTATGAGATGCGTTCATTGCCAAGCATTAGTGATCGTGGGTCGCAACGATAAAATGCCTCCCAACCTATTCTCAAAGTTGAATTGTTTGATCTTTGGGGGATTGATTTTATGGGACCTTTTCCCCCCTCTTTTGGATATGAATATATTTTGGTAGGTGTGGGTTATATCTCTAAGTGGGTAGAAGCAATACAAACACGAACCAGTGATCATAAAGTAGTTGTAAAATTTGTCAAAGATCATATACTTTCCAGGTTTGGGTGCCTGCTAGCTATTATTAGTGATGGGGTAACTCATTTCAACAACAAATTCTTCAGAGATTTGTTAAAACAATATGAAGTCCACCATTGGCTTATCACTCCCTATCATCCTCAAGCCAATGGCCAAGTGGAAGTCTCAAATAGAGAGATTAAAAAATTACTGAAAAAAATTATCAACCTTAATGGGAAGGACTGGTCGAACAAGTTGTCGGATGTAATATGGGCATATCAGACAACATATAAAACACCACTAGAAATGTCACCATACAGGTAAGTTTTTGGAAAAGCTTGTCATCTTCCTTTAGAAATCAAACATCGAGCTTTATGGGCTCTTAAAAAACTTAATATCTCTCTAGATGATGCAGGTGAACACCGTTGATTGCAGCTACATAAATTGGAGGAGTTGCGAAATGAAGCATATGAGAACTCCCGTATCTGTAAAACCAAAATGAAGGCATTCCACGATCAACGCATTCATAGGGAGGTTTTTTTCCCTGAACTTAAAGTCTGGCTTTATAATTCTCGACTTAAACTTTTTCCAGGGAAACTTAAATCAAGATGGGATGGACCTTACATTGTATGCCAACCTTTTGACAACGGGTCCGTCCTCATTCAAGACCCAAAACGCGGGGCAGAATTCAAGGTCAATGGGCAATGCTTGAAGCCTTTCATCGAATATGAGCCTCACCCTGCCAACGAAAATATTTCTTTGGCAGCGGCGACATCATCAATCGATTAGAGTTCTCAATTAAATTGTTTATTCTTGTCATTCATCTTAGGACTTTTTTGTACTATTTGGTTGTCTTAATTTTGTTTGTGTTTTCTATTGTACTCTTAACCAGGATGGGAGCTTTATGATATCCTATGCAGCAGCAACGTCTCCAGGATCTTTCACTTATCACCTCAATGAGCACAACGACACCCATTCCCATTGTTTGCCATTCTCTCCCTCAATTTTCGTTTTGGTTATTCTCTAAGTTATGCATTGAGGACCATGCATGTTCTAATAGGGGGTTGAGCTAGTTCATTTTATATGGCAAACCATTTATAGAATTTGATTTTGATGAATATTACATGAATTGATCCTGCTTACAACCATGATTAATATGCATATACATGAATCATACTTTTCATCCATGGGTTTGAGAACGTGTAGAGAAGTAAGCTCCTTGAGCAGATCAAGAGCATGTTAGAGGTAGAATATTGGTGATTTTGAGCAATGCGGGGTCAAATTCAATTTGGAGAGGGTGTCTCGTGGGTGATTAGACAGTGGAAAGTCTAAGGGTAGAAGCTCTATGTTCCAAAGGTATATTGATGAGTGATATGAGATCCCCCATTCCATCAGTTTGAAGTAACCGATCCCACTTATGTATGTTGTCTCACCATTAGCCTACTCTTATTTCAAGATAGGAGTGAGTCATTCTACAAGTCCTATGCACAGAATACGTAGTCTTCCACCACCTCATTTTTTTTCCCACACATTTCACATTCTGTCAATCATCACCTTAATTCCACTACCAAGGATATGCCTATCTCCCATGTACGTCTATCTTCCTTTCCGTAGTATCACTGCGAATCGCCTCTTCGCCTCTTTTTCTGTCTATGATTCACTCTGCATTATCTCAATCTTATTCTTCTTTCCATTCTTTCTTGACCAATGTGATTGATATGTCATTCATGCTAGTTGTGATAAGATGATTGGAAACCACTCAATGGAAGGTGTTTTATTTTTTTTATGTTCTTCTTCTATTCGAAAAAAAAGAAGAAGAAGAAAAAAATTGTTTTTAACATTGGAAAAAAAAAGAAGAAGAAATAGAAGAAGAAGAAGAAGAAGAAATAGAAGAAGAAGAAGAAGAAATAGAAGATGAAGGATGAGAAGAATGAGAAGAATGAGAAGAAGAAGAAATAGAAGAAGAAGAATGAGCTTAAACGTGTATGAGTTTCTTATGTTAAATTTCCCTTCATGGTCATATTGTTCTGCATCTTTGTCTCATCATATTGGTCCCATCTTTTCTATCTCCCCCATTTGTTCTAAAATCTTGGGAGTAGATTATCTTAGGTAGCACCACATCTCTTTGACCATAAATTTATTCCATTGTTAACGCCTACCCTATCCCCTTCATAAGACTTCCATCTTCTCTATCAAAGTCTCAACAATCCCACCATATATTTGTCTTGTATCTTCCATATTTTGTGCTCAACAGGAGGAGGAAATCAGCTTATTCTATTCTTGGGTAGGAGAAACACTAATGGAGAGACAAGTACTACGTGGCCGCCACCCCGGGAGAGTGTGATCTTGCTTGCAAGAGATGCGAGGCCAGAATCAAATGAGTGCAGCGAGATTACCTTAGGACTATAGCGTCATACCTAGCGATAAGTACACTGCCTTTTCATCTACGTAGGCATACCAACCAATGAGAGAGGAACCCCACGTTCCTGAAAAGGTTCAACGCTCAAATTGTCATTTATTATTTCATCTCAGCTTGTGATTGGTATATTTACCAGATTATGAATGATACTTTGTCAAAAATGACAATTTGACAAAATACCTAGATGTTGCTTAGGGACTAGCAATGTCTAAGCAGGGGGGTATATAATAACACCCTAAATTCGGTCTTTATTTCAGCAATTAAAAAAATTGTATGTTTAAATAATTTCAAATGGGTTTTTATCATATTTACATGCAATTAACGTTTCCAAGTGATGTCTGATTTTCCCCTAATTTTCTGTTCACCTTATGAATTTTCTGGGATTTATTCAAGCTTGAAATAATTATTTTTTAAATGAAAATGGAAGGTTTTATATTTAATTTTGAGGTTAATTACTGTGGGGATGAATTACTGAAATTTCTAGAATTTTCTGGAATTTTCTAGGTTTTTTTAGGATTTTCTTGGATTTTTTGGGTTTTATTTGAGGAAGAAATGAATTTTTAAAGAGAAAAGGATATATTTATAAGGAGGAAATGAGTGTTAAAGTAATTTTCCAACTTTGAGGGGCTTTTCCTCAATATGTATTGCATTATATCCCTAAAAACAGCTCTTGGTAGTGGCATAGACATATTATGTAAAAGTGGCAGGGATTTAATTGAAAATTGGCTTAGTTTTTTTTATTTCAAGAAAAATCAGAGGAGAGAGAATGCAGAAGGGGCATTTACACAATTATTTTTGGGCGGCGTCAGGCAGAAATTTTGTGTTTTTAAGAAGGACGTTAATGCAAAACCACTGGAGAGATTTTCAGGCGATCGACATGGCCTCATCTCGACTGTCGGATGAGAATCCGACGACGCTTGATGAGGGGGACCACCGGGAGATAAGTTCACCGCCCGTGGGGTGCATACAACACGCTCGCAGGGGCGGTAATGTGGCATTTTTTTACTCGCGGGTGCTATGAAGAACGCACGCTTAGATGCGTGTCATATGCACCACTTTTATTTTTTTAAGCTTATCTTTTGGATTTTATTTTTGCCAAGTGGGTATGTGGTGCCTACAAATTCAACTCAAAAGAAGATATTGAAAATACATCATCCAATGACGAATCGACACATCGTTGCTTGTTTAAAAATAAAATAATTAAATAAATGGATTTAAATCCAATTGTTACAATTGGTTTGAATTCATTTATTTATAACTTTTGATCCTGAAGTTCGATTGAGATGATTTTTATGGATTTGATCGTCTTGACCGCCTATTTCTATCTGTATGTTGGATCAACCAGATCAAGCCTACATTGATAGATAAAAATTTAATTACTAATTAGGGGTAAAATGGTAATTTTCACCACTTAACCTAAGTATAAAAGCTAAATTTCGAGAGGAGGGGGTCATCCTGGATGGTGCTCTATCACAACTGCAAGACAGAGAGGAACTCCAGCTTGGATCAATGTGTTTGATACTTTTTCCTTCTTTGTATTTGAATTTTTGGTGTATTTTGGATGATGTTAGTTGAAATTCTTGATCGTTCTTCTTGATTTTGGCCTGCACTTCTAAATTGCTTGGCTTGAGTGGCATGTACAAGCCCTGACAAGGATTGAGAGGAGAAATTGAGAGATTTACCTAGGTATTCCAAGTGCATATCAAGAAAACTATAAAAAAAACTTATAAAAAAGGGTTAAATTTCTAGGAAATTAAATTTCCCATTTCATTATCCAATAGACTAGTCATTCCTGAATTATCAAACCTACAGAACCAACCAAAACGAATCTAAATTTTCTTCTTAATCTCTCTAATTGAATTCTTTGATCCTTTCAATTGGATCAATTAATTCAATTTAGAGCCCCTTATTTCTTATACTCCTCTCATCTATTTTTTTCCCCCCTTTCTAAATTTCTCCTCTAATTAGGGTAATTTGATCTCTGTTGAAGATTAAATTAAACCCAATTAGGTTTAAATTTTTCAAGAAGAACATCAATTGGATTCCGTAGTAGCTTCTGTTTGATGATACTCTACTTATCTTTATACATCTTAAGTTAGGGTTTTATAAATTTTATTGTATAAGCTAAAATCGACAACGACAAGGGATTATAAAATTGCAAAATTTACCCCTATTTTTGGCTTATCAGCGTCTGACCGTGATCAGTCCACTCCCGAGTCTTTAATTGATTGCCATTCTATTCAGCGCTTGCCTCGTCTTATCTCATTACTTTACAACATATACTGCATACTGCGCACTAGTTTTCTACTCAATTACCATCTCACCTGTGTTGTAAGACAAGCCAACCAATACCGGTGCTCTTCGTGTTACATCAATAATGTTGGACAAATATTAGTGGAGCATTAAATTTATTAATTAGACTGATTTATAGGCCTAGGGTGTCACACACACAAGATAAATAGACATTTGTGGATATAAATCATGTTGTAAGTAATTTTGAAAAGTACCTAGATAAGAATAAATAGAAGGCCACCCATTTTAGGTGCCCTTGCCAGCCAAGCTTGGGTGTCCCCTTCCCATTAGTTTTTTCCTGCTATTCAGTCCACTCCATTAGTGTGACTTGATGATTAGAAAATAAACTAGAACTTACAGAATAGTTTGATAAGAAGAAAATGATATTAAGTATTTTTTATGATCGTGTGGATATGTCTAACGGTGAGAAACATGAACAGCTTGAAGAGTCTCACACACGTGTCCAGTCTGGTGGAATTAATTCCCCACAAGGTGATATGATTATATGATGCATTATATGGTAGTTCAATATATTTTACAGCTTCCACTACCTGAAAAGGGTTTATTAGCACTCAATCAAAGCCCTATAACCTAACAAAATTTCATTAGAGTTTTGTAAGCTTTAGAAGTCATTTAGGCAAAGGCCTAAATGGTAAAACAATAAAATACTTTGGGGGTCAAGTCAAATAATGTCAAACAATGTCGAGGAAGGTAAAGCTGCATTTGTTTATTATTTTTTTGGAATCATTGTTACACCTTATTTCAAAGTAATTTTATATGGTCCATTCACACAAACTTGATTAGGACTCATTATCACCATGGGTAAGATACTCCCAACCACTATTAAGGACTAATCCACTGTTGTTTTTAAAAAACTGAGTATACCTTATCATATTTATATTTCCCTAGTTAGGTAGATTTTATAGCACAACTTAACCAGATAAGAATGACAAAAGATCTCAAAAAGCTAATTCATCCCCCCTCTTACGTCATACCGTCGACACCTAACCTAACACAAAGTAATTACCAAAATTGGAAGTTTAATTATTATTATTGAACTATTTGATTGAAAATGACTTAAGTATATCAATATGAATTTAAATTATATCCATATTTACAATTTCATGAAGTTGTAGATATAATTTGACTTAATCAGTTGAAAGTTGACAGGGGAGGTTGAAATGAAAAGAATTTCAAAGAGAAAAATGACAATATTTATAGTAAAATTGAACTCGGATTAAATAATATCCTTGAAATGTTGAGAAGCGGAAAAAGCGATTATATACAATTGATATATTTCATGGTATTATGAAAATATTCAACATTAAATAGAGATACTGTTATCAGACTATTATTGGTGAATCAAGCAGGTTTTGATATCTTTTTACTTTCCATTTTAAAAAATATTTAAAATTAAATTAATATAGAATTAAAATCTTGCAATTGGATTTAGGCTTTTATTAAGTAATAGAAATGAGGTTTGCACAATGCAGAATCTCACAGTGGAAAGTGACATGGGATAATAATTTATTAGATTAAATTACCATTATATTGATTTGAATTGATTCACTGATAATTAAGGTAAACTATTTTAATGTTCATCTGGTAATTTTTTGGTTGCGTTTATGGTCTTAACTGAAACTTCTTGAGAAAGATATGAAACAATGATCATGCAAACGTTTTAACAAATATTGCAGTTGAAGAAGACACAGTTTCAATAAATATAGGGGGTCTAGAGGAGCTGAAACCATCACAGATTACGTAAATTTGGGTGCCTGGATGGAAATATAATGTCTCGGTATTTATGCAACGTTCTCTATCACATTAATTTAATGGGATTAGGCATGAGTAGCCTATATTCGTAACAGGAAGATAGTGTGAGGGTCTGGATACACAAAATGACAAAGCAAGATAATCAATTATCCTAATTCTATACAAAGATATAGTATCATTCCTTATATTATAACACCATTAACTATATATGTATATTCTAAGTAGGTACATGTTTGGTATTTTATTTTAGCTTAAGACTATAAAACCCCTCTCTTAGATACTTTAGTAGCTACACAAAATAATATTTTTCACTTAATGTTTTGATGAATAAATGGCAATTTATCAATACTCAACACAAAGAACCATGTAATAAAGTCAAGTTATAGACATAAGGAATATGAAACAGATAATTTTAGACAGACGTTCTAGAAGAACATTGCAAAGAGAGTATCAATTTCATAATCATTAAATAAAACCAGTAATTTTAAGAATATGGTTTGATAAATTACTACGTGGGGACTACCTTTATGTAATTTCAAATTTCAACAACCTCAATTTCTATTTTTTAGATTGCATATGTTACTCATACATCATATATGTGAAAAGACAAATTTCTGAAAATATTATTCGTTGAAGTATGACAAAATCATTCTGTGATATTCATAGACCTCAGGATCATAAATGTGATTTTATTCATACTTTTGTAGAAGAGAATATAAATTAGTTTCAAGTATGTCCAATTCAAGAATGGAAATATTGCAACTTATAAAATGTGTCGACTGAAAAGAGAATATTATATGTATTAGATTATTAATAAAATGTAATTAATAAAAATATAGAACATAAAATTAATGAGTCAATAAATATGTTTGAATATAAATCATAAATGATTTTCTAAATTTCATATAGAGTACATCAGAAAATCCCAGATTGTGAGTAAAAAGTATGTTCACAAATAGGAAGTTAGAGTCCTAGTGAGAGTATATGTAATATGCCCATACCAGGTTAAAGAACCATGCATTGTATCCTGAAATAGTATGAAATAAAAAAATCTTGGAGGTTAGCTCGTAGGCATAAGGATAAGAACATTATAGGCACTGCATAAAACCAATAATATTAAAATAATTCATGGATGATATTTTGAGAAATGCGTGTTCAATAGATTTTCTGAAGAGTAAAAAATTTTCATTAACTCTTATAAACTAGAACCTCAAATCATAATCCAAGTTTAGAAAGGATGAGTAGGACAGCCAATCAAAATATTCGGCATCATGCCTGCAGAGTTTAGCTTTGGAAAATCCGCATAACTCAAGTTCTTATCCTATTTTATGGTTTTGTAAGTTTGAAGATGGGAAATAATCATTAATATTTTTTAATTGAAATACTTCATTCAAAAAAAAATTTAGATCATTTGATTTTAAAACTAACGCCTATTTGAAGAGAGATTAAATTTATGAATAAATATACTTTCACATTCAGCATCATTTTAAATATGATGATTTTTCATTCTCAAATTCCTAATACTTGACGTTAATTTATCATTATCCTGTACAATAGATATCAATATTACCCTTTATGATCTTGAGGTCTATGAATATAAAAAATGATCATTATATACTTAAATGGAAACTTTTTAGTAATATTATCTATTTCCATTTAGGATATATCCATGACATCTTAAAATTCAAAAAAAAATTAAAAATAGGGTTATTCAGATTTAAAGTTACATCTGGAAGTGATGATCAAACTCTATCCTGAATATTACTATAGCTATTCAAAAATTCTGACATTAATACTTTTTTATAGTATGCTTTTATAAATGTCATTATAAAGGTCTGTTAGTTTCATATTACTTATTAGTTTAACTTTACTCGAATACAAGTTTCGTCGTCAGTAGTATTGATGAATAGAGGGAGGTGCTGTGTTTTAAATTTCAGTTATAATTTATCAGTATCTTTCTTATTGATGGAGGACCATCCGCAAGCTAAAGCGCCAGGTCTACCCGCGCCGACACGTCAGCAACCACGTCACGAAGCTCGAGCTGACGAGAAGAACCCGGCGTTCAAGTACACGGCGTGACGAGAAGGCGTCCCCAATTTTATTTTCCTCGCGTTTTTCTGAACTTTGTCGTTGTGTTTTTGTTTGGGGGGGCCTCCGTGTTTTGGCCCTTCTGTCGTACTTCGAACTGCATATTACGGCCCGATTAGGGTTTTTTTTCCCTAATTACGGGCCTCCCCTAGGGTTCCCTCTCTCCCGCTATAAAAGGAGAAGAGATGCCTTAGACGAAGAAGGAGAATTTTTGAAGTTGATTAAGTTTTGCAGTTTGTTAGAATGGAGTCCCCTTCAAGGAGAAGAGGAAGACTGAACTCGCTACGCCGTTGCCGTCCATCGTAGGTCTGAAGACTGAATTCGCTACGCCAGAACGCGCCGCCACCGCGTCGCCATCACCTCCCTCGTCCATCTCCCTGAGGAGAGAGACCGCCGGAGTCCACTGTCTGCTGCCGCTGTGACGAACTTCCCCGCTCGCCGCTCGCCAAGACCCGGTGCCTGCTTCCGTCCTGCTGTGGCTCCCGCCCTGAACGTCGCCAACCCGACCGACGCCTAAACAAGGCCTTCTCGGGCAGCCGACCACGCACGAGCCCAGGCGCTCCGCCAGCTGAGCCATCTCTGGTGCCCCGAGCAGGGTGCCTGCCCGTCTGCCCACCTCACCCACTCGGGGGTCCGACCACGACCCGCTCGAGCGTCTGTTTCCTCGCTCTCCCGCCGGCCTCGCCAACTGCTGCCACCGCTGAACAACCTAGGCGCGGGGAAAAGGGTGAACCGGATCAGTCGCCGAGTTGACTTAGTGTGACCGGCCGATTCCGGCTCTAAGTCAACTCAGTCCAACCCGGTTTTAAGTACCGGCCAGTCACCACTGAGTTGACTCAGTGTGACTCGGATTCAAGTAAGGGCACTCGAAGGTAAAAATGCTGATCCGAAAGGGCCTTCCTGTCAAGACAAAAAAAGGATAAGAAGAGAAGTGTTACGGCTCCAGCGGGGTGGCCGCACCGCTCGCCGCTGCAGCCGTTCGCCGCCGTCGCCGACACCCCACTCAGGGTGCCAGCCGCTGCCACTGATTATGTTGGCGCCCTTGCGCCTCGTGCCCACCCCGACCCCACCGTTCACCAACGGGTGACCGCCAGGCGCCCGCCGCCGCCGTTGGGCCGCGGTCACCCCGTGCTTCCGCACTCCCACGGTGCTAGGTCGCTCGCAAGCACCTGCCGAAGCCACCTGCCCCAAAGTCCTCCCGTTGAGAAGCCAGATCGACGCTCGACACGGCCGAGCACCGTCGGTGACCCCGGCCCCCAGGGCGCTAGTTCACCTCGTCCCCACCTCGACCAGCGCCGCCAGTTAACGCCGGTGTTCCGGTTTGGCGCCCGCCTGCCCTCCACGCGCATCGCGCCCCAGCCCGGTCGACAGGGCTCGCCGCACGACGCCGCCAAGCGCCGTCCAACCCGGCCACGCCAGCTTGTCCGTTCAACCCCACCGAGTGTCGCCGGTGACACGGCCACGGTGCCCGCTCACCTTCCGTGAGAGCCGCGCCCCTGTACTGTCCTATGGCCGTACGCCTGCCCGAAGCTCCGAGCCGAGCAGGACAATGTCGCTGCTCCTGCGTCTCCCGCCTGAACACCGCTCGACCGACCATCCACGATTGTCTTCCGCCTTGCTGCACCGGACAGCCACGCCAATTAAAACACGACTTCGACCACTGCAACAACCAGACTCGAGTCCGCAGGTCACGACGCTAACCCTTGTGCGCTATTACCTCTTGCAATATTCTCTCACGTGCCCTATCCTCGGATCTCCCCCTTTTGTCGTTTCTCATTTGTTTGGGGTTCGGGTAGTTATCTCCACTCGTTTTTCCTGCTCAACATCTTGTTTCCGGGATAGATAGTTGGATCGAGGATACCCGCTCCGGCGGCGTCCTTCGATTGATCTATCGGGTTATTGGGAGTCGGATCATACGTGACACGTAGGGGAACTCTTTCAGTGCCCCGTCCTATTTCAGTTATTGCTGTACTTCTCGTTATTTTCTTCATAAACGTGCATCCCGCATTCCACATCAAACTACATGTTATTCATCGCCGCCCTATGTTGCAACGCGACCCATCGATCCCGGCCGTACGTGTTGCATCACTTATGCTTTTTTTCCAAGTGTTTTGCTTGGGGGATACAAAAAATACTATCTAAGGATCATCATAACCTTAGGATGGATAAATCCAAAAAGAATTATGGATTATCCAATGCTATCTGGAAAAAACTCGGTGTATTCTATCATCTATCTTATTCCCTGCCTGGGTAATCATCTTTCACTTTCCTAACTAGATGAGAGTGAGTAAAATTTAAAGAATATTTTTTCATCTAAGGTGATATGATTACCTCATGATTTTATTTAATCAATTTTGATTGATTTCATTTCCGCTCAATTAATTTCTTTAAATCATTAATCTATCCTATATAATCCAACATTCAGAACATAAATACTAGTCGAGATGTAGAGAATTATGGGTAAATCTGAAGATTGAGTTGGATTAGCCAGTGGAGTCTCACTATTGCAGAATTCCATGGAAAATGCTTAAAATTGGGCTAAAAAGATGATTAAATATGCAATGCTTCGTCGATACCATCAATATATATCTTTATCTGAATGAATATTTTCATTTAATGGTTCCCATGGGCTGGGTAATATCAGGGCACCAGGCTTGTTACGTACCAGAGAACAATGAATCAAGGTATTTTAGGCATAACACATGCATTATCAGTTATATAAATAGACAAATCATTATGTTTTATCAAAAAAAAGTATGGTTATTTAGCATCCATCTGGATTATACCTAAATATCAAGTTGAGAACATGACTGATAACACCCTAGATTCGGTCTTTATTTCATGATATTAGCATAATTTTATGCATTTAGAGAGCTTAAAATGGGGTTGTTATCATCTATTTACATGAAAATACTGTTTCCAAGTGATTTCTGATTTTTCCCTAATTTTCTGTTAATTCTATGAATTTTAAGATATTTATTTGAGCTTGAAATAATTATTTTTGAATGAAAATGGCAAGTTTAATATATTAATTTCGAGATTTATCAGTACGGGGATGAATCAGTGAATTTTCTAGGATTTTTTACGATTTTTTAGGATTTTTCTGAGATTTATTTGAAGAAGAAATACATTTTTTCTAAGGAAAAAAAGTATATTTATAAGGAAAAAATGAGTATTAACATTATTTTCAAACTTTGGAGGGCCTTTTTGTAAAATTTTGTTGCAATGATACCCTCAAAGCAGCTCTCGGTCGTGGTTGCAGGTGTAAAGATATTATTTAAAATATTCTAGGGTTTTATTGCAATTATTTAATATTTGTTTTAATGTTTTTAGGAGAAACCAGAGGAGCGAGAGTGCACAAGGGGCATATACACAATTACTTTTGGGCGGCATCCAGCAGCAATTCTGGCCTTTTTTAGGACTTTTCTGCAAAAAGAAGAATTCAAAATGTGCCAGCCAATGAGAGAGCGACACATGATGGCGTGTTAAAAAAAGAAATGAATAAATGTATCAATTTAAATCTAATGGATTAAATTGGTTTAAAATTCATTTATTAATAACTTTTGATCCTGAAGTCCGATTGAGATGATTTTTTATGGATTTGCTCGTCTTAATTCCCTCTTTCTATCTATGTTGAATCATTCAGATCCATCCTACATTGATAGATAAAAATTAATTACTAAACGGGGGTAAAATGGTACTTTTTACCGTGTAACCTAAGTATAAAAGCTAAATTTCAAGAGGGGAAGCTCATTCTTGATGGTGCTCTATCACAGCTACAAGATAGAGAGGAGCTCCAGCTTGGATCAACCTATTTGGTACTTTTTCCTTCTTTGTATTTAAACTTTTGGTGTATTTTGGATGTTGTTAGTTGAATTCCTTAATCTTTCTTCTTGATCCCTGTCTGAACTTCTAAATCGCTTGGCTTGAGCAGAATGTACATGCCCTGACTAGGATTTAGAGGAGAAATTGAGAGATTTCCTAGCTATTCCAAGTGCATATAAAAGAAAACTATAAAAAAAACTTATAAAAAGGGTTAACATTCTAGGATATTAAATTTTCCATTTCATTATCCAATAGAGTAGTTATTACTGAATTGTCAAACCTAAAGAACCAACCAAAACATGTCTAAATTTTCTTCCTAATGTCTCTAATTGAATTCTTTGATCCTTTCAATTGGATCAATTAATTCAACTTAGAGCCACTTATTTCATCTACTCCTCTCATCTCTTCTACCCCCCCTTCCCAATTTCTCATCTAATTAGGGTGATTTAATTTCTGTTGAAGATTAAATTAACCCCAATTAGGTTCAAATTATTCAAGAAGAACATCAATTGGATTCCTTACTAGCTTCCCTTGGATGACACTCGTACTTATCACTACACATCTTAAGTAGAGTTTTTATAATTTTTATTGTATAAGCTAAAATTGACAACGACAAGGGTTAAAAATTACATAAAATTTACCCCTATTTTTGGCTTATCAATGACCTCCCAAGATGTCGGCCCATTCTGCAGTATTTAATAAGATCTTGGCTAAAATTTAAATGCAATCATGTTTTGTGAAAAATAATTATGCATTGTATCTAAAATTAGGGGTTTTATTGGACTATACTTTAAGATGCCTCTCTATCTGAACTCATCTCAAATGCAGATTCTTGCATCTGTACTGTTTCTGATGGTGATTCAATTCCTACTAGTTTATCTACATAATAGAAGTACATGTACCGCCCATACTGGTATATGTGCAACCGAGCAATAAATAACTAATGCATTTATTAACTCATTAATTATTTAACCAATGTCCTCTTTAGGAATTTTAGTAAAAAATCTATATGCAAAATTCATTGAAAGTATATAACAATGATTTTTTATACTCACAAGACCGTTTGGATTCATTTAATTATTTGAAATTAAGTTAGGTATGCAATAAACATGCAATATATCAGGAAACATATGAACAACTTCCCCCACTTTGTATGAAGTCCAAAATATAATAAATATGTGACTAATTTCATCTCAATAAAAATGTGTAATAAAATTTATTCCTATATGGAAATATAACATTTAATGGTAGACATGATCATATATTTTAACTGTGTCAATAACTATGACGCTAAACAGTGCCACGGATCCTATCAGTAAATGATACTAAAGGTAACAAAAAAACTCATGATTAAACATTTAGGGCATAAAATTGTTTAGGTTTGTCCCCAATTTGCTTTAAGTCTTTCAGTCTTGAAGGCATGTGGATATTATTTCAATAGATCAAATATGTTCATTTCTCAAATTTGAACTATTTGAGGCATTATCGCTAGATTTTTCATGCATTCACCATTAGTTGAGGTTGGTTGACTAACCATCATAACTTCTACTGAGTAAGAAAATCCCAGGGAAACGTTCACCACGCAATAACCAGTTTCATTTCTCGTTTGTTATCAATTCAATTATAATCCTATAAAGTTTAAGCAGCTTATCAAAAAGCTTGGTTTTTGTGATTTGGGTTTATGAAAGTTCAATAAAAGTATCATGTTTCTTGGTACAATCTTTTTTTTTCTTGGTACAATCACCCGAACATATAATTGAATCATAATAAGCAAGGTCGAAAGGTTTTAAGTCACGCACCATGGTAAATCTTAATATTATTGAACATAGCAAGTGTCATTAAGATGGGGATGTTGTTCGAACGCTTATCTCATAAGGTTCAAGGACATCCTTGATAGGTTTGTAAAACGTTAATATCATAACCACCTGAACTATTATAGTCATGATCCATATGTTTTCCAAGCGTGGACAATGATTTGACCCTGGTATTTTTGACCATTTAATTTTGTTCATAATAATTGAATGATGTTAGATGCTGAATTCCTTAAGTGCGCCTTCATCAGGTTTATGGAGATGTAAGTGATTTGAGTATTAAAGATGTAAGTAACAATTACGCAAACATAGAATGAATGGGATTATGACAGATCCATCAATTATGAAGTGAAACCATAAGGCTTAGGAACCTTATTGCCTATATTATTTTCTCCCACATGGGTTTATGGAGCTATTAACGTGATAATAATGTTACAAGCACAATAGTTCTGATTCATATGTTTTCAATGAATGGACCACGTTTTCACCGTAAAATCGATACTTTCTATTTAGTTTTCTTTAGGTAGTCGTTGACTTTTTCCAAACGATTTCATAGTAAAAGGTTTCACAAAGCATAATCAAACTCATTATGCCAGTGCTATTCGTTGCACGTGAGCTTAGAAGACTTAATCACCTTCCTGGCAAGCTTATGATTTATCATATAGGTTTACGGAACTTCGTGGAAATTATCAAGCTGCCAGCATAGTTCTCCGGCCATTATCACTCATGGGATGCTGAAGATCCGTAAGATTATTCGCTATTGTTACCGGATAAAATGCAAGCATTAATGATTAGTTCAGTTAGAATCAGCTTTCAGATATCATTCAGAAGGTTTTGAATAGTCACAGGCTTAAAATTTTTGCTGAGCAAATTTTTTAATATTGTAAAATGTATTAATTGTTAAATGTGGGGTCAGTCATTACGTTTGATTTGTATAACTTGTTGCGTACCTTTCGTGCACTAGATTGAATGGTCATTCATCCAAAGATTATAAGAAAGAACTACGATTGGTCTCTATCTCTACTTGTCAACCAACTTATCCCATCATCTATTGATACAGATACTAGCCCTCAGATATTAGATTGGCTTATTTTATCAGTCTTTTCCATATGTCTGCGTCTATCGGCCTGACTTCTTTTCCGTCTATCTATTTTCGTCTGACTTTCGATTCATACATACATTCTGATTAGCTGTTTCCATTAATGAGAATAAACAGCTGAACAAACGCTCGTTAGCTGTTTCTATTACGAAAGGTTGAGAACCCCAGTTGTGCGTGAAGTCACCCGCGGCTACAGTTAGAGTTCACCTATCACGCCCACGAATAAGTACCGGAAACGCACGTTCCCGGATGCTGTTGACGAAAGTGTCCGAGACTTCCTTTCAATGCCAGCCAAAGACGTTGACGGCGCACCGGTTAGAGACAAGTCTCTGCGCTGTCACCGCGCTGGCTTTTCTACTCCTTTTTCTTATGGCTCCTCTCTTCTCTCTTACGCCATCATTCCAGGGTGGTCATGATAGATAGACAGCGAGACGACGACAAAGAACGATAGATAAAAAGAGAGGGAAGAGATAGATAGACAGATGGAGAGATAGATGGAGAAATATATAGATAGAAAGATAAAGAGGAGAAATAGATAGAGGGAAAGATAGATTGATAAATGGAGTGATAGATAGACAGATAGATACATTGATAGAGGGAGAGAGATATAGATAGATAGATAGAGGGATAGATAGATTAAGATAAAAGGAGAGGGATAGATAGATAGATAGATAGATAGATAGATAGATAGAAAGAGAGAGAGAGAGAGAGAGAGAGAGAGAGAGATAGATAGATACAGCGACAAAGAGACAGAGAATGATAGAAAGAGGTATAAGATGAGGTGTAAGGGAGAAGAGGACCCGCAGATGAATGACGACGCAAAACCGAGCAGATTAATGATCCTTAGCCAAAAAATGAGTACAAGGGCTTTGTCATAATTGCGAGATATTCTCCAGCGATGGTGATAGGGAAGTTAGCGAGAGAGAATTGGAGGCTCAAGTTTATTACTGCAGCGACAACCCCCAGTAAGACCGTGGAAGTTTCCCAGATACCCGTTCGAAATTACAGCAAATGGACAACTAGGAATAAATAAGAGGTAAAATTCGGAATAAATAAAGCGGAACGCGGCCAGATTTCCAACGGGATGCCCACCTGCGCGCCGCTTCGCTGGCTCCATCTGTCTTCCATTCACAGGCCAATACGCCTCCTCCCACCTATATATAAACACTCTCTTCCTCTTCTCTCCTTCACCCCCATCGTCACTGCAGTAGATCTTCTCCCAGCCCAAGACATGGCCGCCCCCCGCGGAGCTCTGGCGCTCGCCTTCTTCTCTCTTTTCTTCGCCGCCAGCTTCGCCCAGGGTCCAGTCGCCGGACCCACGGCCGCGCCGCCCGTCGCGGCCACTCCCCCGCCCACCGCGCCGCCCCCGGTCGCCACCCCCCCCACTGTAGCCACTCCCCCAGCCACTCCGCCGGCTACCCCGCCGGCCACCCCGCCGGCCACCCCGCCGGCCACCCCGCCGGCCACCCCGCCGGCTACTCCGCCAACGGAAGCTACTCCTCCGCCAGCCACTCCCCCAACGGCTACCCCGCCAACGGCTGCTCCGCCAACCTCTATCCCGCCAACGGCCTCTCCTCCAGCGGCGACTCCCCCGTCAACGGCTACTCCTCCGGCCTCGCCGCCGACCGCCGGCGAGCCAGTTGAAGCGCCCACTCCGAGCAAGTCTCCGGCAGCGTCGCCGGAGAAGGCGCCGACCGCGCCGACATCGCCGGGGCCAGCGCCTGAGGCGCCGCCGGCGGACACGACCCGCAACGCCGCGGGCGTGGCCGGCAGCAGCTTCGCAGTCCTCGCCATGGCCGGAGGAATGGCGGCCCTGCTCCTGTAGAGACTCTGGTTTCATCCACGAGGGCGCCATTTTTTCTTTTTCTCATATTCTATTCTTCTGCCTCCCTTGTATTGGACCTGCATTCTTCTTCTGGTTCGGGGGTTTCGGGGGTTTCGGGGGTTTCAGTCGTGTCTCGGGCGGGACTATCATACATTGTGCCCATCTGCTGTATTCCAAACCAATAAATCTTGATTTCTCGCGCCACGCCCTGCTTCTTTGAATTATAATCCCATTTCTGTTCTTGTTCTGGAGTTTATCTATCTGCGGGCGGAGAAATCGTTGCATTATACGTGGCCAAGATCACGTTTTTACCGGGTTTTGGTAGGATTCTGTTGAAGATGGGCTTGTGTTAGGTGAGTAGAGGACGTTACAGAAAACGAGAAGACGGGTTGTTTGTGCAAGTGAGAGCCAGCTGAGTGCAAGCTGGAGGCTTTGTCGGTGCCAACGTGATAGCTCGAGACAGCTGGTCTCTCTAGAGAGAGACATACCTACTAGTCTATTATATCCGATGAGAGAGATATAGAGAGCATATCCCTAAACGAAGAGAGCAGGAGAGGGGGAGAGAGAGAGAGAGAACGTGGCTTGGCAGGATGGGGTGGGGGCCTGGATCCAGATCAAATCTGTCTTATTGAAACTTCCCGGATCTACCTCCGGTTGTCGTTTTTCTCGCGTGATATAAATCTTTGGCAGTAAAACGATGAGATCTAGTTACAAATTTACAGGGACCAACACTCCATGAATGAGCTCTTCTTAAAGTGCTCTGACGTGAAATGGGTGATTTTTCCCGAGCCCTGGAAGTCGCATTTCCTCTGTGGTCACATTTTCAATTGGGACATTTATGACTTCCAAAGTCTGTACGTAATGGGTTGAGTCCAGATTCTCAGTATAATTTCTTTTCTGATGGCTTTTCCTTGTTTATGCAATAGTATCATGTAATTTCCTTACGTTCTTTGAATTGGGAACCCCGTTAATCGGGAATGTTTCTCATCTTAATTTCTGTTTAACATTAAACTATTCATCAGGTAACCTTCAATATTATCTTTTTATCATAAACTTTTCGTTTACTCACTTTTGTATATTTAAACACCAAAATATCTTACAAGGCATCATTTTCACATGCTGCCACCAGAATAGTAGATATCAACCATCTCATTATTAGGTGTTATTTTAAATGTGTTCTTTCCAGAGGAATTAGCTTAACCGTTCACAAAACATAAAATTGACTTGTCGCGCGAAGATCACTCGTATCTTCAAAGTAATGCTTCAGAGGCATTTACTGATAAATCCAAGCGGTGAAAAAAAGGGCTGTCTGCGGAAACGGAAGCGGACAAAAGGTCTGGCGCCGTTATCTCCAGAAGCTATCCTTTACTTCACGGGGGGTGCCTGCTGTCTGAACTCTGGAGTAGTCAGGAGCTGATCACCATTTACCATGGACATGGGCCCACTCTCCATCTCTCTCTTTTCCTCCCTCCTCCCTCTCTCTCTCGTTTCTGTCTCTCTCTTTCTCTCTTGTTTCCGTCTCTCCCTCTCTCCCTCTCGTTTCTGTCTCTCTTTCTCTCTTGTTTCTGTCTCCCCCTCTCTCGTTTCTGACTCTCCCTCCCTCGTTCGCCTCTCTCTCTCTCTCTCTCTCTCTCTCTCTCTCTCTCTCTCTCTCTCTCTCTCTCTCCTCTCCCCCTCTCTCTCTCTCTCTCTCTCTCTCTCTCTCTCTCTCTCTCTCTCTCTCTCTCTCTCTCTCTCTCTCTCTCTCTCTCTCTCTCTCTCTCTCTCTCTCTCTCTCTCTCTCTCTCTCTCTCTTCCCTTACTATCTCTTTCTCGTTTCTGACTCTCGCTATCTCGTTTCACCCCTCTCTCTTTCTCGCTCTACTCTCGCTATCTCGTTTCACCCCTCTCTTTCTCTCTCTCTCTCTTTTTCTCTCCCCTTACTTTCTCTTTCTCGTTTCACCCCTCTTTCTCTCTCTCTCTCTCTCGCTCTCTCTCTCTCTCACTCCCCTTACTCTCTCTTTCTCGTTTCACCCCTCTTTCTCTCTCTCTCTCTCTCTCTCTCTCTCTCTCTCTCTGCCCTTACTATCTCTTTCTCGTTTCACCTCTCTCTCTCTCTCCTTACTATCTCTTTCTCGTTTCTGACTCTCTCTCGCTCTCGTTTCTTTGTCTCTTTGTTTGTCTGCCTCCCTCTCTCGGTTTTCTCTCTCTCTCTATGTCTCTTTCCTCTCTCCCCCGCTTCCTATCTCTCTATTGTTGGATCTTAAATGTGGGCTAACACATATACCATTGTACATCAATATTTGTTGCAGATTTTAGCTATCCTATTTAATTTTTGATTTTCTAAAGACTGAGATTAAGGCATTGTTCATAACTGTATGGGGTGCAAATATATTAGAAACCAGGTCAGCTATACAAATAGTGATGGGTATTTTTGGAGTGTATATACGGTGGTTGTGGTCCCTGGATCAGGCAGAACGTGAGACCCTCAAGTCCCTATCTGCATTGGCGGAACAAGTCTCAACTGCTAATACGTTAATACCCATATCGGGTGAGCTGTTGCTTAATGTGACTGCTCCAATCCAAGGGCCAATGAAGGCCCATTTAACCAAGTTAATGGTGGTCCATTCAATCTGGGGCTAGTAAGGCTCAAAAGACTCAGCTGACCCCAGTTGCCAAATTGGGCTTAGCTGTGGCTCAGAGCATCCTTTAAAAATATGGGCCTGCGATGGTTTTTTTTTACCCAATTGGCCAAACATCCTACCTTTAGCCAAAATGTGTTGAACATGGATAATTTGGCCAGACCAACAGATACGAGGTCATTTTCTAAGTGAATTGTTTCATTTATTATATTTATCAAAATTTAAACCTTTGGCAACTAAAATTTGTTTAATTCATCTGGGATTCAATTTATCTACGCAGTATTTGCACATGCATTATCTAGGTGATGAATATGATATTATACTGGTGTATATTAAATTTCATGTGGGTGTTGCCCATTGTAATGCATATAAACCGGGCTAATATTATAGTTTGCCCTACATTCATGCAGACACTTATTAGCCAAAGCAATATAAATGTTTGAGCAAACACATTGGACACATTGCTAATTAAATCATACTATTGATATGCCATTTTCTCAAATAGATTTTATAATAAAATGTAGCAAAAAATACTCTGTTTCACGATTTTTGAGGTTCGATGACAACATTTAGCCTGCCCAAATGAAGGCTCATTGGTTATATTAGCCCATTCCTGAATCCTTGAGGGATACATTAGCTGGGAAGGAAACTGAAATCACAATGCTTCTTCAAAATTTTGAAAAGAGATACTACAAGAGTCATATATTTGAGATAATTACAATTATGAATTGCGTAACTACCATGAGGCATAAAGATATAGCCAACCCTAAAAGAGTACATTATTGAAATGATTCATATTAGTTCCAAGTTTAAGGCTATACATCTTTAAGTACCTGAAGAATCCATTCTCTACATGCTTCTCAACTGCCTCCCTTCACAACTCAACCCGTTCAAAGTGAGATATAACTGTAACATGGACCCTTGGTCTCCCGATGATCTCTTTTCTCATTGTGTTTAAGAATAAAAGAGATTGAAGTCTGAGAAATGTGAAAGTGTTCACCTCAATATTTCCTCAAATGGAAAATTCAAGGATACAGGAAAACAAGGGCAAGAATGGAGAAGCATACGTAACATAAATGCTTATTCTGGAAACATGGTGGAGAATTGAAGAACGATTGTTGTAAATATCTTGCTTACTTTGATAATAAATGTACATTTTCTCTTGTTTTTTCATAATTATCCTTACTTTAGTACGGATATACACATGGTGGGTAGATTGGTGGTGATCATTTTTATTTTAATAAGAGTTTCATTGTACTGTCTTTTGGATGTATTATCTATATTTTGTCTTGGACGAATCTGGTTATCATTCTTCATTTGGAGATAAAAAGTTGTCTATTTCAAAATTCACTACTCATATGGACTAGATGTTTAGTGTCTTATAATAAGTTGAAATTAGTTGATACTATCACATCTTCTTTAGATGAATCCTTGAAAACCAGCTATTTTTGTATGAAATGCAAGTTAGGTGATGAGAATTCATCATATTTGTTGCATAAATAAGTGTGCCACATTTTTCAGAATAGCATTGCAAGGGTCGTGTCATAAGGAGTTATAGATTCCCTATATCTTAAAGAATTTGGCACATGTGTGTGATGTATCAAGGTAAAATGGGCAAGCACAAAAAGAGCAGGTCCCAATCAAGCCTCAGAATTCTCAGAATTGATACATATGGATATTTGTTGACCCTACGTCGTCCATCGGGTATGGATCTACGGAGATGCCACTACGTGATGCAAAGACTCCTAGGTGGATGTACGTGCAGGCCCTGCCTCGTAAGTCGTTCGAGAGTCTCGTGCGGTCATACCCTAAGTCGTTCGAGAGTCTCGTGCGGATGTAGGATTATACATATAAGGTAACCAATGATGGTAGAGGTTCCGTAAGAGAGTTTAAAAACTACTCGAAATCTTCTAGAGCACAAGGTGTAGGTTGGCACCCCACGGCCTGGAAACTTAACCAATGGATTTGGTTAAATTAATCTTTAGTTAACTAGTCTATATGTTGATATAGTTAATTAATAAGGTTGACCAATATTTGTTATTGGGCCAATAAATTTATTAACTAGAATGATACATGGGCCTAGAGGGTCACACACATAAGATGCTAGGGACATTGGTGAATATATTTTACTCTATGAGGTTTTTTGAGAAAAAAACTCAAGTAAAATATAAATAGGGGAAGGGGCACCCATTTTTGGCACCCAGGCCAACAAGAATCGAGAGGCCCCTTTCTCCACTCTGATCCCTTCTCCACTAAACAAAGGAGAGAGTCTTCATGGTGAGAAGATCTTCAAGATTTTCAAGAAGCGTTAGAGAAGAAGAAATGGAGATACAAGAGCAACGTGATTGGGTGTATACTTCTAGAGGCTGGGAATGTTAAAAACTTCAAAACGATCTTAGAGTGAGAAAGTCAAGGGTTGAACAAGTTACCCAAAAGATACATGTGATTTATTGGTTTCATAGATTGATTTTGAATTGAGTACAGCTTCTGTTACATAGAAAAGGATGGTGTTTATTATTGAATCAAGGCACTAGAACCCAAAAACAGCAACGTAAATATATCTATACAAATTAAGGTTGCTTTATATGCATCTCTTTTGAATATTTATCTTCATAAAGAAAGTTGGAACAGTTGGAAATATCCAATTCAAATCATCATTTATGAACTTTCCATGCTACACATTCATACTTGATCTTTCTCATTTGTCAAAATAATATACATGATTATTTTGGGCATAGCAACATAAAATGGTGGTGACAATTTTTACTGTTTTATGTTCAACTGATGATGGAAGCAATTATGGAATATGCCTTTGCTTTTTTATAATATCGAATTTGAGCTCTAAAGCTTGTAATGTTAAGTGGTCGGAGTGATCATATGTGTTGCCCAGGAGGTAGTTGGATCTTATATGTTGGATAACACATATATCATTTCACACAAATGGTGATTGGAAATTTTAGATATCCTATTTAATGTGTCAAAACTTATGTCCTTGAGATAAATTTATACTAGCACTATTACCTTCCACATACTCTTAATACATATGATAGCATTAACAGTACCTCCTTCATTACCAAATGAGAATGCAAACCAGACTACAAGAGCTTGTTTATGGAAATATAAATTATTATTTAGTTTTAGTACCACATATGATTATTATTTACCTTAAAATATATCATTTGGTTTTCTACAAGTCTATTCCTTGATATTTCTACTACCAAAGGTACTTTTCTGGTATATTTTTAATATTTTATAATTATTCAAGCAATAAAATTCCCATGATTAGGATCTACAACTAGTTTAGTGATTGCATTCAATGCCTTCAACATGGAACTATTCCTAGACTCCAGTTGTTGCCTTATTTGAAGTAAATATTTGTTTTCCGCTATAATTTGTGTTGGAAGACCACAACCTTTTCATACAATGATATCATTTGGGGTCTAAAATTATCTGCCAGATATTATATTACTCCCATGTGATATTTCTCTTCATGCATGTCATTTTCCAGTCTAGCTTCATTCAAGTACTAATTTTCTTTAGCTCAATTTGAGATGTGAAAGATACTTCAATGAAGTATCATTATCTGGCACTAGTCCTACATCCATCTATAGGAGAACTACTAAAACTTCTCAAGTCTCTCATTTCTACAAACTTTTTCACCTTATATTTCCTAAAAGCATCATAATATATGATTTGTTGTAGTTAAATGCTAGTATCAGATTAATTTTGATTGTCCAAGTCATATTTCCCATCTTCAAATATCATAAATGTTATAAGAATCCATTCCCATTCCTTCCTGGAAATCTTGATATATGTCATACATTATTGTAATGTTTTTTGTTATCTAACTAAGATCCCTTCACAAATAAATACATATCTTTCTTAATAAATTTCTTCTACGTCCAATTAGGAGTCATCATTAACATGCAAATGCTCAATAAAACATTGCAATGAAATATTTCCATTTCAAAAACTCAAAGGGGTTGTTTTTCATGTTGAAACTTATAAAAACCTTAATTTAAAAAAAATACAGAAAAACTTTATCGCATAAGGTTTTGCAAAGCTTAATTGCTCAATCATAGTTAGACATTTCATGGAATCTCTAGACTAGACTTCTGATTGGGGATTCTACTGTAATAGAATTAATGAAACATTACATACTCTTCACAAAATATAGTGAACGACCATTTCTCAGAATATTCTACATAATTCATCCTTTGAATAGTATTAGTTTTCTGCAGTACCAATAATACTTCATCCTTATGTCTATAGATGGACATTCAAAGTCTATTCCTTCTGGCTAGTACGGGGCACACCATATGGAAATTTAGCCCACTATACACCCATTATACTGTCATACTCTCACTTAGAATCTCGTTATATTCTAAGGACACATTCCCGGACTTCCAATATGAACACCTGGTTTTTACTATCTTGCTAGAAATTTATAATATACTCTATATGATTTTTAAAAATCAGATATCATTAATAAGAAAAAAGAGTATATGAACTTATTGATTTCATATTCTCATGTTTATTGTTTTTCCTTCATTATCATTTAACATATTATCATTAATATTTTTTGTTAAACATATGGCTGATGGAGCGCGCCAGCCCGATCCACCATTGTCGTCATCGACAGCCCCCCCCAGTTCGCGTCCAGCCCGACCGGCACGCCAAGGCGCAAGTAAAGGCAGCCGGGTTCAAATACCCTGGGTGAAAGCACATCCATATCTTTCTGGCATTTTGATTTCGTATTGCCTTAGGCGTCTTATCGTGTTCACATTTTCATTTTCATCATGTCAGTATCCGCCATGTCGTGTTCGTGTTCATGTCGTCACATTCGACTCATGTCATCAAATACGTGTCAAGAAACTATGGTTATTTTGTATTAAGGGGGGGCCCTATGTATAACCCCCCCTTGTAAGGGCACTTGTGCCCTTACTAAGGGTCCCCACCCTTAGTAAGGGCCAGCAGGCCCCTATAAAAGGGGGCACGATGGTGCCCTAGAACTCAGACCAGGAATTATCGAAGTAAGAATTTGTTCCTCTTCTTGGTCTAACAAAGGAAGAAGAGGGAGGAGGAAGAAGAGAGGGAAGGGGATAAAGGAAAGAGGGAGCGGGAGGAGAAGAAAGAGGATAGCGCATGGGCCACAGTGTTCCCTTGGGTATCTCTGCCATCAGCGCTTCAGTCTGCCCATGGTCTCCCATCGTGCCACCACCGAAGTACCGGTAGTATGTTGGTCTGGGACATCAGGAAGTCACTATCTCCCTTCTCGCAACGCGTTGAAGATTCTCATGCACGACAGCTCACCTTCCTCGCCAGGACTCATGCTGACCAGCCACGACCGTGCGCGAGATTGCACTGCGTTCGGTCAAACCACGATGGAATTTTCCCCGCGAGGATCGAGTGGACACCATTCCTGCACGCGATGGTTTCCCCGCGTACTGAGTGTGCACCGCCCCTCGACGGGCTACCAGGAGCCGTGAATCATCGTACGACCATTTTGGGTGTGATGTGGACCTACAGTCACCACCAGTGGTGATGTGCATCACCCCTGGTTGAAGTGCCTAGCGGGTGCAACATCCCTGCGCATTGACTGGGCCTCATGGTGAAGCCATCGATGCGCCCTGCTCCGCTCGTGTTGACCCACCTCAGAACTGTCCACCGGCCTAGACCGACCGCTTGAGCCAATTTGCTGCTGACCATCCGCGCCTTTCATCCTCACTTCCACCCTCAGACTACCGCTCTAGCGCTGTGCCACATCCGCCTATTGAGCTACCTTGTGCCTGTCTCTAGCACCCCTCCACTGCACTCGCTCGTATTGGTTCGCGTCAACAAAGACACCGACGATGAGTGACACCACCGACGAGGTACATCATTCCCCTTGCTCATCAGTTACACAATGTCTTTCAATATACTTTCGGCTACACTCCACCGAGCTCGGGTTAGTTTTAGGTGAGAGACTATATCGAGAAACTAAATCACCAGTGAATTCTTGGGTACGGGCTAGCCCATCTGTTACGTGTGAGCGTCAACAAAATTATTTTGTTCGACGTTGTAGTCAACATCGTCTCTCCGACAAGCATTGCAAGGTCACCGTCATTGTCACCATCACCAATCCCCCACTGATGGAGGACCATCGTGCCGACGACGACTCGCCAGCAGCCACGTCGGACAGCTCGTGCCGACGTCCGCAACCCAGAGTTTAAGTACTCCGGGTAGGTTCGAACAATTTATGTTTTTTCTATGTGTATTTTCTTTGCATTTCGAATTATGGATTGGGCCAGTATCGTAGGGCCCATCCTCGTCTTTATTTTCATTTTAAGATTGTATTTTGATTTCGTAAGGAGAGGTCGAACCACGTCTCATGACGGTTCAACCTCTCCCCACGTCTCCTTGGCACCCCTCCTCCCTATATAAGGGGAGGGCATGCCCAAGGGACTACTTGGAAGTTTTTGAATTGAAAAGCATTTTCAGAAGTCTTCCCCCCTTATCGTAGCTGTAGCGTAGGGGGTTTGGTTAGCCCCACCTCTTCGTCGAGACCACTCCGGAGAGTAGAGCCCACGCCCCGCCCGTCGAGATCACTCCGGTCGTGGCGTGTTCAACCGTACCATCGAGATCACTCTGGTATGTTCAAGATTTTCAAGAAGCCGTCGAATCAAGAATTGAGAGGGCTCCCATCGAGATCACTCTGGGCGTCCTCAAGGTTCGTGACAACTACGGCGCAGTGCGGCATCGGGACATCTGCCTCCAGCGAGGAGGAACGCCCGCGATCCCGTCAAGAACCCTCTTCGCCAGGTTCTTGATCCTTCTCCTTCACCATCATCCTTCTCACCTCCCCACCTCGATCATCTTCTTCCATCGTTCTTGATTATTCCCCCCCACTTCTTCCCTTGTTTCCTTGACCGAGAACCCCTTTCTTGATCTCCTCCCATTGCCCTTCCCCCCCGTTCTTGAACCCCACGTCCTGTTTCCCCCCCCCCCCCCCCCTTCGCCTTCTTGAATCATCCCTCCTCTGCATAATCCCTTCTTGATCCATCCCCACCCCTTCTTGACCGCCTGTGCCATCCCACTCCTTCACCTCTGTCCCGCCACCCTCTCGCCACGCCGTCCACCGATTCTTGATCTTTCCCCACCCACGCTCCGGCCACGATCATCTCTGACCCCGTCGCCATCCCAACGCTGCCCTCGCCGTTACCCCTCGCAGCCAACTCGCGCGCTGCGCCGCGCAGGCCCCACACGTGGTCTTGCCTGGTGCCGCGACCGCATGGCCCCGCACGCAGACCCGCCGTCCCTTTCGCTGCCGGCTCTGCCCGCGGCCGCGCCGTGCCGCGGCACGACCCCGCACGCGACCTCACCTGGTCCCGCGACCGCGGCCTCACCTGCTCCGCACGCGGCCTCGCCTGTTCCGTGGGATCTCGCCATCCGGCGGTCTGGTCGCACGCCCAGATCTCCGCTCAGCGCCGTGCTCCCGCTTTGCGCCGCTGCCCTGTTCCAGCCGACGAGCGGCCCCGTGACGTGCCCTCGCCCTGCTGTGTACCCCCGTGTCCCCGCATCGCATTCACGTCGGCCTCTACCGGTGACTCGGACATCATCAAGCTACCATTGGTCTTCGACCCGTCAACTCATCGCTCTCATCCGACACGCCGTGGACTACGTATCCTAAGGTCCGCTCGTCTCTTCTCCCACTTAATCCAGTATTATTACTACTTGCAGTCCCATCTTCCGCTATCACGTCCTCTGCCCCGGCGTCCCGCCTATCGCCAGAAATCGGAATAGCCACCGTTGACGAGAGTAGGGACTTTCTTGAGGTAAACGGACTGTCCCCTGACCACTTAAATTCCGAACTTAACAGGGCCGTTGGACGCCCCTCTCGTCTAGACGTCTAGTAGATTCCGAGGGTCATTGGGAGTTTGATCCTTGGATCATTCTTCCCGGGTGATCGTCCTGATCTACATCGTTATCTTCCGAAGTCTAGTATTGCTCGTTCAAACGTGCATTATTTTTTTGGATTTCATCTCATTACATTGCATCACTCTTTCCTGTGACGTGAAACGCGCCGTTCGATCCCGGCCGACAGCGTTTCGCATCACCCACCCTAGAGCTCGGAGCTCAGTGAAACCCCATGAGTTGAGGCCTGCACGTACGTCCGCTAGGATTCATCGCATCACGTAGTCACATCCCCTTAGGGAATTATCCATTTGGGTGACGTCCTCGACGACGTCTGACATCATCTCGGTATCAGAGCACCGTCTTGGTACTTGATAACACCCTAAATTTGGTCTTTATTTCATGTTATTAGCACAATTTATGCATTTAAAGAGCTTAAAATGGGGTTGTTATCATATATTTACATGAAAATATTGTTTTCAAGTGATTTCTGATTTTTCCCGAATGTTCTGTTAATTCTATGAGTTTTAAAGGATTTATTGGAGCTCGAAATAACTATTTTTGAATGAAAATGGCAAGTTAAATATTTAATTTCGAGATTTATCAGTATGGGGATGAATCAGTAAATTTTCTAGAATTTTCTAAATTTTTTTACGAATTTTTAGGATTTTTTTTTAGATTTATTTTAAGAGGAAATGCATTTATGCTAAGAAACAAAGATATATTTATAAGAGAAACAAAAAGTATTAACATCATTTTTGAACTTTGAAGGGCCTTTTTGCAAAGTTTTATTGCAAAAAGACCCTCAAAACAGCTCTCGGTCGTGACGGCAAGCGTAAAGATGTGATTTAAAAAGTTTCAGGGTTTTATTGCAAATTGTTTATTAATTTTTTTAATGTTTTAGAAAAAAAAACAGAGGAGAGAAAATGCGGGAAGGACATATACACAAATATTTCAGGGCGGCGTCCACTCGTGATTTCGCGTTTTATAAAGGGCTTCGCCAAAAAAAAAGGCCAAAGAGTCTTTCGCGTGCGACGTGGCGCTATCATGGCCGTCAAATGAGAATCCGACGGGGCTTGAAGAGGGGTTGGCTCCGGCAGGTAAGTTCACTTCCCGCGCGGTGCATACGACGCGCATGCACGGGCGGTGACGTGGCGCTTGTGGATTCGTCTGCGCAGCGAAGAAGCCGTGCGCCATGTGCATGCCATATTTATACGCATAATCTATTTTTACCTTCTTTTGTTGATTTTCATTTTTCGCCAGGGGGTACATGGCGCAACGAGAAGACGCCCGCCTGGAGAAGTTGAAATGTCGCTACCAATGAAAAAGCGACACGTCAGCGAGCAGTTAAAAGAAGAAAAAAATTAAATAAATGGTTTAATCCAATGGCTAATATTGGTTTAAATTCATTTGTTCATAACTTTCAATCCAGAAGTCCGATTGAGATGATTTTTTTATGGATTTGCTCGTCTTGATCCCCTCTTTCTATCTGTATAGTTGGATCATTCAGATCCAACCTACATTGATAGGTAAGATTGAATTACTAAATGGGGGTAAAATGGTAATTTTTGCCATTTTACCTAGGTATAAAAGCCAAATTTCGAGAGGAGGGGGTCATTCTTGATGGTTCTCTATCACAGCTGCAAGACAGAGAGGATCTCTAGCTTGGATCAACCTATCTGGTACCTTTTTCTTATTTGTATTTGAACTTTTAGTGTATTTTGGATGATGTTTTAATGAAATTTCTTCTTCATTCTTCTTGATCTTGGTCTGAACTTCCAAACCGCTAGGCTTGAGCGGAAGGTACAAGCCCTTACTAAGATTGAGAGGAGAGAATGAGATTTACCTAGCTATTCCAAGTGCACATTAAAAAACTATAAAAAACTTCAATTTCTAGGAGAGTAAATTTCCCTTTGTATTATCTAATTGTGTAGTTATTTCTGAATTATAAGACCTACAAAACCAACCAACTCAAATCAAAATTTCCCTCTCAACCTCTCTAATTGACCCCTTGGACCCTTTTCTTTGGATCAAAGAAGCCAATTTAGAGCTCCCTATTTCTTCTATTCATCCCATCTCTTCTAACCCCCTTTCTAAATTTCTCATCTAATTAGGGTGGTTTGATCTTCCTTGAAGATCAAATTAACTCTAATTAGGTTTGAATTACCAATAAAACCATCAAATTGAATTCCTTACTAGCTTCCCTTGGACGACACTCGTACTTATCACTACACATCTTAAGTAGAGTTTTTATAAATTTTATTTTTATAAGCTAAAATTGACGACGACAAGGGTTTAAATAAGCATAAAATTTACCCCTATTTTTGGCTTATCAGTACTACCAGACAACGTCCTTGACGACGCCTGACATCAATGGTTTTCTTTTCACTGAAAAATGACTGTATAAGTCATTTTTTCATCCTCAAATAACACATAGTTGAGACTAATTTATTCTTATCCTCTAGCACACATACTATACTGAATTTTATGATATTGAGATATGAATATCACAGAATATTAGTTAAATCTATTTAAATTGAGGATGTATCAGTTACATCATAAAATTTATAGATGTATTAAATAGGCTTATTCAGCTTTCAAAATAATAAGGGGTATTGCCCAAATGTAGCACTCTGATAAAACCTATTTTTAGTATTTTATGCTTTATTCACATATTACAAAATTGATACACTCTTATCTGATGTTATTATACAATGTCTAAATAAAAATCTATCCATTTTTTACTTTAAGTTGCTAAGGGATGACATAAGTGGGTAAGACCTTTAAACTTTATTCACTCCATTCCAGATAACTATGTTAAATACGTTCTTCCTATCTTGGGAATGAGGTAGAGGATAGGGCAGAATCAGTTATTTTTTTATACTGCTTAGGCTAATCCTTAATAAGGTCTGGGGGTGCCTAGCTGATGGGGGACCATCTCGCCAACCACACCAAACGACGCCAACAGCCCTCGCGAGCAGCCTGAGCTGATGCTCGCCACCCCGACTTCAAGTATTCGGGTTAAGAATGGATCATAAATATTTCCCTATAATTTTATTTCTTGTCTTGAACAATTTGGATTGGGCCGCTGTGTTTGGGCCTCGTCCTCGTTATTTTATTTTGAACAATTAATGTATGATAGGGGAATCCTCATCACGAGATGGTTTTCCCCTACTTTTGGCCCACTTGGGCATCCTCCCTCCCCTATATAAAGGGAAGGCATCCCCAAGGAAAGCCTAGGGAGTTATTTGAATTGAAGTTTCTTTCACTTGGCTCCCACCTCCTCCCGTTGGGAGCTATCAGTTTATCATTTTCTAGGTAGATTGTGGATCGTGTTGCATCATCCGTCCACCGCGTGGAGATCACTCCGTGGAAGAGACCACGATCCTGCCCCTCTGCACCTTGATGAAGAGACGGGGTTTTCTTGAACCGCCTCACCACGTCTGTACGCCACCAAGAGTCTACATCAAGAATCCTGCTTACTCCTCACCGTCATCAAGGGTACTTAGTTTTCTTCAACACCCTTGCGAATTCTCCATCAAGAATCTGAGTTTCGAGACTACACCTCCACGAAAACGTCTTCTTGGAAATTTCTTGCCAAGAATGTTTGTTATCGCCATGCCCACACCTCCTCACGATCTCACCTCACGCCCACGCATCCAAACACCGCGCGTGTCTACGCACCTTCGCCGCACATGCCCGCATCTCGTTGTCGTGCTCATCCATGCGTTCTCGCCATGCTCATCCATGCATCCAGCATCCACGCCTTTGAGCAACGTCGCCAATCATCACGCAAAAACTGGTACCATCGTTCCCCTCTCTTAGCAGTTTCCAATTACCTTCTTTTATGATGTCGTCTATAGCTCCTGTGCCGGGAGATGAGACGCCTGATGCCAGATTTCATTCGGTCGGCACTGAGTATGATGGCTCTGTACCGATGAATGATGACGGTATTGAACGTCGACGGTGTCGTCGTCCGACAGATCTAAAACCCTAACGGGTTGATGTAACTACGATGCGTTGAATGCCTTACGTGTTGTACGTGCAGGCTCTGACTCAAGGGAGGCGCCGAGCTCCAAGCTTGGACAGGGTCGCCAGGGTGATGGCGACGGTGGCCTCTCGGACCTCGTCGGAGTGACGAAGGCGTCTACGGCCGAATGGAATCTATCCGTAGGGTTCGCACGTAACAGACGTACTCGTTATTACCAATAAGACACTCAAATATCGTTCATAGTTTGCCCTCAATATCTCTCTCACCTACCTACCCCGAGCGCAGTGGAGTCGAGATGAATCGATACTGCAAGAGATAACTAAACGAGCGCCAGGAGAGGATGGTGTACCTCGATGTCGTCAGTGTGGCTCGTCCTGCAGGGGGAAAAGTCATTGATGTTGTGACGGTCGGAGGGGGTGTGATGGAGGGGCGCCGGAGAGTGATGATGGCTCGACTGGCTATTCGGCACAGGAGCAGTCTATGGGAAGGAAGAAACGTAGAGCACAAGCATTGCTCGGGGTGACGACCCTTGAGGCGGCAAGGAACGGCAATCTCAGGGCAACGGCCTTCGGGGCATCGTAGGAGGGCGACGCTCAGGCGGCAACCCTAGGGGCGTCACGAAGGCAGTGGCAGAGTGGTGGCAATGATGTCAACGCACCAACATTGGACACGCCACCTACGTCATCCGACACGCCGGGCATGCAGACTCGTCATCGACATCAACTAGATAACCCCCAGACTTCGGACGTGCAACCACCGCCTCTTGAGACGTCCCGCATCATGACACGTCGCCCACGTTTTATTTTTATGTCATTTCTCGTATTTTTTGCTTTCCTCCAAGGGCTATATGAAGGCCAATGTTGTAAGAAACACTTGGCAAAGATATATTCAAGAATTGAGTTTTTCTCTTCTTGGAAGACTTGCCCTAACCCATCCATCTTCACCGGATCGCCGGCGCCGCCGTCAATGCCGCCACACACCGCCAACCGTCGTCCTCTCTTCCCCTCTCCCTCTTCTCTCTACCAGCTCGCCCTACACCCGCTGCCAGGCCGCCTCGCGTCCTAACGTCAGGCCGCCCATCGCCCAAGTGCAAGGCCGCCCAGTGCCCACGCACCAGGCCACCCCGCACCCTAGCGCTAGGGCCCCGGCGCCGGCTACCCCGCCAAGGCCACCCTCGCCCGGCATCCCAGCATCTGCCGCCCGCTAGGGCTGCCCGTACCAGGCACCCTAGCATCGGCCGTCCAAGCCAGGGTCGCCCAAGCAGACTGCCAACCCGGTCGCCCGCACAGGCGCCCTCTCCGCCCTCGCCGCCCCCGCAGGCTGCCAACCTGGCCGCCCGCGCAGGCATCCTCGCCGCCCGCGTAGGCAGCCAACCCGCTAGCCGTGCTCGCAGCGCCCACGCAGGCCGCCATCGGCCGCCCGCACCTGGCCGCCCACGCGGGCAGCCAGCCAGCCGCTCACGCGGCAACCAGCTGACAGCCCGCGCTAGCAGTGCCCGCACAGACCACCGATGGCCGCCCGTGCCTGGCCGCCCGCGCAGGCTGCCAAACCGGCCGCCCACGCAAGCACCCACACCGCTCACGCAGGCAGCCAGTCGGCTGCCTGCGCTATCAGCCCACGCAGGCAGCCGCTAGCCACCCGCGCCTTGGCAACCCGCGCAACCACCAACCCAACCGCCCGCACAGGCACTTGCCCCATGTGTCTACGCCCACAATTTGTCAGCCACGCCCGAGAATCCTAGCTATCGAGCGATCAGACTTCGTTCGGATATCCCCTTGCCAAGGACGCTCAACGCCAGGAACACCACGCCGTATCATTGAAGCGGGGCCACGCAACGCCTGGATCACCGAGCCTAATTACGACCAGAATTCCCCGCAGCCTCAACACGCACTCCGGTGCCGAGGTACACCTAAACTCTTTGGTGTCGTGTGTTCTTCGTCTAGTATTCCTCGAGAATTTGTCCACTGTCGTCGGATTTTCTTTGAACTTCTTGGAATTTCAATGATTAGTGGATTAGGTCTTTCGTGAGTTTTCCCCCGACCGCGAATTTGAAGTATTGGATTTGGTGCTTAGGCATCGTTGTAGTGGTTGAAGATAGTACTCCCGCCCTCGACAAGGATAGGGGCTGCACTACCATTATTTCATTGGATTTAAGTTTACGAAACCGATCGTGTGGATTTGTGGTCTGGTTTATCCCTCCCATTCCTAAACCAGTCCATCCCAGCACCTGTCGTCCTCCTTCCCATCTCATCAGTCATTTTGCATCCATCATCTAGCTATCCTGCATCATAGAGTCCGACGGAGTTTGATGGAGGCGCTAGGGATGGACGACGCCCAGCAGAGGCACGAGCCGCAACAGCAATGTCTTTGAGGCAAGGCATGATAGCGGTGCCCGACGAAGGTGCGGGGTGAGGCGGCGATGCCAGTCAGAGGCATCCTTCGATGGTTGCATCCGTGGGGTTGCCAGCGGTGCTAGGCGGCAGCGCAGGTCATTCGCGGATCGGTGGCACTCGAGCGGAGGCCTTCGAGCGTCGCCAATCGGCGGCAAATGGCGGGAGGTCCGGAGGCACCTCGTGGAGGGTACCTAGGGCTCTGGCGGCGGCGCCCGATGTGGAGGCGCCAGCCACGGCGGTGACACCTGGCGGGGGGCACTGAGCGGCGCGGCGTCGGCGGCCTAGTGCCCGAGGCTCACAGGAACGGGATCCGGCTCCCCGGCTGGACTGCGGCGGTCCTGGACGTTGCGGGCGGCATTGGCGGCCTAGGGCTCGGCAACAGCGGCAGCATTTTCAAGGAGGTTCCACGGCTGAGGCTCGCAGGAACGAGCTCCAGCTCCCGACGGGACGGTGGGAGTCCCGGGCGTCGCCAGACGGCGACCAAGGGACTCGGAGGTGGCGGTGGCGGCCGCGTCCACCTAGGGTTCCTACAGCCTGGCTTCATCGGAATGGGAACCCTAGGAATGGGTGCGGCGGGATGGAACAGCCGTGTGTTGGATTACCCCATTCCGTTCCGCCATCCCTCCTCTCTCTCTTTCTTTCTTTTCTCTTTTCTTTCCTTTCCTTTTTGTTTCTAAATGTGAGACCAGAACGGCAACCAATAGGATTCCCTTTTTTTTTCTTCTTTTGGTCTAAGTCTTTAGGGCGCCCATCTCTTCCCTTATAAAGGGGAAGGGAAATGGGCCCCCAAATTGGGTCTACGAGGGAGTCCATTAGGGGAGCCCTTATAAATGGGCTCCCCCCATTACAAACAAAGAAAGAACATAAGAAAAACAAAGGGGGAGATGAGGGAATGGGGAAAGGAAGGGAGAGAGACAATGGGAAAGGATCAACGGAAGGCCCCTCCCCTTGACGGTAAAACGACAGACAGACGAACACGTCGCGAACGCGACAAAACACGACAATGCGAAAGGGAAAAATGCAAAGACACGAGAGAGAGAGAGAGAGAGAGACGAAAAAAACAGAAATGATAACTCGAGCATCTTCATCCAGTCTTCAATGTCGATGGCGCGCAGCGCAGGTGACGTTGTTGACGATCCTTGATGGCGTGCCCCATCAACGCCAATTTAGGAATAGCCGTTGTGTCGAGGAATAGGGTGTTCTATGGAATACGACTAATCCTCACGGAGGGGTAGTGGATGGGTTTGGGCGCTAATCGCCTCCCCACAAATTAGAGCGTCTAGTTGGCCTATCGGGACATGTGAGTCTGATTGAACAAAATCACGCTCTGAGTCTTTAGCAGGACCATCCGACTGCTCACCTGACGAGTACTTGTCATTAATTTTCTATCCATTTTCTCGTTTCATTCATATCCTTAGTGCATTGTAGACTTTTCCCCTGTGAGTAACACGAGTAGACCAATCCCGGTGCACCTCTTGTTAAATCACTAGCCCAGTCTGATGACAAGTGATAAGCTCAAAAAATACGTGTTTATATGTCATTATTAAGGGTTTTCGAACTTAAGCAATAACATTTATTTTATCCCTTAGTGTTTAAGTAAGGGGTCGAACCCTAGGGAGACGATAGGGAAATTCAGTTTTCCTCAAATTAGGGATTAGCACTCTAGGTTTTAACAGATATGATTTTTTTTTAACAGATTTTATGATTAGTTAGCAATTCTTGATAAGAATTACTAACTAATCTTATACTAGATTGTTTAAGTGTCCAATGGATCCTAGATTTTTAGGATGTGAGTGTGAGAAAAATCTAGATCAACAGTTCTCATTAAGCATGCTTTACTTATTTAATTAACCCAAATACTTAATTCAGCTTGAATATTTTTTATTTTCTTTTTAGTCAATTAGAAATAATTTAGAGAAGAAAATTGATCCCAATTGTTATTACCAATCTTTTTATAAGGATTTATCCAAATTTCTTATGGACTACAAGGCCTAAGGTAATATTTTCTAGTAATTTGTATTTTTTTCGATTTATTTCTCATGGATTTAGAATGTTTAGAAGAATTTTAATTATTATTATATTATATTTTATCCTGATTAATTCGGAATTGCAAAGATGTCCTAAATTAGCAAATCGTGAATACGATTTGCTAACCTAAGAAATACGGACTAATTTCTTTCGAAATGGTTCATCTAAACTTAAGAAATGTTAATTGATTTGAAAGCAAGGTAAAGTTCAGAATTGAATTGATTAAAACCTAAAATTAAGAAAAACAACGGCCAACATAAATCGAATCCCCGAATTGCTACAATTAAGTGTGAAATAAAAGGTAAAATCCAAGCAAAAGAACCTAGATGTACTAGGGATACTCGGAGATCAATCCAGGCTGATTCTGCGCAACGAACGTCCCATTTTCCACAGATTTTAGCTTGAATTTTGGGAAGAAATGCAGCGACGGATCTGCAAAATTCTTGTCCCAATTGAGCTCCAAATTGCTCCTAGATGATTCTTGAGTCTTTGAGGAGGCTAGGTTTCCTTTCTCAAGCTTAAAAATCAAGAACAGGCAGAATAATCTTCGTTCTCACTTTTTATCACCACGAAATTGGAAGAACAGCTTCTTCCAATTCCGTTATTATTTCTCTGTTTTTTGAGTTGTACGCATAGCATACAACACAGCGCCATTCACCGTTCTGGTGTTGTGTATGGGTTTTTCTCCATGCGCACCGCACTAGGTGCACGTGCTTTGCATGGTAGAAAACCCACCCAGTGCTGCGCATGCGTTTAACTTGCTCCATCGCACACAGCGAGTTAAGCCGCATGTGATTGGTCAGCGTGCGGTCGCGTGTGCTGCGCGACACGCATGGCGCTGCGTAGAGGGACGGAGAAATGATAAGGATGGGTGGAAGGTAATGGATGGATTGGGTAAGGGTGGGATAAAACAGACCACAAAAATCCACACGGTCGAATTCGGAGTTTAAAACCGATGAAATACTGGTGGAGCAACTCCGATCCTCGTCGAGGGCAAGAGTACTGTCTTCACCCACCGCGACGATTCCGAAGCACCAAAATCAATACCCGAATTCACGTCATGATAGAAACTCTCGAAGAGAATTTTGGGAAAATCTAAATCAAAAAAAATCTGATGGCGGCGGAGACTTCTCGTGGAATACTGGACGAAGAACACTTCGACACCAAAGGGTTCAGGCGTACCTCGACACCGTAGTGCGTGAAGAGGCTGTGGGGAATTCTGATCGTAACAAGTCTAGGCGAATCCGGGCATTGAGCGACCCAGTGGATGAGAAGACTGGGCGTTCTCGGCATTGTAAGGCCCTAGCAGAGAGCGAGACGGTCGCATAGGCACGAACGGAGTAAGCAGGCGCGGGCACCGTCCTGAGCGGTCTGAGATGGCTGCCATGGGCGCCCTTGGGCGGCGGCCCTGGGCGGCCTGGGGTGGTGCCTTGGGCGGCCTAGGGCGGGCTGCCCTGGCGGCCTGGGGTGGCTGCCTTGGGCGACAGCTCTGGGCGGCCTTGGGTGACCTAGGGCGGGCTGCCCTGGGGGGCCAGGGGTGGCGCCTTGGGCGGCCTAGGGCGGGCTGCCCAGGGCGGCCTGGGGTGGCTGCCTTGGGCAGCAGCCCCGGGCGGCCTAGTGTGGCTGCCTTGGGCAGCCTTGGACGGCAGCCCTAGGCAGCCTGGGCGGCGGCTTTGGGTGGCCTAGGGCGGGCTGCCCTGGGCGGCCTGGGGTGCTGCCTTGGGCAGCCTAGGGCAAGATGCCCTGGGCGGCCTGGGGTGGCGCCTTGGGCGGTCTACGGCGGGCTGCCCTGGGCGGCCTAGGGTGGCTGCCTTGGGCGGCAGCCCTGGGCGGCCTGGGGTGGCTGCCTTGGGTGGCCTTGGGCGGCCTCAGCGGTGGCCCTGGCTAGCCCAGGGCGGCAGCCCTGGGAGAGAGAGAGAGAGAGAGAGAGAGAGAGAGGGAGAGAGGGAGAGAGAGAGAGAGAGAGAGAGGGAGGGAAAGAACGGGGGGCAGGCCGACGACGCAAGGCGATGGTGACAGTGACGGCAGCGGCGGAGCTAGGGTTGAAGGAGGGATAAGGAGGCTGGGCTGACGTAGGACGACTATGGAGTGATCAACTAGGGAGTGGGCGATGAAGGAATGGATGATTGGGTTGACGAGGCAAATTACGGGTAGAGGGACGAGGAGGGATAAAACAGCAACAGAAATCACACGATCGGATTCGAAATTTAAAACCGATGAAAATCTGGTGGTGCAGCTCCGACCCTTATCGAGGGCGGGATTACTGTCTTCCCCCACCGCGACGATGCCTAAGCATCGAAATCAATATCCGAATTCGCGTCGCGAGGAGACACTCAAGAAAGAGAGAGAAGAAGCAGAAAATCCAAACCAAATCTAATTCTGATGGCGGTGGAAATTTCTCGAAAAAACACTGGACGGAGAACACTTTCGACACCAAAGGGTTCAGGCGTACCTCGGCGCCGTAGTGCATGAAGAGGATGCGGGAAATTCCATTCGTGACGAGGCTGGGCGAATCCGGGCGTTGAGTGGCCCACTGGACGAAGGGGTCTGGGCGTTCCAGGCGTTGAACGGCCCTGGTAGTGAATTGATGTCGAGGTGAGGTTCTGATGGAGGACAAGGCGGGCCGATGGGTACAGCCGAAGGAGCAACCACGACCCTGACAGGGGCAGCCTGGTTGGCCTTGGGCAGTCCAGGCAGGGGCGGCCCGGGCGTGGCCTTGGGCGGCCTGGCAGGGGCAGCCTAGGGCGGCCTTGGGCGGCCCTGGTTGGGGCGGCCTGGGCGTGGCCTTAGGCTGCCAGGCAGGGGCAGCCTAGAGCGGCCTTGGGCGGCCCTGGCTGGGGCAGCCTGGGCGTGGCCTTGGGCTGCCAGGCAGGGGCGGCCTAGGCTGCTCGTGGGCGGCCCTGGCAAGGGCAGCCTGGGTAGCCTTGGGCGGCCCTGGCTGGGACGGCCTAGGGCGTGGCCTGGGTGGCCTGGCTGGAGCGGCATGAGCGCAGCCTTGGGCGGCCCTATTGGGGAAGCCTGGGCGGCCTTGGGCGGCCCTGACTGGGGAAGCCTAGGCGGCCTTGGGTGACCCTGGTAGGGGCAGCCCTGGGCGGCCTGGTTGGGGTGGCCTGGGCAGCCTTGGGCGGCCCTGGCAAGGGGCAGCCTTGGGCATGGCCTGGGCTGCCTGACTGGGGCGGCCTGGGTAGCCTTGGGCGGCCCTGGCCTGGGTGGCCTTGGGCGGTCCTGGCAGGGGCGGCCCTGGGCGGTCTTGGGCAGCCTCGACCGGGAAGTTTAGGCGCTTGGCGGCGGCCTGGGCAGCTCGGGCGGCTGGCGCTGGGCGGCCTGGCGCCAGGCGGCCCTAGCAAAGGGCAGCCTTGGGCGTGGCCTAGGCGGCCTAACAGGGTTGCTCTCGAGCAGCCCTGGCAGGGGCAGCCTGGGCGGTCTTGGGCGGCCCTGATTGGGGAAGCCTGGGCGGCCTTGGGCGGCCCTGGCAGGGGCAGGCCTGGGCGGCCTGGCTGGGGCGGCCTGGGCAGCCTTGGGCGGCCCTAGCAAGGGGGCCTGGGCGGCTGGGCAGCCTTGGGCGGCTCGGCTGGGTGGCTGGGCGGCCTTGGGCGGCCTGGCGGGCAGCCTTGGCGGAGCTTGGCGGGCCTGGCTGGGGGCGAGGCGGCAGCCTTGGGCGGCCTTGAGCGGCAGCCCTGGGCGTCCTGGGAGGCTGCCTTGGGCGGCCTTGGAAGGGCGCCAAAGGCAGACGAGAGAGAGAAAGAGAGAGAGTGGGAGAGAGGTGGAAGAGGAGAAGAGGGATGGGGAGAGGTGGTGGCTGGCAACGCGACGGCGGCAACGGCGGCGGCGGTGGCGGCGGCAACGGCTAGGGTTTGAAGGTAGAGGGAGGCTGGGCAGTCCTCCAAGAAGAGTTTAACTAAAAACTCAATTCTTGAAATTTTGACTGCATAATATTTCTTGAAAACAATGGCCTATATATAGGCCTTGGAGGAAAGAGAAAATGACGAGAAATTAGAGACGAGAAAGTAAAGACATGCACCGTGTCACGCCAAAGGGCAGTTGTGGATCTGCCTCTGGCATCGTGTCATGACGCGCATAGGGACATGCGCGGGTGGAGACGTGCTTGTCGACGGCTGCAGCGTATTGACTTTGGTGTTGACTTCGGTAGATCGTGGCGGGTTGACTTCGGTTGACTTCGCCGTTGGGTCCATAGCAGGCGTGTTGACTCCGGTTAACCGTGGCGACGCGTTCAACGGTGATGTGTTGGCGTCCTCGTCATCATGGGCAGTCCTCCAAGAAGAGTTAAATAAAAACTCGATTTTTGAATAATGACTGCCTACTTGTTTCTTGAAACAATGGCCTATACATATAGGCCTTGGAGGAAAGAGAAAATACAACTTAACGACAAGAAATTAAAAATGAGAAATGGAAGATGAGAGACGCGACTCGTGTCACGTTAAGGGGCAGTTGTTGATCTGTCGTTGGCGACGTGTCATGATGCGTGCAGGGACGTGCGTGCGTGGAGACGTGCGTGATGCCGGAGTGTTGACTTCGTCCGATGAGGGTGGTGGCATGTCCATAGCGATGGCGTGGGCTTCGGTTGACGGTGGCAGAGTGTCCGTAGAGGTGGCGTTGACTTCGGTTAACGATGGAGACGCGTCCACTGTCAATGCGTTGGCGTCCTCACCATCAAATATACATTGATTTCACCTATCTCCCAATTCACTTCTTCTCTTCTTGTGATATCTCTCTCCTACTGTACGTTGATGTATATTTATTCTTTCTCACAATGAAACTTGCCACCAATTGACGATGTGTGGAAGTAAAGACTATTTGTTTGAAATATTGTCAGCGCGTTTCTGGATGTTTCCTCCTCTTGTATTCAAATTTCAAAATAATTCACTAAAAATTATGTATGATTTAATGTCCAATGATTATTTGAGTGAATCTCTAGTAAATGGCCTCAAAAGTTGGTCATTGCTTTTCCTTGGGGATTTTGCAATGCTGTCATTTGTTCCTTTCTAATTTGTTCAGTATTGCATGAAATAGAAATATTCTTGATGATATTGATCTTTATGAATGTTATTAACATTATTAATATAAAAAATATACAAAAACTAATAAAAATGTCTAAATGATGATCTTCAGACCAACGTCACTTACGATCTGAATTCTGACACAATGTTTTCTCCTTATAACTTATTTGAAACTGAATCAAATGGAACAACTCTGGAGGATATGGGTATCTATGATATTTTATAAATAACTGATTAGCAGAAATTTCCAAATGATGATCTCCAAACCAAGCTTGCTGATGTCACAAATTTTCTCCTTGTAATTTCAAAGTGTGTCATAAAATACAAGTCCAAATCCTAGGGCTGATGTTACCAACAAAAGGTTGTTGAAATATTTCTCAAACAAGCCCATAAATTTCTGAAAAGTCCAGATCTGATTCTTTCACTTTGTAGTATAATTGTTTCCAAGAGAGGGAGAGGGGAGAATTTGAAAATTATGGCTTGATCTGCCTAAAATGATTTCAAAACTGACAAGGAAACTATGTTTTGAAACAGTCCAACAGTAAAATTCAGTAATAACAACGTGAAAAATAAAACATAATAACTGATTCAGTTTGATTTGTCTGAATTATGATTTTGCCATTCAATTCATCATACATAAAACATAAATCCCATAATTCATCTGTTTAAAAGAATAAGCATAAAATTTTTGATTCGACATTTTTGAAAAAGTTGATATCAACATGAATAAGGTTTAAAAAGTAGAACATATAGAATTAAATCAATTTGTTTTTCCCCTTCTTCATGCAAATATTATCAGGATATTTTAATTTTTCTTTTATATAATTTTTATGCTCAACGTATCTAAAAATCTTTCATATACACATCTATCTCTTTATTCTACATATGTTATCTGAAAAACACCTGTGTCGAAAAGAAACAAATCTCTTTATCTTCCACCATTTAAATATATTTCATGTTTTTCAGACGCATGTATTGCCAATGGAATTTGGCAGCAATAGAGGAATTCAAAATAAAAATGTTTTGTATCAGCAGAATAGGGTCATTTATTTAATCATGATGAAAATCATAAAACAAATTGTTAATCCTCTGTCATGAAACAAAATTTCTAGGACTTACATGGGTGGTATGAACTCATAATATCAAGTGTTTTCATTTCATCAAGACCTAAAAAAATTACATATATATAGAGAAATCATTAGAAAATTACCATACATTAAAACACAAGTAATAATTAATTAGCACATGTGATCACCATCAGAGTGAGAACATAGGTGTAAGCCCGAGGCGACTTACAAATGAAGCTAATCATGCATAAGCTCAGTGATTATTTTCATTCTTCAGTTTGGTAATCACATTAAAAGTCTAGGTACGAAATAAGAAAACTTTGACGACTCCTATAGATTTCTTAAGCTAACAGTCATATGCAATTTAACACTATATAGTCTAAGAGACAAAGAATTAACTCACCGTAATTAACAACATTCATTTTTAATTTTCACATCACAGAGTTACTGCTGAGAAATTATAAATGATATCCATGTTTCATGTATTAATTTTACAGATAAAAAACCATAAGATGATATACATGATACACAAATTTTCATTATTTAGAAAACTTTAAATAAAATTATTGTTAATTTGGTTAGGTTCTGTGTGAAAATAGAGCAATGATGTTTTATTTTTTTTGAAACTAAATTTAATAATGACATTTTGAAAGGAAAGGATAAAACCATATTCAAATATTTGGATTCCAAAATGACGTAAAATGAGAACTCCTTTTCTTGGTCGGCTCGGACAAACATAGAATAGTTATTCATACGAAAATTAAACTAAATTTATATTTTTTGGTGATTCTCCTACCAAATATTGAGAACAATGGATTTGCAAATAAAATATTCATATTTTCTTTCAGAACACTACCAAAACAATACATTATACTCAGATTTGTTTATGATTTCTAAAGCCAAAATATTATGTTACTTGTAATGAGGGTGCCATATTCAGAATTACTAAATTACATTGTCCTGCAACCTATGAGTAGAAGCAACTGTCAAATTCATTTGTCTCCTCATGTTTAATTGAAAAATCAATAATTGAATATTTGCTTCTAGTTTTTCCCTCTGACTTAGAAAAGTAGACTGTGAATGATCATATTTTTGTTATAAAACATCAATTTAGTATGCAACTTCTGTTCTTCAAACATTATAAAGAAACACAATTACTCAATCTCAGTTTGAGTAATATGAAAATGCAATAATTTGGATTCTGTACCAGCGCTCTTCAACCAAAGTATCTAGGCATGTATGGATATAAAGAAAACAAACTCTTCATCAAAAGTATATAGATAATTTACTTTAGATGATGATCAAACCTCATGTCTATGAGTGTAGTGCATCAAGGGTCGATGAGTCCCATATACACGTCCTTGTGTGAATGGCACTATAATTCTCATTCAATGAGTTCTTTCACCTCGATGAGGTTGTCTATATCAAATATATCTTGCTCCAGCATACCAAAGTGTGTGGTACCATCTTTCGAGGTTTGGATTTGTCTGTTCCTTGAGTTTGATACATGTGTACTAATGAGATGTGAAATTTTTATTTCTACATAAATATCTGAGGCTTCTTTATTTCCTCAGTTTCCTTCCCCTTGGCTAATGGATCATCCAGATCCTAACCCTTCCTAAATGAAGTAGTATCTTTAAGATGCCAACATCATGTTAATGATATTTGAGCTGACATCATAGCTCTCTAACTTCTTCCCAATGTCATATTTCTCAGTTGTCTCCATACTATGGGAAGCCCTAAGTTCTTATTGTTCTTCATTTAACCAAGGGAACTTACTTTTGATTCTAGTTTTTTCCTTATCCTTCTGTAGTAGAACAGTTTCAAGCTCTAGTTCATTAATTCTAAGGTCTAAGTCGTTGTTACTTCTCGTTACATTAGAGGATAGAGGTTCATAAAGTTCTTCCTTTAGCCTAATATTTTCTTTTTTATATACTTTCCATTTCATTATTAATGTTTCACTACTTTACATTTTTTTATTTCTGTTTAATCTTACCTTTTTATTGGCACGTGTACATCAGTTTTAAACATCGTCAATATATGACTTGAGATCATTCTCATCCATCACATCAAATTCACAAGATGATTCATAGTTAGTCATTTGGAGCTGATTTTTGCCATCTAACAAAGATCAGCCTCTTTATCCTTGTATTCTTCTTCTCTGCATTTTGATGATTCGTGTTCCTCAACTTTTATTGTCTGAATGGTTTTATCCCTGCGTTGAATATTTTTTTGAGAGTCATCTTTCCTTTACACTTTGATTATCTTCTTATCACCCTTTGTTCCTTTACACTTTACACTTTGATTCCTTTACACTTTGTTCATTTCAGGGTATTTTGAGAAAAACTGGCCATTCTTCCTGCAATTAAAGCGCGTCTTTATTTTTTGACAACTTAACCATTAACACACTTCCCTAGAAGATGACTTCGCCTCAGACTTCTGAGTGAATTTTGCACTTCCTTGCCCAATGGGTTTCTCATTACTCCTGCATGCTATATCATTTTGCTTCTCCTCTGCATTTCTTGTATGAACTTGATATCGAGATGCCAAATCTTTTTTATTTGTTTCTCGTCTCATGGCTAATGAGGGAATTCAAGCTCATTGGCGGGCGCCTCATGATGCCAACTCTCTTTTCTTTTTTGTTTGGAGTTCAATTGTCGTTACCTTCACCTTCCATTCTTTAGAAAGAAAAATCAAAATATTATGGTTAATATCAGACTTTTTAAATGTCTTACCCAATGACTTTATCATGTTAAGGTGCTTGTCAAATTCCGCCATCATGTCCTTGATTTCTCACCTTCATTCATCCTGAAAAGTGAGAACTTAATATTTAGAATAGATAAACTCATTTTATGTACCCTAGATGTAACTTCATGGATGGTACATAACTTAACCCCACCTTCTTAGTAGTGCTAGGACATGATATCTTCTCATGCTTTGAAGGTTCCATGCACCAAAAGACAACGGTCATGGCCATGGAGTAAAGTGATAACTCATTTTCATCGACATTATCAAGGTCAGCGTCCAATCCATCACACACTATTTTCCATAGGGTGAAACTAACTCCCATAAGAAACATAATCATCATGTTCTTCCAATATGACAAATGACAAATGAGTTTCTAGAAGGTACAAAGGATTTATTGAACTGCATGGCTTACAATCCAATTTAATAGCGATCCCTGACTTCAATTCATTAATGTAAGACATATTCATTGTTATTCTTGTACTACAATTATAACGAATTCCAAGAACCTAAACAATGGTAAGTTAATCATAATGAGATCACACATTTTGGTTACTGATGATAATGAGGTGTCATGTAAGAGTTGATTAAATCTTTTGTACCTTTTGGAACACACTGTGAAGGTTGGGACCTTACATGTTCGAAACTCAACCCAGAGATTAGGTACTTTTTTTTGAAGAGTTAATTGGATTTGCAATTTAAGATTACTTGGGCCAATGGAGTCATTAACTAGCCTTGCCCATGACCCAAAAGATCACACAAATAAGGATTATCGAACGTTGGAGGAAATGTCATAATGAAAGATCCCATAATATATAAAATAAATTAAAGTCAGAAATGAGAAATACCTGTACAAGTAGTTTATTGGGTGCTCCCTCGTTGCCTTCGTTGCTTATTGAGCACCCTCCCCCTTGTGGAGACTGGAATGATGAAAAATCATTCCAAATCTTTCTCATTGATAATCAAAGAGAATACACGAGATCTGGTGTGTGTGGTTATGTTTGGAGTCCGCAAATTTTTACAGCTCAAGATGACACTTTGTAGAGACCAAATGTACTTTCTTTTGCACGAGAGGATTAAATTGTACAAATGTTAGAGTTTATTTTAATTATCTAGTGCACTTTGCTTATCTCCAAGTATAGGAATCTCGAAGTAGATCGTGGATGGCCGCTGAACCGAGCAGTCTTTGCACAAAAGTAATGCTCAAACTCGATTACAAGAATTAACTTCACAATTAAATTTAGAGGGGTACTTGAACTAAGATTAAACTGTCTTTTATAAATCAGTTACATATTTGAATCCGCATACAAGAAATTTATTAAGAAATCACCGGTTTGAACAATAGAAAAGTTAACCAGATACAGTGTAACATTACCTTAATAAGCTTAAATTCATCAAAATATTTTCATTTATTTTGTTCATTATCAAACTAGGATTTCGGTGCATAAGCCGATCCAAAGAATAAAATAAATCTGGTATAAACGTGTAGCACAAAACCAACATGGAAGGCAATGTTGGATTGTAATCTTGAATGAGTTATTTTAGGAGTTGATATTTGAATAAGTCAAGAAATGGCCAAGTCAGCATGGCATAGGGAGATGTGGAGGCAGGAGCTGAGTTTGAGGAGCAAGTTCATGGACAGGTGTGTGGCCATGTTTAGTTTGAGTCTATAGGTAGTTATGGGAGAATGCCGATAAATATGTCTAAATTCCTTTGTTGTAGTATGCTGTGTGCATCAACTGGTTCCTTCCTCTCTCAAAGTGTTCTTTCTTCTTGTTTCTCTGTGTGAGATCAAGCGAGTGAGAACTTAATCTTTTTTCTCTGTGGGAGATCAAGAGAGTGAGCGCCTGTGCTTCTCTTGTTGGTCGCACACACTCGCGAAGCGTACTTGGACATGGACAACTGCAGAAGATGTCGAGGAAGATCCCAAGACGATATGAGGAGAAACACCGAGGTGTAGTCCTTAGCCTCGTCACGTCCCCGCGTCATCACCATCAAGAGAGCGCCAACTCCAAGAGAGAGGGAACGAGGAAGAGACTTCTAATTCAAATAAACTTTCAAGAAACTCTACTCAACTCAAAGAGAGAAAAGAGAATACATCAAGGGATGTTTTGGGGGGTGAAGAAAACAAGGGAGATGAGGCACAACACAAGACCTAAATGCCCCCTAAAAACTAGGCACGTTCCTAGAAAGTAAGCACAATCCTATTTTCAAAGATGTACCAAGTCATCCTACTTTCTAGGATGTACCAAGTCATCCTACGTTTTAGGATGTACCAAGTCAACCCCCACAATCCTGAAACTTAGGGCTGGGGGGTTTGACATTTCCAACATCTCTTCTCTGTTCCAACAGGTGAATCATAAATATCCAACGTCTGAATGAAGTTACTCTGAAGTTTTTCTCTGAATTGCCTAATAATATAATAGTTTCTTGATTTGCAATAAGCATTTTTTGAAATCAAATAAATGTATTTATATGCAACAAAACATTGTTTTTAATACTTTTAATACGTCATTATTACTTTGAAGGAAGCAATATGTTAAAGAATTTCCTCTCAATCGGCTCCAACCAATCCTTTTGGATATCATATATTACAATATGATATTCCTGTAACTTCTCCCGTGTCCTAGATACTCTCCTATCAAATTCATGCAAGTGCAAGAAAAAAAACAAGAGCGAAGAGGGAATAACTAGCTGTTTCTCTGGTGTCAACAGACAGTGTCCAAGTTTTAGCACTTCATTCTGGAACTTGATGTAGAGGAAAATATTAAGTTTTTTAAGCAGCCACTCACAATAGACTTTATAGAAGCATTTCCACTCTTCATACATTCGTATGTTTTATTTTACTAGTATTTGTTTTGTCCGTAGCTCGCTGAACGTTCACGATCATGGCGTGGATTTGGCAGCTCCGGTACCACAGAATGTTGTAAGAACTGATGCAGGGTCATCGCCGGCGGCATAGAGAAGAGGCTGAAACTGTTCGACGTACTCGAGGAAGCGGAAAGGCTTGAACAGCGCCTGGTTCTTCTCTCCGTCCACCAGCTCAACTGGGGCCTCTATTACCGTTTCTTCCTTGGGAATTGCGAAGAACATTATCGCCATCCTCTTCTCGCCGGAGCAGACACTCACGCGATGGGGGGGAGCGTAGAGCCGCCCGTTGCTCCACGCCTTCGCCATAACCGCCGATGTATCGATCAGTCTTACAGTAAAAATAGAAGCTGCATAGGAAACAATATAAAGCGACGGAACAGGGTGACAATCTCTGAAGGCCTTGCCGGCTGGGAGGTCAAGAGTAAGAGAAATCTCATGGAGGGAGAGAGAAACAAAGAGAAAGAGAGAGCGAGAGAGAGGGAAGAGATATGTAGAAAGAGCAACAGTGAGAAAAAACAAAGAGACATAGAAAGTGAGAGATTAAGAGAGAGAATAAATTTATAAGAAGAGAATGAAAAAGAGACAGCGAGAGGGAGAGATAAAAAGAAAGACACTCAGAGAGAAAGGCAGAACGATAGGCAGTAAAAGAGATAGAAAGAGAGAAAGTGAGAGAGCGAGGAAGAGAGACACTGAGGGACAGATAGAGGTAGAAAGGAGATAGAAAGAGAGAGAGATAGAAAGAAAGGCACAGAGGGACAGAGAGAGATAGAAAGAAAGGCACAGTGGGACAGAGAGAGATAGAAAGAAAGGCACAGTGGGACAGAGAGAGATAGAAAGAAAGACACTGAAAGAGTGAGAGAGAGAGATAGAAAGATAGACACTGAAATAGAGAGAGAGAGAGAGAGAGAGAGAGAGAGATAGAACGAGAGACACTGAGGGACAGGAAGAGAGATACTGAGGGATAGAAAGAGAAAGAGAGAAAGGGAGGTAGAGACAGAGAGAGATAGGAAGAGAGACAGTACGATAAGCAATAGAGACACCGAGAGAGAGAGACAGACAAATAGAAAGTGAGACAGTGAGATTAATAAATATACATAGAAAGAGGGACAGTGAGATTTATATATATACATAGAGAGTGCGAGACAGTGTAAGAGACAGAGAGAATGCGAGAGTGTAAGAGAGAGAGAGAGAGAGAGAGAGAGAGAGAGAGAGAGAAAGAGAGAAAGACAGGAAAGCCAAGTTACTAAAAGCGGTTGATATTAATCGCAATTTAAATTTCACAATCGTAAGATTACCAGGGAATTTTTTTTGCAAATCTTAATTCGATAATGCCGCGAAGTGAAAGTTACCGAATACCGATCCGTAAAGGTAACATTAAACGTGGGTGTACTAATTGTGCAATTCTTAATTTAGATTATACCTTTATGCTAAAGTAAAAATTGAAGATTAATGGAACAAATTAAACAAATAGGATTTCAACAAGAGAGAGACATTTATATATGGGAAGAATAAGAAGTAGATTCTTGATTCAGATAATACCGTTATGCTCAAGTAAAAGTCGGTGATCAATGGCAAAAATTTAAGTGAAAAGATTTTAAGGATCGCGAGACAGAAATTGAGAGACCATGAAGGACAAAGCCGTTAAACGTAGTTCGGGAATGGTAAGATTTAACCGGGTGTACTTGTAGTGCAATTCTTGACTCAGATTATGGTGTTATGCTCTAGTCAACATTGAAGATCAATAGCAAAAATTAAAGTGAAAAGATTTTAACGAGCGAGAGGACATAGAAATAGAGAGACTGAAGGGGAAAGCACTTCAAAGCAGATGTGGAATGGTAAGAATAAACGTGGGTGTACTTATAGTGCAAATCTTGATTCAGATTATTGTGTTATACTCAAGTCAAAATTGAAGATCAATGGCAAAAAGTCAAATGAAAAGATTTCAATGCGCGAGAGAACGTAGAAATAGAGAGATTGTGAAGGCGAAAGCAGTTGAAACCTGTTGTAACTCGTTGAAGAGAAACAACGACCCAAGACGCTACGGTGAAATGCAGAATCAACTCGGACGTGATAACTGTGTCGGCGTATAGAGACAGGAAAAAAGAACCTCTTTACGTCACCGGCGTGACGTCAACGTGCAAGGCTCTTGGTGCAGGGCAACGACTTCTCGTATGGTGCTGCGGAGCAACTCCTCAAACTCCCAAGACAAGGGAGCGACCACCAAGGAGTGATGAAGACAAACCAAAGGAGAGAGAGAGAGGAGAAGAGAGGAAGAGACAAGAAGAATGAACAGAAAACTCATATGCCTTGCATTTCAGAATAGATTTGCCCTCTATATATGAGGGCCAATTACAGTTTCAGGGAATTTGAAAGGTCTGGAATATGAAAAGCCAAGAGCCTTTTCATATTCTCCAAAGAAGCCTCTTCATATTCCCACAAAGAGACAAGAGGAGGGGGGTTAAAACTTTTCAACTCCCCATTCCTTTATTGGGGTTTGACTAGTCAAGCCCTCCCCCTTCACATTCCCGTAATGGGGGGGCTGACACACCCCAACAAAACCAGATCTGTAATGGTAAGATACAATGTGGGTGTACTTACAGTGCAATTTTCGCTTCAGATTATACCCGTTATGCTTAATAAAAGAACGAATATAAATAGCAAAATTTGAAGTGAAAGATTTCAACGAGTACGAGACATAGCATGGAGAGACTGTGAATGCCAAAGTTGTCAAACGTAGATTGGAAATGGTAAGATTAAACGTGAGTGCAATTCTCGACTCGGATTATAGCGTTATGCTAAGGTATAAAGTGAAGGTCAATGGAAAAAATGAGAATGAAAAGATTTCAAGGAGCGAGAGACGTAGAACTGGATGGATAAGGTTAAAGAGAAAGTTAATGAACGCAGATCCTGACTGGTTAGATTAAACGTAGGTGTACTTATATTGTAATCCTTGATTCGCATCATACCGTTATACTGGTGTAAAATGCTAAAATCAATGGCAAAATTATAAGAAGCAAGGATAAGGGAATACAAACCCTGAAGGAGTCGCCAATGAGGAAGACGAGAGAGTTGGGCGAGGAAGGCTTAACGCTAACCCAGTTGCCGCTCCTCGACTTCAACTCGAAACCGGTAACGTCGTTCTGGATGCTCAGCGTGGTAAGGTCGGCGTCACTGTGAGCAGGTAAGATGGGCCACCGCATAGGTTTACCGATTGCTGCTGGAGGGGCGTATTCTGCCACTCGCATCATATATTTGGTAAAACCCACGTGAATATCGTGATATTTCTCTACGCCCAAGCTCTCGAGCACCATCCTCCTCAGCGCCGCCTCCAGTGCCGCCGCTGCTTCGGTGAAGTTGTTGACCGCGTCGCTGAAGAAAGATAGAATGCTCGATAGAACACTCATACAGTATCTAGAATACTGGATGTTAACCACCAAAAAAGATCAACCCTAAGGTTTCTAACTCTCAGCAAGGAAATAACAACCATTAGACATACTCGAAACATATAGACGATGATCACATCTCTAGCTTAATATAACCAATACTCATATTACTAAAAAGAACCAAAAAGGACGAATAAACATTACTTTAAAAAACATAGCATGGTTACAGGTATAACTCAATAGAACACTCGCACATTAACTATAAATAAATAGAACATGATCGCGGTTATAACTCAATAGAATTAATAACTATTAATAGAGAAAAAAACAGTACCCAAGTTGAGCATGATCAAGGACCTCACTATGGTAATAGACACAATCTAGTTCAAATATGAATGATTGAAAAGAGAGAAACAGAAAGAGAGAGAGACAGTGAGAGAGAGATAGAGAAAGAGACACCGAGAGATAGACAGAGAGAGAAACAGAAAGAGAGAGGGAAAGTGAGAGAAAGAGAGAGAGAGAGAGAGAGAGAGAGAGAGAGACTGAGAGATAGACAGAGAGAGAAACAGAAAGAAAGAGAGACAGTGAGAGAGAGAGAGAGAGAAAGAGACACTGAGAGAGAGACAGAGAGAGAAACAGAAAGAGAGAGAAAAAGAGAGAGAAAGAGAGAGAGAGAGAGAGAGAGAGAGAGAGAGAAAGAGACACTGAGAGATAGACAGAGAGAGAAACAGAAAGAAAGAGAGACAGTGAGGGAGAGAGAGAGAGAGAAAGAGACACTGAGATAGACAGAGAGAGAAACAGAAAGAGAGAGAGAGAGAGAGAGAGAGAGAGAAAGAGACACTGAGATAGACAGAGAGAGAAACAGAAAGAGAGAGAGACAGTGAGAGAGAGAGAGAGAAAGAGAGAAAGAGACACTGAGAGATAGACAGAGAGAGAAACAGAAAGAGAGAGAAAGAGACACTGAGAGATAGACAGAGAGAGAAACAGAAAGAGAGAGAAAAAGTGAGAGAAAGAGAGAGAGAAAGAGACACTGAGAGATAGACAGAGAGAGAAACAGAAAGAGAGAGAAAAAGTGAGAGAAAGAGAGAGAGAGAGAGAGAGAGAGAAAGAGACACTGAGATATAGACAGAGAGAGAAACAGAAAGAGAGAGAGACAGTGAGAGAACGAGAGAAAAAGAACCGGAGGAAATGGAAAAGTGTTTATTGTTGATCATAGTCCAATTCATCGTGTTTAGCCACAACTCCTTTTAATTATGGAGTTGTTACTCAGCCTACGATGTACGATTAATCTTTGGTGAAGTGCCGTTGGTTGCTTTAATGTCGTCGTTCATATTTCTCTGTCTATCTCTCAGTGTCTCTTTTTTCTCTCTCTTTCTCTCACCGTCTCTCTCTCTGTCTATCTCTCAGTGTCTCTTTCTCTCACTGTCTCTCCCTCTTTCTGTTTCTCTCTCTGTCTATCTCTTAGTGTCTCTTTCTCTCTCTCTCTCTCTCTCTCTCTCTCTCTCTCTCTCTCTCTCTCTCTCTCTCTCTCTCTCTCTCTCTCTCTCTCTCTCTCTCTCTCTCTCTCTCTCTCTCTCTCTCTCTCTCTCTCTCTCTCTCTCTCTCTCTCTCTCTCTCTCTTCTCTTCGATAACCCCTTTCCTGGCTCTAGGTTCTGTACCGATTGAAGCGAAGCATCTATTACCAGAAGCTGGGGTTCCCTTCAGGCCACATGAGGCTGGAGAAGCGTTGAGCGGCAGCCGAGTTTTGTACGTTGTCGATGGCGAGACTCTCGTAAGGGAAGCCGGGGATTTGTCCGATGTATCCGAGATAAGAAAACGGGGCCACGTTCTGGCGCTTAGTCTCGGGGGGCAAGGAGACGAGCTCCTCGGCGGCGTTAAGAGCGGCGTTCTTAATCTCTGGCGTCAAGCCATCGTATATGATCTCCACACAGCCAAACTCTTGAATGGACTTCCATACCTCAGCCCTCGCCTCTGCCCAAGAAGAACCCTCTGGCTGGCTTATAACCTCGCGGGAAATAGAGACAATAGGCACAGAGAGATTCATCTCCGAAGCCATGCTTAACTTTAGCATCTCAGAGCAGAAGCTTTTGCCGTGAGGCTGTAGCCTTGGTTTCTCGCCTTTTCAATGAGGAAGAACGCCAACTCTACGGCCTTAAATAGATGACAATGGAATCTTTTTCATTTGCTTTAACGCTTATTTCAACCTCCATGGAACGCGGTTGATTTTTGAGTTACTTTATTTATATGGTTTTATTCATGACGAATCCAAGGGACGCGGTGAAGATTTCTCAGTTGCCACTTATCAGCACCGCTTACACTGAGAAATAGTAAAGTTTGAAAGCTTGGCGAAAATGTATGTTATTTTGTTAGGATTGTATTCCCTTTTAAAGGTTATTATTACAATTTTGTTACAAACACACTCGTTTCATTTACTAGCTGATATTATGGCGACCCATTTACAGTTAAAAAATAATATTTTAAAAATATGTATCGATCGCGTGGCAAGTTGTCTAATAATATATATCGGAACAGTATCGCAAACTGCGGAAATGTTATTGATCTTTTTAAAGCTCCTATCGGAAAAAACATGTGCATCGATAAGCGAAGACAAAAAACATTAATTAGTTGACATTATGCCGATCCGCAACTTTTTCTAAATCTCTATCTACGGATGTTGTCAAAAACTTGATAGATAAGCACAATCGCACCGAGTAGCCGAAAGGAAGTACTATTACAACGTCCCGAGTCACTCCGCGCAAAAAGTGTTTGCTTGATCAAATAAATATACATAATGAGTTTCCCGATTGAACGCGGTGTACAACAGTATCAGTAAGTAAAGACAAAACGCAAGTCTAATTGATCCAGCTGGAGGTGCTATGACTCAGCTCGTTGGATGGGAAGTCCTTTTCTCATGTGCAGTTCCTGGTTTGTGTTACGGAGAAAGTGAGATGAGTACGAAGTGATATTCATGGGTGTTTTGGTTACTAAAATATACGAAAAAAACATTAACTGGGTGAATTAGGTACCTTCATTATATCTGGTAGATAAATAATTAGTAGGTATCCATTCTATTTGTGGGAAGGAACGATATAACAAAAGAATGTTGGCAACACCTTAACTCTTTCTCTACTTCTGTCTCTTTCTGTCTGTCTGTCTGTCTGTCTGTCTATCTACCTATCTATCTGTCTGTCTGTCTATCTATCTCTCTCTCTCTCTCTCTCTCTCTCTCTCTCTCTCTCTCTCTCTCTCTCTCTCTCTCTCTCTCTCTCTCTCTCTCTCTCTCTCTCTCTCTCTCTCTCTCTCTCTCTCTCTCTCTCTCTCTCTCTCTCTCTCTCTCTCTCTCTCTCTCCTATATATATATATATATATATATATATATATAAAATCTCCGTCGGGCATGTGTAAGCGTCCCCCCCTTCCCCTCCACATCGTGTGAATACTGGAAAGAGGGGAGCTCCACGCGAAACGTAAGCAGGTTCCCTCATTTATGGTTTTTGTCGTTTTGCCATTTGGATGGGTTCATTTCGGGGCCCAATCCTTGTCCTATTTGGAGATGGTTTTACTTGAAGAACCCAAGACTTGAATAAACATCAGAGAGAGAGAGAATCTTCTGGAGGGTGTGTTTCCAGTCGCTTTTAGAAGATTCCATACTGCGCGAGGTCTTGAACCTCCCTCACAAGCATGATGGCCTTAGCTATGCTCGTCAGACCAAGTCATCGACAAATTCAGCAAACTTGCGTCTTCCTAAAGCCTTGGTTAACATATGATGAACATGCAACCCTTCTTGTGCTGCTAGAGTAAATAGTAGTATCGTCTCCGTCCTGGCTGCTGGCGCAATAACCTGTTCCTGCTCAATTCAATATTTTGTGCATAGCCTCGTGCCAAAAGTTTGGGTTTATTCCTAACTATCTCACCCGAGGACTTCTTAACCATGTATGCCCACTTGAGACCAATAGATTTGCAACCAGGGATAGGACTCACGAGTAAGAACAAAATGATGAGGAATAATAGTAAGATGACTAAGTCAATAATTATGGGACTTGGGTCTACAAATTTTCCCAACATATAGGGGTATTCTTCACACGATTGATGGTTAAATAAGAAAAACAATTGACAGACAATTATGATGTTATTTATGCTGGTGATAAGAGGTACAAAAATATATAAAGTGGAAGTAAGCTGGTAATAGTGACAAAGGATTTCATATGCAATAATATCCAAAGAGAAAACAGCAGCCCGCCATATATTCAAGTTTTATTTCATATTTTCTTACTGTCCCTATTTTATATGTGGCTTTTTATTTTTTACAGCCATTAGAAAGTAATAATTAATTGAACCTTGTAATACTTCTGTAGAAAATTTTAGAATAGAACATCATAGCCTGATATCAAACCATGATATCAGTCATCGTTACCCTCTTAAAAAATGATGCCAGAAACTCATAACAATATTAGATATCCACACTGATAACAGTACTTGACAACGTAGGAGGATGAGAATAAAAAGGAGATGAACAAGAAAAAAAATGACTGGAAAGAAAGAATAGAGGAATAGAAATAGAAAAAGGAACATCAAGAAGAAAAATAAGAAGAAGACGAGTAAAGTGAATAATGGAGGAAGAGGAATACAAAGAAAGAGAATAAGAAGAAGAATAATATTTACAAGAAAAATAGTATAATGAAGAAGAATACTAAGAACAAGAACATGAGTACAAGGAATTAAAAGTGGAAGCGGAATAATAATAAGAAAAAGATGAAAATGATGAGACTTCACGAGTGATAAAGTTGCTGAATCTTAATTTATGAACTTCTCTATTTTTATTTCTACACTTATTATAACTCATTGATCATTTATGTGAATTCATTTATCCCGTGGAGAATAAGAACAGAAAGAGACAAATACCTAAGTTGCAACTTCAGGAGCGATAAAGGTGTTAAACCCTAAGCTCTGACAGTGTTTCTTTACTTATGCACTTCTGATAAATCATTCATTTCTTTGACTTCCTGAATCTTGTCACACTAAGTAAGAAGAAAATAAATATGAGGGGGAAGAGGAAGAAGAAGATGATGAAGAGGAAGAAAACTAACATAAAGAAGAAAAAGAATAAAGATAAGTAGGTCAAGAAGAATCACCAAGATGATTTCAATTAAATGTTTCCCATCCATTGTTGAATTGAACTAAAGCTTTTGCTGAAAATAATCCCCAAATTTAAAATCTGGTGTCAAAATATACCAGGGTTTTTTAATTGGGAATGAAGAAATTAAATACATTAAAGAAGGTTATACAATCTCGGTAAAAGTGTAACACAGCTCATTAGTCACATAATATCTTAATATAACTGCAGTAAAAAATAGTTAAAATTTCATTAAATTGGAGTGGTGACTATTAATTCTTTTGAATATCATACCTACACATTGCAGAAGTCTGGACAAGGCTTCGTCACTGCAAGGGGTGGAATGGCAGTAGCAGTAGTGAGCTGCTACATAGGATTAAGCAGAAAGAAGGTACCAAATGCAAAAAAGGGAAGCATGCAATGGGACAAAACCCTTTCAGGTGGTTCACAAATCACATGTCATGTTCAAACTATGACCCAGCCCTTTCGGGTGCTTTCTTTCTAGGAAAAAAAATTTTACAGAACCAATTAACTGTTCTTCCCCATACACTGCACATTGTGATGGCAAATGCTTCATGTCCTGAGAGAAGGCTGGTTTAAAATCTTGAATGGCACTACGCAATAAGTGTGGAACTACTCAGTCATCATAATCAATACATTCCTAAGTCGTAGAAAACTTGACAAAACTGACATGTCAAATGGTTCCTTACTCTATGAGCAATGGTCTTTTAAGGATATAAAGAGCTCACACAGTTTTAATAATAGGTTTCCTATATTAAATTAATTAATGTTCATGGTTACTCATGGAGAATAATGGTAGGTGGAGCCATCTGCAAAGGCTCACAGTATAGGAAATCAATACAAAAACTAAGCTATTTGTCATTATAACATTTCCAAAATAAAGTCAGTAAATTGGATACATGATTCTGCTTCCAAATTTATTTATTGTTTCATGGTAATTCTAATGCAGTTTGAGTATCATTGCAATATTTTACAACCTATATGACTTTATTATATATGATTTTTTACCCTCTGTATTCTAAGTGTCTAGGCAACGAGCGCAGTAAAATTATCACATATTTTAGTATAACTAAGCTCAAGGTATTTCCCAATATATGTCTTTAGTCACTTGCATTATAAATCATTAGATATTAATAAATGATTTTTTAAAAATTATGAAAGATTTAGACATGTTGCCCACATCCTCAGATACTCATTTGATGATAGTAGTTATCCTTGTTTATCTGATTGGAGTCTATTTTAATTTTGGGTTTATAAACCCAAAATAACTGTTAAATTGATGTCATTTATGCATTTTAGTTTAATCAATTAATCTATAAGAACTGGTACTCACAAACTAAATTACGCTAGTGAGTAGTATGGGTCATCTCCATAGAGAACATGGAATAGGGGATTTGAGGTTATTAAAGCAGTGATTAAATAGATACGAGAGTATTCATGTATAAAATAATAGATAGTAAGATGAGGGAAGCAATGAGATGAGAATATTATAATTACTATTAATAAGGATTATAAGAATATTTAATAAGAGTATCTGATAGGAGGGTGTGCACCGAGGGAATAAGAATGGAATAATATGATGGATGAGAATGAGAAGTTTTGATTGGAAGAGAAACTGAATAAAGAGCTTGAAGTGAAGAGACGGTTGAATTTTGGGTGTAAGATTTAAGTGAACATGAGATGATGAGGTGAGGCAAAGGTGATATTGTGGCAGGTGATGAAAATGGTAAAATGAGATGTGAAAAAAAAGAGGTGGAATTAACCTAAAAATGATGATGGAGACAACACAGTGTAATTATAGAAGTTATCTTGGTCCTTATGTTTCACCGTAATCAGGGGATTTCCCTAATGTTGACAAGTGTATCTTCTTGTTTCTTCACCTCTCTACACACCTCATGACACCAAGAAACTCTTGATGGATCTCAAAACCTCATACACTCTTAATCAACCTACCCAAGTAGAAGGCAAGTTCAAAGACAGATTTTTCAAAGATTGGTGGTCATCTTAGAGATCCAATATATGGATGTAGGAGATAAAGATGAAGTTGCCATCAAAATTTCAGCTTGATTGGCCTTTAGATCATTAGATATCAAGCCCTAAAATAAGATTAATCCTTGTAGATATGTAATGAATCACTTTCCTACCATCATTGCCTCCTGTGCCATCATTGCGCATTTAGGTTTTTGTTCCTCAGACATTCTGGAATTATTGGCATAGATTTGCTTATTTTATTCTCAATCAACAGTTCCAAATCTTCCAGGTGTCCCTGCGCCCACATCCTCAACTTTTAGGCCTTCATAAAAAAATGAATGTCCATTTTTAATGTGACTTGAAAATGTACTTTGTGGTGCCACATTGACGTCGATGCTCATTTTCTGCCAATAAGCAGTTAACATATCATCCCTGAAACTTGGGACTTCTCTGTTCGGTTAAGACAACAGAATCAATGTATTTTTTAAATGAAGGTAGGCATATTTTTTATTCTTTCTCTGCATCCTTATTTACTGAAATTTTAAACCTCTCATTTTATTTGTTGGTCCATGTCCACTCTATTTAAAAAATGAAACAACATCAGTATATGATTGGCATATGGCAATTGTATTTTGTCACGTCATAATGACATCCTTTTGCAACAATTAGTTCTGCTAATCATTATGGAGGACAATGATTGGTCACCATTCGTCAATTCAAATGGCTACATGCAACAGGCCATGAATATTAAACCCATAAAACCTAAATTAATTAATAAACAATCACATATAATCCATAATAATATATCAAATATATTTTCCAACTTAGAAAAATAATATATATGAGAATTAAATACTGCATAATATGAATATGATGTCTAAAAAATCCCTAAAAATACCAATACAATATATTCTTCTAACAATAAATTTAAAACATTGTTTGGGTAGATAACACCCGTAGATAATTATTATACTGGTAATCAACATGTAACTACAGGTATATTACAGTGGAAGGCAACAAGGAGGATCCTATAGGAAAATTTCAAGAGACGCGTTTTATTATGTGCAAACTTTCATTTCATTTTTTTATTGTTTTTTGTTTCCTTCCTTTCACTTGGCGAAGGCCTTACTGACCAAGACAATTAATAGGGTGAAAGTAATAAGTTAGGCTCTAGGGAAATAAAATTACCCAATAAAATATTACAAGATTTGTTTAAAACTCATGTGTATAAAAATACTGTTTCCATTTCAATTTCCCAAACCCCATGAATATTATTTTATGTTATTAAAAGATTCTTGCTGGCATGATGGAACATGGAATTTCCTCCTTCGTAATATACTTTTGAGGATTTCAATTTTTCAGATATTAATGATTGACTGCATTCATCATAGTGTGCGAGTCTGCAACATGGCAGATGGACCATTTCTTGATCTGAGACCCTCGTGCGCAGGCTATACTGATTCTCTCCATGTAGTAGATTAGACAAAAAGAGTATTTCCCACTGATAAATTTGATTAACGGGATATATAGACATGTTTCTATTTCCCATCCTTTCTATAATTCATCATTTTATATTTTCTTTATTTCCTTTTATGGACTAATGGGCCGAACTCTTGGCTCAAACACATATACCTTAACCTGGTATTTAAACCAGGGTTCCTTAGTGAATGTGATGTTGTTGGTTGCTTGACATTGGAGGGCCTCTTAGGGTTTCCCAGAGGGTTTGACTTTGAGGAGCTGAAGTCACTTAGAGGAAGCCAACATGTTATCATAGCTTGGTATCAGTGGAGAGAATATGCCTCAGTAAAGGCATTCTCAGCTAGACATGGTTGTTTGGTTCCTTTTGTGCAAATTTGTGCGAATTGTTCGTTCTGTTCGGTTTTCCGAACAGAACAATACCAAATTCGAACAGATCATCGCACAGACCCATGTGCGGTTATATTGTTCGCTTTGAGCGAATGTTGTTCTAATTTTGCTCGAGTGTGAGAATTTTGTTCGAATGTGCGAATTTTGTTCATTTTTGCACAAAAAAAGAACAGAACAAAGAACAATACCCTTTGCGGTTCTTTTGTGCGAATTTTTTGTTCGTTTCAAACAAACAGAACTGAACAACCATGTCTATTCGCGGCTTATCTTGATTGTCCTGTGTCATCAAGTGCATTGCAACTTCCATGAAGCAACCAACTGTGTTGGACGGTCAACACTGTGTCAGTTTTTGCTGCACACAGAGAGCAACAATGGTGTGTGTTTTGCTTGTCACAGTGACGCTACGATAGAAGCTATTATCATCCCTAATTGTTGGGAGCTAGTAAGTCGATGTCTGTTCCCTTCACATGGTGACATTCAATCTGAATTAGCAAGAGTAGCCATTGTTGATCATCTCAAGGCAAAGGTGTACTGCGTAGCACCATAAATGGTATTGGAGAAGACTGATTTGAATGATCTCCAATTTATTCACCGCGAACAAGGAGTAATAATTGGGATTATCCATAGCATACCCAAGACCTTGAAATACACGGGACTCGATCTACAACAACGGAGTAAGTTCATAGAAATCATTCCGGAAAGAAGGAGATTGGGACATCATTTGATCTAAACCTGGCTGAGGAAGCCAACCAGTCCACACAATGGAAGGTGGAAGGCTGAGGATGCTACAGTCCAAACCTGGCTGCTTAGCAATGCGCCAGTGGACCTGATTCATAAGTATCTGCTGCTACTATCAGTTCTGGAGTAACAGCCACAACTGCTAATAGTACCACTAATGGTACTTGTTAGTGAGATATATCTTGTATGGGTAATGGGCCTCTATGTTTAGCCCATTACCCTCTTATTCTCGTTTCTCTCTCCTAGGGTATATATACCCAACTCATGTACCTTCACTATTATGGGATTATTCTTCTTCTCTCAATCTCATCTTCTTCCTCCTAACCTAGGTTAGGGTTTCACATGGTATCAGAGCAAAGCTCTTGATCCAGACCTTCCTCCTTGCTTCGGCTGCCACTGTCTGCCTTGCAGACTCACCAGCCTTGCTTCTCCCTTCTTTCCCCTTTCTGGCGATCCGTCTCGCAGCCGCCGCAGCCCTAGGCCGCCGCCCACAGACGCCGACCGCTCTCCACAGGCAGCAGCCGCCAGCCGCAGCCCTAGGCCGCCGCCCGCAGCCGCCGCCCGCCCTCCGCAGGCAGCCGCCGCCAGCCGCAGCCCTAGGCCGCCGCCCGCAGCCGCAGCCCGCTCTACGCAGGTAGCCACTGCCAGCCGCAGCCACCACCCGCTTACGCAGGCAGCCGCCGCCGCCTCCGCAGGCAGCAGCCGCCAGCCACAGCCTCGGCCGCCGCCCGCAGCCGCGCCCGCCTCCGCAGGCAGCAGCCGCCAGCCGCAGCCCTAGGTCGCCGCCGCTCTCCGCAGGCAGCAGCCGCCAGCCGCAGCCCCCGGCCGCCGCCCGCAGCCGCCGCCCGCTCTCCGCAGGCAGCAGCCGCCAGCCGCAGCCTGCGCGCCGCGCGCTCCGCAGGCAGCAGCCGCCAGCCGCAGCCCTAGGCCGCCGCCCGCAGCCGCCGCCACCCTCCGCAGGCAGCAGCCGCCAGCCGCAGCCCTAGGCCGCCGCCCGCTCTCCGCAGGCAGCAGCCGCCAGCCACAGCCCTAGGCCGCCGCAGCCGCCGCGCCGCCGCCGCCGCTCCGCAGGCAGCAGCCGCCAGCCGCAGCCTAGGCCGCCGCCCGCTCTCCGCAGGCAGCAGCCGCCAGCCGTAGCCCTCGGCCGCCGCCCGCCGCCGTCGCCCGCTCTCTGCAGGCAGCAGCCGCCAGCCTGCCCCTCATGTCTACCGTCAACTCAGGGTCCTCGTCTGACGAGAACCCCCCGGTGCAGGCTCCCGTCTTCACCGCGGCCGACTTCGGGAGAGACCTCCCTTCTCCGAAGATCGGTCTCCCTCTTCCTCCTGCTCCAGAGTGCTGTCACTTGAGCGCTCCTCAATTGTTGGCCTGGATCAAGTTTGTGAAGTCGACACTCAAAGGCCGGCTTCTCCACAAACATTTGATATGCCCGCTGCTTGCCCCGACCGACCCGCACTATGGTGCCTTTGATGCTGAGCAAAATTTCATCCACTCCTGGCTGCTGAATCACACGCTGTTTACTTCGGTCTACGATAAGTTCCTCCACTTGACTACCCCGAAGGAGATTTGGGATTATGCCCACAAGTATTGTGGCCATGATGCCGACCACTGGCCCATCTTCTCGCTTGTGGAGCGTGCGAATGCTCTCCGCCAAGGGACGCTGTCCATCATGGACTACAGCTTGGCTCACAATGCCCTGTGGCGGGAGGTTGACTACTACATGCCGGTTGGTGACCCGCACGGAGTGGACCGGCGTCATGCTCTTCGTCTCCGCTTCTTGTCCTTCCTCGATCGCCTCAACCCGGAGTATGCCGAGGTGCGTCGCCGCACCTTGCACTCTCCCGGAGTTTGATGCCGTGGTCAAGGACCTGATTGAGCTGGAGAGCAGTCTTCGCCGTGATCCTCCTGACATGGCGAACCCGGCCGACTCCACTGCATTAGTCTCCCGCTCTGGGGACTCGCCTGGGTTACTGCCGCGTCCACCGGTGCCTTCCCACTCTGCTCCCCCGGACTCGGTTGCCGACCCGCGAGACAAACTGGTTTGTACTTACTGCGGCAAGCGCCGCCACACGGCGAAGCGGTGCAGGAAGAAGCAGTTTGATCTCCAAGCTGCCAAAGATGCCAAAGCTCATGTTGCGGCTGTCCCTGCCCCGGCTCTCTCCTCGACTGGCAGTGCCACCGTCACCATGGAGCAGTTACAGGCGGATCTTGCTCGGTTGTCTGCGCAGATGACCGCCCTCCAGACTCAGCCTATGGCTTCCTTCGGGACGTTCGGTGCGCCTCTTGCCTCTACTTTTGATTCGTGGTATTGCGGACATACGGCTCTCACCGCTCCTCTCCTATCGGATACCACTTGGGTGCTTGATACAGGGGTCACGGAACACATGACCCCGTTCAATCACCGGTTCGTATCTTATGAGAGGCATGGTGGGAACCGGGCTGTCCTCACTGCCGGGGGCGGACGTCTTCGAGTGGCTGGTATCGGGACTATCCACGTGGATGGTCTTGGTTTCATCCCCAACGTTCTCCATGTTCCGTCTCTTCGAGCTTTGCTTCTATCACCGCAACGCCTTGTTGATGCGGTTCAGTGTTCCTTCCACATCCAACCTGATGGGATCTTCTTGTCTAACAAGGTGCGGAAGATTACACCGATTAGACGGGATCGGGGATTGCTGCTGTTCGAGGATGGGGGCCGATCGTGTTTCATGGTGCAGCGCAGCCTTCACACCACGGCTGACTCTCGCCGCGACCGCCTTCAGCTCACTCATCAGCGCCTCGGCCACCCGCCGTTTTCTACTTTACAGCGTTTGCTTCCGTCCTTATGTATGGGCTTGGACCTTCAGACCGTTGTTTGCGAGGCATGTCAGTTAGCCAAACATCGACGTTCGTCATTTTCTCCATCTACTTCCCATACGACGGTGCCGCTGTATCGTGTTCACAGTGATGTGTGGGGCCCGACTCCGCGGCCTAGTCTGAAGGGGCACCGCTGGTTTCTCCTCTTTGTTGATGAAGCCACAAGCTACACGTGGACTTACTTGCTGCCTACCAAGTCCGTTGTCGCCGCCACCGTTCAGCAGTTCTGCACAATGGTTCAGACTCAGTTTGGCCGCCCCCTTCAACGCGTTTCCGCCGACAACGCTCGCGACTACGTCAACCAGGAGCTGACCTCGTACTTTGCTACATGTGGTGTTCTCCATGAGACGTCATGCGTTGCCACCCCGGAGCAGAATGGCATGGCAGAACGTCGGATTGGTTACGTGACATCTACCGCCCGCACTCTGCTCGTGAACTACTCCGTCCCTTGGACATACTGGGGCGAAGCTGTCTTGACGGCCACCCACCTCGTCAACCGGCTACCGTCTCAGACTCTTCAGTTCTGTAGTCCGCTCGATCGTATGTCGACCACCTTTCCAGCTGTGACATTACGAACAGGCCTCCTTCCTCGTGTCTTCGGGTGCACGGCATACGTCCACGACACGGCGCCCACTTTGACGAAGCTTGACGCCCGTGCCCTCAAGTGCGTCTTCGTCGGCTACTCCTCTCTCCAAAAGGGGTACAAATGCTATCACCCTCCCACTCGTCGTTTCTTCGTGTCTGCCAACGTCACCTTCGCTGAGTTTCAACCTTTCTTCGCCGCCTCCTCTTCCGGCCTTCCGCTTGGCGAGGTTTCCTCATCCCCTTTGTTAGATCCCTTTCCTCCTGCTGCGCCCCCAGCCAGTCATTCCCCACGGACGTGATTCCTCGTCGCCCCCTCCTCCGCTGTCTTCCCCTTTGGCCCCGAGTAACCCCTCTCCTTTGCCCCCCACCCCACCCGAGTCCTTTCTTCCTGCCAGGCCGTCCTCTCCCACTTCCTTTGCCTCCGCTCCTACTCCCGTTGGTTCTCCCTCTCCGTCGCCCCTCTAGTGCTGACGATGACTCTCTTGACTGGCCGATCGCTCTTCGCAGTTACGCCCGCCAGTGCACCCGCACACCTCTCTACCCCCTCTCTCATTACCTCTCCTACGACCGCTTGAGTCCCTCATACCGTCTCTTCTTGACCCGCATTACTTCGGTCTCTGTCCCACGCCGCCTGGCCGATGCCCTTGCCTGTCCTCATTGGAAGGCGGCTATGGCCGAAGAAATGCGGGCTCTGGAAAAAACCATACTTGGGACGCGTCGTTCCTCTCCCCGGAAAGAAGGCCGTGGGGTGCAAGTGGGTTCACACCCGAAGCACCGTGCGGATGGCTCCCTTGAGCGTCGCAAGTCTCGGCTTGTCGCTCGAGGCTTTACGCAGTCCTACGGCATCGACTATTTCGAGACCTTCTCTCCCGTGGCGAAGATGGAATCCGTCCGTCTCCTTTTGGCACTCGCCGCTCATCATGGGTGGTTGATCCGGCAGTTTGACATGAAGAACGCCTTTCTCCATGGCGATCTTGAGGAGGAGGTCTACATGACCCACCCCCCCGGGTATCCCCTCGGTCCTCCGGGCACAGTCTGCAGATTGCGGAAGTCCTTGTATGGACTGAAGCAGTCTCCGCGATGTGGTTCGACGCTTCTCTTCCGTCATGCGCTGAAGGTTACACTCAGAGTAACGGTGATGCTACGATCTTCTTCCGTCACGGGCCGGCCGGGGTTGCCATCCTGGTGGTCTACGTCGACGACATGCTGATTACTGGCTCCGACACTGCTGAAGCCTCTCGCCTCGGTCTCGCTCTTGCTCGGGAGTTTGAGATTAAGGCACTCGGCCCTCTCCGCTATTTTTTGGGCCTTGAGGTTGCCTACTCGTCTCGCGGCATCTTCCTATCTCAGCAGAAGTATGCTGTTGATCTCCTGGCACTGATGGGCATGACTGATTGCTCTCCTCTCCGGACGCCCATTGATCCCAACGTGAAGTTGGGCGAAGGGGGCGATTCTCCACCGGTCAACCCCTACCAGTACCAGCAGCTGGTGGGGAAGCTTCTGTATTTGACCCACACTCGCCCGGACATCAGCTTCGCCGTCAACCTTCTCAGCCAGTTCATGCACGCTCCGCATGAGATTCATCGCCAGGCCGCCAATCGGATCCTTGCATACCTGAAAGGCTGCCCCGGGAAGGGCCTACTCTTCCCACGGAGCAATGACCTGACTGTGAAGGTTTATACGGATGCTGATTTTGCTGGGTCCGTCGTCGACTGCCGATCCACCACCGGGTATTGCGCCTTCGTGTTTGGTGGCCTTGTCAGCTGGAAAAGCAGTAAGCAGGACAAGGTGTCCCGCTCCAGCGCCGAGGCAGAATTCCGTGCCCTTGCCGATGGGGCGTCGGAAGGCCAGTGGATCTACGGGATCTTGTGCGAACTTCGCGTCAAGTATACCGGCCCGATTCACTTCTACTGCGACAACAAGTCGGCTATTGCCTTGGCCAAGAACCCTGGCCAGACTGGTCGGATCAAGCATATGGAGCGTGACCGCTACTTCTTCAAGGAGCGGATGGATGAGGGCATCTTTGACCTCCAGTTTGTTCCTTCCGCCGACCAGGCTGCAGATGTTCTGACCAAAGGCCTCTCCAACCCCCTCCTGCTACGTGCTGTCTCCAAGCTCGGCATGGACGACATCCACACCTCGCTTGCGGGGGGCTGTTAGTGAGATATATCTTGTATGGGTAATGGGCCTCTATGTTTAGCCCATTACCCTCTTATTCTCGTTTCTCTCTCCTAGGGTATATATACCCAACTCATGTACCTTCACTATTATGGGATTATTCTTCTTCTCTCAATCTCATCTTCTTCCTCCTAACCTAGGTTAGGGTTTCACAGTACTACAAAGCAACCCTCCAAGACTTCTTCACGTGACGTAAATGTCCAGCAACAAAAAAAAGGAAATCCTGCGTGGCAAGCCAGGGAGCCAATTGTATGCACACATTGCAAGAGGAAGGGCACAACAGAGAGACCTAATGGGATCTACATGACATACTATCCAGACAGTCTCAAGCTCATGTAGTGAAGGTTTAGGACACAACTACGGGTGGGCTGTACCTAATAGTGGGGATGACACCTTATGATACCTATGCTCTCAAAGAACTGGTGAAATTGAAGAGTCTTATCTGTTAGACAAACACTTCATTGATATGCACAGGTGAGCATTTTACTTTCTTTGGCGTCTGTAATTCATATGACACAACAAGCTTGATCATTGATCTGGGGCAATGGACCAAATGGCGCGCTTTTTTTCTTACAATTTGTGTAATATTTTGCATATGTGGGCAACCGCCAGGTACTAACTTCAGGAGGGGATATATTCCCAGTTGCATGTAGTTCTATATTTAAAGTTGATAATAGAGGACTTCTGAAACATATTCGGCATGTTCCGCAGCTTAAGCACAGGTCCCCTCAGAAACTGGTACAAGATTTGCCACTTACTTTAAACCTTGATTCTACTGGTTGTTTTGTATGTGACAAGTAACTGAACTGAAGGACTGGAAAAATCAAAGAGATTGACAGCTTGCTTTGCATGGAAGATAGTGTAGTTGCAGTGCTGATGGTGAATGGAGGACAATCTACCCCTACTAGAACAAGTTAAACTATTTTCCTCTAGCTTGGGACACCCTTCTTTTGAAATTTTAGGAAGATCTTTCCAGCTTTTGCTCGTAATGTGGAATGTTTCAAGCTTGCATGTGACACGTGTCTGAACCCAGAATTTAGACTGATGAGGGTGAATCTATCTTTATGTCTTTGCCAGTAGTTGCAGAAGATTCTGATGAAGAGGAAGTTGATGTAGCATCACTTGAAGGCCAAGAACTGACTATTGAAGGTGTGCAAGCTGAAGAAAGCACTTTATGGACTGAAAACATCACCAAAAGTAAGGTTTGAGAAGTATCCTCAGGCCAGGACATCGATCAAATAATGGAGATCATACCATGTTTGACAAGACACGCATAAGTGGGAAGGTAGCAGTATTATTGTCACTCATGGTGATGAGGAAGAGATTACAGTTCCAGGTCAGAACCTTGCTCAAGCCTTGACATTAAGTTTGTGGGATTGCTCCAATGGGAATGGAAATTGCATACTCCCCACTTGGTATCTTCAGTTCTCAAAGGAAATATACTATGGATATTTTGAAGGAAATAGGAATGAATAACTGTAAATTGTCATCAGTACCCTTGATGACAATTTGAAGCTTGGACTGAGAAGATGCTGCCTCAGTCGATCATGGACAATATCAAACATAAAGTGATCGATCTTCAGCACGCCAAATCGGATATTGCATTTGCACTGGGACTCCTCAAGTCAGTTCGTGCACTGTCCTAGAGAATCTCATCTGCAGGCAGCGTTCAAAGCACTTGCTAACTTGAAAGAACTGCTGGACATGGCTTGGTCTTTGAAGTGTTGAAGAGTTGAAGCCTGAATTTACATTGATGCAGATTATGGTGGATTTTATTATATTGTTGGTCAACTACTGGATACTGTACATTCCTAGGGGGAGCATGGTCGCCCGGTAGTGTAAGAAGAAGGTAGTATAAAGGTCCAGTGCAGAAGCTGAATTTAGAGCAGTAGCCAAAAGCATTAGTGAAGCCCTCCGGATCAGAGGTATTCTACAAGACCTCACCATCTTACAAGACGGTCCACCAGTGGTGTACTGTGATAGGAAGTCAGTCATTGAGATTGCTCATAACCTGGTCCAACATGATAAAACAAAACTTGTTGAGATAGATCAACACTTCATTCGGGAGAAGATCGATGACCATTTAATACAGATCAAGTACATACACCTGCTTGTTTGATGCTTCCAGACTATTGTCAGCAGGTGTATGTATATACGTTTCATTTTACCATCCTTTCTATATGTCATCTGTGTCTATCTTTTCTTTATTTCCTTTTATGGACTAATGAGCATGGCTCCAGGCCCAATACGTGTATACCTTAACCTGTTATTTAAGACAGGATTTCTTAGTGAATGTGTTGTCGTTGGTTGCTCGACATTGGAGGTCACGCACAGTTTACCACAGGAGAAGAATTCAACTCTGAGGAACGGAAGTCACTTTGCCTAAGCCAAAAATAATGATATGGTATTCTAAATGGTTGTATGCAACTGGATGACAGGCAATGTTAGTTTCATGGACTAGATAATGCATCACAAGTTCCAAAAAAGCTTTCATCTATTTTACACAATTCACATTGGATCTACATATTGGAAAGCAGGTCTATTTCAAAAATATCGTTATTATAAACCATGAAAGTGAAATATCTAGAGTGTATGTTTAGAGAAGTGAAGGGAAAGAATAAGGTTTAAACACAAACCTATCATACGGTAAAAAGAAGGCGTCATCCATCACATGCTTTGGTGCCAGCAACTGCCTCTTCAAACTAGGAAGAGGCAGGGAATGACTATCCTATAAATAAGTCACGCCTTGATTAAGGGCGATCGATTCATTTTTCCAATAAAATGAGTGACTATTCGGCAGGAGCAGGAGATCTTCTAAGCTCCAGGAGAAGCGACCAATTCGACCAGATTTTCTCTCGGATACTCCTTGTCATCTTCAACTTCTATTAAATCTATCTCCAATGCCAAAGACTAGTTATATTGCAATTCTTGCGTGGAATCCTATCAGTCTTGATTTGGCCAAAAGAGGGATATTTCAATTTCTTTGAAGCCATGTCCTCTCAAAGATTCAGGATATCATCAGATAACCAGATAATTAAATGGCACTCCATATGTCCACATGGTATGCTTCAAAAGGACCAAGAAAATAGACTATTAAATATAACTACATGTTCCACACAGAACTCGAGAGAGCATCTTTACAGAGCAAATGTGGATGGACCAAATGTTTATTATATTTACGAGGACTTGAGGCAGATTCTATTTCGTTCGGGCATGGCAAATGAAGGAATCCAGCAAGACTATTCAAAATCCACATACCTTTCCCAAAGTTGAACCCAACACCAGGATCAAATTTCTACCCCTTTTTTTCTTTTTTCTTGTTTCATTTATCTTCAACCAGGAAAAAAGAAGACTGGCCAAGTGATCCAGTTATGTGTATGGTGTCTTGGAAGCCATCACCATAAGAAGCTACCAGCGCAGATAAAATACAAAAAAAAGAGTGATTGAGTCTGAAGGAGAGAAGTCAGGAGGGGCTACCTGTTCCTTGGAGCAGAAGAAAGCTCAGGATTGAAGAACCTGGCTTGGCCTGCCCCACTAAGATGGGCAGCATGAGAGTTGAGCTGCTGATGCAGATGATGATGATGATGGTGCTGATGCAGCTGAGCCTCTGCTTCCATCTGTCTCCCAGAGGGATCCATGGCCATCATTCCTATGGTAAGAACCTCATTAGTAAAGCTTCTACACAAACTTGTATTGGTTTATGCTCAGGCAGTTATGTGAGAGGGTTGGACACATATTTCATGATTCTTTAGGATTAAATGCCAGAACGGAAAGGTATCTGAATAATATTAAGTGTCAAAAATCAGCATTTTTTTTTTGAACTACAATGGTAATGAGCAGACTCTTCATGCACCACCAAACCATAAGAACAAATTCAGATTTAATAAAGAATATTCTAATCTTTAGTTAGGATTTGCCGATTTAAATACCGGCTCTTTATCCATTGGTGGGCCAAGGCCCAATGACAATTCAGTCACTTATTTTCTCACATGGAGAATGAGCGACAATTCAAGTGAGTCATGCATGGAAAAGAAACAGGATGGAAAAAAAGAACAGGCCGGAATAGAGAGCCACTTTTACAACACGAACCAAGTAAAATTAAGATTATAAACGAAGTAAAACAAAGATCATCTACTCTGTAAAACACAATGTTTGCGGATGGATGACGACCAGTCATCCACTCTGTTCCAGATTGCCATCAATCATCACACCTGACCTCAGGATAGAGAAGAGAATGAAACGACCGACAAGCTTGAAGGAACAGACGTATTGGTCTGACAGTTAGAATAGTGATTTAACTATCTTCATATCTAACTTTACCTCACTCCCTATATCTATTATGATCACTAGATGTCCATCCATCTCTGTATATTCATACAAATTTATAATGTTGTTCTGATTAAATCATCTTCTCTCATGAATGGAACGAAACAAAGAAGAACAAAAGGTGAGATGGAAAACAATATCCAAATTGGCTGCATTTCTTCCTGTCAAATAGTAATCTGTTCACATACCCAATTAGGTACTACAACAAAAGTTCTAGATTTGATTGGTTTATACAAGAACTAACCCACCTGGAAGGCTTTCATGTGCTGGAAAGAATAATAAATCAAGAATAATGTGTCTCAGTTAAAGGAATAAAAAATCTTCAAATATACAGAGGGAGATAAAAAGATGGGTAAAATGCTCAATGAACAAATGATGCCGCACCAGTAGCACTTCATCTAGTAGAACTGGTTCATACCGCCACAATAAAGGGGTCACTAAAATAATTGGTTCATGGCATAATGAGTTTGGTTTTTGCTTACCCGGCATCCTCATCCCGTAGATCATTTGATTATGATGACCCGGCAAGGCATGATGCATTGCCTCCAGATGCGAACTAGCAACTGCATGAGGCAGAGGCCCACCCCTGGGGAAATACTGAAGAGGATGTTGAGCAAAGCCCCTTGGCATGGGCATGGCCTGAGGAGACATCTGGAGGTGAAATCTTGGGTCAAATCTCTGTTGGAGATGGAGATCTGGGTTAGACAAAAACTGATGCAGAGGATCATGGTGATGGCTGGTAGAATGTTCCAACTGATACGGATAGCCTGATGTCATCTCCTGGTTACTATGTGAAAAATGCAACCGAGACAGCAGTGGCTGAGCATGTAGGCGGTGGTGTGAGACATCTGGCCATGCCACCTGAGATGCTGATGATGAGGATGATGATCTCTCACTCTGATCCATGGCTGAAAATGTCAAAGCCTCCGGTCTATGCCTTATGACATCATCTATCTCTCTAGGGGGATCCTTCCTGCCACTTCCATCTGGAGAGATAAAACTATCATGCAATGAAAGGTCGAGTTTGATGGGAAACTCAGAAGAAACTGTGGTATCTCCTGGAAGTGTGCCGTCAACTTTGGGCCGCAGCCCAGAAACTGGGGCATCCATTGAGTGTAGTTCTTGCATGAATGCCGACCCAAATAGAGCTTCAAGCGTCAAAGGCTTGCCTGGCTCATCAGGAAGATTACTGCAAAGAGAACCGAGAGAGGAGTCCCCGTATTTCATATCTTCAATAACCAAGTAGTCTTCCTTTGATTGGGTAGGGCCCTTCTGCAACAAGGTCAATAGATGCTCTGAGGCTTCATTGTCTACATCAGCCCTGGGCAATTCACCATTTGGATTAACTGTGCCGCCGTCAAGAGAGCTTGTTCCTTCCACTTCCGCAAGGATAGACTGCTCAAGGTCTTCGCAGGTGAGCATACTGGAACCGGCAGATGATCTATGATATGTTTCCGATATTCCAAAGGAATCAGGAAGATTCTCCACTGAAAAAGGAGCTGACCCAGACTCATCTTTTTCTGTTCCCACAATGAGGGAAAGGATAACTCTGGAAGAGTCCTGTGAAGAGTCTTCAGGTTTATTGTGTTCGAGAAACCAGCTTTCAAACTTTGAGGATAAAGGGGCAGTCCACAGTGTCTCATCTGGAATAGAACTCTGTGACAAAAAGAATGTGTAATTTAACAAAAATTGATAGAGAAAATCCTGAAATAGCTGCGATAAATGCATACATCCAATGAAAGAGAGATTTCGTACCAGTTAACAGGAAACGACAAGTCCTACAACCATCAATCAGAATTACGAACTAATCTATCAAGAAAACAAACTCAGACAAGCAGATTATCAAAATAAGTTCAAGAGACAAACATAAATACAGATTGATAGTTTTTTATATTTTATTAATTTATTGGTTACGTATTGTGAAAAAAGCTGGAAAACGAAAAACTGATAAATATGACATATAACTGTGATAAAAAATATCTGATACACGTTGATCGTATCAATGAAACATTCCACGATTTTGAATTCAAGAAACACGAGATCGCCAATGTTGGTCGATAAACTCAATCAATAGATAGAATAGGATGGGAATAAGAACAACACAGAGAGGTAGAGATGCTCCTCCCTCCAAGGCGGAGCTTCCCTCTGGTTCAGCCCGCCGACTCCTGCTGCTGCAGCCCCTCTGACGGCATAACCATCTGCTTCAAGATTTCAATAAAAACAAGTCCTGCTCTCCTCTTTCTCTTACCTATAGGGGTTACGTCCCCCATTAATCTGCACGCACGGTCAACGGCCGTTGACCGGCTCTCTTCTTATTTCTTCTTTTAAATTTCCTTGAATAGAACATATCAGTATCATTCTTGGTTGAATAATTTATTCAACCTTTCCGGAATTACTGAACGACTCATTGCAGTTCCTGAATGAATATTTCATACACTGTGTACATCACTGGGAGTTCTGCGTCCATCATAATTTTCAGTTCTTGAATGAATCTTTCATGTCGAATGGGCTTCTTCTCATATTTCTAATATCTCCTTGTAATGACCCATGATAATGTGCCCATGTTGCATTCTCTCCTCCTTCCTATAAATGCAATGTAATGTAATGTACCCTAATGAGGGTTAAGGAATTCAATTCTTGATTTCTTCACATATCAGTATCATACTTGGTTGAATAATTTATTCAACCTTTCTGGAGTCACTGAATGACTCATTGCAGTTCTTGAATGAATCTTCTCATATACTGTGTACATCATTGAGTTGTGTGTCCATCATAACTTCCATTGTTTGACTAAAGTTGAATAATTTATTGGGGAGAAGATCACTAACATCTTCTTTGTTTTTATAGACAAATACTATTTACTTAAAAGATGTTAAAGGACCTGATTTATGTCATGGTAATCTCTGTCAGGAATGTAATATGATCCCCATAATCACAAATGTGATATGATCCCAGGTCATGTCAATGAAATTCGTTGGACCATGAAGAGGAACCAGCCCACGAGCTTTCCAGGCATCCCACCCTAAGGGCTGGAAACTGTTCCTACATGCAGGCTGCAACTCATTAAGTGTCTCTCTCTCTATCTCTCCCTATCCTCTCCCTCCTACACCCTCCTCGTGGCCGTACTTCACCCTTGTCTCTAGCAGATGGTCACAATGGTGGCTTTTGGTTTCCCAATCACTTGGGGTCAATGATCTTCCCGCCATTCTTTCTCTTCTCCTAACTCCCGATCCCATCTAATCCCTCTATTGTTCTCTCTAAGCTATCTGAATATTGCACACATTCCCTTGAATATAGAAGTTTCATTGTTTTGGTCCCAGGATCTATCAATTTCCATTAATAGATCTGGTTTAGGATGCCATCACAATGTCAACTATAACCTTCGCAACATCATTGCAGTTGTCACCATCAACAAGGCTGATGACGTTGATGTCACACAGCGGCAAAATCATATGATACAAACCAAAAGAATACGTCTTTCTAATGTTGAGACCACACATTCAAACGATCTGTTAAATAATGAGAAATGAAATTTTCAGTACCTTAGGAGCTTGTGCCCCTCCGTCTTTTTCGAAATCATGACCAAAAAGCTTCTCCATGATCAAGGCTGAGGTCACTTGTCTGCTGGTGTCCAAACCCTCAGGAACTGTAGTTTTACTTTCAGTTGAATCACGACATAGAATACTTTCTCGTTTCTTAGAGTCAAATGGAACAGAAGCATCGCAGGCCGGACGTTCTGCACAATATGAGTGGTCAAAGAACCCCAAGTTGGAAGATAAGGAGTTTGGGTCACTCGAATCAAATTTGTCCTTCAGGTTTAGTGTGTATTCCTTGCCATTCACTATCGGATGATTACTCGCTAAATGGGAACTGTCATCATTTCCACTATTGTCAACCTGAATGTAGTGAAAAATAAAAACAAAGAGTTATATAACCGTTTCAACTTCATTTCAATACAAAATGACAAAGTAGAAGTGAAAAATATAGAACGGAAAAAATATACCATAAAATACAATCTGTTTCTTCTGGCGAATATAAAGCAGATATTACCAGCTGATGATACCTGGTTCTTATCTAAAGAAATATGAAATGAGAGAAAAGAGAAGACAAAATGAAAAGAGAACACAGCATAGTGGACGTCTGACTGGAACACCCCTAGGTCCTATCAGAGGAAGCAAGCCAAGAAGATCAAAATGAAAACAAGTGTGGTCAAACAACTTTGACCAGGTTTTGAGTCCTACATAAGGAGGAGAGTTAAGGTCAGAAGAATCAAGAATTCAGTTGCTGCTGCAGAGGACTGGACACCGGGAAATCCTTTCCAATCCATGAAGGAAGAAGAACCGATCCAGTCTTCTTCATCACTCTTCCCTTTTCAGAATTCTTTCTTCATCGTTCTTCATTCTTCTATCCAGTCTATTTCTCACTCCTTTGATTTTCCTTTCTTGTTCTTGAGACTGGATTCTCGTTCCTGACATTGTTCATTATTACATCTTCTCATTGTCGCTGACATTCTGTGAGAAGAGATCATTCATACGAGATCCTCCTTTCAACACAACAGATCCTTACGGATCAGTCAGCATACTGTTAATTCCTTGACAGATCCTTTGAGGATCGCATCAACGTCACCATACTAAGAGCAATGGTGGAGTGGACATCATCAAGAAGAAGGCATTCTGACAGGATGGACAAAATCGGAGAGGGATAGGAGGAAGGCTGCACTCCACGGAGAGAGGGATTGTGTAACCAGAGAACACTTTGATACCTTGTTTGCTGTTCTCCCAAATGGAGGACTTCCCTATTCAAAAGGGAATATATTAAGGGTAAGTGACCAAAATGTCCCAACAAAAAATCAGGAATTCGATCAATACTCCATGGTCACCCAGAGGATGTCAACACTGGGAGGTCGGTTAAAGGTGTGGGGTCAGGCTCCTTAGCAACGCACTCTCCTTGCGTCAGCATCAGCAATAGAGGTGCAGCGGCAGTGCTGCAAGCCGCAATGGCAGCTCTCAAATGCAGCAGGGCCTTCTGGAATTTTACATATTTGAGAAATTTACATATGACATTTGCACCAACGACCAAGTCAAACAGTCGAACACTATCCACTCAATTTGAGGTTTCTTCATCGAGACCTGAAGAAGAAAGCTTATATGATCCCTCTGCTGGATATAAATAAGGTTCACAAGGACTGGTCCGCAAACAATATCCACCGTTTCCTATAGCTTATTTGAGAAATTTACCAGCGGTATGAGAAAGAATGAGTATCACAAGAGCAATCAATGACATACTATTTTATAGTCATTATTAGCTACGATGTACAGCTCTTGCTGCTTAATTGAATGATATTTGAGATATCAAAAATGTCGGCCACCACCTAAAAGAAAGTCATTTCCTTCACGAGTACCTTTGCCTACACCACCACATACCGATAAACCTCCATGCATTTTAGCAAGGTTTTTTTTTGAAGAAATGCGTTTTAACAATGTTTGTGATCAACTCCATTCAATACCAAGTTCTTCAGCAGCATGAGATACTGCATGGGTAGTCTAATATCAAACTCACAGAAGCATATTTATTTCCCAATTCAAGTACACATTGACACACTCTAGGGGCCTGGGAGACTGGGATCATAACCAGCACCCTCACATGTGGACTCGAGTAGAAGCTTGGGGGCTGGTCTAAACAGCAGCCCACAGGATTGAGGCTCTAACAACGGTTGATAAGGTAGATAATTTATCTGAATCATGTGTGATCAGACATTGGTTGTGCTAAGTGTATGTTTTTTTTATCAGTTTTTTTTACAAATGTGGTAAGTGTATGTGAAGCCGCAACATCTCCCGGAGAACCTGCACTAGAAAATAGAGCCTATGGGAGTAAGAAGAAAATAACATTGACTTTATTAGGGTTACGAGACCCTTCTTAGATAGTAGATGGGGTTACTAGACTAGAAAGGGTGCATTCAGAAAATGGGGCCAATGCAAGAGTACATTGAACAGGAAGAAAAATAAAGAAGAAGCACAAAATGGCCCCCATAACATGGCATCCCTTAAATCTGGTAAATGGATATTATACATCTTCAACTTGCCCAATGAACTATAAAAATCAGTCTAGATACTTCTTTCATTAACTCATGAGCTCATTGAATCCTGGAAATGACATGAGATGTGCTAATAAACCCATGACAGTCTTTTCTTTGATAAAGTGGCAATCTTCTTCTACACGCTTCATCTAGTCATGGTATACCAGAAAATGAGTCACATCTATCTCAGACACATCATTATACACCTTGATTGGCCCACTGTACCCAACCTTGAGATCATTAATCTGGCCCTTTAACCATGATGCCCAACAAGCCATGAGCCAAGATGCGAAATTCAGATTCAGTACTAGAGTGCATACGACAGAATAAATTGTTGCACCAATACATTAGATTCGGCACAACACCCAGAAGTGGAGCGTCTGTCATCAATGCATCAGCATAAATCAAAGTATGGGTAAGACGTTAGCTCTACACTATTATTTTTTCTAATCAAGGCTCCCATAGCAATGGTATCTTTTGGGTACAGCAAAGGACAGTGCAAATTTCATGAGCTTCTATAGGGTTAGGCATAAACTGATTCGGGATATCCAGTCAAAAGTCGATATTTGGCCCAGTGTAGATCACGTACATTAATTTTCCCACTAGCTACTGATGACATCTCAAAACAACAGAGTCTTCTACTTCAAACTTAAAAATCCTATGATTGGATTCAATTGGACTGGGCACATGTTTACAAGCCATCATAAATACCTGCCTCACTCCACAAACCACCAGCATTTACCCATTGCTCTCGGTTATCTTCCTCTGTAGCTGCCATGTGATCATTTAATCCCATGTGATTTTGACCAAACTCGCAGTTGACATTCGTTAGGATCGACCCCTACTTGCCACCACTTAGATGCAAAGAGCCTTACCTGCATGGTCGACTGTCCAGAGTTGACTGTTATCTGCAGAATTTTCTAGATCTGCCAAGTTGACTGGGCAGAGTTGACTAAGTATGAGCAAGTGCCTTGATCAATGTTACCCCTGAGATTTACTTTTCAGTCCCTACTATTTTTCTAAAAAGATGATAATACCCGGTTGTTGATTGCGCCATAGCCTTTTTCTTTTTGGGGCTATTGAACCAAGGCAAGGATATTGACTGCTACAACAGCTAAACTGAATTCTCTCATCATTGGTAAGATTTGCTGCGCTCCTGGCAGACATCAAGGTTGACGTCTTCTATTCTTATTTCCACAATATGTCTCCTACTTCATCATCTACTGTCTCATATACATCGGGCGGTTCATCTGTTTCATATGACGATTAGTGGCATTACCATCCAACTCACATCCCTTAGCAGTATAGTTCACTGGCCACAACTTGAATGGATCGCGACACTTAAAGGGAATCAGATGACGCATGCTCAGGAGATTGATCATCATCACACAATCCAGGCAATGTAAAGCTGTCGGAAGAGGAGAGCACTCTTCACTGCAGGTTTGCCGTCAAATAAAACCCGCTTAATTTGTAACATGAACAACCATGGCACAATGCTGTCCTGATAAGGTATTGGCTAATAAAGATTTTTTTTTTTTTGAATTAAGCTAATAAAGATTTATACAACTCCAAGAACATCATTTTTTCCTTTCGCGGTAAAGCAATAGTGTTATGAGGCTGCAAGTGTGAGCAAGTACACGACGCTGGAAAAAGACAGCATATGGAGCCAACTCGCGCATGTGCAACTAGAGATAAAAAAGAGGCCAAGGTTTAGGAGGAATACGGGGAAGAACGGGGAGGCCAGCCCTGAGAGCCACTGGAGGGCAGGACGTTGCATAGTGACACCCAACGGATGCTACTGCATTTTTTGAGGGAAGCAAAAGGTAGTTTGCCCTCTGTTGGCATTTTCCCGGCAGCACCATTCTTTCTTTTTGGAGTTACTATGGTTAGCCAGGCTTGACCTGGACGTTTTTCATCCAGTGCATCTACCTCGGGGGTCTGGCTTTGTACTAAATTGATAGGGTTCAACCGTTCATTATTGGCGCTCCAGAGTCTTTAAGAAATTTCTCACCAATGAAAGAAATTCGTCAATACGAAGCTCACATTAAGTCATACGACCGACAAAAATAGCCCATTTGAGTAAAAATAAGTCAAGTGAAAGTTCAAAAAATTGCCAATGTCAAGTCGCCAAAAAAAAACAGAACCAAAAAAGATATTAAGACAACAACTGCTTACCTTAGACGAAAGACTTGATTTGTGAAGCTGTTTACTTATACAAGTTTCTGTACTAGCGCTTGCAAAACCAGGTGGCACCAATGGCCTTGGTGGAGCATTACTCCCAATCGAAGACAAATTGGGGCATTCACCTTTGGAAACCAAATGGGAAACATTGCTCTCAAGCTTCTCATCATTTCTGCTTTCTAACACTGAATCAATTTGACAACCAACTAGCAGCGAACTGATATCATTCTCAGCATGCATTCCCGGCACATTCTTTTGCATCCCTTGCAAAACCTTTCTTTGTTCTTTTCTCATTAGCTCAAAGGACTCTGGGATTAAAAAAAATGAAATTATTAGAAGGCCAAAATAACTGAAGGAAAGAATTCAAAGGACGCAGTATCTGATACTGGGGTTGGGAATAAGATAGAATCAATCTTCACCAAAAACTTAAATCGATCAGAGAGTACAGTTCAATATCTAACTGGTCCCATTTGATCAGCCAGAATCTTGAATGCAATCAACCCATCAATCAGATCAAGATGACCAATCATATGTAGATCGTCCAATCTACTCATAAGTGGAATGGGCCAAGTGGCCCAATGAATCTCTCAACATTTGTCCCTCCCTCCCTCTCCATCACTATCTCATCGTACACCCCCAGATCCTGATTTGATAGTCTGTTTATCCAATTGATCAAATGGAGACTTTTGATCTGATCCAGACCCTTATCTTGTCCATAAGTTAAAGAGATTTAAAAAATCACCTCTCCTCATCCGTTCCTCATCTTGTCGCTTTTGATCAGAACATTCAGAAGATCCAAATGTTTCATCATTACACGTATCTGTAACATCTTTGCGAGAATATGGCCCTGACTGGAGAAAAAAGATGATGAAAATATCAAAAACAATTACTAATATTCAACAAACGTCCAGTCTTAGGATCGTTTAATTACAAGATTCAATGCACCCACCTATTTAAAAAATGAAGTATTTCACTGGACTACAAAATTTGACGACAGTTGTGAGTTTTTATTGAAAAAGATGAAAGTATAAGTAAATAAATGCAGGGATCATATTGGAGATAAGAACATGCAAATGTAGAAAAGTACTAATATCCACATAAAAGACAGAGCTTTGTCATAAATGAGATGTATCGTACCCATCTTTTAAAAAGAGAAAGGTATTTCATTGGACAAATGAATAGAGCACGATATTTTAGAGTGAATTAAAAAAAGGGTCACACTTAAAGAAGACATTAACTTGACCTTCTGGGGCCGTGGTGGTTGATACGGTTCATTCGTCTTGTCTAGTTGGTAATGACTGTCCCCCTTATCTTTCAATGCTGAACTCCAGCCTTGATGGTGTCCAGAAGATCTAGGGAAAACTCCACTTCCTAGAAGACCATCTTGCTCTGGCTTCTGCCCCAACCTTCGATGCTGGACTGCACTACGTCTTCCATAGTCTGTGGAGGAAGAGGGAGTAAAACATATCCCCACAAATCAAATATTTGTTTAATTTTAGATGACTAAAATATTCAACAACTAATTTCTGAGACCAGAAATAACTTAAAGTATGAAAAATGAGTTCAGTCAGCAAAAGGTTGAACACCAAAATGAAGCGTCTTCTTGGGATGATCACCGTTTTGTGGGGTGACTGTCCTCTTTCCTTTTCAAAAAGATATATATATTAGAGTGTCTATTGAGACAACTTTTCCAGGTCAGGATCCAAGAAAGGAATATTGCATAGAAAAATATATATATATATTCTTGTCGCCCTTTCTCTTGAAGTAAAAAGATCAAGCATTCAGGAAATCCTCTTAAGACAAAAGTTCACCAGATGAAAAAAAAATCTTGAAAAAGGCTCAGGATACAGAACATTCTAGGCATACTGGAAAGACAAACAAATATCAGAAAGATAGAAGAAACTACCCAGAAAAACCTTAACAAAACAACACACAATGATTAGTCCAACACCTAGAAGTCAGACGACAGTTTTACAGACTCAAATAAGAATACAAAAGAAAAATGACGTCATAAAATTAGTAGTGTTACAGAAACAAAAATTGCGGAGGGACTTCTGCAAGATGCGAACAACAAATTGAGAAAATATATGAATAAAGAATTTTCCTAGCCATTGAAAATTCTTATAAAACCAAAAATGCAGAACAAAATTCCACAGCCTGGACTGAAGGTGTGTCCAGCTGTGTACACACAGTTTCTATCTACCATGATTCACACAGCTGCATACATTCCATGAATAGATTCTATTAGAATCCCTAACCCTTATTGGGTTATTTTGGTCATTATGCTTTAATAGAATTCCATTTTATTTCTGGTAGCCCCCAAGGAGGGAAAGACAGCCTCGACTCAATAAACGTTAAGTGAAGTCCTCCAAGACAGGGTTAACTCTAACACCTAGACAGGTTTTACTCAAACTAAAATTTGCTCTCTCAAGGTGCTATGGCAAGATCATATATATGTGCTGCAATCTGATCCTGAATTTCGTCCATATGGAGATGCATCCAATCTTCAACCATAAGACATTGTTAGGATCAAAAGACAATTTAGAAGGCTACATGATCTCTGCAATCCAAATCAAGCACTGGTAGGTACCCTCCAAACTCTCATAAATTATTTCCAATTACAATTGCCTATATCCTTCGGTGTTCAAGCAGGCCAAGGTTTTACCACCCAAAAGGGACAAAGATCATTGAATACATCTCATCCCTGGCTCCAGACCAGTACATTTGAGATCATACGGATATTCATTCTTAAACAAGAACGAAATTGAACTAATGATTCAAGAGATGTTGAATACCAATATTATCAGACCTTCTACCAGCACCTTTTCAAGCCCAGCTCTGTTGATTACAAAGAAAGATGGTGGTTGAAAAATCCTCATTGACTACCGTGCCTTAAACAGAATTAATATGCCAATTGGTTTCGTACACCAATTGTGAAAGAATTATTGGAGGAACTCCATTGGGCCACTATTTTTACCAAATTAGACTTTAAGATAGGCTATTTTTTTTTGAAATATAAAAGGGATGAACACCCGCCAAATCGGTGAACCTCCTTTCAGGACCTAAGAGTCCCTTGACCATCAATCTGATCATATTCCAAACCTCCCCTCTCCGCTTGTCACCCCTAGGAGCCAAGCCGCCTTAAATCCCTCCGCTTCGTATATAGCTCCATCTGCAGAAGCCGTTCTTCCCCTGAAATACACCTCGTTTCTGTGCAACCAGATGGCCCACAACACCGCCAAAGCTCGGCAACCTTCTTAAAGTCAGGCTACTATCAAATATGAATGTTTGAAGATGACATCCAAAAGACAGTGTTCGAAACTCATCAAGGCCACTATGTATTTCTAGTTATGCCTTTTGGCCTCTCGACGACCCAGCTACTTTCCAAGGATTAATGAATGCGATCTTCAGGCCCTATTTGCGGAATTTTGTATTAGTAATTTGTTATGACACTTTAATCTACAACAAATCATTGGCCGAGCACGAATTACATCTAAAACTGGTTATGGAATTACTACAGGACAACCAATTATGAGAAAACTCAAAAAAATGTGATTTCCACAAGGACAAGATTGAATTCTTGGGGCACTAGGTGTCTGCGAATGGGGTCTTTACCGACACTGGTAAAATTAAAGCCATCCAGAATTGGCCGACACCTACTACAGTAAAACAGCTAAGAGGATTTTTGGGATTGACTAATTATTACAGACGATTTGTACATCACTATTCTTTTTTTTTTTTGAAAAAAAAATTGTACATCACTATTATACTAAAGCTCACCCTTAACTTTGCTACTTAAAAAGAATGCTTACAAGTGGTCACCATAAGCAGAATTGGCATTTATATCCTTGAAAAGGCATTGGCTACTAGACCGATACTCACCCAGTTTTTCATATTTCCCAACTTAAAAAGACTATTGGTGATCATCATTCAATGTTGGATATCCCGTCTAACTTGTCTGAAAATTTGTAGTGGCAGGTACATCCTGAATGCATAATTCATTACCGATTCAACAGAGATGGCATGCAAGTGTTGGCCAAGTGGAAGAACTTGCCCAATTACAAGGCCATGTGGGAGGACATCGACCTTATTTCAACAAGTTTGACATTTCGTAATCTTTAACTTTCTGTGAAGATCTACGGTCAAGAAATTTCTACCAGTCCGTATACATTAAGTTGATCTTACTCGGGCGTGATCTTAACATTTTGTCATGAGCTTTCTGGAGGCAGACGAGAGCAATAATCATTCACTATCATCCTCATCATGCATCTGTGGCTAGGATGATGATGACTGATGGTTTCATCGTTGTCACTCTGACAGCAGATGAGAACAATAAGGGTTTGTCATCATCTATCCACAAGTAACGTCCACAGTGATGAATTCATCATCATCGTCATCAGTGAACAGTCTGATGAGTAATCCTCATCGTCTCTCAGAGATGACTAAGTCGTCATTGGCCAACCCTAAGATTCAGAGTCAGCGTTAAAAGACATATATGAAATCAATAAACTGCAGTGACAATAGATCAAACAATCCAAGAACAGCAACTATAGATCAAAATAGAGAAAGAGAAATCACCATGCTCAACAGCAGCACTCCCATCCTTGTCACTTGAAGCACTAGAACGAGTGTCCCACCGAGAATTCGCTCCTCGAGAGTAGCCACTAGAGCCATCCACTCTACCGTAAGACGAAGATCCGAACTCACTGCGCCTCGATGCGTGAACAGACGAGCTGGCTGTACCTCTCTGCCACTCAGGAGGGTGGCTGGCAGCCTCCTCAATTTCACTGGTAGAATATGCACCTTTAAATAGCTCTCTGGCTTCAAAATCAAAAGAAATTTTCACAGATATTGCAGTCGAAGAGGCACCTGAGAAGAGAAAGATCGAACCCAGTTGGTAGTTTCTTGCAGATTTCCTTATCTCGTAGGGACAGGAGGAAGTCTCTATTGTAAGACAGCAACGGAGCAACCCTGTATAGGCCAAAAAAGAAAGATGAAGGCCACATAAACTTGAAAGAGCGATAAAGAAAGATCTTACCTTGAGGGATGATCATGGGAGATCGCATCAGTACAATTCGCCGAAGCCATTGCACGAAGCAATCAAGCCCTACGGTTTCAAACTGCAGTGCAGAGGTCAACTGAGCATCGGGAAGAACAAGAGAACTCAATCGAAATCCCCTTCCATGATCCGCTCCAAGTTAAAAGAAATCAACTAGGGTTTGTGCAAAGGACAACGACCCAATTCGCGAAATAGGTCTCAGATTCTCCTACGACGCTAAATTCACGGACAGCAGCCATCATCGCTGACGAACTGAACAATCGAATGGCGATAATCCGGAGAAAAAAGGATACAGATCGAGAGAATACGATCTAATACCTCGGCCTGCACGCGCCAGCAGAAGAAGCTCATCACCCGCCAGAAACGATCTGGAGTTGAGCCCTCATCTCCTTTCCTCTTCTTCTGAATCAATCAAAACAGACCCAAAATCTAGATGATTATAAATCCAGAGAGAGCATTAACTACCACGATCCAGAAATTCAATTGGTCTTGAGCAGGAAGCGGTTTTTATCAAATATGTGATTCTTTTATAGAACTAGCTACACGTAGTTTTCATCGTCATCTAGTGTTATCGGGCACAGCACGTCCGGTGACGGGACGGATGACGCATGGTGACGGCCGGAGATGTGACAAGAAGTTAGTCATGCCTTCCGTCCCGTCATACATCCAAGGATTTTTTAAAAATCTGTCACATTTGCATCACGCGGTCAGCCACTGCAGCATCTCTTCTTCATCCAATATAATGTATTTTAAAATATTCTAATAATTATTTAAATTTTAAATCTTTAAATTTCCATTTTCTTCATGCTTTAAAATTTTCCTCACAAAGGTCCTCCGAGACGTCCGTCAATTCACACGTCCAAGACCCTTCATCACTGTCATGTCACCCGTCATGGGTATTTTTTTACCGTCACCGTGATTAATGGGGTGATGAATGATGTTTGTCGTTCCCTAATCTAGATGAAGATTACGACGACTAGTTGGTCATCGTCTTCGTCAACCGCCTGCGTCGTCTTCTTTTCCTCTAGTTTTAGTCTTTTAGATGAGGATGATGCAAGTTTTTCAATGAAATTTTTTCTGGGTTCTATGAAGATAAATATGAATTTTGTCTGGAGTTTTTACATGTGAAGTGGTTTTATAAGTTTTCGACGATATTGATGATAATGTCCTGATCTGAATGGCTAAAACTAGAGGAGGTGACAATGGCACATGCGGATGACGAAGAGGACGACTGAGTTATTTAGAAAGAAGATATTTTCCAGGTTCCTTGAAGATATTTGTCTTGCCCAGGTATTTTAAATGTAAAGTCTTATGTACAACAAATCTTGTAGGCTTTAAGATATTGAAGTCATTGTATCCACTATGGCAAGTCAAGGAAATAAGGCATTGTAAAAGTTATATATGGTCAGGGGGATGATGAAGGTTCCAACATTGTTATTTTAAATGCTTTAATCCTAGCCTTTGTTCCCCTTTAGGTCGCTAATTCATCCTATGAGCTAGAGTGGAGAGAGAAATAACAAGAGCAAGAGAGAACGAGAGTGTGATAGATTAAGAGTATACTAAGAGAGAGAAAAGGGGAGAAAGAGAAAGAGACAAAGATAGAACGAGAAAGGTAGAGATTGTAAATAATTTAACTCTATAAAATATAAATAATAACTGTAATCATCGTATGGTCGTTGGTCCAGTCTAAAAATTGAACCGGAAATGAACCTGAAGTTTGATCCACCCAAAAAGTCTGGACTGGCAATCTCTGTCCCACCCAAGCAGACCAAACTTTGGTCAGACTATGACGTTGCCTACATGGTTATAAACTTTTGCATACACAAAAAATACTGCACTCTCCAATCTGATAGAGCCCCTTCTCTACCCACATAAACATTCCCATACAATAACACTAGCCAAGCACTTCTTTTGCAAATAATGAAAGATTGAATCTTCCAAAAGTTTGGAATATAACTTTGCCCACCCACTTTGTGAGAAGTGAAAGGGTCACTTTAAAAAAAAACATAACACCCAATTCCCTTAGGTTGGTAGGTCTACAATTCACATCTCCCCTGGCAGCCCATCCCCCTACCCTTTCCAAGCCCATAGACTTTCCAAGGAAACTCTCACATACACATCAAACCTCGGAGCAGCTTTTTGACTCCCGCTGGTACCGTAATGACCGAGAGATCGAATACAGGAATTATAGAGAGCACCAACCGCAGTAGCAACAAATGGGCCACCTAAACCATACCCTAGCCTACCATCCCTCTAGTCTTATGTCCAAGTTCTTGATAATTGTTGCTAATCTATGTTGGAAGGTCCTTTCATTGTTAGTAGTAGACACAAATGGTACCCGAGTAATGATCTAATCATTGTTACCAAAGTATTAGAACATAAAGCCCTCTCCTCCGATGATAGCCCGAACCCCACAAAGGCTGATTTGGCATAATTACTTTACAGTCCACAAAATCATCCTCCAGCATGAAGAGATTCTTCAATGGAGGCATCCTTATAATTTTGAGGTTGAAAGTGTATTACAGTAATGGTATACCCTCTAGGAAGCATGCCTTCTCGAAACCCCTCAATATGCAATGTGAACAGGCTTTTGTCATACATATAGAAAGGGCATCCACTAATAGGTCAAAAGGCAATGGTACCAAGGGAAAGCTACGTATGAGCCCTCTTTATAGGTGAATCCATCCCCCCTTCAGATGGCCATTTACCATGACCCAAATGAGTGAACAGTAACATATGTACTAACTTATGCCACTAATAACATCAAATTAGATCAATAAAAGTATGCTTTTATACTTCTTTGTGACCAATTTTTTTAGATTAACACTAGCATTATTCACCATTTAAGGAGTCAAGTGGATTTCTCACATCTTCTTGGAGTTTATTTGAAAAACAGAACTTATGTGAATACAATGATGAATTTGAAATACAAATGGGTGGAAAGTAGAAACCTAAGCCACCTAATAAATAATAAGAAGAGGCACAAAACACAACAAGACCACTCTAAAATCTCAATCAAACCTACTTAAGGACAAGGTCAACTAAAGGCAATTCCCCGTTGGTTCACGCGCATGCAAACGAGAATTGTGGAACTAACCCACAATTTGAATTTGAAAGGCCTTAAGAATTAAATCCAATGGCTGGGAGAGTTAGGGCACTTCTATTTAATCTCTTCTCCCCTTGCTTTATATCTCATCTTAGCTTTCTGCTCCCAAATTGTTGTTGGAGGCCTACTACATCTTATTTCTTTGATACATTATTGTTCTAAAACAGCGTGTGAGAGAGAGAGTTCAAGGGCGATCAAGATTCTTGGAGAAACAACACCGCTTGCCCCTTGGGGAAGTAAGAACAAAGTTTGTGTGATCTCCTGAATATTTGATTTGAATTTTCTAACCATTTTCTCTAGGTAAAATTTTTGAAGAATAGCCTGAACTTTAAGCGCATCAAATGCCACTAAAAAATTCCTCCTGTAGCAAAAGTTATAGCATTTTTTGTGCACTACTCGTTTTCTGTCGCAATTTCACCACAGGAAGTTGGCCTAAGGTTCTATTTGTCCCTAAAAAGTTTATTTATTGCCCTAAAAAATCAAAATAATTCGTAAAAATTAAAATAAATTATTAGAGCTTATTATAAATAACATAAATATTCATATCATTTGTTTAAAATATTTTTGACTAGTTGTCCATCAATTAGTTGATTTGCTCTTTAAAAAATCAGAAACATGTAAAATAACCAAAAATAATTATTTTAAAATATAGCTGCTCCTTCATTTAAATTTACTTCATTACCTGCTCCTTGTGGATTCAACCCTTACTTACCCTATTCTAAGTAAGAAAAAAATTATAAATATTATTGCATAAATCAAAGCATTAAAATAACTTATTTAACACAAATTCTGGCTTCTGAGAAGTTCTTAAAATAATATGTTAGTGTTCTACCTACTGCTTATGTTCCCGCATACTTTTGACTTACCATAAGATGAAGGGTCACCAAGTTAGCATAACTTTCAATCAGCAAAAAATCTCTTGACCTTTGCCTAAAATCCATCTCCACCATATCTTCCGTCCCTATTATCTCCCTATGTCCATGTCGTTCCTTTTCCTCTTCCTAGGATAGGGTTATGATATCTTCTATGTCATCTAGGACTTTGATTTGGGATGAGGCATTAGATCTCCTTCTATTTTACACCTCCCTCATTTGTTTTCTGAACCCCTTGAGGTGGCTACGTAGACCTCCAATTTTGGTACCCAACCTTAACGTCACTAACCTTGCCCATGGCAGTTGTCCATCTTCTGGCTACCTCCTCTTTGAATCATGATGCTAAGCTTGCACCAAATGTAAAATAATCAAGGATGAGCCAGCTCAACCACAATAACTCCAAAAAAGAGAGTGATTTCAACAAAAAACACGCCAACAAAAGACAAAGCTACCTCCTGCTTCCCTAAAAAATGTAGTATCACCCATCAGGTTTTGGGGTACAATTTTCCTGCTACTAAGCTTGCAAAAGCCGAATTTGTAGTTTAATGTAGTGTTGGACTTAATCTTGTGCAACATGTCAAGCAGCCTTTGATATTGCAATGGAGTGTTTGAGTTGATCATAATTAGTAGTGGGGTTGGCCTGGCCCCTTGACAGAGAACACCACGTAAGTCTATTGCCAATTGAATTTATAGAGTCCACTATGCTTGGCTACGTGCTAGCGCAGCCAGGATAACTGAATCTTTGCCTTTATATCAATAGTGGGGGTGAAGGTATGACATCAAACTCACCTAGTGGTCTCTTTTGACCTGATCAGGAATATTGATTTTGCATCTTTCTTCTCGTCCTGACTGCGCCCATGGTCTACTCCCACAGCTGCACCCACTTTCATGTGGGTCTTTGGCAAAGATTAACGGTAGATGTATCTGGGTAAATTAAACTTGCGCCCTCTCCAATTGATTCCAATTATAGGACTGTTAAGTTGAAGCACAAGACTTTATTGACTTGGGATGTTATAGATACCTAGTGGGAATTTAATTTACTCAACTACACTAGGCCAGATATCACATTTTTAGCTAACATCTCAAGTCAGTTCATGCTTAACTCTAGTGAAGCTCATGAACTCTGCACAAGCTTGTTCTTGAATGATCAAAATATACCGTTAATAACAGTATCTTGATGACAAACATGAGAGTGGATAGTTCACACCTGAAATGATTTATGTTGAATTCATTAATGATAAAAAAATATTTCTTTTGCAATGACCTGACCCATATGTTTCCATCGAGAATGGTAGTGAAAATCAGATCATTAGAGTATTTTTGTGAGAACTTTTCTCAAGCAAAGCTATTAAGGGATGGGCCAAAGATGCATACCTGGGGACACATTGTTTGTAATACCCAGTTAGTCCTATAAATCCCCGTAATGGCTTTATTGTGGTATGTTACTTAGATTGTGAGATGACTTCAATTTTGGATGAATCAGTAGACACTCCAGGTGTTGAAATCCCATTTCCTAAGTATTAGATGGAATGAAGTCCACATTGACATTTCTTTAGCTCGATCATGACACTTCTTTCGCTAATAATGCAAATACCATTGTCAAATGCTTCTCGTGTTAATGAGAATATTTAATATAGAGAAGTATGTCATCAAAAAATACCAAATGAAAACATCAGAGGTAGATTTTTAAGATATAGTTTCATGACTGTCTTGAAAGTGTCTAGGGCATTTGAGAATAAAAAGACATCATATTAAATTCAAAGCGTCTCACATGGATTTAAATGCTTTGTAGTTATCAGAAGGATGCATCCTTGATAATGTCCTGATAGTTGGTGTGATTTAGAGAAATCAACATTCTATGTGGCTCTTCTAGCAGCTCGTCAACAATAGGTATTGGGAAACAATTAGGAATTGTCAATTTATTGAATTGAAATCGATACATAGGTGATAACCTAAGTTCATCTTTTTAACTAATGGTCTGGCACTACAGAAAGCACTATTAGATGGCCTTATGATAGTCATGTCAAACAATTCTTGTGTGAGTCCTTCTAAGACATCTTTGGGTAGATGAGATTATCGGTAAGGTATTATGTTAACTAACTAATACCCTAGCATTAGGTGAGCATGACGATGAACGTTCCTAGATGGTGGAAAAGTCTGTAGTTTTTGAAATACTACAGTCTAGGGAAATGCCAAATTTATCCAAAGAGGACCATAGTCTAGGGAAAGGGAGTATACCTATGTAGTGGTCATCATGTGCTGCCTGTTGATCCATTCAGTCTTTGTCAACCAAGTAATCCTGTTGAGGTGAGCCAGCTTAGTATCAACAAAAAAGTATCACTTTTGTGTTAAGCTCTGTATCAGCGTGTATGGTGGGGATCTGATCCTACAACAACATCCTTACCATCAAGTGGTTATAATTACAATGAAACCAGTCAAGTACCCTGAGCCAAGAATAATGTCAATATCAGCTACCATAAAGGAATCAAATTCTATTGAAATGTAAATCCTTGAACACTGAAAGATATATTTAGGCAAATCATAAAGGTATGCCTACATGAACCATATCACAACATGATAATAAATCGGTAGATATACCAATCAGTTGAAGTAGCTTATAGAAGATGAAGTTGAGGGTAGCACCCTCATGATTACTACCTTATCTTTATGATGTTGAATGAATGCCACAATTTTACCAAACCATTAGATATTCAGGTGCCAATTTGGGAATTGCATGCTCAGCCATAAGAGTTCCTTGATACATTAGATATTTGTCCAACTGCATTAGGTTTCCTCTGAGATTGGATGGGACTCATCTTCTTCATCTTCTGAATATTGTAAATACCCAGTTTCTTCAGGCACTTGTGACCTGGCTCTTGTAACTTTAGCAAGGCCCTTTTTCTGTTCTTTGAAAAAATTCTTCTAGAGATAGGCGAGTTGATCTCTACTTTCCTTGTTGATTTTCTTGTTCAGCTATTGCAGGCTAGACTACGGTCCTTATCGGTTGGGTTGCATCCTAATTAATGCATAAGTGGAGTCAGGTCTGACAGTATAATTGGAGGTCAAATTATTGGCAGCTTTAGATAATCTTCCAGAAGGCCAATTATACAGAATGTGAAGATTACTCTGTACTTCAATTGGCTAATCCCTTATTTCCTGAAATCCCTTATGTCTCTCCTCTGATGAGCAAGGAAATTAAATTTTCCATTCACTTGTAAAAGTATTTATTGCCTTTTCTATGCTGTGAAAAAAATTCTGTGGTACTTTTTATTGGAAGAAAGGGTCATCACCCATTAATGTAGATGTTTGTCATGGTAATCATTAGTCAATAATGACTGTGTCTGCAATGAGTTGAATCATACCTTGTTTTCTACTCAATAATACAGTTTTTTGCTTTCTATTTCCAATATTTTTCATTAATTTCTTCTCCAAACCTTGAGTGATTAAGCTCAATACGGTATCCCCATCCCAGAACTGTGCCATAAGTTTTGCAAATAATATTGGCATTATACTTGCTTCTTCACATGACTTCGGTTTTAAAAACCTATCAAATTGTTTTAACATTCTCTGAGCCAAAACGGCAGTTTTAATAATATTATGTTTTAACATTTTAGTTTTAATAATATTACATCATAGACCTGTAACTTCTTTTATATATACTTCAACACCCAACATGGAATTCTTTTATTAATGATTGAATGATCCATGCACGATCATCAATCTCATAAATTTTCGTTTTCACTTCCGTCCGATTGATTACTCCAGAGTCCAGAATGAGCATCGTCGAGGAAGAGATAGATACCTTAAGATCTTCAATTTTCTACTGCGACCAACGTCTTTGCTCTGCAGATATCCTACCTTCTTCTGAGGTTTCTTGCCCTTATCTCTGGCTCAAATTTCCTATCTAAGATCACCCTTGAGACAGGAGAAGAGATTTTTCTCTTGATTTCCTGTTTTTGCCTAATCGGTAGCTTTCATTTGATAGTTTTGAATCTATTTACAACTGGGGCAGGTTCGAACGAGAATAGAGGTTTCAGTTCTCACCTTTCTCAGCTTCCTGTCAGCTGCTTCACCTGTCGTCCCCTATCTCTCCCTGGTGCATATCTCTGATTATCAACCTATTTTTGGTTTTGATCGTTTTCAGCTATACCGATTTTTTGAAATTATATGCTTGTTGATACTGGACATTTGATTGGCAATGGTCTGACATCTCTCACTCTCGTGCTTCTTTTTCCATGCAAGAAACCTAATTATTTGTTCTTTTAGTTCCTTTATCATCGTTTCTAGTCTGAATGTTTGTTCCAACTTTAGAATGGCCTAACGAAACTTATCTTGACTGGAGTACAATTTTTTTAAAATTGATTCTTGTTAATATTGCACATATGATTAGCAATGGTCTTACATCTCTCCCTCTCGTGATTCTTTTTTCTTGACAAGAGACCTAATGATTGATTCTTTTAGTTCCCTTACTATCGTTTCTAGTCTGAATTTTTGTTCCAACTTTAGAATGGTTTAAGGAAAGTTATCTTGACTCGAGTCCATTTTTTAAAAAGTTGTGTACTAAGTTGCATCTCTTTAACGGCAGAGTTATTATCCCGTTCCCTAAGTTGCATCTGTATTTATGGAGCCAGTAAACTAATTCCTAAATTATTTTCATGCCGTCTTCTCACCCCAAAAGTCATAAAAGTTTGTAAATCTATTTCACTGGTGTTAAAATGAAATGCTTGGCTAAAGAGTTGTTTTTGGGTGTGTTGACAAATTTTCTTTATGGACAGCGCAATGTGCATTTTTCCAATGACAATAACCTCCCCTTGTAATCATCTCTCTCTCTCGGACTACAACTATGTTGTCCTGCAATGATCCCTGCTTCCTCTATCACCATCCTCGATATGAACTCACATTAAGATTCCTATAAGTTGCATGTTTTCCATAATGATAGTGCTATGGTTGTTGGCATACTCTCTTAGATTCGTTCTTGTGAAGAAATTTCATACTGTTATCTCTGCCTATGAAGTTGATTTTTAAAAACTGACGTGCGTGATTTAAGATAAATTATTAATTTATGAAATATTATTGCCATCAATATGGCAATAATATTTGCCCACATCAGCATAAATGATCCTGGTTTATCACTCATACTGGTTTATCACTCGTACTTTTGGTTAGCAGAAAAATACATTGCGTGCAGGTAAAGAGGCAACGCTGTAATGCAGGACTACGCCAAGGTTTATTGAGTGATGTGTCCTCGCTTTTCCTCTCCACATCATTTTGTAGGAGATCTTTAATGAGGGCCAAGGAAACAAAGGCATTTGTCAGAGGTGATGAGTATTTTTTTTTTTTGATTTTTCAGAATATTGGCCTGCTAAAGTTCTTTCATGATTATTTTTAACAGTTTGGAAGGTGATGGAACTTTGCCTACAAATTTTGGAGAAGGGAAAATGCGTCACCCAGAGAGAGCTATTTTACAGGCTTTTGAGCGACTCACCAGATTTCTTTGCTTCACAATCTCAAGTGAACAAAACCATCCAAGGCCAGTGTCTCCTTTATGCTTTTTTTCCTTCCTCCCTCTAGTTAATTTTTATTTTTTAAGAAGAACCTGATGGCTGCAGAAATCGTAGCCTTGCTGCACTGCACGCGTCATAGCCTAGGAATCATGGCCTCCAGCAGAGGCGCAATTGCTGGGCGCCTGAAATTTCTGGTGTATCCTACCCCTCTGACTCTTTCATTTTACTTACCCAACCTTAATTTTTCTTCAAAATAGTTCAAAAATCAATTATTTTCTGAATAACCAAGAAAATTGATACGATACTGTATCGAATGGTAATATTCTAGTAAGAAGATACTCACAATTTGTCTCCACGCTCCTTGCTTCCGTCATATAGAATACCCACGGGGCCTCCGATCTCCTCTGCACCCACGATCCTGGAAGAGCCTCTCGCCGAATGCAGCTCCCGCTCCCCCCAGAATAGCCAGCTCCAGAAGTCCCAAAAGCCCCCTCCCCTTTCCCTTGCCACCTCCTTTATTTATAACCCCTACTTCCTTTATTTCCTTTCTAAGCTAATTCAAGAATCTGTTAGTCAGTTGGCCAGCTCAGTGCCAGCTGGCCCACTAACATCCCGCCCTTTCCTTCTTCTCCTTTCATACATTCTTATAGGAACCGTAACATTTCCCCCCTCGTCGACTACCACCTTGTCCCCAAGGTGGATTTCTGGAAATTGCCTGCGAATGACAGATAGTGGTTCCCGCGAAGCATCCGCATCTGGAAGCCCTTGCCATTTGATTAAAACTTCGACCCGTCCATTTCGTTGTCTGGCCGATACTACCTCTGCTGGGTATAAAGGCCATTCCATGTTATCAGCAATTGTTGGAGGAAGAACCTGAGGTATGTCGCCGGGGCCAACAGCTTTCCGTAATTTGGAAATGTGGAAAACTGGATGAAGAGAACAGTGTGCTGGGAGCTCTAACTTGTAGGCGACAGGTCCAATTCGTTGCATAACCCTGAAGGGACCAAAGTACTTTGGAGATAGTTTCTCATTCACCCGTTTTGCAAGGGATTTCATTCTGTATGGCCTTAGCCGTAAATACACTTGCTCCCCCACATTGAATTCTAAGTCCCTCCTGTGGCTATCTGCTTTACGCTTCATGCTAGATTGTGCTGCCAGTAAATTGTGTCTCAGTAAGTGCAGAATATCGTCTCTTTCTTTTAGCATTGTGTCCACTGACTCGACGGGCGACGATGGGGAACCATAACGCAACAATTTCGGGGGATCTCGCCCATAAACAGCCTTGAACGGAGTCATCTGAATAGACGAATGACATGATGTGTTGTAGGAGAATTCAGCCCAATGTAGCCACTTAGACCATGACTTGGGTTTTTCGGATGCGAAACAGCGTAAGTATGCTTCCAGGTATCTGTTTACCACTTCTGTTTGACCATCTGTTTGCGGGTGGTATGATGAACTCATGCGTAGCGTGGTCCCTTGGAGGCGAAATAACTCCTTCCAGAAAGTGCTCATAAAAACTTTATCTCTGTCAGAAACAATGGATGAGGGTATACCATGTAAACGTACAATTTCTCTGACAAAAATATCAGCCACACCAACATCTGTGAATGGATGCTTCAAGGGTAGAAAATGACTAAATTTGCTCAATCTGTCAACTATTACCATAATGCAATTAAACCCCTGTGAAGAAGGTAATCCCTCTATGAAGTCCATGGATATATCTTCCCAGATTTTCTCAGGGAGAGGTAGAGGTTGTAACAACCCTGCCGGTGTAAGAGAAGATATCTTATTAATTTGACATGTATGACATTGATTCACATATGCTTTGATGTGTTCTTTCATGTGTGGCCAATACAAGTCCTGAGCAATTCTCTTATATGTTCTTCTACAGCCTGTATGTCCGCCTGATGCTGAATCATGGTACGTCAGTAAAATTTTGGGTAGCAAGGAGGAATTCTCTGTTAGTACCAGTCTGCCCTTGTACAATAGTGTACCATGGTGTAGCTGGAATTTCGGATGCGATAGTGGCCGGAGTTCCAGTTCTTGAATCACCTTTTGAAACTTCGGTTCTTGTGAAATCTCCTTCTGAATGATAGAGTGGTCTAACAGCTGTAAGTGTGATATATGCAATGACTGGAGTTCTGAGAGGATTGGTGCTCTAGATAAAGCATCTGCTACTATATTACTTTTACCCGGTTTGTACTCAATCTCAAAGTTGAAACCCAGTAATTTGTAGGCCCACTTACTATAGGGTTCTGGGATCTGCTTCTGGCATAACAAATATTTGAGACTATACTGGTCAGTTCGGATAATAAAAGGCATATGAGTCAAATAATGTCGCCATTTCTGAACGGACAATACAATCGCCATCAACTCTCTCTCATAGGCTGACTTGATCTGACTTCGTCTGGGAAGAACTTGACTGTAATAAGCGACAGGTTGCCCATTCTGCAAGAGAACAGCCCCCACTCCGATCCCGGATGCATCAGTTTCAATGATAAAAGGTATTTCAAAATTTGGTAAGGCAAGCACTGGAGTGGAGCTCATAGCTTTTTTTAGTAATTCAAATGCTACCTGCGCCTCATCATTCCAAGTGAAAGAATCCTTCTTCAATAATGCTGTTAAGGGTGCTGCTTTTAAGGAATATTCCTTGACGAATCTCCGATAGTAACCAATTAATCCCAAGAACCCACGCAATTGTTTGATATTTATGGGCGTTGGCCAGCTCATCATTGCTTGTACCTTGCCTTAATCAGCCATGACACCCTGTTGTGAAATCCAATGCCCCAAAAATTCGAGATGCTCACAAGCCAATTGGCACTTCTTGGAGTTAATATGAAGGTTGTTTTCATTCAGTACATGAAAAACCCTCTGTAGGTGTTCCACATGTTCCTCCTGTGAAGTACTGTAAATCAAGATATCGTCAAAGAATACTAATAAGAATTTTCTGAGAAAAGGGTGGAACAGGTGATTCATAAGCGATTTAAATGTTGCTGGGGCATTCATCAATCCAAACAGCATGACCTTGAACTCATAGTGTCCTTCATGGGTCTTAAACGCAGTTTTAGGAATATCTTATTCCTTCATCCTGATCTGATGATATCCTGACTTGAGATCTAACTTTGAAAATATTGTCGCACCATGTAGCTCATCAAGTAACTCTTCCACCACCGGTATTGGGTAACGGTTGGGTACTGTTATTTTGTTGAGTGCTCTGTAGTCTACACAGAATCGCCAACCTTCATCTTTTTTCTTGACTAGTAGGACTGGACTTGCGAAGGGACTATGCGATGGTCTGATGAATTCCGCCTTTAGAAGTTCACTGACTATCTTTTCTATCTCGTCCTTTTGTAAGTATGAATATTTGTACGGTCTCTGGTTGGTTGGTTGAGCTTGGGGTATGGCGTGATCGATCGGCCTGGCAGGTGGTAATTCTGACAGTGGCTCAAAGACCTTAGAAAATTGCTTCCTGAGCTTCTCTTCTAGAACACGACCTTGTGATGTTTGAGGCAGCTTGATACTAGTGTCTAGTTTATACAATTCGATCATCAATAATTGGCTTCTCATCAGCTCCTTGTCAACAGAGTGGTTTTTAATATCGGTTCTGGATAAGCTCTGGTCCCCATTCAAAGTCACCACCTTGTCGCCTCTTCTGAATTTTAGAATATGCCTCTCCCAGTGGATATGGGTCCATCCCAAGGATGCTAACCATGCCATGCCTAGGATCATGTCAATTCCCCCCAACTTGAATGGCAAGAAGTCGCTAGTCATTTCAATGCCTTGAAGGTTATACTGGACTCCCACACATAATCCCTGACCTTTGCTAGACTCCCCATTTCCCAATGTCACTTCAAATAGCACTGACGTATCACTCCGGAAATGGAATTCCTCCACAATGGCTGTACTCAGAAAATTATGGGAAGCTCCACTGTCAATTAATACAGTGATTTCCCTGCCTCGTAGTTCCCCTTTCAGCTTGATGGACCTTGGGTTGGTCCACCCCAACATAGAGTTCAATGAGACGTGTGCGGATAGCAGTTGGGCCTCTGGTGGTATGTCGTTATCCTCTATATCCACAATGGCATCCGTATCTGGATCCGATTTATCCCGATCTTCTTCACTCACAATCAAGATTTGTAGAGTTTTCTTGCATCGATGTCCCGGGCCGAATTTCTCGTTGCAGTTATAACAGAGGCCCTTCTCTCTGCGTTTTTGAAATTCTTCTCCTGTTAACATCAGTTTCCTTCTATACGCTGGTGTCCCTTGAGTGTTCTCTTGTATTTTAGTCTTGTTCTGATGATAACTTCCTCCTCCTGCTCCTGTAGACTGAACCGAGTGAATGTGATTCTCCTGGTAGCGTACTCCGCATTTGGTGGTCTTCCCTTTTTGACTATGGTTCTCCCAGGCTTGCCAAAGGGCCTTGAGTCGTTTCTCTGTTTTAAGCGCTAAATCCATAAGTCTTCTTAGTCCCACAAATTCTTCGATATCCATCTCTGTTTGTATCTCTGTCTTCAATCCCTTCAAAAATATGTCGTACATTATGTCTTCTGGCATCGGAGGTAGATATACGGATAGCCTTTCAAACTCCTTCCGGTACTCCTTCACTGTCCCCGTCTGCTTGATATCCATAAACTGATGTTTGATGTTATCTGCTAGCGTTTCATCGAACCGTTTGCCGATCTGGGTCTTGAAATCGTTCCAACCGAGACAGGTGTACCTGTCAGTGGTCCAGAGGTACCACTGCAGAGCTCGCTTCCAAATTTGCCATTGCCACATCGATCCGGTCTTCCGATACTACTTCTTGGACTTGGAAGAACCTCTCCATACCCCTCACCCAGCCTTCTACATCGTCTCCTCAAAACTTGGGCGCTTCCATCTTGCTTCTAACTTGTTGGATATGCTCCATATTTCGATTGTCAGATCGTGTGTCGTTCCTCGTCTCGACTTCCCCCGGTACTTGGTTCTTGTTCTTGCCATGGCTTCTCGGGATCTCCTCTTCCGGACCTCGTTCTTCAGATGTGCTACCCTGATTCAATGTCGCCAGGGTACGCAGCACTTGTCTTAGCAGTTCACCGTTTTCTCTGGCCTCTTCGCGGATCAGTTTCATTTCATCTGCTATCCTCTTCTGCTCCACCTTCAGCTCGCCCAACTCTGCCTCATTCTCTTCCAATCTCGCTTCCACTTCTTTCAACATCATTGTGGCCAGGATCGTAGCTCTGATACCAATGATACGATACTGTATCGAATGGTAATATTCTAGTAAGAAGATACTCACAATTTGTCTCCACGCTCCTTGCTTCCGTCGTATAGAATACCCACGGGGCCTCCGATCTCCTCTGCACCCATGATCCTGGAAGAGCTTCTCGCCGAATGCAGCTCCCGCTCCCCCCAGAATAGCCAGCTCCAGAAGTCCCAAAAGCCCCCTCCCCTTTCCCTTGCCACCTCCTTTATTTATAACCCCTACTTCCTTTATTTCCTTTCTAAGCTAATTCAAGAATCTGTTAGTCAGTTGGCCAGCTCAGTGCCAGCTGGCCCACTAACATCCCGCCCTTTCCTTCTTCTCCTGTCATACATTCTTATAGGAACCGTAACAAAAATCCCTACTTTGTTGATTTTCATTGCATTTGAAACTACTCGTCCATCCTTCTTTACCATGAAGCTCCACTTAAATAATTACTTTTTTTACTCAACATTTGCAGCGTACTAAAATTTTAATGTTTTCTTTTTCTTTTTCTCATTCTACTTTCGTTCTATGCTAACCATAATCATGTGGATATTAATCATGATTTAGTTTAATATCATGATTGGCTTGTGGAACAGGATACAGAGTCCGGTGTTGTGGATTGCTCTGCTCTTGGGCCAACTGGATATGCCATAACTGGTGACCTTAGCATACTCCAGAACCTGGATTTCATATCTGATGCTCGATATATCATCATTCTGGAGAAGGTGAGTTGCTTTGAAATCTACTGTGAAATTCTGTTTATAAGGATGTTCTCTAATTTCCTTCCTGGGGATTTGTATCCCTTCATAAGATTGGGAATCCTCTAGTTAATTTACTTAGGTTTTTGCCATCATCTACTGCCTAACTTCAAACGTCGTGGGGTTCCTCCTGCGGGCTTATTCTCTTCTCTGCCTTCCTCTCTCGCTTCCTACTGCTCTCTCGCTCTGGTTTACTCTCCACTCCTCCGCATGGAGTTCTACGTAGAGTTAACAAATTTCCTTTTGGGGTCTCTTGAAGGATGCGATTTTCCAGCGGCTTGTGGAGGATCAAATCTTCAATCAGATTCCCTGCATCTTGATCACTGCAAAAGGGTACCCGGACATAGCCACAAGGTATTAGTTGAATGATGCTATGTTTTCATCAAAATAAAATTAGTGTTCGCTCTAGTACTAGTTTCAGCTTCTCGTTGCAATTGAAATTCTAGTTTTGTAACAAAATTACAATATGCAGGATCAGATGAATGCAGTGATGTACAAGTCCGGTGCATTAATTCTCCCACCAATCCCTAGGACTCTGATACACCTATGTTGTATCAATCAATTATCTCCAATAGAAACTCAAGAATTTGCCAATATCCATGAATCGTGAGTCTGAATCCGATGTTGAGAGAAAGAGAGAAGAGAGAGATAGAAAGATAGAAGAATCAGATGATAGGACGGCTCGCCCTTCCCGTGACGGAGATCCTTCCTCGTTGTTGTAATCCCCTTTCCTGATCTGCTGTGTAGCTCCGTGTCTCTGGTCCTCCGGCAACGTAAACATCCCAGGCCTGAATCAAGAAAACGTTCTCCCTCCCCCAACCATGACTCCCTCTTATTTATAGGGTCGAGTCCCTGGTCAGGCAGTCCGGTCAATGGTCCGTCGACCCGCCCGCCTTTTCCTTCTTTGGTACTTTCTTGAAAAGTACATATCAGACTCATAAGATTTATGTTTTAAGAAATATATGAAAAATAAACATTATATTCTTTAAGCTGAACCTACATCTTATTGTGAAATTATCTCGTGGCTATATTATTTGATTGTTAGGTCCTTATTCCTGTGCATTCTGAATATATTGATACATCAAAGTGAAAAACCATTTAGAAAAGAAGGGCAACCATGATATAGCTGGGAGATTTGATTTTCATAGTCATTTTAGAAAAGAAATGTTCATTCCAATATTATGGCCAACGTCTAATAACAAATTCGAATTCTAGTTTCATAAGCTTTTGATTGCCTGCCCTACAAGAAAGGAAAAAGATGATAAATAGGATAAGTTAAAAGTACTCTTTTCGCTAATGGGGCTCAACAATCAGAGGAGACAGTACGTTCTGCATATATTGATACATAAAAGATAAATGTTCTCTCCCTCATTTTTTTCTGATTTGGCAGTTTTGTGATCACTATCATGAGAAAAATAAGAATTTCTGAATTATGATAAGTTGGCTTTTATTTTTCGAATTTGCTTTAATTACAATCTTCAAAGGCACGTCGAAACAATACCTCATCTCAGGTTTGGCGGATAATTTTGGGGTGATCTCCAACCTCTCCCAGGAGCGTTTCTATAATTTTCTCGTCTGTTCTCTAGAAATAGATATTACCTTATAAGGTTTTTCCATAAAACCTATCATGGTAACAGGAGAAGAAAGCACCATTCCCCACATGTCACCGAACAAGCTCATACTGATTCAAATAAGCAAAAGGGGGAGCAAATCTTAAATTAGCGCATGAAGGAAAGAAAAGGGACATTCGATACCTTTCTTGATTTTCCATGCGAAGCTGAAACTTCAGGGCGAAGGAGGGAGATTCCCTTGATCTTGCAAGGCAGGAGACGAGTCGATAGGACTCGAGTTCTGATTCTTTCTCATCTCATTCCTCTTAACCCATTCGCTTTTGATTCTACTTGGACAAGAGTTCTGAAAGGCATCCTGATACGATCCTCTACCCCCAAAGGGTAACTTAGGAATTTAACCCATTAGGGGCATTTTCGTCATTTCATGTTTAGGGTAGATTGCTTTTCTTATAAGTATGTGTAGCCCTCCCTTGAGAAGGGTAGTCAAGAATTATGGTAAGATCAGCCTCTTGGCTCATTATCTCAATCCTCCTTGTCTCGGTCCCGTCCCCTTGACCGTCTAGCGATCCCCTATTCCCATGATCGTCTCACCGGATCTCCAGCCAGCTCCCCTCCAATCCGATCCCTATCCCTGCTGTTCGGTTCCCTTCTGGTCTCCAGCGATCCCCGTCCCTGCGATCGTCAACCCTTCACCGTGTCATCAGGAGGCTCGTCCCTGGTCGATCCCTGCCTCTTCTGTTCGACCCTCCTCTCATTCCCGTTTCGACTCTCCTACCCCGGGAACGTCTATCTCGCATCACCCTCCAACCTCCTCCCGATACGAACCTAGATCAAGGTTCGTATCACATCCTGATAGGTTATTTTCAAGAATGTACCAAAGGCGAGCGATGAAAAGAGGCAGGTCCACGTCAGCATGTGTAGAGTACAGTAAGAAATACAAGCCTATAACTAAGGACAGGATGAGAGACAGAGGATATTGTTTCCAAGAATTAGTTATTCTTATTCAAGCATTATGGGCAGAGGATGGAGGGCAAGAGGAGCCTGCATCCAGGGAGAAGGATCTTCAGATCCTTATGGTTCTTGTTTCTTTTTTCCATTCTCATTCTGTATTTCTCTATTCTGTCAACTCTCTTGCTCTATGTTCTAGTTCAAGACTATATTGGATCTGGTATTAGCTTTCTGCAAGTTCTTTCTAGAAAGAATTGATCCTTCATATACCACAACAATATTATATTCATATGATAGCAAGTTATTGTTGTTTTCGAATTCAAATTATTGTTTGATCCTTGATCATAGTCAGGATCGTAACATAGCCTCCCTTAAGGGAAGACGCTAGAAGATGTGGCCGTAAGGCCAACTTGGCAAGAAGGAAAAGAGGGAGGAATTATTGGACGTAATGCCAAGCACTGAACAGTATGAGATCTATTCTAGTGCACAGACACCTCTCTGAGCCTGTACTGTCACTATATCAACTGTGTTCTTCATGACATTCTTAATCTATCAATGTATCATTTCATTCTTTCATTCAAAATCTTTCCCCTTCGTAGAGACCTTCATCAAAGTGTACCAAATTTATGATTGATTGCAAGGTCCTGGAAAGTAAAAAAAAAATGTACCGATTCCTTTTTCTGTCCCAATCCTACAAATTTTGTAAATATTGGAAGATTTTTATTTGAAATCTGAGGAACAAACATGACTTACGAAATTTTTGAAACTTCATTTTTATTTATCAGACTTCACAATGAAACAGGTTTCTGCTACATCGATTGTCTAGGGCATTTCCCAAACTCCCAATCATGGCATTGGTGGACTGGTCTGCGCCTTTCCATCTTCTTGTTCCTCTAAAGCTTGGGAACTTTCATTAGTGGCGGGAAGACTTTGGCTTTTCAGGAACCCAGCAGGGCTGGAGATACTCTGCACATACAAGTTCGGGAGCTCCACCATGGGCTTGGAAGCTTATAGATATGGTTCCTATCTGTCTCAGACCCAAGTTTTTTGTCTTTCTTTTTTTCACTTCCTTGGTTTATCTAGCATGCGATGTGAAGTGGTTGGGGCTGAGGTCAGGTGACTTGCGCAGCGAGATGGAGGAGAGAGAGATGACGGCGAGGGAGCTGAAGATGGCAGAGAGGTTGATGGCTTCTGGGATGTTGCAGGCAAGCTTGGGGAGGATTTTATATGGATTTTCTTGTCTGCGTGGGGCTCATATAGGCTGATGAAAGTGTTGCAGGTGGGACAGGAGGCAGAGCTGGTGGCAATGGTGGCCAGGGGAAAAAGAGTAGAGGTGGAGGCACTATACTACTGGGGGTTTTCCTTCTTGGGGAAGTTTTTGGTGGAGAAAATTGTTCAAGGGGATTACATTTAGCTCAGTGTAAGTGAGTTTCAACCAGAGTCAGGTGAAGTTCTATCTTGGGTTTGGTTTCCCTTTTTTAAGAAAAAATATCCTTAACAGAAGAGTTATCTTATCTAACCCATGGTAAGTGTGCGCTAACTAGGCCAGGTGAAAGTAAATTTTGGGTTTGGCCTCTTCTTTTTAGAAAAAGTGAAAGCTTCACCACAGGAGTCAGGTCGTTTACAACTGACCGGGGGTGAGAGTGCCGACCAGGTTCAAGAAAAATTGTATCTACGTTTGTTTCTTTTGATAAAAAATAAGAAATTCTCTGAGAAGAGTTATCTTGTCCACATCTAGCCCAAAGTACACGATAATCTGTGCCAGGTGAAATTTTACCCTGGTTTCTTTTTTCTCTTGTTTAGAGAGAACAAAATCTTGACCCGAGAAAACTTGTCAGCATCTAGCCCAGGGTAACTGGGAGGCAATCAGGGTAACTGGGTTTTTTTATTTATTCATATGTTTAAAAAGATCTTTCTTAGAACAGTCAGCTTGTCTACATCTTGCCCAAGGTAGGTGCCAGCCAAGACTAGGTAAAAATATATCTTTGGCGATGATTATTTCTTTTGGAAGAAGTGAAAACCAAGGATGATGCAGACAAATTAGCGGACAGAGAACATGTAGGAGAGGAATGGCGTGTCCCTTAAGATAGACGGCATAGCACATCATTTGTGCCCATCCATGCAAGGCGTCAGGGCAGATGCCGTTGCATTATGAATCGGAAGTGATGACGCTTCCTGAACCATCCACAAATTCTTGGAAAGGTATGAAATTAAAATTTTTTAGGCCAGTTTCTTTGGTCGTGGGATGGTAAATGGATCATTGAGCTACATAGGAGTCTTTTTCAAAAAAGAATTGAGCTACACAGAAGAAATATTGCCGATGCATAGGAACTCAGGTTTGCTCCACCTTGTTCTTAAATAAAAGGCACTGAAAGCAAACGAGGAAACAGGTGGTATGGTACTCAGGCGGCCATTGCAGAAGATGGGGGCGAGAAGTATAACACTGTTTATCACCCCCATCTTCTGCAGTGCTCACCTTAGTATCATATCACTGCGGGAGTTAAGTGCCTATCACTGTGCTAAAACCTATAGTCGATAGCAGGAGAGCTAGTTTTCTTCTTTAATTGGTCTAGGTAGAATGTTGTCTGCCAACTTTCTCCTTCAATGCTTGTTACTGGCCTACTTGGACTTGGCATAATGCAAAAATGTTCCCACTGAGATTTGAGCCGTAAACTTCAGCTCTGATACAAATTGTTGAACTCTGATACAAAGTGTCTGTCACTGTATTAAAAGCTATGGAGGGTTACCGTACTGCTGCTTCTCCGGTTTAATCTTTCTATGTAGGATGTTGACTCCCAACAGTTCCCCATTTTGATGATGGCCACTGCTTATGCAGGAGGGATGTGATTCTCTCCTCAGAAAGTTTTTTCTTTAAAGCTTGAGCTTGAGCTTGAGCTTAAGATGCTAGAGGAAGAGAAATTTGCTGAGCTCCACATCTCCAAGCAGAGGATACAACTCAAAGTAGGAAACCTCTCTGACTTTCAGACTGATAAACATAGCTGCACATTCTACTCCCAACTTGGAATAGATAGACAAGAAGAGGATGGAGGATGGAACCCCCAATCCATTGGACAAACGCCAGAGATGTTGGACCTTCTACTCCCAACCCTTGAATTTCAAGGTAGGCATTTCTTTTGTGTTTAATCTAACTTTTCTTCTTTTGACTCAACACAGTGGTCGCTTGGTTCCATTATAGATCTATTTACGTAGGATCTCTAGTTTGTAGTTAATATACTTTATAGGGCCTGGATAGGTCCTTGTGATAATATCCACGAAGGAAAAGCATCCCCCTGGAGTTGAACAAATTCTATCTTGGATCTACTACATCATTTTCCCTTGATGTTAGTTTTTATAGAGGCCTTCTCGATTGTGAGAATTTTCTTTATCAGCTGAGACTGGTAAAACTCTTTGATTTACTTTTGTCCAGATAGCCTACTTAAAAAACCATTACTTCTGCTGAATATATAGTTGTTAAAATTTGTTGGAAGAAAAATATTCCATTCAATTTCTATAAATTCTCCCTTTAGTTTTCTAAAAGGAGAAGGTTATTGATCTTATAAAAATAACCAGGTAACAACGTTCGAGCTTGATATGTAAGATATAATATGAACACAGGGAGAATGTAAAGAAGGAATCTAAAAAAAATCCCATGCAATTATTGGGAATATCTTTATTTTCAATAGCAAGATATCATGAAAAAATTCTACTGCCTGGTGCCATATGTTTTACACCCTTATGAATCTGAATTATTAGTATTGATAGATGAAACATACGACATTGACATATGATAACAATTTTAAAAAAATAAAATTTAGTTTTTCATGTTTGCATATATTGATGTTTATCCTTTCAAAACACTTAAATGATAAATTAGTTAAAGTGAGAATTAGATTGACTATTTTGTGAGAATTTTCATTGTAAGGAGGTGGCTTTTTGATCAATTTTTGTTTCATCTCATGTCATCTCAACCTCTTGAAACCATCAACTTTACTGGTTGGAGACCAATCATTGGGTTCATGCATCAGTATACATCTTGATGCATGCAATGTAGGTAAGTCGTCTGCTCCTGATGGGGGACCATCAATACCCATAGACATAGTTTCTTTGTTTTTGTTCGCACTTGTTAGGACCCCGATACAGTCCTACAGTTTTGTGCAAGCCCATGTATGGGCGTGTATGTAGAACTTTCTCTTATTAGGGCCCTCTATGAAACCTTTTTGGACCTTCTTCCCTTTGTTTCTAAAAGGGAAGGCCCATATTTCCCCGATAACATGCAAATAGGAGCTAAATAAGTGCTAATTTCATCATATTTTTGGGCTTTGAATGCTTAAAAACATTAATTTTTAATGCATGTTATCATGATTTTAGGTTAAAAGAAGAATTTCCTTAAATTTCAAGTGAAATAACACTTTGGATAAATTATTAGGTCAGTTTATACATTTTAAACGTTTTTAAATAAACAAAATTTATAGATTTTATAAATGAAAAGAAAAGAAACAAATAAACAAAATTTAAAAAGTAATAAAATCATTTTTTGGCATTAATAAACATTTTTTAGATTTTATTTTATGTGTTTTTAGGTTAAAAACCTTTTTTAAATAAAACTGGTCCTTATTGGGCCAGTTTAATCGCTAATCGTGTGTTTAGTGCGCAGGGGAACACACCGAGGAGAGCGTGAACCAATCAGAAGCCGCGCTCAGCCTTCAGTGCGTGACACGCACGCACGCGCGTCGTGCATGTCGCGCATCATGTGCAGCACGGTGCGCACTGCACGTGCCACGATGTGGAAGAATCAGGTCCGACTTAACTCGCACCGGTGCGGCGCGTCGTGCACCTATCAGAAGACAGATCTATTAAAACCATCGTCAACTGCCGTGTGCGTTTCACACGCACGCCCAACCGTGCGCACGACACACAGCGCACCACGTGGGCCTATCCGAACTCTCCGCGCGACCTGTTTACAAAACAAATAAAAGAAAGAACTATGGAAATCGGAAGAACGAATTCTTCCGATTTCCGGCTATAAGAGGATGAAGGGATCATTTCTAACCCCCATTCTTGATTTTTAAGCTCAAGGATTGATCGCCTAGCCTCCTCGAAGACTCAAGATTCAACCAGGAAGGATTTGGAGCTCGATTTGGGGAAGAAGTTCATAGATCCGTCGCCGTAATTTTCAGCATTTTCAAGACAAATTCGTGGAAAATCTTCGGTGTTCGTTGCTCAAAGTTTGCCCAGATCGATTCTCTGGCATTCCTGGTACTTCTAGGTTTATTCTGAACGCATTTTACAATTAATTTTACATTCAATTTTACCCGATTTAGTGATTCTGTTCACGTTCGCCGTTTTCCCCAAATTTTTATTTTAGCTTTCTTAATTCTGAAATTAAGCTCGTTTTAGAATAGTTTAAGTTTCAATTGCGTAGTTAAATAGATCTGAAGTTGATTTGAATTTTAATTTTACTAAAATCTGATTCCAATCACGTTGATTTTGAAAATTACGTATGAATTGTTCATTACGGTATCAGTGAATTTCAAACGAAAAAGGGGCAAAATTACAGGCTTGTTTTGTTAAATCTAGTGACTACGTAGTTGGGGAATTCTTCCATTAACAATCTGTGAAGCAATCAAGGTCAGAGCTCACCTAGTTTAGGTTGAAATCGTGCGAGTCAACGACTCACCACCATGACTGGTTAGAAAGGATATTTCAATAAATATTAGAAGAATTGAGAGAAGATTGCAATTCCCTAAGTACAAAGCTTAGTAAATCTTACAGATTAATTTCAATTGAGCACTTGGAGTTGATTAAATTGCCTAGAACTAAGGCCAAATTCATTAGCTAGCCTTCAAATCTAGTTCATGAGAGTTAAATTTGGGGCAAAAATGCTTGGTAATATTCACTAGTCAACCCTAAAACTTAATTCATCTGAATTATGTTTTGGGTAAAATAATTGAGAACAGTGACTAGCTCTTGGGGTCAAATAATTGGGAGAAAATTCTAAAAATCTAATATCAATTGAATACTTAAACAATATAGTAGTGGATTAGTTAGTAATTCTTATCAAGAATTGCTAAATAATCATAAAATCTGTTAAAACCTAAAAAATTATACCTGTTAAAACCTAAAGTGCTAATCCCTAATTTGAGGAAAATTGAATTTCTCTATCGCCTCCCTAGGGTTCGACCCCGCACTCAAGCATTAAGTGACAAACAAATTTTAGTGATCAAGTTCGAAAAACCCCTAAATAACGACATTTAACACGTACATTTCGAGCTTATCAAGGGGTTGCCCATCGTAAGAGAGGGAAGAAGTAAAAAGATTGAAAAAATGTAGTCCCTTGGTTTTTCTGGTTTATTTTAGGTGTTTTTTTATTAGTTTTAGAGTTTGATATATTTACGGAAATGCCCCTTTATAGAGAGAAGGGAAATTCGGATTTCATCACACCCTTGCCGGAGCGCGGCTGCCGCCACGGTCGCCACTCGCGGGTTTCTCTGCCGCAAGCAGTCACGGTTGAGCAGCCACTCGCGGTCGCACCCGACGGCGGCGGCAAGGGCCGCAGATGTAGGTGGCGGACGCAGTTGGTTAGGGCCGCAGCCGGTCGCGACGACAAGCCACGGCCGCAGCTGGTCGTGGCCGCAGGTGCAAGCTGCGACCGCGACGGTCGCAGCCGGCCGCGGCCGCGCCAGCAGCAACTGCGGCCGCATCCGTCGTCCATGGTCGACCGCCGCCTGCCACGGCTGTAGCCGCTAGCCTACGGCCACAGCCACAGCCAAAGCCGTAACGGAAGCCGCAGCGGCAGCGACAGCCGCAGCCATTGCCACAGCCGAAGCCGCAACGGAAGCCGTAGCTGCATTCGCAGCCGTAGTTGCAGCCGCCACCATGTCCTGTTGCCACGCTTGCCGTTGCGCTCACCGTCATGCCTACCCCCGTCGCCACGCCTACCTGTGCTTGTCGCTGTCCTCCCTACCGACCTCGCCGCCGAGCCCGTCGTCATGTGTACTTGCGCCACCGCGCATAACTGCACCGCCGTGCCTACTTGTGTCGCGACGCATACCTTGCGTTGACGTGCCTGACCGTGCTGACGTGCTTGCCCGTCCCGACGCGTCTCCCTACACCGCATTAAAACCTGTGCCACACATGCGCCTAGTGTTCTCTAGAGTACTTTCAAGGGGAGCGATCGCTAGACGTCCCCCCACCGCCAGCTCACCACCGCGAAGTACATGCCGCCGCAAAAATAACAGCCTCTGCTGTCATCGTCGTTGCCTACCTTCGTTTGCCGATAGCTAGCTTTACCACCTTCATCATCATCGTAGCGACACACACACATCGCTGTCATTGAAGTCCGATGCAATCTCTGTTACAGCCGCCCTATGTCGCTGCACCTTTGCGCCGTCCCGTGCCTACTGTTACGGTCTCCTAGAGTAGCTTCAAGGGAGACGTCTGCCGGAGGTCATGTCACCGCTAGTTCACCGCCGCGAAGTACATGTCGCCGCATGAAGAACACCCGCTGCTCTCGCCGCTGACACCCATCTTTGTTGCCGATAGCGAGCCATAGCCGAAGCTCAATCCGTCACTGTTACTAACCCGGCCGCCCTGCACCGCCGCTCTAATGATTAGCCCTCCTCCCCTTATGGTGTAACGTGAGCCGTTCGATCTCGGTGCATCGTGTTACATCAGCTCCTTACCAATAAATGTAGTTTTCAAGATTTGATATTGGCCTGTATTCAACCTAGAAGCAGAGAATTTTATGAACTGATCAATTGTTATTTGTAGAAAATACAGATAAATGGCCACCCTGGTCCTCGGTGAAATTCAGCCAACAAGATTGTTCAATATAGGGAGTTATGTTTTGGGACTCTCTTGTATCTTGAAATAGGAAGAGACCCTCTTTTTTCCTTTCTTTCTCATGAAACTGGTGTCAGAAATGTTCTCTAACCTATTAACTTCATTTGAGAGATTTTAGTTTTTAAGTCTTCTTTGTGTAAGGTGCTCAGGTGTTGTAGAGTGTGAAAATAATGAACTTAACAACTTGCACTGGCAGTTGCCTTTTGAAGTCTCTGGTGATTACCATCCTGTGGATTGTATATAAATCATCTGAAAGATATGATTCCAAGATGTGAAGGCATGCAAAGAATAAAATCCCCGTTTTGGAAATGTTATAGCTAATAAATAACAACTAACAATTCGTTGATCCAACATACCAGAATTACAGTATGAGAAATCTCTGCTAAGTTGCTCTTTGCTTATCATAGGATAGAATACACCACAATTCGTGCTGTGTTGTACATGTGTTGGCCACGAATTGGCTCACAACAGTCGTAGAAAAGGAAATATTATGCTGAGAAATGTGAGAACATCGAATTTTCACACTAACTAATAATACTAACCAAAATCCTCCAATAATGTCATTTTTACTGAACTCCGGTTGGTGATCCATTTGATTGATATTAGTTTCAGAGCCGCATTAGTGCTCATTTGAAATAATTGATAGATTAAAATAACCCAAAAGACAATGTCATAGATCCTAGAAAATAGAGCAAATAGTCTGAAGGATAGACGCTTGATGAACACCACAACTCTTGAATCTAAACCCTTTTCTCAAATTAACAACCTGTAAAATATTTCCCCCGTCCCTTAGCGCTGATCACACTTTTAGAATACTTAATCACATGATTAATAAAAGGTCAGATGTTTACATCACATCATTGTCTTCTGGAGCTTGTTGACCTCCTATGGAACACTGATAATAGCAAATTGTGGTGTGTATTAGTGTGTTGATGTGTTTTCAATTTTATTTAACCAAAAACTGCGCTATAATTGTTGTTTAAACTCAACACGGATATATAGTGGTGAGTGAGGTTATATCCACAGAGGCTGTTACATTGAGTTATGAAGAAGCTACGATAGATAAAATACAGAGAAGAGAAAGATCAACAGAGGGTTAATAAAGCATAATTAATACACAGTTGTGTGTTTTAATGGAAAATGAAGGGGGTGTATTAGCTATGGGAACAATGAATATTGTAAAATATAAGTTTGAGGAGTTATGTATGATATTTTTTAATTTGAAAATACAAAAAGTTAGAGATAATCAACTGAATTTTAGCGTAAAACATGATGTTTGATCAAAATAAGTTGGATTCAAAATATTCTATGAAGTTGGATTCAAAATATGACTTCAGACTTGATTAAGTTTAAGTCTATGCACTAATGTAAGCATTACGATCGAAATATCTACCAAAATAAGTTTATAAGAAAATCAAGTCATGCTGATTATGGTAAGCATGAATAGGCGGACCGATCACCATGCGCTAACACTGTTGTGCCTCCGTAGCTTTTGTCCTTAGTAATGGTGCTACATGATCTTCCACGAGCTGCTTTGGAGCTTCCTTGATTGTCTTGAGCTCCTATAATGTTTTCACCACCCTCCAATGGCCCTCAAAGAATCATCAATTGTCTTTCGCCATTCCCCTTTTCCTTTCTTGAAAGATGATGATACGACAAGAATTTTTTTTAAAGGTCGATGAGAGCCCTAAATTGGTTATGGATGATATATGCCATATTATGTTCATCTCATTCAAACCATTAGATGGCTATTGGTCTTACCATCACCATAATCCACTATCTAGTGGACAAGGATGAGAGCTAGGGTTGGAGAAGTACAAGTTTATCCCCAGATATCTGATCTACCTACAGGAAGGGCCCAATGTACATAATTAAATCACAGCCATGGACCCACTCTTATAATGGATATTATTTGACCATCAAGCCAATCACACCACCATTTTTATTCAAGTTCATTGAATAACATATTACTTTCATTATTATTTCAGTGAAAGGTTTCTAATGAAGTCCATGAATATGTACAATGACCTTAGTAAATTATGATGAGATCACAATACAACAATCAGTAGTCTTTATACATGTATTCTAAATATTCCTATTCGATGGATAGTTGAGATGCACATCGAATTATCCGGATAGAATAACACTGACTGATCCTACTTATATAGAAATTATAGCTGATCCGATGGCTATTAGTGTGGTGACTCTAAGGACATAAAACATGTGCTCTTTGGAGAAAGAATTCACTGAATTGATCCATATGAATCCCTGAATGGTATGATACCTAAACGCCAATCAGGTTGATTCATGTCATGGTTGTGTAAGTGATCCATTTACCTGAGACACCAAGGACATCTCGTGGATGGAAGACTACATTTTGACTACAACTTACGAGCCTCTAATCATGGGAATCAAATAAGTCCTAGCTCGGGTGTAGTAAGAAACTCACAGAGGTGATTGAGTAGTCGAGACAGGATCATTCGCTCTCAGTATAAGAGGAGATTGACTTAAGGAAGATGACGCAGAAAATCCTTGGCCAGAGTAGTAAGGATATTGGATTAGGCATTCTCCAATGATCCCCATTATGCATCAGTACTAATCAAATGATGGAGTAGGGTTTGACGATCAACCATAGCCCAAGTCTTTCGAGAGTCTCATGCGGATGATGAATTACACATATACGATAGCTGATGATGGTAAAGGTTCCATGACACAATTCAAACACTTGTCAGTATCTTCTAGAGCACGATGTGTAGCTTGGCAACCCATGGGCTAGAAACATAACCTATCAATTGGGTTAAATCAATCCTTAGTTAATTAATCTATATGTTGATATAGTTAATTAACAAGGTTGATCAATAATTGATACATGCCACTAAGTTATTAACTAGAATGATACATGGGCCTTGATGGTCACACACATGAGATCATAAGGGCATTGGTGGATATATTTTACTTTATGGGTTTTTGAGAAAAACTTAATGTAAAATATAAATAGGGAAGGGACATTCATTTGAAGCACTTAGGCCATCCATAATTGAGAGTCCCCCTATCTCCACTCTACTCTCTTCTATGCTCAACCAAGGAAAGCGTCTTCATGGGAGAAGATTGTCAAGATTTTCAAGAAGAGTTGAAGAAGAAGTGGATATCCAAGGCTAACATGTTCGTGTGGATACTTCTACAGGCCAGGCACGTGAATGGCTTCAGAACAATCTTAGAGTGGCAAAGGCAGGGGTGGAAAAAAATCCCCATAAGGTACTTAAGATGTATTATTTTAATGATTGATAAAAAATCGATTACATGATTCCGGAACATGGAAATCATGTTTTCCATGGTTGAACCAAGGCACAGAACCCAACATGAAGGCCAAATCCATGGCTTGTGACTGATTATTTAAGATGATGCCGCATTAGATTGTGATTGTAGATCCTCATTCCTTGGGCTTAGCCTTTGCTCTTCACTGAGTATGCGTGAGCTCCATGCTCTGCCATTGGTCTCTTTACGGAGGCTATTTGACTGCACATGCTTGTGTAGTGATGATATCCTATGTGATAAACCCAAAATGTGTCGTCTAATTATACATATTTTAAAGTCATTTTGTGATCATTTCATGTGTATTTTCTCCAATTTGATAATAATTTTACATTTCATGCACTAAATAGAGCAAACAATAAAATGATGCATTTTAATGTCATTTGTATGCATGTTTTACAACTTTAAATATTTGTTAGTAAAAATATATTTAAGACCTTTTTAATTTTCTAATGCTATATTTAGTATGTATGCTATTGCAGAGAAGAAAAGGACGTTGGAGAAATAAGAGAATAAAGAAATAGAGAAAATTAATGAAATAAACATATATATAAATATAAAAGAAGATTTATTGGGCCTGCTAAGGAGCCAACCAATTGCTTATATCCCAAGCCAGCCATATTCCAGCGAGCGTAAGGCTCAAGCCAACCCATAGACGGCAAGGGGTAGTGCCCGACAGGCATGCCCAGCCGGCCCACAAGAAGAACATGCCCACCGAGAGGCCCACATAAGTCAAATTGCACGCATGAGAGGCATGATTTTGTTTTTGATTCAATTGATAATATACTCTGACATTTATATAGTGTTTCTTGAATTAAAAATTTTCCATATGGGATTTACAGCCCATAGTCTATATTATTGTCGCGCGGGCCGGGTGATGGGGGACCATCGCACTGACACCAACACAGGACAACGTCAACCACACCACACCGTTCGAGCCGACGTTTGTGACCCCGACTTCAAATACTCGGCGTAGCTGATCTTAGTAAGTATGTAATTTTTTTATTTTATTTTGATTTTCTGGATATTTTTGGATCGGGCCACCGTGTTTTGGGCCTTATCCGATGTTTTCGTTCACTCTCTTCTTTGTTAGCCCGCTAAGGGGATTCTCGTCTCGCGACAGGTTTCCCCTTTGGTAGCCTACTTAGGCATCCTCCCTCTACTAAATAAAGGGGTGGCATGCCAAGGACGGCTTAGGTTGTCATTTGAAAATTGAAAAGTATCTTTATTCTTAAAACTCATGTTTTCTCTTTTCCTAGAAAGAGAGTAGTAGCATTTGTAGATCTACACGGATCGAGATTGTGGATTCCTCGCCGCACGCGCCAGTTTCACCACGTTGAGATCACTCCGTGGAAGAACCGCCGTCATCGACGCCCGCATCTTGGACACACATCGTGTTCTTGGAGCAGATCAATGACATTCTTGATTTCTCCATCAGTTTGCAAGGTTCTTGCGCAGATTTCTTCTTGGGAATACATTTCTTGCAGCGGTTAGCTGATTCAAGAAGGGTTCAAGAAGGCTTCTTGGGGATGAGCCCGGCCAGGATCACCCTCGTCGTCTCCATTGACACTCGTGCGTGACCCTCAGCCGCTGCTTCGACGTCGCCATCGTCGCCACTATCTGCCGCTGTGAGCCGCCATTGTTGCTCAGTTGAACACAGCTCAGCGCATGCATCCAGCCATCACTACGTGCAACCGCTTGCCTCGGTGCGCCGCACGCCACCGTCTGTAGCTGCACGCCGCATCTCGCTGCGCGCGCACGCGCACCATCGCGCGCACACGCGCACCATTGTGCGCGTCGCCCACGGCCCCTGGCCACCACCGCACACTGCCGTGCGTGCTGCTGTTGCCCACCGTCACTCTTCCTCACACGGCACCCCGTGCACAGCCGCTGCTCCACGCGTGTTCTACCCCATGACCATGACAAGATACACTCACCCACACTTGTGTCGGTCTTGTGTTGCATCGGCCTAGCTCGTGCGTCCTGCCTATCCAAGTGTCATTCCATCTTCATTTGGCGTATGTACTTCACGCCATTGTACGCAGTGATAGTCGTCCTCGCCGAAAATAAGTACCTTTGCTCCCTTCCCTCATCAGTATTATTACCTGTTGTAGTGCCGTTTCCTGCTATCCGTTCCTTTGCCGGGAATTTACCATACATAACATAGGATATCCACCTTTGTTGAGAGCTAGGATTTTCTTGTGGTTTCTATCTGCATTACTTGATATAGAAAGTCCTGGATGCCTATTGGTCGTTGTACTCCTTGCGACATAGTCATTTAGTGATCTTCACGGGTCATTGGGAGTCCTGTCATGATGGTCTTCTTTTCGTAAGTCAAATTGAATCATAGTTCTCATTCAATAGTGTACCTTATCTTCTCACCAAGAGCATCTTATTAAATCGTGCATACATAAAATTTGGTGTATTCCATTATCTCCTGTGTTGTAACATGAGCTGACTATCCCAATATTACCGTGTTACGTCACTGGGCCACTGGATGACCAAGCAATCATGACCCAATGGGCCGCAATCTCAAGAAACAAAAGAAAAACAAAAGACCAGGCTTCGAGCCAACCTGGCTCGAAGCCAGTCTCTTTTCGGGCCATTTTAAGAGGCAGATATGATCTCAGCCGTCTGATCTTCTTAAAGAAGATCGGACGATGGAGATCTATTCAGTTCATTTAACTATTTTTATCTATTTCAGGCCCTCTGATTGGCTATTGGGCGCTGACGTAGAACGCAGGCCCACTATCAAGCAAATCATATGAAAATAAAGGCTGACGTGAGTGGCTGACGGGGCGTTGATGGGGCAGGAGTGGGGATACACCATAAGAGGGCTCCACTACTGTGATAAGAGGGATAGACCATAAGACGGGGGAGGAGGGGGGGTACGTCGTTGGATGTTTATAAAGAGGACCGGACAGCCAGGGGCAGTTTCGTCCATTTGTGCCCCTGGCCGTCGACGCCGCTGACCGGAGATGATTGTAGGCCGGCGAGGGGGACTGCCAAGCCATCTAATGGCCTGGGAGGACCCTCAAGGCTGTCCCCCTCCATCGGATGTCCTAGGAGGTTCCACCCATGCCATTAAATGGGGCCGAGAACCCCTAATTTGGGATTTCTTTTGACCATTAGTCCACAGGACGGTGGGGATCCCTTTCGGCAGTGGTGAGAGCAGAAGGAGGGGCGTGACAACCCTCTGAGTGTTCTTGGAGCTCAGGACTGCACCGAAGAAGGATTGGAGCAGCTTGGATGCGCACCCAGACGGAGGAGAAGAGAAAGGGGATCCCTGAACCAAAGCTCAGCGGTGGCAATCGGCGCCGCCACCCCTTCTTTTTGAATCAGGGCGATGCAGGTTCTTCATGATTCTGTTCAGTTGATTTTCGTGTTTTGATTTACTCTGGATTCTTAAAATCTCATATAATTGACATCGTGATCGAGTTTTAGTTGAAATTCTCACCGCATCTTCTTTGTGACACTGCATTGAACACCTCATGTGTTCAATTAATGTTCTGCGATTTGCCTAAGTTCTATTTTCACGATCTTATAAAAATTTAAATACATATTCTTCTCTTCTATCGGGTATTCCGTTACACACCTCACATGTATTAGACAGAAACACCCTTTTGTCTTCGATTTTATTATAAAATCTATATAAAATACATAAAAAACTTACTACTAATAAAATAATACGCATCTATCTTCAGTTTTCGATCTCCTATTGGGCATTAGGCCAAACATCTCTCGGGTGTTCGTCTAAATCGACCTAGTAATTCTGGAATTCGATTATACATGAATATACAGAATATATAAAAATCATATAAATATTATATAAACTATATATAAAATCCTATTTGGACTAAATCAACCCATTAGTTCATTTAATCAACTAAAAATCTAAATATATATATAAATCATATAAAACATCTATAACTACTTATATTAATCCTGTCATAAATATCTTGCCTATATATGTAGTACCCTATAATTCTAGCCTAATCTATTGTAACATAAATACTCTTAAATACTATTATTAGCCCTTTACCCCTTCTTAATATCTCTATATAATTATACTTACTTCGTATACTATACTTAGATAATTTCTAAGTCTTTACCTATCTATTTAACTTCTTCTTATTCTAATTTATTCTTACTAAACTACTTAATCTTATTAAATTATTATCTATCTTTTCACTAACTCTATTATTATCCTTGGTAAATATAATATCTATTATCTTCATTCCTTATTATTCTTAGTACCTATAAAATATATGTACATATGATATTTGATATTCTATCTTCTCTAATTATCTTATTAAAATAATATTCCCTATACTTATTACTTATCTCTTCTTATACCTATTATCTTAGTAATATCACTTTATCTTGATAAATAACAACTCGATTATTGAATCCATAACTAAAGGGCAGTCCCTGTGGAGACGACTTTACTCATGCTAGACACTTGAGTAAGTTTCTATATTTTAAAAATTTATTTAATTGTAGGAAAATTAATTACAACAACATTTAATATTAACACCAGAATTTGCTTCCGTCACTATGTCGTGCACCTGTTTGAGTGCTGGTGCTTGCTGGTCATGTTCCCTTATTATGCTTCCACAGCTGCTTGAGTGTTGCATCATATGCAACTGTTATGGACTTTCTCTTTAGGCACTAACTTCTGGCTTGTGTCCTGGCCACATGCTATTTTGGCTGATGCTCTGTCTCAAGTGCCACACCCTGTTATGTTTTCTTCTTTATTTTATTAATCTATTTTAATTTTCCTGTAATTTGATAAGGCTAAGAAAGTTATAGACATGCTTTACCTTTCAAATCAAATATATGGCTGCTATAGACAAACTCAGGAAAGCTTTTTTTTCCAAAGTTCCAAATTTTTTTGTTTGCATAAATTACCAAAGTTAGACTCTTAAATAACCTCTATATAAGTTCATCTAACTAGTCAACTATGCATTTTTTTTCAGGCTCTAATAGATCAGGCGGCAAATATCTAGGGAAGTCGACACTATCGACATGAAAATCGGGGGGAGTTAGATGTGGCAGATGGCAAAGTTGGTAAGCACATGAAATTTATAAAATATATTGTGATATTTTCTAAATAAGAAATTTCTGGACGTGACTATTGGCATTAGAAAGCTTTGGATCCTGGATATTTTCAAAATCCTGGTCATGAATAACAATTAACATGGTGAATTTTATATTTAACACATGAACTTCATTATCACACCAGTTAAGAGGTCAAGACTGTTTTCTTTATTGTTCTTTTAATTCTCTAGATAACTGTATCTGACTTGCTGCTCTCTCGATTAAAAAATTTCCCTAGATAAAAGGGAACTGAGAAAACGGATGCACTCAGATTGTGAACAATGATTTGGGACCAAATTCTATATGGGATACAATAAGGGGAAATATAAATTTACATATAATAGAAACATGGTTCTTAGCCCTTGTATCTGAATTTAGGGTGTTGTAGGGCTGAGATTTATTTGATAATACCAAAATCAAGGGGATAAGTCTTATTAAATATTTTTTGTATAATTAAATCGTGAATCATAATCACTTTACATATTTTTTATTCAAATTATATATAATTTAATTTATTGTTTTATGAGTATTATATTTTGTTATTTTCAAGATATCAGGCTTAAATAGATATATAGGACAATAGGATGACTACTTCACCTAAAAGAGTACAAATACCTCAACATATATACCACACATATATATATATTTTTTTAAAATAAAGTAGAAATGTACAAGTATGTCATCAAAATAAATATGGAAACAATTTATTATATAAAACTCTTTAAATTACTTTTACCTAGTCATAGACATGAGGCCATGAATTTATGTTATATTACTTATGTGCACTGCTCTTGAATACTTGGAGTTAAATGACAATCATTGAATCTTATTTGAAGTAGTGGTATAACTAACTCCACTAAGAGTCTAGTAAAAAGTCCCAATGAACTGGGTGGGCAGATATTATGATATTCAATATCTTTATTTCATATCATAATTAATAATATGACTAATAGTGTATAAATACCTCAAATTTTAAAGAAATTGAATATAGTTTTACATTTATTTATAATTAAAGAAGATGTATATTTAGTTGCTGATTAAGACATAAAGAGACTTGATACGTACCCATAAGGTTTGATTTTGAATTCATTTTAAACTCAGTTATTTTTTGAAAGGAAAAAACTTAAAATTGACTACATTTTTTTAATCAATAAATAAAATCAGACATTTTACAATAATCATTGAGGTATGAATTAATTGAGAAAAAAGGGGAATTTCACAGAGAAATATTGTATTCAGAGCTTGGAGGATAACTAAAAATATAACTAGAAGGCTAAGAGCTTGGCGATTTGACCATTCAAGGAGTTGTTAATAATTATTTTTGTTAGAGTTGTGTGAGAAGCTAAAAATACATGGGTCCATCTGACCATAAGATGTAATTTTAATATTTACTGAATATCGAGGCATAATGAAAGTTGTCAAACGTGTTATTTTCTAAAAAATAATATAATTTCCTGATAAAATTCATGAAAATAAAATTATATAAGAATATAATAATTTATTCTTGATATGATCACCAAAAATCTCATTAGAGGTAGTATGGAATGTAGGAAACCAGTCCCCTTGACAACGGATCACAGATAACATGAAAGCCTTTTATCTTGGTAAAATTTAATAACAGGATTATCACGATGCCGGGTACGTCTAACCTTGCGATTGTGAAACTGATTTTTATTCAGTTTGATGAGCAGATAAAATTTTATATTTTATATTTTTTGAATATAATCATATTTATTAAATTTTTTATCTTAAGATTCAAACATTATGTTTTGTTTTCTTTTGTCAAAGCCCTTAACATATAGAGAACATATACTTTATATTTTGATGTATATTATGGGATTTTATTTGGTTCATGGGGATTAAAAAATTTTAAAAATGAAAAACATGTAGCAGAAATATATGTAATGTTCCCAAAAAGGATTAAAGTATTGAAAAATTTCCTGGAAATTCTAGTCAAATTATAATTCCAATATTGATAGAAGTTGGAAAATAATGAGTAAAGCATTGAGAAATCTTGAAAAAAGAATTTGTTTTAACTTGATTTACAGATAACTAGATAAAGTTTATGAATAACCTTTAATACTTGATAATGCATAAGTGAGAACGTTTTCATAATACAACCCACAAACTCAGATCTAGTATCTTGATAATCTATAAATATTTTACAAAAACACTTTCAGAACAAAACTGACGTGTGATCAAATATCTTATTGAATGGAAAGTCGATTAATCTATTTTTGTATCATTTAAAATACTTTAAAGAATATAATTAATGAAAACATATCAAATATTCAAAAGAAAATTATATTTTAGACAGATTGATTGAGACCCTTAAATATTTTTATTTCATGTCAGACATACCTTTTTTATTGATTATTTGGAAAAATACAAGATGCCGGGTACGTCTAACCTTGCGATTGTGCTCGTAGACTGATCCAGCTGTGCACTGGACGCCACCTAGTGGGGATTGTATATATGAAGTGGATTGTTCATTTCAGCGTTTATAGGCGGGGAGCGAGCATAAATATCCCAATTACACTCGGATCCTACTCGTCCATGCCCATGGTGTAGTAAAAGAAAACATACATTAGTGTACCTAGGAGGTGCTTGGAGAAGGCCGTTTGTGCCAGTCTTGCGTAGGGTCCCCTGCAGCGGTGATGGTGCATGGAGTGTTCAGAGCTTTTCTCACCTTCAATAGGTGTCAGAGTTGAGGTGCGTGGCATGTACATCGGTCAGGTGAGAGGAGGAGCGTTGTCCCCTCTAATGCTCCATGCCATACACCAGTGCGGGGGTTATCCTTCGATAGGGTGCGACACGTAGGAAGATCCGACAAGCCAAGGCACTCAATGCGGTGACTACTACGAGCTGCCTGAGGTAGTTCCTGCTAGGAGGAGTAGAGAGTAGAAGGGGCTCGAGTGCATACCACATCGTTGGCAAGGACATCCGCAATCTGGTTGCCCTTGCGCAACTAGTGACTAATGCTGATCAAGCGGGGGCAGCACCGTACGATGTCCTGCCACACTTGCTGTACTCACCACTGGGAGCATGTACCTTCACGGATCATGTTTACTAACACCTTTGAGTCCAATTCTACGATGACATTGTGAAGGTTTCGTGCCTCGTAGAGGAGCAAACCATTACAAATCGCCATAGCCTTGGCTGCTGTGTTAGTTTGGATACCATAAAAGATGAAAAGGAAAAGAGAATACTCCCTATGTGATCGTGGAGGATACCGCCCCCTCCGGGGGGTCCTGGGTTCCCTTTAGCCGCACCATCCACATTCAACTTGAGGACGCCAATTGGTAGTGGGTGCCAATGGACAAGCTGTAGATGAATGGTGATGGGGGCGAAGGTCACCGAAATGCCCCAAGTGCGAAGGAGATCACATGTGAGGACTAAGCTGCGGGCGAGGGGTGGTATGTGATGGTGAGTGCGTCTTATCCACTACTGAACTCGTCGCATGATATCCAGTGCTCGCATGGGGGTCCCTACAAAATGAGAAGAATTTTGCCCTTTCCAGATCTCCCATAGTAAGTAAGCTATGGTGACGTGAAGGAATGGACTCCATTTAGAGTGTGTTGGCGAGAGAAAAATCTTGCCAAAACACTCTAATAGTGAGTTATAAGGGATACATAGTACTGATCGCCAATGATGTGTAATTTGGTGCCAATAGTGTAGGGCTGTCTCACTATGGAAGAAAAGGTGCTCCATAGTCTCAGTCTAGGGAGATGTAGGGCAACAATGGCAACACTAACTGAGGGAGTGACCGATACGAGTCACCCGATCATCAGTTGGAGGCCACGATACATGAGTCTCCAAACGAAGAAAGAGATGCAAGTGATGATCGTCAGATGCCAGATGTGGCGACCCCAGTGCTGAATGGGGGATTTCTCTTAGAAATGCTCCCAAGAAGATCGACAAGAAAACGACCCATCGAGGGTAAGCATTCAAATAGGATGGTCATGAGCAGACCCGATGAGAGTACTTTGAGCTTGGGATATCGTGCCTAAGGGGAGGCCATGTTGCTCCTAAAAGTGGCGTGTCTCGCATGTGAGCAGTTGTCCCCCGGTCAATCGCAATCGATGGGGTGCAAAGTGGAGCTGGCGGGCTAAAGGCTCATCGCCAAACCAATGTTAGGCATACCTTACTTTCTCATATACCGTTATAAAAGAGTATAATCATGAATTTTGAATATTAAGACCTAAATTATTAAAAACTATAAATATTTGTGAGCTTGAATTGAGGTGATTTTACATGAAAATATGATCCAACTTTCATTTCTGGGGTAGGCGATAAATACTGTGAAAATAATTCGATAGTTAGGCATAGAAAGGTAATATTCTTCCATCAAGGCGAAATTTATTAT